>NC_091783.1:36937372-37562372 GCF_029378745.1 Bos indicus
TAAATCAAATCCCTTATGATTATACAGTGGAAGTGAGAAATAGATTTTAGGGCCTAGATCTGATAGAGTGCCTGATGAACTATGGAATGAGGTTCGTGACATTGTACAGGAGACAGGGATCAAGACTATCTCCATGGAAAAGAAATGCAAAAAAAGCAAAATGGCTGTCTGGGGAGGGCTTACAAATAGCTGTGAAAAGAAGAGAAGCAAAAAGCAAAGGAGAAAAGGAAAGATATACGTATCTGAATGCAGAGTTCCAAAGAACAGCAAGAAGAGATAAGAAAGCCTTCTTCAGCAATCAATGCAAAGAAATAGAGGAAAACAACAGAATGGGAAGGACTAGAGATATCTTCAAGAAAATTAGAGATACCAAGGGATCATTTCATGCAAAGATGGGCTCGATAAAGGACAGAAATGGTATGGACCTAACAGAAGCAGAAGATATTAAGAAGAGGTGGCAAGAATACACAGAAGAACTGTACAAAAAAGATCTTCATGACCCAGATAATCACGATGATGTGATCACTGACCTAGAGCCAGACATCCTGGAATGTGAAGTCAAGTGGGCCTTAGAAAGCACCACTATGAACAAAGCTAGTGGAGGTGATGCAATTCCAGTTGAGCTATTTCAAATCCTGAAAGATGATGCCATGAAAGTGCTGCACTCAATATGCAAGCAAATTTGGAAAACTCAGCAGTGGCCATAGGACAAAGGACATTACTACTATGCAAAAAAAAAAAAGAAAAAAAATGGAGCACTGAGCTGAGAATTGAGAACCCTGACACTAATAGTTCTGTGATTTTGAAAAGGCTCTTATGTTTCCTCACTTAAAAAATCAGTCGGTGACATGAAACACCCTAAAATTCTTGGGCCATGTTGTCAGTCATCCCAGTTCACAATATTGTAACCAAAATATCTGAAATATAAAGATTCTAGAGTCACTCCAAAATCATCTGAGATTAAATGTCCCCTTTCATTAAGTTTTTGATTCCTAAAATTTTAAATTCCCTGCTTCTTCTTTATCCAGACTTATTATGTATTTTTTCCCCAAAATCCCCTAAATTGCCTGAGCCATGATTAAGCATTTAGAAGATTCTCAACAAACTTAAACTGTAATGAAAAAGCACTCAGAACATTCTTGTAGCTACAGAACTTAAAAGCACTGAAACTGCAATATTTACAATACTTGAAACTTAAAGTCATAACAATTCACGGTCAGAGGGAAGTAAAACAACCCAAATGTGAAGGAAAATGGTTAAATATTAATATGGTGAGGTTTAAATTACAGGTCTGAAAATTCTCCTGAGAAATTCTTCTTCTCAATTTGTAGGAAAGTTATCCATGTTAATACAGATTATCTCTATCAAACCCTAATTTCATACATTCTTTCTTCAATATATTTTTTAACTACCTCCTTTTCCTATTTATTGCTATTGTTGTTTAGTTGCTACGTCATGTCTGACTCTTTTGTGATCCCATGGACTGTAGGCTCCTCTGTCCATGGAACTTCCCATGAAAGAATACTGAAGTGGGTAGTCATTTCCTTCTCCAATTATTCACTAAATATCTGCTAAATTCCTATGTTTAAAACTCAATGGCAAAACAAAACAGAAAATGTCAACAGTGTTATTTGTTTGTTTTGTTGTTTATTTATTAAATTGGATGGGTGGACAGGTGGGAAGAAATTTGGGGTTGTTTGCACCTATGCTGCTGCTAAGTCGCTTCAGTCATGTCCGACTCTGTGCGACCCCTTAGACGGCAGCCCACCAGGCTCCCCTGTCCCTGAGATTCTCCAGGCAAGAACACTGGAGTGGGTTGCCATTTCCTTCTCTGATGCATGAAAGTGAAAAGTGAAAGTTAAGTTGCTCAGTCATGTCCGACTCTTTGTAACTCCATGGACTGCAGCCTACCAGGCTTCTCTGTCCATGGGATTTTCCAGGCAAGAGTACTGGAGTGGGGTGCCGTCACCTTCAGAATCATTTTTCTCTTATAGAGGTCTCAAGATAAAAGAAAAGGTATCATCTGATGAGATCTTTAATTCCTCCTTGCACGTCAGCATTTAATTAATGCCCAGTTCTTTAATATGTTTAATGTGTTCTCAATCAATTCAGTTTTCAATACAGTGATTGATATTGACTTACAGTACTAGTGTTTTCTATGTTTGTTTCACTTAGTTTGTAAGACCTTGTTTTCCTTGGAATATCTTTGTGACTGTGTCCCACAAAACTCAATACTCATGGACTGTAATGAAATTATTCTATAAATTTATTTTACATTCATGTCATCCCTGAAAACAATTTCATTCAAGTCTATGGGATGTTTAATGTTTTAATCCCTGAAAACTTTAATAGTAGAGAGATGTCCATATATTGACTCACTACTCGAATAAGCATGATGCATTAGAACTGATATTACTATAGTATACATTGATTGCATTTATTTTATTTAGTTCCATTCACATAGTTCTCACCATTCATCACCCATAAAAATGAATGTCTCTTTCAACTTTCTTTTTAATTCTTTCTGCTTTAGAAATCTCTGCTCCCTCCACTCTTCCACATTTTCCCAAATGGGACCTATGATAAAACACATTTTCACCTATTTCACTAGTTCCATTCACTTACATTTACCTCCAGTGTATTTCAATATCCCTAAGTGTTATGTTAAACCAGAATGGTAAAAGTGATACGCAACTAACTCCCTGTCCTTCAAGCATATACAAAGTTCTTGAAGAGGCATGGCCATACCTTAATGAGATAATTACTGAACTTAAAAAGTCATAAATGAAAACCTTTTAAAGGAATGTGACAAGATAGTGATGTAAATTTAAGAACTTACCCCCTCCCAGGGACCTAGCAAATCTCCAGATGCTTATGGAACAATTTCCTCTGAAAGGAAATCAAGAAACACAGGATGTGACATCTACACACTGGGGGAAGGAGACAACAACCCACACCAAATGGTCGGAGAAGCTGAGACACAACTTTGCCATCAACCTCACCCCCAGCTCAGCAACCCACAATGGGGAGGGAACTCCCCACTCACAGCTGCCCTCTGAGGAGCAGAGGGCTTGGGCCCCACCCCTGGTACCCCAACTTTTATGTCCTGCTCTCTCTGCTTCCGCTTTTCCCAGTTTAGATTTGTTCACATCACTACTTCTTTTATTTTTATTAATTTTGGGGACTACCCAGGTGGTGCTAGTGGTTAAAAATAAACAACTATTACTTAAGAGATGCAGGTTCAAGTTCAATCCCTGGGTCAGGAAGATCCCCTGGAGAAGGAAATGGCAACCCACTCCAGTATTCTTGCCTGGAGAATCCCATGGACAGAGGAGCCTGGGGGGGTACAGCCCATCATTACTTTTTTGGCCATACCACATGGCCTATGGGATCTCAGTTCCCCCACTAGGGATCAAACCCCAGTCCTCTGCATTGGAAGTGCAGAGTCTTGGACCTCCAGGGAAGTCCCCAGTACCACTACTTCTAGAGTTTGATCCTCTGCAATTACTTTTATTTTTCTTCTTTTGAAGCCTATATTGTCATCTTAAGTTCTTCTGTACCCTGGCTTAATGAGTGGATCCTAGAAGTCTTTCCTTATTTCCCAGGTCTGAGTTAGATAACCTTTAGTGGACTCTTGAAGGACTTGATGTTTACAATTATTTTTCACTTAAAAAGATCTCTTGACCATTGTCTATTCACCTGTACAACTCCTCCTTCAGTCTCTCAATGACTTGAAGGTAAGGACTGTATCCTTCTCCTTTGTATTCTTGACATGTGATATATTTCCTAATTTAGGGTGCTGAAGATACTCAAATATTTGCTAAATGAATGAGTCACTGAATCGTGCACCACTGTCTTCCATTCTCATCACAGGTGACAGGATTCAGGACAAGCTACCCCAAAATATGACACATTGGCATACTGAAGGTTTAGAGTTGAAAGAATCTGAGAAATAACAGATGCAGAAAGATTCTCTGATCCCCCAAGACAGGTCACAAGATTCTCAAGTGAGAAGTGTCCTCCCTACTCCTGGGGGAAAGGAGTGCCCTTACCTTCAAAGACAGAGGGACCCCCAAAAGCTATCACAATGAACAGGCCTCACTGTCTCCCCCATTCACTGCATTTGGCTTGTACTCTTTCTCAGCCCATCACATTTTCCCACAACTCCTCATCAAAGCTCACACAAAAACAGGCTTAAGCACCTCTTTGGTTCCTTATGAAGGTTCCTAGGTCACATGAAACTTATATTGAGTCCTTGTGTATGCTTTTCTCTTGTTAATCAGGGGCTTCAGCCGAGAATTCAGAGGGTAAAGAAAAAATATTTCCTCACATACACACAGAATCCCCATGGACAGAGGAGTCTGGTAGGCTGCAGTCCATGGAACTGCAAGAGTGGGACACGACTTAGCGACTAAACCACCACCACCACATACACACAGGTATTCTCCAACTTCTGTCCTTCCCCAGAAACTTGAGCACCTGGATATCAGCCTCTTCACTCCATCCACTCCCTCATCACTTCCCCTTAACAGACATCACATTTTCTTACCTGGATTTATTCAAATCCTCTCCTAATTTTCTCCACTGAATCCTTTCTTCTCCAAAGTACCTGGCTCAGGGCCATGAACTTGAGGCACCCAGGAAGCACAGATGCTAAGGAGCAAAGCAGCACCAGGCTCACAGACAGGCTCCAACAGTCTGACCTGGCTGACCTCTATCAATCATCTCTGCTGCCATGAACACAAGTCCCTGCACCAGTGAGAACTCTCTGGTTGAATATCTGTTCCTTCTTCTCCCTTCCTGTCCCCCTTTCCCTGGGACTTCCAGCGAACTTAGCAAACAAGAGCCAAATCCCAGCATCACTAGACATAGTACTGACGCACATGTGTGTGTGCTAAGTCATTCAGTTGTGTCTGACTCTTTGCAACCCCATGGACTGTAGCCCACCAGGCTCCTCTGTCCATGGGATTCTCCAGACAGGAATACTGAACGGGTAGCCATGCCTTCCTCCAAAGGATCTTCCCAACCCAGGGATCAAACCTGAGTCTTTTACATCTCCTGCATTAGCAGGCAGTAGGGCCGGGAGGAGCTACCCCCACGCCCCCAAGCCCGAGGCCAGGGGCAGCAACGAGAGGAGTTACCTGGCTGCGTGGGCGCAGGAGGGCCTAGAGGAGCTATCCCACATTGAAGATCAGGAAGGGCGGCGGTGAGGAGATACCCCTCGTCCAAGGTAAGGAGCAATGGCTGCGCTTTGCTGGAGCAGCCGTGAAGAGATACCCCACGCCCAAGGTAAGAGAAACCCAAGTAAGACGGTAGGTGTTGCAAGAGGGCATCAGAGGGCAAACACACTGAAACCATACTCACAGAAAACTAGTCAATCTAATCACACTAGGACCACAGCCTTGTCTAACTCAATGAAACTAAGCCATGCCCGTGGGGCAACCCAAGATGGGCGGGTCATGGTGGAGAGATCTGACAGAATGTGGTCCACTCGAGAAGGGAATGGCAAACCACTTCAGTATTCTTGCCTTGAGAACACCAGGAACAGTATGAAAAGGCAAAATTATAGGATACTGAAAGAGAAACTCCCCAGGTCAATAGGTGCCCAATATGCTACTGGAGATCAGTGGAGAAATAACACTAGAAAGAATGAAGGGATGGAGCCAAAGCAAAAAGAATTCCCAGCTGTGGATGTGACTGGTAATAGAAGCAAGGTCTGATGCTGTAAAGAGCAATATTGCATAGGAACCTGGAATGTCAGGTCCATGAATCAAGGCAAATTGGAAGTGGTCAAACAAGAGATGGCAAGAGTGAATGTCGACATTCTAGGAATCAGCGAACTGAAATGGACTGGAATGGGTGAATTTAACTCAGATGACCATTATATCTACTACTGCAGGCAGGAATCCCTCAGAAGAAATGGAGTGGCCATCATGGTCAACAAAAGAGTCTGAAATGCAGTACTTAGATGCAATCTCAAAAACGACAGAATGATCTCTATTTGTCTCCAAGGCAAACCATTCAATATCACAGTAATCCAAGTCTATGCCCCAACCACTTAACACTGAAGAAGCTGAAGTTGAACGGTTCTATGAAGACCTACAAGACCTTTTAGAACTAACACCCAAAAAAGATGTCCTTTTCATTATAGGGGACTGGAATGCAAAAGTAGGAAGTCAAGAAACACCTGGAGTAACAGGCAAATTTGGCCTTGGAATACGGAATGAAGCAGGGCAAAGACTAATAGAGTTTTGCCAAGAAAATGCACTGGTCATAACAAATGCCCTCTTCCAACAACACAAGAGAAGACTCTATACATGGACATCACCAGATGGTCAACACCGAAATCAGAATGATAATATTCTTTGCAGCCAAAGATGGAGAAGCTCTATACAGTCAGCAAAAACAAGACCAGGAGTTGACTGTGGCTCAGACCATGAACTCTTTATTGCCAAATTCAGACTTAAATTGAAGAAAGTAGGGAAAACCACTAGACCATTCAGGTATGACCTAAATCAAGTCCCTTATGATTATACAGTGGAAGTGAGAAATAGATTTAAGGGCCTAGATCTGATAGATAGAGTGCCTGATGAACTATGGACTGAGGTTCGTGACATTGTACAGGAGACAGGGATCAAGACCATTCCCATAGAAAAGAAATGCAAAAAAACAAAATGGCTATCTGGGGAGGCCTTACAAATAACTGTGAAAAGAAGAGAAGCAAAAAGCAAAGGAGTAAAGGAAATATATAAACATCTGAATGCAGGGTTCCAAAGAATAGCAAGAAGAGATAAGAAAGCCTTCTTCAGCAATCAATGCAAAGAAATAGAGGAAAACAACAGAATGGGAAAGACTAGGGGTCTCTTCAAGAAAATCAGAGATACCAAAGGAACATTTCATGCAAAGATGAGCTCGATAAAGGACAGAAATGGTATGGACCTAACAGAAGCAGAAGATATTAAGAAGAGATGGCAAGAATACACAGAACTGTACAAAAAAGATCTTCACGACCAAGATAATCACGATGGTGTGATCACTGACCTAGAGCCAGACATCCTGGAATGTGAAGTCAAGTGGGCCTTAGAAAGCATCACTACGAACAAAGCTAATGGAGGTGATGGAATTCCAGTTGAGCTATTCCAAATCCTGAAAGATGATGCTGTGAAAGTGCTGCACTCAATATGCCAGCAAATTTGGGAAACTCAGCAGTGGCCACAGGACTGGAAAAGGTCAGTTTTCATTCCAATCCCAAAGAAAGGCAATGCCAAAGAATGCTCAAACTACCACACAATTGCACTCATCTCACATGCTAGTAAAGTAATGCTCAAAATTCTCCAAGCCAGGCTTCAGCAATATGTGAACCGTGAACTTCCTGATGTTCAAGCTGGTTTTAGAAAAGGCAGAGGAACCAGAGATCAAATTGCCAACATCTGCTGGATCATAGAAAAAGCAAGAGAGTTCCAGAAAAACATCTATTTCTGCTTTATTGACTCTGCCAAAGCCTTTGACTGTGTGGATCACAATAAACTGTGGAAAATTCTGAAAGAGGTGGGAATACCAGACCACCTGATCTGCCTCTTGAGAAATCTGTATGCAGGTCAGGAAGCAACAGTTAGAACTGGACATGGAACAACAGACTGGTTCCAAATAGGAAAAGGAGTTCATCAAGGCTGTATATTGTCACCCTGTTTATTTAACTTATATGCAGAGTACATCATGAGAAACGCTGGACTGGAAGAAACACAAGCTGGAATCAAGATTTCTGGGAGAAATATCAATAAGCTCAGATATGCAGATGACACCACCCTTATGGCAGAAAGTGAAGAGGAACTCAAAAGCCTCTTGATGAAAGTGAAAGAGGAGAGTGAAAAAGTTGCCTTCAAGCTCAACATTCAGAAAACGAAGATCATGGCATCCGGTCCCACCACTTCATGGGAAATAGATGGGAAACAGTGGAAACAGTGTCAGACTTTATTTTTCTGGGCTCCAAAATCACTACAGATGGTGACTGCAGCCATGAAATTAAAAGAAGCTTACTCCTTGGAAGGAAAGTTATGACCAACCTAGATAGCATATTCAAAAGCAGAGACATTACTTTGCCAACAAAGGTCCGTCTAGTCAAGGCTATGGTTTTTCCTGTGGTCATGTATGGATGTGAGAGTTGGACTGTGAAGAAGGCTGAGCACTGAAGAATTGATGCTTTTGAAGTGTGGTGTTGGAGAAGACTGTTGAAAGTCCCTTGGACTGCAAGGAGATCCAACCAGTCCATTGTGAAGGAGATCAGCCCTGGGATTCCTTTGGAAGGAATGATGCTAAAGCTGAAACTCCAATACTTTGGCCACCTCATGCGAAGAGTTGACTCATTGGAAAAGACTCTTATGCTGGGAGGGATTGGGGGCAGGAGGAGAAGGGGATGACAGAGGATGAGATGGCTGGATGGCATCACTGACTCGATGGACATGAGTCTGAGTGAACTCCGGGAGTTGGTGATGGACAGGGAGGCCTGGCGTGCTGCGATTCATGGGGTCACAAAGAGTCGGACACGACTGAGTGACCAATCTGATCTGATCTTTACCACTAGTGCCACATGGGAAGCCCACTGAATCACAGGTATAAGCTTTGTGGCTTCACTTTCTTTGTGTCTTCAGAAAGCTTTACACTCAGTCCCTACATGCGCTGGACTGTAATATTTGCTCATCTTTTCATCCCTCCATACCCTCCTCATGGTTCATGGTTGGGTACACCATGGCAAAGGCTTCAATGCCCTGGTGCAGTGGGGCTTGGCCATGTGTTTGCTTTCACTGAGAGAATGTGAGTGAAAGTCAACTCTCAGCTACAAGCATCAGAAGTTTCTGTTTTTCCCTTTGAATTTCTGGCAGCCTCCACAAGAAGCACAAGCCTCAGGTAGCCACTAACCTCAGAACGAAAGACCTTTGGAGCCGACCTGAACTCAGTGCACAACCGGAGACAGAACCACGCTAGCTGATGTGCAGAGCAATGACCCAGAAACTAATCAATGTTATTTTAAGCCAATGAGATTTAGGGTTTGGTTGTCAGGCTGCTTTTCCTTCTATAAAAACCAGACTGATACATCATGCTTGAGGTATGTTCACTCTGGCTTTTAAACCATTGGGCCTTAGCCAGTGGCATACAGTATAAGGGCAGACTCCTATTTTGAAGGCATATGTGTTCAATCTAATAAAGATTTTAGAAATATCTCAAAAAGGAGAGGCCCATATTTTACAGTTCAATGGAGTTTTATGAAGGTTTGGATTGGTTATTGTTGCTGCTACTGACCAGGGTCCATACTGATCATTCTCTGCTATTAATCTACGTGGCTCAGGTCCTACCTGCCATCTTTCTTTTCCTGGATGCATTTAGTCATAGTCATGATTATAGCCTATTTTATGTGGATGCTCAGCTCAAATGGTACCCATAAACTTCAGATTCATTATATGTTCACTGTTCAAGTAAAGCTTTTTAAGATTTGTGAAGAGCCATAACGAATATGATTAGCATTAAAAATACATGCTATACAGTGAGGAATTGAATATGAAAAAATACCCACATTTTCAGACAAAGAAGGTATAAAATTGACTGAAAGCATTTTTGAGGTTAAAAAAATGCTTAAGGTCCTAATCCCTGACATCATTAAAATGATGCTTTTTTTTCTTTCATATTTTTATTCCAAATATAGGTTCAGATTCCACATAAAATTAGGACTCAGGTAGCTTGGGAATTAAGAAACAGATGGGGAACTCAGAATCCAAAATTGGAATCCTTATTCAGCCTCTGATTTACTGTATGATACCTAAAATTTTGCTCTTTCATCTCTACAAAGAGTTGATTTGGCAAAACATTCCAGTCAGCAATGTTTAAGCTATTTTGGAGTCAGCCTATTCAGGGTGTCTTTAGATATCTCAGAGGTAGTTGAAAAATTCTCAAAATATTGAAAAACAAATCTATCTTTAGTTCAATTTAATTTATGATTTAAGCATTAAAACATGGAAATTTTTGAATGGTTGATTCTATGTGATACAGTTAATCTTAGCAGGGGCTTCCTTGGTGGCTCAGACGGTAAACAATCTGCCCGCAATGCAGGAGACCCAGGCTCAATCCCTGGGTTAGGAAAATCCCCTGGAGAAGGAAATGGCTATGCACTCCAGTATTCTTACTTGGAGAATCCCTTGGACAGAGGAGCCTGGCGGGCTACAGTCCATGGGGTCACAAAGAGTTGGACACGACTGAGCACACACACAGAGAAACAACCCAAATTTTAGAAACAGTCGTGGATTTCTTTCTAATTTGAAGCTGAATAACATTTGGAAGCTACTCAACCTTTTCAAGCCTTGGTTTCTTCATCTGGGAAACATAATAACAAAAGCCCCTGAGGACTTGATGGAAGCCGCAGAAGCATACAAAACATTGTATAATATAAAAGTACCAGGTCAGGCACAGTTACAGCCCAACAAATGAAAACTAGGTTTATTTATAGAGGATTGAAATCACAGAACAACAAGGCATCCAAAACTTGAAGCTCAGGTGTTGTGAGAAATGGACTGCTCAGAGAGGTGAATAAATAAGATTTAGGTGGCTTCTGGGATTGATTGTATGAGTACAGTGATTGAGTTCATATTTGTGGCAGTTGAGGAATAGAAGAGCAGATAGAGGGCTCTGCTTGAAACACCTCCTTAAGGAATCAAGAAAGACAAAATAAAACACCCAGGGTCTCCAATTCCAAATGCACTATAAACACTAATGTCATCACAAACCAAAGTTACCAGGATGGTCTGACAGTCCAACAGCCTTATTCAACCACATGCTTCAAGCCCCATTCCACCTAATTCTCATCACCAAACTTGAAGAACAGTCATCCTTCTCATAAATACCAGTAATCTTAACCTTCAACATTGAACACCTGCTCTGTACCAGGTACCATGCTACCCACCTGACAAATTTTAGGTCTCTCAACCAAGCTAGAATTGAAGGGATGCTAGAATTCCAGCTTTAAAGATGAAGAAATGGGCTATCAGAAAGGTGGCACATGGCAAAGGAACAGAGCAGGGATCAAAACCCAAGTTAATCTGACTCCACAATTCATGTTAGTTCTAAAGACTATGACATGAGTGGAACAGTCACAGCGTGCTAAAGCTTGGGGTTGGAAGGAAGCTGAGACCTCATCTAATCCATGCTGCCTTCTATAGATGAGGAAACTGAATTCCAGATCAGAACACCCAAGTGACTTATCCACGTTCACAAAATAGGAAGGGGCAAAACCAAGGTTATAATCCTCTCCACATGATCGTTCTACCTCCTTCAGTAAAATTCTACCATAAAGGCATACATTAGCAAGCCAAAACACACTGTTTCCCAGGCCTCAAGCCTGCCTGCCTCTCTCCCTCTGCGTGTGTCTCTCTCACACACAAATACACACACACACACACACACACACTGGGGAAAAACTGAACTCTGCTACTGCCAAGTTTATGCCGCTGAAACTTTGTGCATAAACTCAAAACTCAGCTATAAAATTTCTCATATGGTACCTCGATGAGTATTTTTTGGAGAAAAAAAAACTGCATTTATTTATTCAGTGTATTTTTTGGAGGAAAAAAAACTGCATTTATTTATTCAGTGGACTGTGATGAAATGTCAGACAGTTGGCACAATTTTTTATAAGCTCCTTGGAAGAGGTGAGGATGAGCTTAAAGAGGTGCAAAGAGTCAGGGTAGAGTCTCATCTTGAATACATGCTATTGTAAGGAGGCTGTGCTCTGAGGGGGGGGACGGGGCAGGCACACTGTTGAAGAACCAGCCTCCACCAGCTTTTCTTTATCACGAAGGAAGTCAGTTCTTAGCGGCTTCACCAAGTGTCACGATCCTGGTGACTGAATGGGAACAGGCTTGCAGACAAGCTTTTTGACATCAGCCTGATGGTTTCAGTTTGCCAATGTGATTCTGGGGTTGTGCTCTTGTGCACAGGGCCATCATGAAGGCTTTTTTTTTGGTGGCGGGGTTGTTGTACTGCTCTGGGTACATTATTCTGCAAATAACAGTCAAAGTTGAAAGCCTTGTCTCTGGGCTGGGCCATAACAAAATACATTTTGAAGACTGAGTGTGACTCCATAAGCCTTCACTGCTGACATCCATGAAGGCTGTGCTCCATCCTCCTACTATCTCCAATTCAACTTTTTCTGGAACTTTCCACATGCTCACTCCATCACATTTTGTTTCATTTCATTTTAGGTTCTAGTTGCTATGGATTGAATGTTTGTGTCGCAGCTCCCAAGATCATATGTTAAAGCCCTAATTTCTAGTGCCTTGGTATTTGGAGGCAGGGCAATGCAGGAGAGGCAGGAGATGCAGATTTGATCCCTGGGTGAGGAAGGTCTCCTGGAGCAGGAAATGGCAATCCACTCCAGTATTCTTGTTTGGAAAATCCCATGGACAGAGGAGCCTGGTGGGCTACAGTCCACAGGGTCACAAAGAGTCAGACACGACTGAGAGACTGAATAGCAACAATCATAACAAGAAAAGTAGAGCAAGCTTTCAGCTTTTTTGCAAAATGTTTCAAAAGGCATTTTCCCCATCAGGATGAGCACATCACCATGAATCCTAGACTAAGACCCAGACATCGAGTGAACTGAAACAAAGGCAACATGAAAAATTGGTTCCCATAGTAAAGGCTAGACGCACCTTCAAACGAATTTGTTGTGAATAATACATCAAGTACCTAAGAACTCACATCTTAAGCTTTTTTTTTTAATACATTGTAAAGTGCAAAGCATCAAGAAGAGCAGTGATGTTCCCTGACATTTGAGGAAGCTAACTATCAAAAAAAAAGAAGTTTCCAATTTTTTGGACAAGTACAGAAGAGAATTCCTGAGCTACTGGTTGAGCATCACAAGGACTTTCTTGCTTTCAAATGTCTGAAGTTCAAAGACATATGCCAGTGCCAGGAGTACCATGGCTGAGACAGCCCCCACAGAAGTGCCTCTGAGAGAATTCTGCCAAGAAATAAGTCTGTGAAGGAGGAACAAAAGCATAGTTAATTGATGGGCTACAAGCCCTGACATCCACCCCAATGGCCTCAATCACCCATCTGAACAATGGTAAAGACATGGCAATATTGTAACTGGATATTTAGAAAGAGCTGCTTGTTGCTTGAAAGAAGGTATTCACTGGTCTAAAAACAGCTCTGAAGAAAAGAGTCAAAAGCATTTACAGATTCTTTTTATTTATGTATTTATTTTTAATTGGAGGATAACTGCTTTACAATATCGTGTTGGTTTCTACCATACAACAACATGAATCAGCCACAGGTATACATATGTCCCTCCCTCTTGAACCTCCCTCCTACCTCCCACTATTTACAGATTCTAAATTGGAAATTGGTAGCTCAGAATACAAAAAGCTGAAAGGACTTTAGCTTACAATTTGACACAGATTTATAAAGTTCCATAAAATAGTCTGGGTTTACAGGAACATATACTCTTAAGGAAATGTGCAATATCAAATGAAATCAGTTTTAACATTATAAGAAGTAGACAGCATGCAGCAAAGATGCAGTCATGCTGTGATGTCCTAAAGGGATGAGATGGTGGGGCAGGGGGAGGGAGGCTCAAGAGAGATGGGATTATGTATACTTAGAGCAGATTCACTTGGTTGTATGGCAGAAACACAACATTGTAAACAAATTATACTCCAATAGTCAAAAAAATACTTCAAAAAGATGCAGTCATGAGCAAGAGACCCTTTCTAAGGTCCCTGCAAATGATGCATATCTTACTAAAGCTTTTCTCAGAAGCTCCTTTGCTCATCAGTATCCCCACATGACAAAGTGCTCCTTGTCTGCGCTTGGTCTCCTGCCTCTTATTGGGGCTTCCCAGGTGGCACTAGTCGTAAAGAACCCACCTGCCAATGTAGGATACACAAGAGGTGTGGATTCGATCCCTGGGTTAGGAAGATCCCCTGGAGAAAGGCATGGCAATCCATTCCAGTATTCTTTCCTGGAGAATCCCATGTCTCTTATTAGAGTTGCCCGATGCTTTTGAACTGTGGTGTTGGAGAAGACTCTTGAGAGTCCCTTGGACTGCAAGGAGATCCAACCAGTCCATTCTAAAGGAGATCAGCCCTGGGTGTTCTTTGGAAGGACTGATGCTAAAGCTGAAACTCCAATACTTTGGCCACCTCATGCGAAGAGTTGACTCATTGGAAAAGACTCTGATGCTGGGAGGGATTGGGGGCAGGAGGAGAAGGGAATGACAGAGGATGAGATGGCTGGATGGCATCACCAACTCGATGGACGTGAGTTTGAGTGAACTCCAGGAGTTGGTGATGGACAGGGAGGCCTGGCGTGCTGCGATTCATGGGATCACAAAGAGTTGGACATGACTGAGTGACTGAACTGAACCGAACTGAACTGAAGGGTAAAACCAGACTATGAATTTCTTGAGTGAAGAAACTGTGTCTTAAACATGTCTCTATCCCCAGTACTAAATAATACTCCTGACCCATAATATATGGTCAATTAATACTTGCTAAACTTTAAAAATGGCTCTCCAATAGAAAAGTCTGGGGAAAACATCAATAGATCCTCCAATTTTCTTCTCATACTATCAAACATAATCACAGGTTGAGTCCATAGAGCTCATGGAATGGGTAATGCCTTGAAAGGTGCCAAGATCCCTTTTTAGATACCTATAATTTATTCCCATGAATAAATGCTACAAAACATCTCTATGTCATTGACTTCAAGTGACTAATTAGAGGCAATTGCTCATGAGGTCATCTGTGTAGTGTGATTCCCAGAAATACAGTTCTATCACCTTCTAGCTTTGTAACATTAAGTGCCTGGAGAGAACTAGCACAGACAATGATTCAGAGGCTCCATCAAAATAAAACCCTGCAAGAAAGGTGGTTTCCCAGGGCCTCTATCAAACCATAGCTCATAGATGCCCACACCAGCCTCCTGCATCCTCAGGAAAAGGTCCTTCCAATTGTTTACATTCAGAATATAGTGGAAATGAAAGGCAGTCAAAGTGATGGAAAAAAGATTACATGTCTAATTAGTGAGTTGGCAAAGCTTTCTCTCATTTCTCCTCATCATCATGGTTGGATATAATAACTCCCAATAGTCCTCTAGCACTGGAAATCTAGCAAATGCTCTAATTTATACCCTTTCACTTGACCTTCACAACAATCTCGAACATTACATAGGGGAGCATTATTTCCATTTCCAAATGAAAAACAAGACACCAGGAGCAGGAGAGGAATTAACCCAACAGCAGACTCTGATTGCACAGCCAAGGGCCCTTCCACCACCTAACTCTGATGCTGAAGTTGCTCTCTTGACATCTCACCTCCTTCAGCCCAGTTGCCTAGCCAAGCCACTCATTATTAAAAGGATGAACGTAGCACCCATATATAGTCTCTAGAATGGGAAAAAAACAACAAATAGAGATGTACTGAGGAATTAAGAAAGTCACAGCTAACACAGAAATAAAAATAACTCTAAGAAAGCTCAGCAAGCTCTCTAATAATAGTCACCAAATTGACATCAACAAAAGAAATGAATATAATTCAATTCCTTGGCCACCACCATGACTAGACCAGAGAGAAACAAGGATATTCTCCAACAACGTCCTCTTTCTTCCTCCTTAGAAGCTATCCTGAGTACCCTGTAACCTAGACATCACCATGGAATCAAGATCCCAGTTCCCTCTCAAGCATGCTCCATCCTCCCCCGCCACTCCTCTCTCAAACAGGCAAGTTTACAGTGTTTTCCAGCTACACAGTCCCAGTTAAAGAAGTAAAGTCTCTGAGATGGTCTTCAGACAGTCTAAGAGGATGGAGCCCAAGATGAAAATATGGCCACAATTCACCATCGTGACTGAGGGCCAACAGAAGCGCATTCAGTGTGGGTTATGGATTCGCAATTAGGAGGCTGCAGTTTGTCATTAGAAAGCTGCTCGTCACCCACCATGCTTAGAAAATGAAGTCTTAAGGATTTATTTTATTTCTAAAGATTATCTAATCTTAGGTGGTCCCAAGTGGTGCAAGCAGTAAAGAACCCACCTGCCAACGCAGGAGGTGTAAGAGATGCAGGTTTGATTCCTGGGTTGGGAAGATCCCCTAGAGAAGGAAATGGCAACCCACCCTAGTATTCCTGCCTGGAGAATCCCATGGACAGAGGAGCCTGGCAGGCTAGAGTCCATGGGGTTGCAAAAGAGTTGGACATGACTCAATTGACTTAGCACAGCACAACACATCTAAACTTTGACAAACTGAAAGATAACATACATAGGACTGAGCCCACCTACACAATTTTTCTCATATAACTGCTAATAATTCAAGATTTCATATGCCTGGTTTCATTGGATTCACACTTAGAGTAGCATTAAGATGTGATCTTTTCCTTCCATTCAAATGATATGTGCACAAGACTTTAACAGCAAATAATAAAAAAAGACTATAGCAAATTTTGTCTCTTGTACCACCTCCACTCTGCCTTCCAGCTTGTCTCCTCAGATTCACAACTTCTCAGACTCAACTATCTTTAACTATTGCTGAACATAAAGGGGATACTGTGTAAGACATGCCCCCGTCTTTCTTCCAAGTTTACTTTTTTCTTTGGCATCTTCTGACTTTGGTTCCTGTTCTCACATGGGGTCCAGACCTCCTCCTCAGAGTAAGTTGTTGAATCCTTTTCTCTTTATCCCAAATATGGATAAAAGCCCTTCCTTTATTTTCTCCTCCTCTCAGTTATAACAAGTTGTTATTACCTAATGGCTCTTCATTAACAAAGTGAAGAGAGACCAAAGGAGAAACAAGCAAGTAAAATACAAACAGCACAAAGAGAAAAATGTGCTGTCCCCAGTCTTCGGGGAAGTGATTTTTATGAAAGAACAATTGTTTCTTAGGCAGCCTCTAAGATCAGGAATATTCTTCGCTGGGATGCAGCTTTCAGAAATCAAAAGGAAAGAAAACAACTCAAAGACTTGCTTCAGGAAGCATAATAAACTCTGGTTTTTCCATTTCTCAAATGGTTTACTTTTTTTCTCTTCTGTGGCTCTGTTTTATCTCTTCCTGCGATGTTCCTGTATTAGCATACAATGAAGATTTAAATCTTTCCTGTAGTTATATTTTACACATGGGCAGCCTGCACTAATAGAGAAATCAGATAACCTTAGAGGCTGACTGTTGATAAAACTTCAGTAATAAAGACAAACAGAATTGCATTCATTCATCTTGCAGCAAACTATTGCTGTATATCTGAGAGTCATTTTGCCACATATTATTTATTTTATGAAATAATTAGTGAACATTTCAATAGCTCTAATATAATAATATTTATATATAATATACACATTGCATATCTTAGAATTAATTTTCACAAAGTAATATCCCAAAAAATATATCTTCAAAAAATATTCATTTATTGTAGCATAATTTATAAAACTAAAATATAGAAAATACCTAAATATTCAACACTAGAGAAGTGGCTAAGTAAGCATTAGTATACCTACTAACTGTGATACAGAATGCTTATGCTATAATGATTAGTGGAAAAAATAGAGTATATAAGTGTATCTACACTATGATAGTAACTTGATGCCTATGAATATAGATTTCAAGTGACTATGGAAAAATAAAATATTTCATTTGTAAGCAGAAATGTAAATTTTCTACATTATTGTCAGAATTACATTTGTGCAAAGCAATTAAAAGGAAAGAATATAATGTACTTAAAGAATATCTATTCATGCAAAGAAAAATAAGACCTTAGACCTGCCCTCAGAAAACTTATGGATACGAGGAAGATTTTAAAATAGATTGCAAAAACTGTAATACGTAAGACAATATGTCATAAGAGAAATTAAAGTGCTGTGGAGAAAAAAAGAAGCAAAAAAGTACAATTTCACAAATTATACTAGCATAGCCAGATATTCTAGGAGATTCATCATTTGCTTCTGCAGCAATCAAAGAACCATTGCCTCACTTTATGACATTCAAGTGAAAGCGAAAGTTGCTCAGTCATGTCTGACTCTTCGACTCCATGGACTATACAGTCCATGGAATTCTCCAGGCCAGAATACTGGAATGGGTAGCCTTACCCTTCTCCAGCGGATCTTCCAACCCAGGGATCAAATCCAGGTGTCCCACATTGCAGGCAGATTCTTTACAAGTTGATTCACAAGGGAAGCCCAAGAATACTGACGGAGTGAGTAGCCTATCCCTTCTCCAGCGGATCTTCCCGACCCAGGAATCGAACCAGGGTCTCCTGCATTGCAGGAGGATTATTTACCAACTAAGCTATCAAGGAATCCCTCCATGACATTGAAGATGTGTAGTAAAAGACAAAAGGAAAGAAAAAACAAACATGTTTCGGAAGGTACATCTAACAGGTACAGTCTTACCAACTTATCATTAGTAGACCCTTCACTCTTATTTACTTTACGTAGCACAATTGCCTGTCTGCACCCTGGCTTGCGGGGTAGGGATCCCAGCAAGATGGAGCCTCAGGACTAAACACTCAACCTGCTATTGTTTGAACTCAGCTGGAATGCATGGGGCAAGGGAGCCTGGTTGACACTGTCCCCAGACATCAGCCTCTGGGCACAGAGAAGGGTGGAGAAGGGTGGAGAGTAAAGATAGATGAACAAACAAAAACTATCCAGCACAGGGATCTATAAGAATAAACTTTCATAATACCTCATAGTCAATGATGAAAAGTTGAAACCTTTCTCTATAAGATCAAGAACAAGATAAGGATGACGGCAATCCTTAAGTACAATACTTTGGACAGGAGCTTGAGTATGTCTAGGTAACCTCTGAAATCATCTTGACACCTGTACTTCGATGAACCAAAGTGAAAGTGATAGTCAGTCAGTCGTGTTCAACTCTTTGCAATCCCAAGGACTATAGCCCACCAGGCTCCTTTGTCCATGGAATTCTCCCCATGTAAGAACACTGGAGTGAGTAGCCATTTCCTTCTCCAGGTAAACCACACCATTATTTTATGTTCTGCTAGGAAAGAGGGGGAACTATTGCCAGTTAAATAATGGACCATCTATTGACAGAGCTATTCCAATTTAGAGATGATAAAATGTGAAAAGGAAATATGTTTTTACAATCAATGAAACATGGTTTAAGTTTCCCAGTTTACCGGATTCTAGTATGTCCCCTAACACACCCTCCAAGAGCTGGGAATTCTATTTGCCTTTCCACTGTCTGCATAGAACAAGGATTTAGCACCATCTGTTTCTATGAAACAACTTTTGTTAATTTTCCATACTGCTTTTCCCTGAAGGACTTATTCTCTCCTTTTTTATTGTTGTTCCCCATGTTCCCAGCTATTCTAAACTTCCCTTACAGAGACGACACTGTGTTCTTTGAACAAAGAGACTGTAATATAAAAACAACAAGGTATAGAACAGTCTTGTGGACTCTGTGGGAGAGGGCGAGGGTGGGATGATTTGGGAGAATGGCATTGAAACATGTATATTATCATATGTGAAACAAATCGCCAGCTCAGGTTCGATGCAGGATACAGGATGCTCGGGGCTGGTGCACTGGGATGACCCAAAGGGATGGGATGGGGAAGGAGGTGGGAGTGGGGTTCAGGATGGGGAACACGTGTACACCCGTGGCAGATTCATGTCAGTGTATGGCAAAACCAATATAATAGTGTAAAGTAATTAGCCTCCAATTAAAATAAATAAATTTATATTTTTAAAAAAGGTAAATGACATGTGTGTCATTTTAAGTTAAATATTGTAACTTATTTAAATACTTTTGAGAAAAAAAATTTTAATGGCTGCCAAAATAGTAAGAGTACAGAGATGATATTGATCTTGAGCGCAATAAACCAGTTACAATTCAGAACTATGGGCTGCTCCTTAAAGTCATCTCTTAATCCTCAGAAATATCACACACAGAACTTAAAAATGCAAAATACAAAATTCTTCCTTTGGGGAATATCCTCAGGATTGACTTCACCCAATTCAGGTTTCATGCATGCTGAATGATAAACCTATCACTATTAAGTACCTGAAAATCAAGATGCAGGTTTCATTAGTTACTTTATATTGTACCTATGCTATGCCTTCTGCAGCTGTTAGTTAGTAAGGGAAAAACGAAGCATGATTAAAATGAAACACAAAAAAGGAAGTCAAGGCAGAGAAAGAAGGAAGTGGAGAGAAGAAAATGGAAAAGGGAAGGAAAGAAAAAGAGAGAAGAGGCCAAAAAGGAAATAAAACGACAAAGAGAGAGGGCAACCGTTTTGGTGAAATAGCTTGATAGATTTTCCTAGAACTTTAGTCCTTCAGGTTTGCATTTCCACTTGTATACAGAATTTTACAGTTTATACATGTGAATCCCCACTGGTTTGCCAGCAGAGGCTTTCTTCTTACCTGTGTTTGCCCAGCCTCAGCACTGTGCACATGGGGATATTCGGGCTCATCAGGGATGATTCGTTGACAAGTGCATACAATTTCTGTTAGGCTTCCTCTAACTCACTTATGGAAAAACTTGCTAAATGTTTGTTTAGTCACTTTGGGGGGTTATTTGCTTGGTGTTTTTCAGATATTCAAAACATTTTTTGTTTTTGAAAGCAGAAATAAAACGGTAAAACAGGCGGAGAACATTTGAAGAGAGGAGAGTAAAGAAAAGGAGAAATGAGCTCTGAACTGCAGGAGGGATGTCATTAATGTGAAGGAATTAGTCCTCACCGTGTGCAAAGAACGGTATCAAATCAGCAATGAAGTCTTTGTTCAGAAAAGATGGTAAGTATACACTGAAGGAGTTCAGAGCAATGAAAAGTGCTTGGGAAAATAAATAAGCTGAAGAAAGATAAAGGAACCAATACGAGGTGAAACTGATCTTAGAACAATTTTTAAGATCTAAGAATTCCAGAGCAGGAAAGCTTGGGCCATTGATCAAACCCTTCATCTCTGGGAACGGAAATGAACGGCTGGTGCCATGAGACGCCCTGCAGCTGAGGGTCATGGTCCTACATCTGCAGAGCGTCCCTGAGGAACCAAGGAGCATCTAGGGCCGAGTGTCACAAACCTTACCATGTGCACAAACCACTGGACACTGTTTTAAAACACAAATTCTGACTCAGTAGGTCTGAGATGGAGCCTGAGAGTCTGCCATTCTAACAAACTGCATGGGAGGCAAGGCTGCTGGTCCATGAGTCACAGTTTAAGGAGCAAAGTCTAGAACAGTGTTTTTCAGAGTGTGGTCCAAGGACATAAGGTTAGAATCACTGTGGTGCTTGTAAAATTCCATAATCCTGAGCTTCACCACAGGCCTGTAGAAATGCTGAAACAATCAATGGCTATATTCCAAATTTTCTTAAAGTATGCTGCATGCCTGCTAAGTTGCTTCAGTCATGTCCAACTCTTTGTGACCCCATGGACTGCAGCCCACCAGGCTCCTCTGTTCATGGGATTCTCCAGGCAAGAATACTGGAGTGGGTTGCCATGCCCTCCTCCAGGGGATCTTCCCAACTCAGGGATAGAACCCGTGTCTCTTACGTCTCCTCCACTGGCCAGGAGGTTCTTTACCACTAGCACCATCTTGCTGTCCCATAGAACCAGAGTACTCCTCCCAACCCTTTTATGCTCCTTATGATTACCAGCATTTTTACTACTGTTGTGAATATCATTTTAGCCAAAATTGAATTCTTGCTATGTGCCAAGCACAGTGCTGAAAAGCTTGTATGCATTGTCTTAGTTCTTGCCCCACAATGGAAAAAAAAAAAAAAAACTTACTCTATTTTTGTTTTATAGTTGAAGAAAGAAACATTAAGAAAGTTAAGTAGCTTACCCAAGGATCACACAGGAAGTAGTCAGCTAAGCCTAGATTTAAACTTAGATTTATCTGACCCAAAAGTATCAACTAGTCACTTCTATTATTGCCATCATTACTACCCCAATGTGGAATTAAATATCTTAAAGCATTTACTTTTTTAATTTGTATTTGAAAGGACTGCTTGTTTTCAGAATCTTATCACTCTAAGTAAATGCTATTTACTATTTCTATTCTTTTTTGTCACTATGTCATTTTTAAATGAACATGTCAACCAAAAATAAAAGCCTTCATCTCTCCCTACACTGATGCAGAGCTCAGAAGGGCATGCTCACACTGGTTTGTTCAAACTAGAAAGCCAGTAGTGACTCCAGTGTGTTTCAGTTTTCAGATATTTCCAAAAATAATGTAAAAGAATAAAGTAATATTGTCCCTCTTTCAAGGAGAAAAAATACAGATGCTTAGTGTTCAGGTGTGGGTACATAATAATGTTCACTATTAATCTGCCACCTGATAAGCTGGCCTTGAACAGTTCTCCAGAGGGACTTATGCCTTAAATGGATGTCTGAACTCTGTTGGTGGTTTTTATTAGTACCCATCCACTAAACATGAGATCTTTATGTTTCTTAGATTGTCAGCTCTGATTACAAGATGAAAGCTAACAGCCCCTTTGACCAAATTGCATCTTGGCAGTTACAGCTGTGATCCACTTTACACTGATTGTTTCAAAACCCATTAAAATGAAGAAAATCAAGAGAGGGCTGTTCATCTGAGACTGTGGACACAAAATCATTTCTTGCTCTTAGATATACTGACACTGTGTTTACAAAGACAAATGTACAGTAATAAGATTCATGCCCTGAACAAAAGACAGTATGTTTCCCAAATAAATGGTAACTTTGTTCATGATGTACATGAACAAAATCATAGTTCTTTCATCTATATTTTCTTATTTACAGCTGAAAACGTAACTAGTAGCTAACAAAGGATTTGTCAAGCTTTTAGTTTCCCTTGGGAAGAGAAGTAGATTTACCAATTCTTGCATTATATTTGCCTTTGAAATATTTTTTTTCCATCTTTAAAAATAAATCCTGCACAGATACCTCAAAAGATATAAAATCTATTTGCTACTCTTTCAAGAATGAAAAAGGCTTGTGTTTAGCTGAATAATGAAACACAGTCTCTTAAAAACTGCTTGCACCCTCTCTTAAGAAACACTTAAAAATTAAAAAGAAGGAAATTCAGAAACCCAGTATTTCTGTAGTTGAGTACCTGGTGTCCATAATCATAGGAAAACGAAGACAAAAAATATCCACTTATAATTTGGTCACTAGATTTTACTTAATTTTATTTTTCATTATTGTCACCTGGATCAAATAAATTCATTGGGTTTTAATTTATTTATTAGTAGGAGACTTGCTACACTTCCATTTAAAGGCAATAAATTAGAGGCCATGAAAAACATGTAATTATAAATATACTGAACTATGATGCCTAAAAAACAGACTTGAGGGAAGATAAAATCTCAGACTGCAGTAACCCCCAAACAGTAATGAGTGAGAGAGAGTTAGAAGTGCCTTTTAGCAACTTTTTAACTTCTCTCGAATATGAAAATCTAATGGTTGATTTTTCTTCAATACAAAAAAAACACCCTGTTTTCTTAAACAAGAAGCTACAAAAGAGCATGAAGAACTATAGTTACGTATATTTAATGTGGAACTTGCTATCTATGAAGTTTGGCTGCAGACAGCCTTTGAAGTAATAAAAGTTGATCAAAAACTAACTAAAAAGCAATCTGCCTCAGCAAGTGGGCAGATTCCTAGGATGAATTTAGATTAGAGATATGAGAATTGACAATCACGGTCATTGCTGGAATTTAATCCAATGTTCTTTTACTCCTTCTACATGACACAAAACTTTTGGATAAAAAGTGAAAAATTCAACCCGAACAGGTAAATGTTTTATTTACACAATGTCTAACACATGAATGGTTGCAAATCCATCCTATCGAAATTTGTTTCATCCATTTACATGAGCCAAATACATTATTTCACCTTACTGTCAATATTTCCTAAGTAATTTTCACTAAACCTCATTTCAAATAAATGTAGTACAACTATTTCTACATTACTGATACTAGGATGGTTATAAGCACAATTGGCAGATGATATACTATAGAATGTGAACATGAAGTCGCTCAGTCGTGTCTGACTCTTTGCAACCCCATGGACTGTAGCCTACCAGGCTCCTCTGTCCATGGGATTTTCCAGGCAATAGTACTGGAGTGGATTGCCATTTCCTTCTCCAAGGGATCTTCCCAACCCAGGGATCGAACCCGGGTCTCCCTCATCGTAGACAGACGCTTTATCGTCTGAGCCACCAGGGAAGTCCATAGAAAAATGATTTATTTGCAGGCAGTAGATCAAGTTAGAAAATCAGGCCAGAAGACCAGGAATCAACAAAGTCAAGGTCTAGAGTTGGCATCTCAATGTGTCCAGCATATAACACCCGTCTCTTTCTTGCACAAATTCTAAACCCATTAAGAGCTAAACAAATGCAAATCAAAATATCACTTTTATCACAGACAAGTATTTGGAGAATGTGGCTTAGCCTATAGAACAAAAATGGCTCACTGACACCCTCTGCAAGTCTAAAACTTGAGAAACTCACCAGAGGGAAAGTTTGGGTGTGGGTGCACAGACCACAAAGGTCTAGACTGTGGTCTAGAAACCTCTTCTAGAAACAGAAAAGAAAACAGAATACACAGTAACAGATCAGCTCTGCCCAATCAAGAATGTCACACCCAAGACTGTCAGTTACTCTCAGGAACCTCCTTCCTGTTCCATGAGGGTAAATGCCAGGAGAGTTAGTCTAGAGAAGTCCCTCCACCTAGTGACCTAAGAAGTTAAGAAGTATTTCCCCCAAATAATCTATAGCTGTTTGTTCTATTAACCCATTGGGTTTAACTGTCAAGCCTATGGTCAACCAGGAGACTATTATTCCTTTCTGACAAGAGATAAGAAATCCATCACGGCAGTTCTGATCCACCTTCACAATCTCTGTCCTCTAATACTAGCTGTGGTTGTCCTGTGGATCCTCCAGATAATGCCAGCAGATAGCACTGAGTTTGCCCCTGAAAGGTTCTGAAAATAGTCACCAATTAAATTAACTCTAAGGCCACATTATGTCTAAATTTCTCATTCCAAGTTATGTCTGGCCATATCCAACATAAGTCATCAAAGGTTTTGCAAAGAAATTGAACAACAACATCAATATATGGCATTTTTTTAAAATGCCAACACATATAAGAGACATAAATTTGAATACAAATTACATTCCTTTGTAATTTCCTAAAGAGACATTAATGGCCCCAAATTAAATTCCCTTACAAGTTAAAGTCCACAGGATTTAAAGTCTAAAGTAATTCAATCCAAAATCAAATCGCCTTGCATTTGTGAGTTTAATGTCCAAAGCCATTATAGTACAAGATAAAATTTTCTTGTCCTTGCAAGTAAAAGTTCAAAGAAACTAAAATCAAAAGTTCTAAAGTTAAAGCCCTGTAACTTTATCATTATCATTTCTATCATTATTTCAAAAGTTTTTTCTTCTCAGTCACAGACAGAGGTGTTTTATTTTGAGCCTCAGTATTTCTGGGTTTCTTTGGCAGCTGCTGCCCAAATTATTCTCTTATTTGAGAATATGTGTGGTTCCTCAGGACCTCAGAATTAAAATCAGTCAAAACCAGGGGAAGAGAACAGGACAGAAACAATATCTGAAGTGATAATGGTCACAGATTGTCCAAGAAAAGATTTTGATAGAGTTGGAGCCTCATGAATTTTTTAAAAAAAGGTTGAAGACAGTCAGAAAGGTACAGGTTAAACGGCACATCTCAGGGAGTAGAGGGAAAATGAAAGTTGCTAGGAACTCTTATGGAGCTGATATTGGGATCGCAATATCAAATGTCTCTGGAGTCCCCAGAGCAAGGCTATGATGAAACATACATGCACCCTCACGTCCACATAGGGAAGTCTTGGTGTTCCAGTGTCTTTTTCCCATTCTATCAGCCTAAAGTAGACAGTTCACTTTCAGTTACAATGCCAAGCTGGTGGGCAAAAATTTCCAGTCTCCTCTAAAGATTCTACCCCTCCCACCACCCATCTGATACATGAATCATATGGACTCAACTCCTTTACCACCAGAGTCCTACTTCATTTCTGGCACCTAGAAATCTCCCTATCTTGCTTTTAAACTTCATTATGTCCTATGGCTTAAACACATGTTCTGAAATATTTTATCCATCATTTATGCTTTTAGTGTGGGCAATCAAAATCATGTATGATCAGTCTGCTATACTGATCAAAAGTTCAATTAGTGCTAAAGCAAGCTGATGTATGTATGCGTGCTTAGTTGTTCAGTTGTGCCTGATTTTTTGGGACCCTTTGGACTGTAGCCTGTCAGGCTCCTCTGTTCACCAGATTCGCCAGGCAAGAATAGCGGAGAGGGTTGCCATTTCCTCCTCCAGGGAGTCTTCCTGGCCCAGGGATCAAACCATCAGCTCCTACGTCTCCTGCATTGTAGGCAGATTCTATACTCACTGAGCCATCGGGGAAGCAAATCTGATGTATAAAACGGTTTAAATGACTCACTTTGCCAACAAAAGTCCATATAGTCAAAGCTATGGTTTTTTCAGTAGTCATGTATGGATATGAGAGTTGGCCCATAAAGAAGGCTGCATGCTGAAGAATTGATGCTTTTGAATTGTGATGCTGGAGAAAACTCTTGAGAGTCCCTAGGACAGCAAGCAGATCAAACCTGTCAATCCTAAAGGAAATCAACCCTGATTTCATTGAGAGGACTGATGCCAAAGCTGAAGCTCCAATACTTTGGATGCAAAGAGCAGACTCATTGGAAAAGACCCTGATGCTGGGAAAGATTGAGGGCAGGAGAAGGGGACAGAGGATGAGATGGTTGAATGGCATCACCAAATCAATGAACATGAGTTTGAACAAACTCTGGGAGACAGTGAAGGACAGGGAAGCCTGGCATGTTGCAGTCCATGGGGTCAGAAAGACTCAGACACAACTGAGCAACTGAACAACAACAACAGGATAAGCCTGGGTATCATTCCACTTAATATCAGGGGGAACTGCAAACATTCCACATTCTACTCCCACCACCTTCCTCTCTGCCCCATGAAACTACAAGCCAGGGTTGGTTTCCAGACTGATTCTGAACTTTGAAATCCCCTCCAAAGGGAAATATTCTATTTGGAAAGATGGAATCAGGCTTTTTACTCTTCTAGCTCCTTCTGCAGATTTAGAAGGGATGTTAATTTTAAGTGGCTAATGGCAGAGTTTGTCACTTCTCTGTCCAACTATAACAGGTACATTTTGTCACTAAAATATTTGATCATTATCTGCTGTCCTCTTCTCACTCTTCCCAGTACCCACTGCTCGTTCTCCCAGCTTAAATGTAAAAACTCTGCTTTTTGCTCATCAGGAGATATGATATATCTCATAACACTGTCCTTAGTGAGAGGTTTTCACTTTCAGAGACTGAACATTAGCTACAGTGTTTTCTACAATCTAGGTCTTATTTCCAGGGGGAAAAAAAAAGGAAAAATTTTCTAAGAGCATTTTAAATAGAATCTCCAGTTCTAAGTGAAGCAAAAGTGTGAAAATGTTCCATTTATTGATTAGCCTCTCAGGTCTTCACGGAGGTGCAACTACCAATTTCTGATCTTTCTATTCTGAAAGGCAAATTTATACAGTCCTAAAAAATATAAAGTTTAACTTTGCAAGATGTTCTTTTGTTAACTGGTATCTTCATTTTAGGGGTTTCCCAGGTGGCACTAGTGGTAAAGAACCCATCTGCCAATGCAGGAGATGCCAGTTTGATCCCTGGGTAGGGAAGATCCCCTGGAGGAGGGCATGGCAACCCACTCCAGTATTCCTGCCTGGAGAATCCCATGGAGAGGGAAGCATGGGGTTACAAAGAGTCAGACACAACTGAAGAAACTCAGCACTCAGGTATATACATCTTCGTTTTATTCATATTTTTAAATGGTAGTATCAAACTTTTCATAAGCTTTCATAAAGTATTAAAAATGGGTAAAAGCATAAAGGTTGGAGATATCCTTGGTGCAAATAATTTGTGATAATGCACATCAATAATAATATGTCAAAGCTGGTTATTCCTTTCAAATACCTAAAATTGAAATTGCACTTAGGACAGCAGGCACGTTGGATATTCGAGAGCAGATTCATGCTGTGTGTGCATCAGACTGTGTCAGTTCAGTTCAGTCACTCAGTCATGTCCGACTCTTCAACCCCATGGACTGCAGCATGACAACCTACCCTGTCCATCACCAGCTCCCAGAGCTTGCTCAAACTCATGTCCATTGAGTCGGTGATGCCATCCAACCATCTCATCCTCTGTCGTCCCCTTTTCCTCCCACCTTGAGTTTTCTCCAGCATCAGGGGCTTTTCAAATGAGTCAGTTCTTCACATCAGGTGGCCAAAGTATTGGAGTTTCAGCTTCAGCATCAGACCTTCCAAAGAATATTCAGGACTGATTTCCCCTAGGATGGACTGGTTGGATCTTCTTGCAGTCCAAGAGACTCACAAGAGTCTTCTCCAACACAACTGTTCAAAAGCATCAACTCTTCGGCACTCAGCCTTCTTTATAGTCCAACTCTCACATCCATACATGACTACTGGAAAAACCATAGCTTTGACTAGATGGACTTTTGTGTAACATAGGAAGATGGTGGAGTAGAAGGACATGCACTCATCTTCTCCTGCAAGAACTCCAAAATTACAACTTGATGCTGAACAACCATCAACAGGAGAATGTTGGATCCCACCAAAAAAAGATACCGCACGTACAAGGGCAAAGGAAAAGCCCTAACAAGATGGTAGGAGAGGCGAAATTGCATTTAAAATCAAACCCCATACCCACCAGGGATGCTTAGAGGATTCAAACAAACCTTGTGCATACCAGGACCCAGAGACCCCACCGAGACTGAGCCAGAACTGTGTTTGAGTGTCTCCTGCAGAGGTACGGTTCAGTAGTGGCCTGCCACAGGGGCAGGGGCTCTGGGTGCAGCAGACCTGGGTATGACATAAGCCCTCTTGGAGGAGGTTGCTATTAATACCACCATAGAGCTGCCAGAACTTACACAGGGCTTGGGAAGCAGACTCTTGGAGGGTACAAACAAAACCTTGTGCACACCAGGACCCAGGAGAAAGGAGCAGAGACTGACCTAGACTTGCCCGTGAGTGTCCAGGAGTCTACAGTAGAGGCATGGGTCATTGGTGGCCTGCTGCAGGGTCGGGGCACTCAGTGCAGCAGTGCATGCGTGGGACCTTTTGAAGGAAGTCGCCATTATCTTCATTACCTCCACCATAGTTTGGCCTCAGGCCAAACAACAGGGAGGGAACACAGCCCAGCCCTCAACAGTAAATTGGATTAAAGATTTACTGAGCATGGTCTCACCCATCAGAACAAGACCCAGATTCTCCCTCAGTCAGGCTGTGTACACAGTGACAATTTTGCAATTAGCTTTGCTTCTGTACAGAAAATATATGGAAGAATTATTGAGTCTAATCTCATGAATTACCTGTACAGAATTATTCCTTGGATGTTCCATTAGATGCTTGTGACACTTGGAAATGTTAAAACCATCTCTCTTCTTGTTCGCCTTTCATTTCCGACCAAGAACAGTCTAGCTCAGGACAGCATTGCTTTCCCCTTGAGTCAACATTTCCCAACTTTTTTGCATTATAAACACTTCCACATTCTAAATAATTATTGTCTGTCCCCACAAGTACTTTAAACAACCACTTTTGCTTGGCATATTTTTATCTTAGATAAATACATTGATCTTAAGGCACTTTAAGTTTCAAAATATGAAGATGAATCTTTACTTATTATTTAACAAATAACACACACCATTAAATTTACTTTAAGCTAATTATTTAGGCATTCAGGTATGACTTAAATCAAATCCCTTATGATTATACAGTGGAAGTGAGAAATAGATTTAAGGGACTAGATCTGATAGATAGAGTGCCTGATGAACTATGGACTAAGGTTGGTGACATTGTACAGGAGATGGGGATCAAGACTATCCCCATGGAAAAGAAATGCAAAAAAGCAAAATGGCTGTCTGGGGAGGACTTACAAATAGCTATGAAAAGAAGAGAAGTGAAAAGTAAAGGAGAAAAGGATATAAGCATCGGAATGCAGAGTTCCAAAGAATAGCAAGAAGAAATAAGAAAGCCTTCCTCAGCAATCAGTGCAAAGAAATAAAGGAAAACAACAGAATGGGAAAGACTAGAGATCTCTTCAAGAAAATTAGAGATACCAAGGGAATATTTCATGTAAAGATGAGCTCAATAAAGGACAGAAATGGTATGGACCTAACAGAAGCGGAAGATATTAAGAAGAGGTGGCAAGAATACACAGAAGAACAGTACAAAAAAGATCTTGATGGTATGATCACTCACCTAGAGCCAGACATCCTGGAATGTGAAATCAAGTGGGCCTTAGAAAGCATTACTACGAACAAAGCTAGTGGAGGTGATGGAATTCCAGTTGAGCTATTTCAAATCCTGAAAGATGATGCTGTGAAAGTGCTGCACTCAATATGCCAGCAAATTTGGCAAACTCAGCAGTGGCCACAGGACTGGAAAAGGTCAGTTTTCATTCCAATCCCAAAGAAGCAATGCCAAAGAATGCTCAAACTACAGCACAATTGCACTCATCTCACACGCTAGTAAAGTAATGCTCAAAATTCTCCAAGCCAGGCTTCAGCAATATGTGAACCAGGAAATTCCATGTGTTCAAGCTGGTTTTAGAAAAGGCAGAGGAACCAGAGATCAAATTGCCAAAATCCGCTGGATCATGGAAAAAGCAAGAGAGTTCCAGAAAAACATCTATTTCTGCTTTATTGACTATACCAAAGCCTTTGACTGTGTGGATCACAATAAACTGTGGAAAATTCTGAAAGAAGTGGGAATACCAGACCACCTGATCTGCCTCTTGAGAAACCTGTATGCAGGTCAGGAAGCAACAGTTAGAACTGGACATGGAACAACAGACTGGTTCCAAATAGGAAAAGGAGTACATCAAGGCTGTATGCTGTCACCCTGCTTATTTAACTTATATGCAGAGTACATCGTGAGAAACACTGGACTGAAAGAAGCACAAGCTGGAATCAAGATTGCTGGGAGAAATCTCAATAACCTCAGATATGCAGATGACACCACCCTTACGGCAGAAAGTGAAGAGGAACTCAAAAGCCTCTTGATGAGAGTGAAAGAGGAGAGTGAAAAAGTTGGCTTCAAGCTCAACATTCAGAAAATGAAGATCATGGCATCTGGTCCCATTACTTCATGGAAATAGATGGGAGAACAGTGGAAACAGTGTCAGACTTTATTTTTCTGGGCTCCAAAATCACTGCAGATGGTGATTGCAGCCATGAAATTAAAAGAAGCTTACTCCTTGGAAGGAACGTTATGACCAACCTAGGTAGCATATTCAAAAGCAGAGACATTACTTTGCCAACAAAGGTCCGTCTAGTCAAGGCTATGGTTTTTCCAGTGGTCATGTCTGGATGTGAGAGTTGGACTGTGAAGAACATCGAGCACCGAAGAATTGATGTTTTTGAACTGTGGTGTTGGAGAAGACTCTTGAGAGTCCCTTGGACTGCAAGGAGATCCAACCAGTCCATTGTGAAGGAGATGAGCCCTGGGATTTCTTTGGAAGGAATGATGCTGAAGGTGAAACTCCAGTACTTTGGCCACCTCATGCGAAGAGTTGACTCATTGGAAAAGACTCTGATGCTGGGAGGGATTGGGGGCAGGAGGAGAAGGGGATGACAGAGGATGAGATGGCTGGATGGCATCACTGACTCAATGGATGTAAGTTTGAGTGAACTCCAGGAGTTGGTGATGGACAGGGAGGCCTGGAGTGCTGCGATTCATGGGGTCGCAAGGAGTCGGACACGACTGATCGACTGAACTGAACTGAACTCAATTATTTAGGAGAAAGCATGATTCAATCTAGATGTTTTTAAATGACATTATAATGCTTAACCACTCCACTGGCAGTGTGGATTGTAGTCTAAGATTGACGGAAAGTCTTGACCCAGCTACAACATGGATAAGTCAAACAGTGTTTCTATAGCAAGGGGTATCGAAGGAAGCCAGGACAGTCACAATGCACAGCAGAGTAATCACCAATACCCCCTAGGGTAAGGGAAGGCCTATACCTGGGAGCCTAGGTTTGCTGATATTTGACTGAGACTCACATCACACCTTCTGAAAGATAACTATTTCCTCCAGGAAGGTCAAGGCTGGAGGCATAGCACTACTGCAGATAGGCTCACGGAGTATGAACCTGGCCCACAGTAACACCATCTCTCTCAAGGTCACCAACACACCACAGAGCACAGGACAGCAAGTACCCTCAGGCACGTTCTTGTTGTTGTTTAGTTGCTAAGAGCAACCCCATGGACTGTAGTCCACCAGGCTCCATTATCCTTGGAATTTTCCAGGCAAGAAGACTAGAGTAGGTTGCCGTTTCCTTCTCCAGGGGATCTTCCCGACCCAGGGATTGAACCCACATCTGCATGTCAGGCAGATTCTTTACTGCAGAGCCACCGGGGAAGCACTCTCAGGCATAAGCCCAGTCTAATATGTCTTGATCCAAGGGCATAGTTGATCTCAGTTCCAGGGAAGTGAATCACAAGTTAGTTCTTCACTCACCTCTAGGAGTTCTGCTAAGGTTTAGGTTGGGAGTATATATTAAAATACGCATTGAAATTGGATTATGTGTTTCAATATTAAAAACAAATTCTAAAACGCTTTCTTTATTTTAGGTCCTTGCCTTTAAAAAATTCAGCTATTTTTGAGTTTGATTGTAAATAACAAGATGAAAGATACCATCTCAGAATGTAACAGGGAAGTAACACACTGAGGCTGAAAATAGGCTTCATTCCCAACCAAGGAAATCATAAAAGGAATGTCATTACCACTATCTTTTTTTTTAATAAGATCTTGCTTCACTACATAAGAATTTTCTTTAGATGGTTGCCAAATTACAGCTTTGTCACAAATTATTTTAAACTAAATTGCAGATATATTAGAATTTTATCCTCTTCATTAGATTCTTAAATATCAATGTCAATATTCCTAATGCTTCATGACAGTAAGCAATGGGTGCATTACATGTATGGATTAAACAACATATGATCAAATGTTTATCAATTTTAAATTAAGTGATAAATTCCCATCCAATTTATAATTTCTATACATGTATACTGGATAAACAGTAGCAGATTTCAAACTGATGCACTTTTAAAAGGGAAAAACTCAAATAATTAGTTTATTCAGTGGGATGTGAAAACACACTTCATTACCACCTTTAAGGATGAACCGTTGTCTGTCCCCTAATCAGTGGCCCTAAACTACCCTAACTGACCCCTAATCTATTAGCTTTTCTCTGTGAAGCTCAATCTACTGATACAACCAACCAACAACTCTGTTCATGTCACTTTCCTTTCCAAAAACAGTTTTCCTTTATCCTTCCCAATTCCCTCATTCCTGTAATCCTCTCATGTAGAAATTATGTGTCCCACTCTAACTGGTTTACAGTCTCGTTCTTACAAAAGTAATTTTAAATGCACAATTCTTTGATTCTTTATTTCTTTTACTCTATATGAACACTGTCCTAAATATTGTTTATCGTGACTCTCCACTGGTCTTTGGAGAGGCCCTTGGTCTTTGGCTGGATTGTCTATGTGAAATACCTTTTTCTAATCAGCTCTGACTTTTGAACACCATGTGCTAAGGAACAGAGGCAAGAAACAAGAGGTACATGTGGGGGGCTGCCAAGAAACTCAATATGCAGGCAAAGTGGATGCTTCTGAAGAGAGTACAGTGATGCCAGAAGCACAGACAGGGGTCAAAAGTGAGGAGCTCTGACACCATCCAAAGGACTTTCACCAGAAAACTGAGAGCCACGGAAGGTTTTTAAGCAGAAAAGTGGTATGAACAGGTATGTGTTTTAGCAAAGTCATTTTTGGTTGCATTTAGCAAATAAGACTAGAGTTAGGAAGACTAATCAGGGAAATCAGTTTCACTTGTGTGTATGTGTGCTCAGTCATGTTCAACTCTTTGCAACCCTATGGACTATAGCCCATCAGGTTCCTCTGTCCACGGGATGTCCCAAGCAAGAATACTGGAGTAGGTTTCCACTTTCTCCTTCAGGGGATCTTCCCAACCCAGGGATGAAATTCGAATCTTTTGTTTCTCCTGTATTGGTAGGTGGATTTTTTACCACTGCATCACCTGGGAAGCCCCCAATTTCAGTAGTGCAGGAGAGAAATAGCCAGGATTTGAGTCAAGGAGTAGAGGTACGGATGCAGGGACAGATGGAGTCTGGAGATATCTGGGAGGTGGTACCATTGATACCCATGTGCAGAGTTCTGACATGTGAGACTAGACTGAAGCACAGCAGGTTGAGGCAGATAGCAAGTTTATTTCTGATGCATTGAATATAATACATGTATATTTAAAGAGATGTGTGGTGTGGGCAGTGGAATAGAAAGAACAAGGAAGATGGAGGAAAAATACAAACACGAAACAAGAGACATGTTGGGCACTGATGCTGACAATGATGATAAATGTGGCACATGATTAACACTTCACTCTGATTTCTGACACTTAAAAAAAAAAAGAAAAAGAAAACTGCAAGAAGAGGGCAAGTTGTTTTGCAGCTGTTGAGTAAACAATGAGCAAGCCAGGGCCTGCTAAGGAAGTAAGAATGATTCCTATGGAACATTTCAGAAACACTTTGGAAAAGCAACACATACTGACCTTTCTCACAAAGTTATTTATGGGACCCCAGGTAGCACTGTAAAAATACTTACCTCTCAACCCATCCATCGAGAGTGCAAGATGTCCCTAGGTGCCACTTTTGGCCCTAACATGGCTTTGTGTTTTCAGAGGAGCCTTTAGAAGATATAATTTCTGTATTTAACTATCTGCACATTCTTAATTAGTAGTAAAATGCATATTTTAAGTGAGTTTTTCTTCTCCAAATTAACCTCAGTGTAATACATGGATTTGGCCACCTGATGCGAAGAGCTGACTCATCGGAAAAGACCCTGATGCTGGGAAGGACTGAAGGCAGAAGGAGAAGGGGGCAACAGAGGATGAGATAGTTGGATGGCATCACCAACTCAATGGACATGAGTTTGAGCAAACTAGTGATAGGATCGGAGAAGGCAGTGGCACCCCACTCCAGTACTGTTGTCTGGAAAATCCCATGGATGGAGGAGCCTGGTAGGCTGCAGTCCATGGGGTCGCTAAGAGTCAGACACGACTGAGCGACTTCACTTTCACTTTCCACTTGCACACATTGGAGAAGGAAATGGCAACCCACTCCAGTGTTCTTGCCTGGAGAATCCCATGGACAGAGAAGCCTGGTAGGCTGCAGTCCATGGGGTCACACAGAGTCAGACACAACTGAAGTGACTTAGCAGCAGCAGCAGCAGTGATAGGATAGTGAAGGACAGGGAGGCCTGGCCTGCAGCAGGCCATGAGGTCACAAAGAGTTGGACACAACTTAGCGACTGAACAACAATACATGGATAAGGTCTTTTCAGAATGCTTTCCTCTCCCTTTGCTATTCATTCATTGTTTTCCTCAGGGAAGCCTTTATTGAACCCCCAGACAAGGTCAGCACCCCACTGATACACTCCAATGAAACCAAGTACCTCTTTTAGCGCTCAACACAGATGTCACTTTTATCTTACTGTATTTGATTAATACTGTTCCTTCACTAATCTACAACCTCCAGAAGGCAAGGACTATATTAGTTTCACTTAGTAGCTTATCCTTCAGGGCCTAGAATAGTGTCCAGCACTTAGTATGTATTCATGAAAGAGTTATAGAATGAATGGGCTTCCCTTGTGGCTCAGACAGTAAGGAATCTGCCTACAATGTGGGAGACACAGGTTTGATCCCTGGGTCAGGAAGATCCCCTGGATAAGGAACTGGCAACCCTCTGCAATATTCTTGCCTGGAGAATCCCATGGACAGAGGAGCCTGGTGGGCTACAGTCCATGGGGTCAAAGGGTCTGGCATGACTGAGTGACTAACACAGACACACAGAGAATGAATGTATAAAATAAAGAAAACAGGAATGAGAGAAATTAGCATTTAAACTTTGACTAAGCAGAGCCTTTTCTTCAGTTACAGAAAATTCACACAGGATCTCCAAGTCCAGTGAAGGCGTTCCTGACAGAGGCTCAGCAGAGGGTACAAGCATTCTGCAAAGGCAAAGCAAGGAGAAAACTGAATAATTATTTAAATGTAAAGTATATTTCTCTGTCATGTCTTTGCATTTTTATGTTCTGCCGGGAGGTCTGTACCGTGAGATTTTCATAAAGAAAGATGAGGAAATAGATGCAATAGAATAAGCAGTGGCACAGAGACATGAACTCTTCACATTTGGTGGGTGGTGGCAAGAGCTTATGGTGGGCATAGAGGTGAGGGGTAAGCTAGAAATTACACCAGAAATCAAGTTGGAGAGAGCGTTGAAAGCCAGATTTTAATCAGAATACGCTGGAAGAGGGGTAGCTGCTGAGGATTCGTAATGCAAAATTTACACCAATTAGAGTTAGGCTTTAGAGAGCTGATTCTGGGAGCAAAGTAGAAAATGGCTAAGACTCACAGGGAGGAAAACCTGTTAGGGAATTACTGATACAATTTGTATCATAAGCATTTAGGGCCTGAAATAAGGTAGCGGCCAAGACAAAAAAAGGAGAAAGAGCTTTCATGATCCTTCTGAATGTTGGGTAATTTAGTGTGATACTGATTAAGGAGGCAGAAGAGGTCTAGAGAGCTGGGTGATGAATTCAGTCTCATTACTAAACCACAGGACTGTCTGTATGAGTAATGTCTAGCAGGCAGCTAGACACAAGAGCTGCAGTCCTAAAGAAGGCCTGCTCAGAAGATGCAGGTTAGTGAAAGTGAAAGTCGTTCAGTCATGTCTGACTCTTTGCGACTCCATGAACTATACACAGTCCATGGAATTCTCCAGGCCAGAATACTTGAGTGGGTAGCCTTTCCCTTCTCCAGGGGATCTTCCCAACCCAGGGATCAAACCCAGGTCTCCCACATTACAGACAGATTTTTTACCAGCTGAGCCACAAGGGAATACAGGCTGTGAAGGTGCATATACAGAGGAGATGGTCAAGGAAGGTTGTCCAGAAAGAAAGAAAAATAAAATTTAGGAGAGTATACTGAAGAAAGCCTACATTTACAAGTGAGAGGAAAAGGGGAAGGACAAAACATGGTTGGGAGAGAAATAGGAGTAATGACACAGAAGCCATATGGAAGGGGTGTTTATGAACCCCAGGCATCATGGCAATCAACAAACAACAGGAATAACTCCTGCTGGTTTAAGTATAAAATAAATGTATTGGAAAGATGTTGGAGAGCACATAGAATTTCCAAGAGGTTTTGAAAAACACACTCAGAAAATAAGCAGAAACCACAGAACACTGGTTGGCCAAGAACACAGTGAAAATCATGCCATTGTTCCTCTGCTGAGCCATGCAGCCACTGTGGCTGGCCCTGGACACTGAACATGGCCACTGGTACCCTGGTTCAGGCTCCCCCCCAGGATATGGACCTGGACACTGCTTGTTCCCACCTAGATCAACTCTCTGTTGATCTGTCCCTGATTCTTTGGCCACTAACTTGGGGTAGGAAGATTCTCTGGAGAAGGAAAAGGCTACCCACTCCAATATTCTGGCCTAGAGAATTCCATGAACTGTATAGTCCATGGAGTCACAAACAGTCATACACGACTGAGTGACTTTCACTTTTATTTGCAATTCAAACCCAGACATAAAGCATCTTATTTGCCAAACCCACCCACCCACTCCAATTGCCAATAATGCAAAGGATAAAGTCAAGTCCCTGGGATATTTATCTTTGGTGGAGGGAAAGAGGGACATTCTATCGAAATGGAAGATTATTTAGGGAGCAAGGGAGAAAGGGGAAGAAGACAAGGAAAAGAAAGGGACAAGGTAGGAAAGATAGAAATGGGGGGAGGGATGCTGGTGGGGGAAGCCTAGGACCAGCTTTGAGACTCTCCAGCATGGAGTTTTGCCTGAATTAGGACGTTCAAGACCTACTCTGTGATAATATATGACACATCAAATCTACATAGCATCTTTACTTGAAAATAAGTCAGAAATAAAGATGGTATCCCTCGTTTAGGAGCACAATCGGTTTTAACAGATAATTCTCAAAGCGAATTCTAAGAATCACAGTATAAATCTGACCTCTCACGATGGCATTTTCCTTGTGACCTTGCCTACTCTGAAGCCAACTGTAATTAAGCATGCTCATACGGATGTTAAATTATCCAACGATGACAATAGTACAAAGAAAAGAACTGCGAGAAATTCACAGGAAAGTTAATTGAGATACCATATGTATTGTCTGAATGTATTTCAGTATTCTTAACTGACCTATGATTCCTTGAGTAATTATCTGCAGATCTTCAAAACTGGTGAGAGTTTAATAAAAAAGCAAATAAAAAGGCATGTTACATCTTTTGTACTGGGAATAAAAATAGAGTCTAATTCCATATAAAAAAATAACTTGGGCATTATGGAAAGAGTTACAGCAAAAAAAAAAAAAAAGCGTGTGTGTGTTGTGGGGCTGGGGAGATGAGACTCCTTCTATTGCCAAGCTAATATCCTTTTTCCAGAAATTCTCACCATTAGAAATATATCTTTAATATTCATTTTCTTTAGAAAAAAAAAGTGTCTCATCCCTATAAATTCTCTCATATCCACTGAGTACTTAGAATGCTTGACTCCAAACACAGTGGGGAGGGATTTTTTTCTTAATACTCACATGATCATTTCAGCTAATTCTTGTACTAAAGCAGTAGTTGGGATCCAAGGAGCCCCAGATTTCTGCAGACATGCTTTAGAACCCACCACACAAGACAGAGACTCAGTAGGCCTGGTTCAAGACTCCTATGAACTTATACTTCCTACATCAGTTCTGTGATGTGAAAGGCTAAATGCTGCTCTGTGCTGTGCTGTGCTTAGTCACTCAGTCCTGTCGGACTCTTTGCAACCCCATGGACTGCCGTTTGCCAGGCTCTTCTATCCATGGGGATTCTCCAGGCAAGAATTCGAAGTGGGTTGCCATAGCCTTCTCCAAGGGATCTTCCCAACCCAGGGATCCAACCCAGGTCTCCCTCAATACAGGCAGATTCTTTACCGACTGAGTCACCAGGGAAGCCAAAGAATACTGGAGTGGGTAGCCATTCCCTTCTCCAGGGGACCTTCCCAACCCAAGAATCAACCCAGGGTCTCCTCCATTGCAGGCAGATTCTTTACCAGCTGAGCTACCAGAGAAGCCCAAATGCTGCTCTAAGGGAATACAATTCATCACTGACCATTATTCACACCACTGCTATGAATAGTAGAGTTTACTAAAAACTACGTAAGTATCCATTTTAGAACCCCAGACATAAAGAATGTTAATATTCCTAAAAGCCAAATGCTGCTAAATAAGAAGCGGGTCTCAGCTTCTACCACCCACCTGAAAGGCTGGTCCATCCAGGATCTGGACCTCCAGATGAACTTCAAATTGAGGGTTGCCAGATTTACCATAATAGCATAGAATGCTCAGTTTATTTGAATTTCAGAAAAATAATGAATAAACTTAGTATAAGTATACTTATTGTAGCAAACCCCAAGTAATATTGGGGGATAAACTTCATACTAAAAGGCTTTTCATTGTTTATCTGAAATCCAAATTCATCTGGACATCCCATTCCTCATCTGGCAACCCTACTCAGGTCAGGCTCAAGCATGTGGATCTTCTGTGAAAGGAGTTTATATAATCCACAAGTGTGTCAAACCTTGCATCAAATATGTGAGTATTTTATCATCAGGAAGGTCTACTTAGTGGGCAGAGCCAACAAATCAGCCTGGATAGTACTTTGGAAGTTCAGCACAGGAAGTGATCCTGGCAGATGCCCTACTACTCATTTTGCTTCTGGCCTCCTGACTTAGCCATCCTCTCATCCCAGTAACTGACTTAACCTTACTGATCTGCCGAAGGTAGACTTTTTCCAAGTCCTTCAGTTCAGAGGGATATCAGCTCCCAACCTGGCCAGGTGCAGAGCCTCGAATGAACTCCTTAGTCCTTTCACTTCTTCATGGTTATAGATATAAACAGGACCCCTTAACTCCATGAACCAGGGTTCCTAATACTCAAAGCTGGAACCACTTAAGAACCCCAAAAGCAGCTCAGCCTTATTGCCTAAATCACTCTCTAACCTCTAACCTTATATCCTTCTGAAGTAACAACTTCTCAGTAAGGATGTCACTAACCATAATATTGAAAGCTACACATATATCTCTTTCATGGCACTCAAACAAGTTCATTTTGTTTAATTTCTGTCCCTCTTCACTAGAAGGTCAGTTCCAAGGGGACAGTCTTTTTGCCTATCTTATTCAGTAACTAAAGCAGGACAGACACTCAAAAATATGTTTTTGGAATACCATACCCTTCTAGTAGCTGGATTACTAGAAGTTATCATCTTGTTATTTTGTCCTAGGCCTAAGTCTCCTTTTCTTACCCAATACCAGGGTCCTATACTAGGGCCCTACATTCCTTCCCTGGCCAATGATTTTCCAAAAATGTCCATCCTACCGTAGCCCTCAAAACCACACAGCCAGCTGGCTGGTACTTGCCATCAAAGCTTCTAGACCTGAACTTTCTGTCTTCTTCAGTTCAGTTCAGTTCAGTCGCTTAGTCGTGTCCGACTCTTTGCAACCCCATGAATTGCAGCACTCCGGGCCTCCCTGTCCATCACCAACTCCTGGAGTTCACCCAAACTCATGTCTATTGAGTTGGTGACGCCATCCAGCCATCTCATCCTCTATCATCCCCTTCTCCTCCTGCCCCCAATCCCTCCCAGCATCAGAGTCTTTTCCAATGAGTCAACTCTTCGCATGAGGTGGCCAAAGTATTGGACTTTCAGCTTTAGCATAAGTCCTTCCAAAGAACACCCAGGATTGATCTCCTTTAGAATGGACTGGTTGGATCTCTTTGCAGTCCAAGGGACTCACAAGACTTTTCTCCAACACCACAGTTCAAAAGCATCAATTCTTCAGCGCTCAGTTTTCTTCACAGTCCAACTCTCACATCCATACATGACTACTGGAAAAACCATAACCTTGACTAGAAGGATCTTTGTTGGCAAAATAATATCTCTGTTTTTAATATGCTGTCTAGGTTGGTCATAACTTTCCTTCCAAGGAGTAAGCGTCTTTTAATTTCATGGCTGCAATCACCATCTGCAGTGATTTTGGAGCCCCCAAAAATAAAGTCTGACACTGTTTCCACTGTTTCCCCATCTATTTCCCAGGAAGTGATGGGACCAGATGCCATGATCTTCATTTTCTGAATGTTGAGCTTTAAGCCAACTTTTTCACTCTCCTCTTTCACTTTCATCAAGAGGCTTGTGAGTTCCTTTTCACTTTCTGCCATAAGGGTGGTGTTATCTGCATATCTGAGGTTATTGATATTTCTCCCAGCAATCTGGATTCCAACTTGTGCTTCCTCCAGCCCAGTGTTTCTCATGATGTACTCCGCATATACGTTAAATAAGCAGGGTAACAATATACAGCCTTGATGTACTCCTTTTCCTATTTGGAACCAGTCTGTTGTTCCATGCCCAGTTCTAACTGTTGCTTCCTGACCTGCATACAGGTTTCCCAAGAGGCAGGTCAGGCGGTCTGATATTCCCATCTCTTTCAGAATTTTCCACAGTTTATTGTTATCCACACAGTCAAAGGCTTTGGCAGAATCAATAAAGCAGAAATAGATGTTTTTCTGGAACTCTCTTGCTTTTTCCATGATCCAGCAGATGTTGGCAATTTGATCTCTGGTTCCTCTGCCTTTTCTAAAACCAGCTTGAACATATGGAAGTTCACAGTTCACATATTGCTGAAGCTTGGCTTGGAGAATTTTGAGCATTACTTTACTAGCGTGTGAGATGAGTGCAATTATGCAGTAGTTTGAGCATTCTTTGGCATTGCCTTTCTTTGGGATTGGAATGAAAACTGACTTTTCCAGTCCTTTGGCCACTGCTGAGTTTGCCAAATTTGCTTGCATATTGAGTGCAGCACTTTCACAGCATCATCTTTCAGGATTTGGAATAGCTCAACTGGAATTCCATCACCTCCTCTAGCTTTGTTCATAGTGATGCTTTCTAAGGCCCACTTGACTTCACATTCCAGGATATCTGGCTCTAGGTGAGTGATCATGCCATCATAATTATCTTGGTCATGAAGATCTTTTTTGTACAGTTCTTCCATGTATTCTTGCCACTTATTCTTAATATCTTCTGCTTCTATTAGGTCCATACCATTTCTGTCTTTTATCTGTCATTTCTGTCTTCTTAAACCTCCCTATAACGTCAGAGTCCATACTAACCTACCTATAACCTACAAAAAGAGGAGTGCAGAGCCTTCTTGATTTTGAGACCAAAGAGGCACTATAGCAATGTGGAAGAGATCTTCCTTCTCACACTGTGTAAAAGTCTCCAACTTTCTAGTGTCTTTTCTGTGTACAGTCAGCCCTCTGTATCCATGAGTTCTACCTCCACAGATTCAACCAAATGCAGATCAAATAAATCCCACCCCCAAAAAATTCAAGAAAGTTCCCAAAAGCAAGACTTTATTAGCTGTGTACAACAATTTATATAGCATTTACAGTGTATTAGGTATTATAAGTAATCTATAGGTTACTTATTTCAGGCATACAGGAGGATGTGTGCAGGATATGCAAACACTACACCATTTTATTTAAGGGACTTGAGCATCCACAGATTTTGGTATTCACAGTGGTCCTAGAACCAAAGAACCAGTCCCCCATGGATATGGAGGGACAGCTGTATACATATTAGCAGGCTGTACTTCCATGTCAGGACTCAGTGAATGAGGCAAACTTCTGAAATTCACATGATCTACTGCTTTCATACTAGAGGAATAAACTGACTTCAGAACACAAGTATCCTGACAGAACAATATATTGCACTTGCATTTGGGGGGACTGTTAGTGTTCTAAGGGGGCTTCCCTGGTGGCTCAATAGTAAAGAATCCTCCTGCAACGCAGGAGACATGGGTTTGATCGCTGGGTCAGGATGATCCCCTGGAGAAGGGCATGGCAACCCACTCCAGTATTCTTGCCTGAAGAATCCCATGGACAGAGGAGCCTGGTGGACTATAGTCCATAGGATCTCAAAAGAGCCGACACAACTGACGCGACTTAGCAGGCAGTGTCCTAAGAGCGTACAACCACCACTAGATGGTGTGGTTTTGTGATTTACAATAAGAAAAGTATGTTTGGTCTTCACCCCTGTTTGTAGGATAGAACTTCCAAAACTAGGAATTTCCTAAGTGGCAAGAGAAAAAAATATTTTTGTTATGTCTAGAGTTAAAGAACATACATATAATCAGTAATATAATACTAGAGTTCTCTCAGAATGCTTGGAATTATAGCCTGACATTCAGCTTAATTGGGTTTACCATCAATTCCCAAGGGGGTTAACTACTGAGAGTATATCACAGTCATTATTTAAGAGTTTTCCTTCAATCTTAATCTTCAACATAACGTGGTAGCAAAGTTCTGGCACAAAATATTGGAAAAAGCATTTTAGTGACATCCTAAAAATAAAGATGAATTCTATCATCCATCATGTTTTCTGGTCATCTTGCAGTTGGCTAGGAAAAAAATAATGATTTTATAAGAAATACGGGTTTAGAAGCCAGAGTGTGACAGCATGTGCCTTTGATTACCAATTCCCTTTGTAAATAAAGTTTCAGTGTGAAACAAAGCTGAAGTTCAAAATTATGGCACAGAAATACTCATTGCCTATTTTATTTTTTATTTACAGATTTGTGCTCCAGATGAAACAACCAGGAAATTACTGATATCTTACCCATTAAAATATTGGATGGTTTATTCTGCTCCAAGTTACATCAAAATCTGGTCATTTAGACGACTGCTTTAATAGCAAATTTTCAAATGAACATTTTCCCCTGGTGATGCAAATGAATAATGCAAACTTTCTTGCTTTTTTATATGATTTATATATTCTTCAAAGTTAAAAATAACAGAGATTTTAATGTCTCTTGTTATAAACATGGTATTATGAAAATCATGGAGTTTGTTTCATGCTTTTAGGTCTTTTTTCTCTGTTATATAAAGAATCTCTGTCATCTCCTGGTAGAATGTGATAAATAATTTGACTGCTAAATATATTCTACCTCCCAGACAACTCAAGTAGTAAAGTCTCAAGGAAATCCACAACTGCTTTTACATCACTCATTCTACAACTGTGCCACTCAACATGGTAGTCTCAGCATACTAGTCACCATGGTCAAAAAATAGTGAATCAACTCTAGGTTGTCCACAGTAGACTCACTTCAAATATAATGATATACATAGGTTACAAGCACTAATCAAAAGTAAGTTGTAGTCCATATTAATATCAAACAAAGTAAACTTCAAAACAAAGACAATTTCCAGGGGATAAAGAAAAATATTGCCCATTGATAAAAGGATCAGTTCACACAATAAGGCACAGCAATTCACACAATAAGGCAAAGGAATTCAAAATGTTTACCGTATTACACTGGAGTTTCAGATTACATGAGACAAAAACTGAAAGAACTGAAAAGAGATACATGCAAATCCATGATTATGATTAGAGAATTTCATATTCCTCTGTCAGTAACAATAGAACTAGGAGACAGAATCTTGGTAAGGACTGAACAATGCCATTAACCAATTAGATGTAATAAACATTAATAGAACATTCCAACCAACAACACAGTCTTTTCTGGTGTACATAGGACTTTCAACAAGATATGCCCTGAATCATAAAACAAATCTTAAAATATTTAAAAGAATCGGAATTATGAAAAATATATTTCAGACCATAATGGAATTATACTGAAAATCAGTATCAGAGAGATGAGAGAAAAAGCTACAAATGTGGAAACTAAACAACATTTCTAAATAATCCATGAGTCAAAAAAAGAATTATAAAGGGAAATTTTAATATTTTTTACTGAATGAAAATGAAAAAAATAGCAAAAACAATTTGCAGAATATAGTATTATATTCTTATAAGAGAAAAGAAGAATGTCTCAAATTAACCAAGATTCTACCTTAAGAAGCTAGAAACAGAAAAGCAAAATAAAACAAAGTGATTCAAAGGAAATAATAAACATAAGAGCAAAAATCAATAAAATTGAAAAGAGGAAAGCAATAGAAAAAATTAATGAAGCCAAAGGCTGGTTCTTTGCAAAGGTCAATAAAACTGACGAATGTCTAGCAAGAATGAAAGTAAAAAAAGAGAGAGAAGAGGATTTGCCTTATGCTAAAGGAAATGAAAATGAAAGAAATATGATTACTATACACACAAAAGTAATTTCCTCTTCCGTTTGGTGAATGAACATCACACCAATTTTTAGTCTTTTTATGGACCTACGTGCCTTCTTCAAGGTAAAGGGCAAGGATACAAATATTAGAAAGTTGATTTCCACGATGCATGGTTATGGGCACTGAACAGAATTTACCTGTGTCACTATTTTCACAATAGAAACTTTCCCCAGCATTTTGACAGGAATCAAACCAAGCCAAGCATTAGCCAAAGTTCACCTGTTCAGCTGGAACAATGGAACAACTCACTTTGGCTATTTCAAACCCTCACAAAGACATAGAGAAAGTTAAAGGATAATTTTAAAGATTTTTTTAAAATGTTTCCTTGAGTTTTATAAGTCGCTCTAGCAAGTTAATTGAACCCAAGCAGGGGATTGTGGGAACCTCTGACATATAGCCAGTCAGAAGTACAGGTAACAACTTGGGTTTGTGATTAACATCTTACAGGGCTGAGCCCTTAACCTGGGAAATCTACTATTATCTCCATATAGACAGTGTCAGAATTGAATGAATTCTCAGACACACTGTGGGTATCTGAGAAGTGTTTGTGGTATGAGAAAACCCCACACACATTGATGAAACTGGGTTCAGAAACATTTTATTAATGCTCTAATATACCCTTCAAAAATACCTGTAGATTCTGAAAATGGACAAAATGACCATGAAAATGGGACAAAAGCAAGATTTAATTATGAAAGTGGTGAGTATCAAAAATAAGTCTGAATTGAATTCTGACCAGCAAGAAAGAACTATTGCATAACCCTAACACCAGAAGCAACAGGAATCTTTAAGAAAGGTGGCCATGTTCTCTTCAAGTTCATAAAAACCAAGGAGACAATAATGGGCAGGACTTCCCTGGTGGCTCAGATAGTCTATACGCAAAGCGGGAGACCTGGGTTCCATCCCTGGGTTGGGAAGATCCCCTGGAGAAGGAGATGGCAACTCACTCCAGTATTCTTGCCTGGAAAATCCCATGGATGGAGGAGCCTGGCAGGGGTCACAAAGAGTCAGACATGACTGAGCAACTAACACTTTCATTTTTTCAGACATTCTATGCGTTATCCATGCAGATATCAACAACAACAGCAACAGCAACAACAAAAACAGAAAAGATTAAGATGAACCCGTGTACATGCACTATAAAAGAAAGGAAGGTGCAAATGAATTAAGAAGCTCTGATAACCATAGATCTACCAATACAACTACAAATTATCCTAGAGAAGAAGAAAAGGGCAAAAGCAGCCAATGAAATTAATTTGTAAGGGAACACTCTAATTAATGGAAAGACATCTGCATAACCAAGAAAGCTACAAAAGAAGAATAAAAATATCTGAATTGACTCAAGAAAGAACTGCAGAGTGAGCAAAGACTTGAAAACCTGGTACGAACAAGAGGAGGGGGAAATACATTTGCAGTAAGTTCAAAACTGAAGGAAAAAAGAAAGGAATTGAACCAGTGCTTGGGGCAGATGGCGAAAAGTTAACAGATGCAGAAAGAAGACAAAAGGCTCCATTTTTTTCTCTAAAATTTTAAATGCTATTTCTCTCATTATTTCCAGCCTGGAAAATTAAAATTGAGAAACAGAAAGAAAACCAGAGGGAATTACAGCCAAGGTAGATAATGAATTGAGTAGAGGAAAATATAGCTACTTTAAAGCAGCTTCTGCCTGTAGCCCTAACAAAACATGCCCAACATGCTGAAAGAACATGCAGATTTGGCTGCACACCACAGAAAAGGAGATGGATGAAAAAAGACTGGCAAAACTCGTTGCCATCTTCAAAATGAGAGAAAAAATAATTGTGGAAATACAATTTGGTGAGTGATTGATTTCCAAAAAAGTTCTAGAATAGTTTATTACACCAGAGGAAAGTTGTAGTCTAAAAGAGCCAGCATGAGTTTACTCAAGAGCAGATCACAATGAAAAAATTTCATTCATTTGTACAAAAACAACTGAAGGATTTTTTTAAGATATTAAAGTTTTTCCCTCGGAAGTCTACAGAAATGCCCTCTTCTAAAAATTCAGTTCTCAGTTCACATGCTACTTCTTTACAGAAACTTTCACAGACCACTCATCTAAAGTCCTTCCTTCCTGCTCTCAGTGTTTTATTTTCACTCACACTGTTTAATTTTTATGAAACATTTATATAAAATTATTTTGCTTGTTTATTGGTTATATATCTGGCTCCCCACCCTTATGAGACTTTAAGAGCCAATGAGAACAGACTTTATTATTCCCCATTGCATCCCCTTTTCTTAGAAAAAAAAAAATGTCTGGCATCAAATAGGCACTCAATAATATTTTGAAATGAACTGATTAATTAACAGATTATCTGAACTGAAGGAACTTAAAAGTAACCTAAGCCACACACAGTCCCTACTCTTACTTTCAACCAATGATCCCTAGAATGTTTTTCTTAAACCTCCAATGGCAGGTTGCCTCACTTCAGCTACTTTATCTCAAAACAGCTCTAATTGTGGGTAAGCTCTACTTATATTAAACTGCTGCTGCTAAATCGCTTCAGTCGTGTCTGACTCTGTGTGACCCCATAGACGGCAGCCCACCAGGCTCCCCCGTCCCTGGGATTCTCCAGGCAAGAACACTGGAGTGGGTTGCCATTTCCTTCTCTAATGCACGAAAGTGAAAAGTGAAAGTGAAGTCGCTCAGTAGTGTCCGACCCTCAGCGACCCCATGGACTGCAGCCTTCCAGGCTCCTCCGTCCATGGGATTTTCCAGGCAAGAGTACTGGAGTGGGTGCCATCGCCTTCTCTGTATATTAAAGTAAACACTATCTATTCTTTGTGTCCATCCATGAATGTCATCAGAACCTAGCTCTTCCCATAAGTCAATATGTAACAACAGATGTAATCTCTTTTACATGACAGTCATTCAACATTTGCTTCTCCACACTGAATAGTTCCAGTTCATGAAAGCTTTCCACATCAGGAAGAATTCAGAGACCTCTCACCATGACGGGCATTGTCTCATTATGAGCACATTTTAAGTCCATTTGGACTGTCACAATGTAGATGGTCACTACCATCCTTTATCCTCACAATCAAAGAAGCAAACACAGACACACAGACAGATACTAAATTCCCCACCCCCACAGCTGATACAACAAATCACACCCAGAATTCTGTTTGCTTAAATGAGAATCATCTGCAAATAATCTCAATACAACCTTCTAGACCACCACTACCTTCTGATCTCTTTGGTACTAAAGAGAAAACCAAATTGTCATCCCTGTACTAGATATTACTATATCCTAAAGTGACATAAATTTTTGGCAAATAATTGATATGCTAGTTTCAGGGAGCCTCGTAAAGTCATTAATTCATTTTCCCATGTGCTGCTGCCAAGCAACATCACCTCCATCTCTTATTTATGCAGTTTCATTTTTATTTTGTTTCTGAAAGCAGTTCCATAGGCCTATGTTCAACTACACTCAACAAGGATACAAGGATGCATTTAATATATAAAAATGTAGTACTTCACTGGTGGTCCAGTAGTTAAGACTACATGCTTCCACTGCGTGGGGGGACAGGTTCGATCCCTGGTCAGGGAAGTTCTGCATGCCATGCAGTACAGTCAAAAAAAAACCACAAAACCCTATACAACTGTAGACTACCCTGGCAGTTTAGTGGTTAAGACTCCACACTTCCAGTGCAGGGGGCATTGGCTTGATCCCTAGTCAGGGAACTAAGATCCTACATGCCATGCAGAAGGGCTAAAAAATAAAATAAAAATCAATAAATTTAAAAAGTAAAACTCATTATTTGGTTAAATTTTTCATAATTGTGTTAAAAAACAATATAATCTATTATCACAAAATGGAAGAAGGGAATAAGTACCAAAAAGCCATCAAAAACTATGACTGTAGGGAAAGACCTAAGGATCTTAACCGATTTTAAGCAAAAGGGGCAGAAAGTTTATTTAAAGAAATAATGGCTGAAAACCAACTAGTATTCAGAGGCATATGAACATCTTGATCATCTTGATATATGAAGCTCAGAGGTTCCCAAACAGGATCAACTCAAAAAAGATTACACCAAGACACATTATAACAAATTCTCAAAAGTCAAAGACAGAACTCTGAAAGGAACAAGACAAAATCACCTCATCACATACACAGGAATACCCATAAGGCTATGAAGCGATTTCTCACAGAAACCTTGCAGGTCAAGAGGGAGTGATACATCACACAATCCTGATGATATATTCAATGTGCTAAAAGTTAAAAAAAAAATGGCCAAGAATACTATACCTGACAAAACTATCCCTCAGTATTAAAGTAGAAATAAACATTTTCCCAGACAAACAAAAGCTGAGGGAGTTCACCACCACTGGAACTGCTTTAAAGAACTACTAAAGGGAATTATTCAAGTTGGTATAAAAGGATGCCAATCAGTAACATGAAAACATATGAAAGTATAAAACTTAATGGAAAGCATAAGAATATACTCAAATTCAGAATACTCTAATATTGTAATGGTATATAAATCACTTTTAATTCTTATATGAAAGTTAAAATATAAAAGTATTAAAAATAACTAAAGGTATAATATTTTTTAATGGTAAACAATATAAATGATATAAATTACTACATAAACAATATAGGAAGACATAGAATACAGATAATGTTCTTTTTTTAACCTAGGTGTTTTGCTTTGTGATAAACCTTTATGCTTTATATCTTTGTATTGTGTATTTATGTACACATTTGTCATATTTCACAACAGAAAAGTTGTTTTAATACGCTTAAATTATAAACAAATGAGCCCTGATAGTGTTAATCACTTGAAGCTAGAAGCACTTCAGAAAGTATAAGAAACTGAAGTAGGAGACAGCATTCCACTTGAGTAAATGGCTTCTCCTTTCTGCCTCACAGAAAGTGGACTCCACATGGGCAGTTCCAGCCAGTGGGAGACGTCATAATAAGGCATCATGAGAAGGGAATAAAGGGACACAGAGGCACCAGGAAGGGTTGCCTATTACAAGGTCCATCTTTCTTTTCCCCTCATGCCTAAGAGGCTGAAAGAGAAAATACATGTGTCTCAAAGGCAAAAGAGCAAGCTTTCCACATTGATCATTAGAGCTTCCCACACAGGCTCAGAACAGCCCTGGCTGAATGGTGATATTCCTCAGGAAAAGTAAAAGTTTTCAAGTTAATGCAACTAAGTTTTCTGCTCACATTCCAGTCAAAGGAGTGAATAAAGATAAGCACATGTGCAGGGAACTGGACATTTCTAATAAGCAAATCATGACTATGGGGAAAGCCTAAAAATCCATTAACTGTTCTTAAGGCAGATCTTTGGGGAGACTTCATTATCTCTGTTTTGACTGCTTTAAGAAAGAGCTTGGGAAAGCCTATTAGGGAGCTTTACAAAATAATCTTTTGACAAGCGGCTCTTGTACTGGACTGTGGAAAACCTGACAGAACTTTGATTTTTTCCTTTTGATCCCTTCTCAGTTTTGTTCACAATCAAGCTGCCAGTGAAGGTATCAGCAGCCTTTCCTAAGTACCGTATGGTGCTTTTCACGCTTACCTTACTTTTCTCCTTTGTTAAACATGGAGACTCCTGAGACAGAAAGGCACACACTGCCCTCATCAGGTCAAATCGTCCAGCAATATGGGATTCTTTGGAAGAAAGATCATAAAACTGAGTGTAGCAGATATGCACAAAAAAGGAAAGGCAACCCACTCTAGTATTCTTGCTTAGAGAATCCTGTGGACCGAGGAGCCTGGTGGGCTGCTGTCCATAGGGTCGCACGGAGTCAGACACGACTGAAGCGACTTAGCATGCATGCATGCATTGCAAGCCTCTAGGATCCCACTTAAGGTTATTTCCATTGAATGAAACCTGCTGCTAAAGAAGTTTGTTTTAAATGAATCATTCTTTAAACAGATCCTTATTTCAATATTCATTTGTGAGCATTTTCTCTTTAATTCTAACACCACATACCTAGTTGTCTCATATCCTCACTTTTCACCAAGGAAAGCAACCCAAGGAAAAAGAAAAAACTATTCTTTTGCTTCTCTCTCCATTTCTCAGAATCAATTCTTTAATTCTTAATAAAATCAAGAAAATTCAGAACCATAAACAGTTTCCATAATATATCCTATTACATGATGTTAATCCTCCTCTGAAATTTTTAAACGAGAGCTATATGCTTTATCACTTTACCTCCTTTTTAAATTGCCTTGGGGAAATTTGGATTTTATTAATAAGTCATTGCAAGTGAAGTAAACATTTGATGATGCTGATGGAAAAATTTGTTCATTAGAATCTTAGAATCCTTCTGGAGTAAGAGCCAATGATGGTAATTGCTGTTTTCACATTTGGAAATGCCTACTTATGTGTGGAAATATGCGAGGCACTATAGGAATTCAACCTCAATGTAAACTAAACTGGCCATAACCCATATGATATGATTTTAAAGAGATGCTTGTCAAAAAAAATTCCCCATCTGCCTGCCTAGATATCAGAAATTTCCATATCAACTACTTTTTAGAATAAGTCTATAACTCAATCTAACTGCAAACGATAACACAGTAAACTTAAGTAAAGTATCTGGTGGTGGACAGTCTCTGAAGAAAATACACGCAAGACAGGCAAGGGATTTTTTTGTTTCTTTTTTTAGCTTATAAACAGAAGTTTATTTCTCATGGTTCTGGAGGCCAAAGTCTGAGATCAAGGTTGTAGGGTAAAGGTCTTTTTCCTTTTTTAAAAGTTTATTTTTAATTGGAGGATAATTGCTTTACAGGGCTTACCTGGTGACTCGGTGGTAAAGAACCCACCTGCCAATGCAGGCAACTCAGTTTCAAATCCTGGGTCAGAAAGATCCCTGGAGAAGGAAACAGCAACCCATTCCAGTATTCTCGTTTAGGAAATCCCATGCACAAGAAATCTGGTAGGCTACAGTCCATGTGGTCACAAAGAGCCTGACGTAACTTAGGGACCCAAAAACAACACAATATAGACGGTACACAAATTACTCATACGTTGTGCTCGGCTTTTGCTAAATAGAAAAACTAGCATTGTCAGTTACAATATTTTCATTGTCTATAAGATAAAATTGTACCAATTATTCAGGAGAAGTACAACTGCTCTTGGTATTAAGAGCAGATGGGAATATCGTCTGGGGATTCTCATATGAAATATAACGAGAAAGGCAATTAGCAGCCTTGCTGGCAATTCACATTTTGTCTCATTTTATTGGATATTTTTCTGTTGATTTTCAGGAGAAGTGAATGGAATTACACTACAGTGCTAATGAAGACCGAATTTTCTGAGAATCATAGGCACGTTAACTTCCTCTTTCATGAGCTCCTGCACTTGGTGTGTTACACCCATCATACCATTTACTTCACTCAGTTCTCATCTCCCTGTACAATCAACACAGTGTCTTCTTGCACATAGCCATAATCAATAAAAGTTTTATGACTGAATGAATAAATGAATAAACGAAGCACTTGGCACCCAAAAGAGGGAGAGGAAGAAACGATGGCAACCACAACAAAAACTGTGTCTGCTTCACAATTTGGCAGGAGTCAAAATCTCTGACATGTAATTTTCAACCTAAGACAGGTATTATTGATAAAGACAGATACAGATGACCTACCGTGACACTGAACTACCACAGAGATTGAATGTCATGTATTAATCCTGTTCAGAAGCAAGCAATATAACTTTACAACACTTTCCTATATTTTTCATCCTTTTTTTTTTAGATTTTTTTATTCTAACATGAAAATAGCTATTTGATAATAAGTCAGTATAAAATGGGATTCCCAGATGGCTCAGTGGTAAAGAATCTGCCAGCCAATGCAGGAGACGTAGGAAAGGTGGGTTCTATCCCTGGGTTGGGAACATCCCCCACAAAAGGAAATGGCAACCTACTCCAAAATCCTTGCCTGTGAAATCCCATGAACTAAGGAACCTGGCAGGCTATAGTCCATGGAGTCACAAAGAGTCAGACACGATTGAGTATGCATCCACATTATAAAATGCAAGATGCAATAATATGCTATACCAAAGTCAGAAACAATTAAGGGAGAAATTGCTAACCCAAGACTTTATTGTTTGAGCTAACTTCAGATTTTGTTATGCAAACCTTTCTTTTTCTGCTGGAGCTTTCATTTCAATTCTCTACTCTTCCCTACATTTTAGCCAAGTCATTGGCTCAGTTGGCAAATGACAGAGCTTTCCTATCGCTGAAACTGCATTTGTCACTTCAGTATCATTGTGTCCCGTCTCTTAGGATTGGTGTAGTCTTGTCTCTAAGTGCAATGATCTGTCTTGTATCTCCCTTCTGAGTGAGATTTATGAGGGAGAGCATTTGAATTGCTCATCTCTCTCCAATTCAGTCATCATTCTGACACTAAAATGTCTCAGAATTTTTTCTTTATTGCAAAAGAAATGTTCTCTCCTTTTTTCTCTTCAACTAGCTTGTCCTGCCTTTTTCCTATAAAATAGCACAAGATGGGGAGAACTTGGACCCCTTGGGGCCTGCACTGTCTCAGCTGCAGCCAAGTATAACAACACTTCATCTTTTTCTCCCTCTCTTTAGTCTTCAAATTTTATTTAGGCATCTAACTAAAGTCTGAATGCTCTTAAGAGCAGTATATTTAGTCTAATATCTTACAAACAATAAGTAGGAATTAAACATTTGGCTAATTAACTAAAGCTATGGTTTTTCCAGTAGTCATGTATGGATGTGAGAGTTGGACCATAAAGAAAGCTGAGCACCAAAGAATTGATGCTTTCAAACTGTGGTGCTAGAGAAGACTCTTGAGAGTGCCTTGGACAGCAAGGAGATCAAACCAGTCCATCCTAAAGGAAATTAGTCCTGAATATTCATTGGAAGGACTGATGCAAAAGCGGAAACTCCAATACTTTGGCCACCTGATGCGAAGAACTGACTCATTTGAAAAGATCCTGATGCTGGGAAAGATTGAAGATGGGAGGAGAAGGGGACAACAGAGGATGAGATGGTTGGATGGCATCACCTACTTGATGCACATGAGTTTGAGCAAACTCTAAGAGATGGTGAAGGATAGGGAAGCCTGGTGTGCTGCAGTCCCTAGAGTCACAAAGAGTCAGACACGACTGAGCAACTGTATAACAAATTAATTATATAGAGAGGAAAGGCTGAAACATACAGGTTTCATGGGGCAGACCCATTTCATGATGACTACAAATGTATAGTTAACAAATAAGATAAATATCATATATTCTCATTTCCAATAGTGCCTGAAATGGCTTGAGAAACTGGATAGAATCTTGTGGTATATTAAGATGGGAAAGGAGCAGGTTTTGGAGAGCATGAGAAAAATCAAGATTTCTGTTTTGGTTACGTTAACTTTGAGATGGCCATAAGACCTCTATGTGGAAATGTAAAGCATAAAGTTGGTCTTTGATCTGGCAGCTTGTGCTAGTTCTCTGTGGTTGAAGAAGTTAACATGATTCAGAGAATAACTGAATTTCAGACCTTTTAAAAATTCCTAGAAAGCACACAGTTCATTTAACCTAGATTCGGATTGGTGCAGGCCTCACTGAGTTCAGCCGGTTTGTTGCTAAGATTATGAATCTGAGTTGTTTGGTACGTAGATCCTGATATAAGTACTTTTTTCTGTTACTGACAAATCTTTCATTTACTTATACCTGATTCCTGCATCTTGGTCCAAACTTGGGGTGGGGACAGGGTGGAAGGTAGAGGGCAGGAGAAGCCATTTATTTATTCACTAACAACACAGCCATATGAAGTCCCAATAAATTTCACCACCAGCCTACACTTCTGCCCTGTGTTTGCTATTTTCATGGCAAGAGCTACCTAATTCTACCTATAGCCTAAGCACTGGCCCAGATTCTGGAGCTCATTCAGCCACAAAGAAGGAAAAATGCAAAGCTTTCTGCCACATGCCATTCTTTTTATTATTATTATTATTTTATTGGAGGATAATTGCTTTACAATATTTTGTTGGTTTCTTCCATACGTCAACATAAATCAGCCACAGGTATACATATATCCCTTCCCTCCTAAATCCCCCTCCCACCCCATTCTCCTCTCCAGGTTATCACAGAGCACTGGGCTGAGCTCCCTGCATCACACAGTACACAGGGAGCTGTGTGTGGTTGAGCTCCCACTTGCTATCTGCTTTACATGCGGTAATGTATATGTTTCCATACTATTCTCTCAATTTGTCCCACCCTGCCCTTCCCCCACTGTGGCTACAAGTTCTGTTCTCTATGTCTGTGTATCTAATGCTGCCCTGCACATAGGTTCATCAGTACCAACTGTCTAGATTCCATATGCATGGTTAACACACAATATTTGTCTTTCTCTTTCTGACTTACTTTACTCTGTATAATAGACTCTAGGGTCATACACCTCATTAGACTGACTCAAATGTGTTCTTTTTTATAGCTGAGTAATATTCCATTGTATATATTTACCACAGTTTCTGTATCCATTCACCTGCCAATGGACATCTAGGTTGCTTCCATGTCCTCAGTTCAGCTCAGTTCAGTCACTCAGTCATGTCCAAATCTTTGTGACCCCATAGACTGCAGCATGCCAGGCTTTCCTGTCCATCACCAACTCCTGGAGCTGGCTCAGACTCATGTCCTTCGAGTTGGTGATCCCATACAACCATCTCATCCTCTGTCTTTCCGTTCTCCTCCTGACTTCAATCTTTCCCAGCATCAGGGTCTTTTCAAATCAGTCAGTTCTTGACATCAGGTGGCCAAAGTATTGGAGTTTCAGCTTCAGCATTAGTCCTTCCAATGAATATTTAGGACTGATTTCCTTTACGATGGACTGATTTGATCTCCTTGCAGTCCAAGGGACTCACACAAGAATCTTCTCCAGCACCACAGTTCAAAAACATCAATTCTTCAGCACTCAGCTTTCTTTATAGTCAACTCTCACATCCATACATGACCACTGGAAAAACCATAACCTTGACTAGACAGACCTTTGTTGGCAATGTCTCTACTTTTTAACATGCTGTCGAGATTGGTCATAACTTTCCTTCCAACAAGTAAGCATCTTTTAAATTCATGGCTGCAGTCACCATCTGCAGTGATTTTGGAGCCCAAAAAAATAAAGTCTGACACTGTTTCCACTGTTTCCCCTTCTATTTGCTATGAAGTGATGGAACCAGATGTCATGATCTTGTTTTCTGAATGTTGGGCTTTAAACCAGCTTTTTTACTCTCCTCTTTCACACTCATCAGGAGGCTCTTTAGTTCTTCACTTTCTGCCATAAGGGCGGTGTCATCCGCAGAGCTGAGGTTACTGATATTTCTCCCGGCAATCTTGATTCCAGCTTGTGCTTCCTCCAGCCCAGTGTTTCTCATGATGTATTCTGCATATAAGTTAAATAAGCAGGTGACAATATACAGCATTGACAGATTCCTTTTCCTATTTGGAACCAGTCTGTTGTTCCATGTCCAGTTCTAACTGTTGTTTCCTAACCTGTATACAGATTTCTCAAGAGGCAGGTCAGGTGGTCTGGTATTCCCATCTCTTCCAGAATTTTAGTTTATTGTGATCCACACAGTCAAAGGCTTTGGCAGAGTCAATAAAGCAGAAATAGATGTTTTTCTGGAACTCTCTTGCTTTTTCCATGATCCAGCAGATGTCGGAAATTTGATCTCTGGTTCCTCTGCCCTTTCCAAAACCAGCTTGAACGTCTGGAAGTTCATGGTTCATGTATTGTTGAAGCCTGGCTTGGAGAATTTTGAGCGTTACTTTACCAGCATGTGAGATGAGTGCAATTGTGCAATAGATTGAGCATTCTTTGGCATTGCCTTTCTTTGGGATTGGAATGAAAACTGACCTTTTCCAGTCCTGTGGCCACTGCTGAGTTTGCCAAATGTGCTTGCATATTGAGTGCAGCACTTTCACAGCATCATCTTTCAGGATTTGAAATGGCGCAACTAGAATTCCATCACCTCCACTAGCTTTGTTCATAGTGACGCTTCCTAAGGCCCACTTCACATTCCAGGATGTCTGGCTCTAGATGAGTGATCACACCATCATGATTATCTGGGTCATGAAGATCTTTTTTGCATAGTTCTTTTGTATATTCTTGCCACCTCTTCTTACTATCTTCTGCTTCTGTTAGGTCCATACCATTTCTGTTCTTTATTGAGCCCATGTTTGTTTGAAATGTTCCTTTGGTATCTCTAATTTTCTTGAGGAGATCTGTAGTCTTTCCCATTCTATTGTTTTCTTCGATTTCTTTGCACTGATTGCTGAGGAAGGCTTTCTTATCTCTCCTTGCTATTCTTTGGAACTCTGCATTCAAATGGGTATATCTTTCCTTTTCTCCTTTGTGTTTCACTTCTTTTCTTTTCGCAGCTATTTGTAAGGCCTCCTCAGACAGCCATTTTGCTTTTTTGCATTTCTTTTTCTCAGGAATAGTCTTGATCCCTGCCTCCTGTACAATGTCATGAACCTCCGTCCATGCAGTTCATGATACATATTAAATTATACTTGATGAGACAATCCTTGGAGAAAGTTCTGAGATTATATCTCTGTGAAGCACAGGGGTAAGGATTACTATTTTCTATGAATATCCTCAGTGAGCTCATATAATTCTGGGGCAGCTGCTACAAAAAGCAACTATACAATTCAAATCTGGGACACTGTCGTGGAAATCCCTGCCTGCATAACAAAGTAGGAAATCAGAGAACAACAAAACTCAATGCATTATTCATAATTGTACCTCTGGATCATATACAACCATCATAAAAGCCAAGGATGTTTTCAGTTTATATTACAAGTAATTTAGATATGATATGCCTATTTATAAAATGACATAACAGCTTTCAGATGCAGTATGGGAAGTTCCATAGTTTCATTTTCTGTGAAGATGCTTTAAAGTATTCACTGTTCTAAACCTTGAAAAGCACAGACGATAAAATCACTGAAATAATCCTTACATGCATATTAAAAATCAGAGACACCACTTGGCCAACATACATCCATGTAGTCATAGCTATGGTTTTTCCAGTAATCATGTATGGATGTGAGAGTTGGATCACAAAGAAGGCTGAGCACCAAAGAATTGACGGCTTTGAATTGTGGTGCTGGAGAAGACTCTTGAGAGTCCCTTGGAGAGCAAGGAGATCAAACCAGTCAATCCTAAAGGAAATCAACCCTGAATATTCATTGGAAGGACTGATGCTGAAGTTGAAGCTCCAATACTTTTTGGCCATCTGATGCAAAGAGCCAACTCATTGGAAAAGACCCTGATGATGGGAAAGATTGAGGGCAGGAGGAGAAGAGAGCAACAGAGGATGAGATGGTTGAATGGCATCACCGACTTAATGGACATGAGTTCGAGCAAGCTCTGGGAGATAGTGAAGGACAGAGAAGCCTGGCATGCTGTAGTCCATGGGGTCACAAAGAGTTGGACACAACTGAGAGACTGAACAATGACAACAATCCTCACAGGAAATAACAACTGGGACTATTTTCCTGAAAGCTGTTCTTTCCTCTTGTCCCTTAACTCTTGGTTCCAAATAGAACTCCCCAAAAGAAATAGTGAATCCTGAACCCATTTCCCAAAGTGTAGCTCTTTAAAGCACCAAAAAAGCCTTACGTGCATTGTCTACATAAAGATTGCTTTTAATCCTCAAATGAAAGTTATATTTAAAAAAAAGAGAGAGACAAATTCAGAGGCCCAGAGATCCTGGATCCTGGGATCCAGGTTACACATCTCAGAGTAACCTGGACCTTGACACCCACTATGTAAAATAATAGAGGAAATTAAAAATGAGAAACTAGGATCACAAACAACTTCTCTTGGGGAAAACAGAAATGTAAGGACCTTTAAAAGGAAAAGGAACTGGTCCTTGAGTTTTAAAAACTTTGAATGAGATACACTATTACTGAGAGCTTGTATCTTTGCTTAAATTTCTCCATCAGTATTGTTCAAGTATGTGTGTAGATATTTGATTTTAGCTCCCTAGAGAGTTACTTCTGAAGAAAAGCGCAAATAGACTGACCTAGAGTCCATGCTATTATAGCAGGAAGAGACATTATTTCTACATGTATAAGGTTTGGGGGGCAGGAATCGGAGGAAGGGGATGTTGAAGAGGGAAAACACATTGGCTTGTATTTGCTGTATGTATTGTTTCCTAGAAGTTGGAAATTACTCTATTTGTCTACAGAATAGCTCAAAAGGAAGCCCAAACTATGACTCGGCCAGTTCAGCTAAGGTAGACAGATTTTCCTACAGTAAAAAAAAAAGGACAGAGAAACCTAGCATTGCAGCTAGTTTTTCCTTTTGCTTTGTTTAAATGCTGAGCCCAATTATTTAAAAAAAAAAAAAAGAATGGAAACAAAAGAGCCAGTCTACTTTGCACATTCCACAGTCTCTTTTCCCATTTCCAAACAAACAAAACTTGGTATTCTATAACAGTAATCCTTCCATTGTCTCTCAGTTTTAAAGCTTTTCTGATCTTTCAATGGAATTGATTTCTGCAATAACCAGACTCCAGTTAACAGCCAGTTCATGCTTACTGGCACTGCCTGCATTATGCTGTCTACAGCTCATCCACCTTGATCCCTTAAAGATACTTGAAGAAATGGAAATATGCCCTTTGTCAATGCCTAAGCTCTTGCGGCAACAAGTCTGTAAACAACAAGAAAAATAAACAGAGGCTATCCTATTTTATTAGAGCCTAATAATACATACTCACTGGGCCTTTTGCTTAAGCACTGAAAACAAAGGCAAATACACCATGGCAAGAAGGACAGAAATGCACAGTCACACATGGCCATGGTCACCGGACCCACACTCAAAGGAGTGTTCCTGCCAAGGCTCATCTGACCTGTTGCTACCCTCCTCACTCCCAGGCTTTCTGTATGGATTTTCCTCCTCTCCTTCCTTCTCTCTCCAGTGTTACATACAAAGGGACTCCACCAGCACATCATTAGAATTGAATTCACCTTCCTAGAAAACTCATTGTTTCCAACTTGTTCAATAGCATCTACACCAGATTTTAGCCTTTATACAGTTGGCTCCCGTCTCAAAAGCAAAGTTGTTTCTGGAGCTTTGAGAAAAGTCTTCAGGGATAAAATCTGCTTTTTGGTCTAATAACAAAAACAGGGATAAAAATCTGTTTTTTGGTTTAATAACAGCTTCCCTGATAGCTCAGTTGGTAAAGAATCCGCCTGCAATTCAGGAGACCCCGGTTCGATTAGTGGGTCGGGAATATATGCTGGAGAAGGTATAGGCTACCCACTCCAGTATTCTTGGGCTTCAACGTGCCAGCTAAAAGCCAGAGCTTGTCTGTCTAAAAGGGAGGAATGGATCTGGGGAGGCATGTAGAACTTCCTGCCACATGCTTCTCTCATTATTTTGTATAACTGAGCATGATCTAGGTGATATCTTCACACAGCATCATAGACAGCATGGACTTTTTTCCATGCTAAGTTCTTCAAATACATTGTTTTATTTAATCCTTGCCTCAAAACCATAAAGCTGGTACATTTTTAATCCCATTTGACAAATTAAAAAAAAAAAAAAGACTTAGGAAAGTGTATCAATTTCCCCAAGTTCCATTGGACATCTGTGAAATTTTCAAGTGGAAATTACGTTTGTGGCCTAAATTGATTGCATAAAGTAAACCATTTTTCTGTTTCATCAACTATCCAAGCATTTAATATTTAAAATCAGGAAATACAGAGTGATAAAGTAAGCAAACACCAACATAAATAAACATAATTTGAAACAAATATGACAGAGGAGTTTTTGGTTACTGTTTTGAAGCAGGGAAAGGCTGTATAGGAAAACAATGGGACTTTTAGGTTCCCAAGAAGTCTGATGATTTGTGAGAATTATTAGCTAACTAATGAGGCACAGTGGTAAAGAATCCGCCTGTCAATGCAGGAGACTTGAGTTCATTCTCTGGGTCGAGAAGATCCCCTGGAGAAAGAAATGGCAACCCACTTCCATATTCTTGCCTGGGAAATCCCAAGAACAGAGAGGCCTGGCAGGTCACAAAGAGTAAGACACGGCTGAGCGACTAAGGAATACCACCACCTCTTCTCACAACTCATTAGCCTTAACCAGTCATAAGACTTTGCCTAACTGCAAGAGATGGATGAGAGAAGCTGTCATCTTCTTGTGAGGTCAGAAGAGAACAAAATACAAATAAGATGTAGAAGATTTATTACACAGCAGATGTTTAAAATGAGCTATTATTTTAGTATTTAATTATCCTCAAAATTGATGGATTAGGACTGGAACTTCTTTAGTCTTAATCCCACTATGATTATTTATGTTTGTCTTTTTTTTTTCAATTGGCTTATATGCTGTGTGTACTCAATCACTCAGTTGTGTCCAACTCTCTGACCCCATAGACTATAGCCACCAGGCTCCTCTGTCCATGGAATTTTCCAAGCAAGGATACTGGAGTGGGTTGCCATTTCTTACTCAATTGGCTTATAAATTAAGCTAACATTGTGCATGCTACTATACCAGGCTGGATTCAGTACTGAATTCAGATTATCCCAGAAGCTGCCTAGTAGCTAGCCAAACTACCTACAAGCCTGCATTAACTTTGTTAGGCTGTTACTATTTAATAAATCACTATTTTGTAAATAACAGTATAAGATTTCAGGCCACTAGGATTTAATTTCTAAATTGCCATATGTTGGCATGTAGTGGAAGTTTTGCACTATTAATTGCTGTATCATAATCACGATGGTGTGATCACTCACCCAGAGCCAGACACCCTGGAATGTGAAGTCAAGTAGGCCTTAGGAAGCATCACTATGAACAAAGCTAGTGCAGGTGGTGGAATTCCAGTTAAACTATTTCAAATCCTAAAAGATGATGCTGTGAAAGGGCTGCACTCAATATGCAAGCACATTTGGAAAACTCAGCAGTGGCCACAGGACTGGAAAAGGTCAGTCTTCATTCCAATCACAAGGAAAGGCAATGCCAAAGAATGCTCAAACTACCGCACAATTGCACTCATTTCATACACTAGTAAAGTAACTCTCAAAATTCTCCAAGCCAGGCTTCAACAGTACATGAACCGTGAACTTCCAAATGCAAGCTGGTTTTGGAAAAGGCAGAGGAACCAGAGATCAAATTGCCAACATCCACTGGATCATCAAAAAAGCAAAAGAATTCCAGAAAAACATCTATTTCTGCTTTATTGACTCTGTCAAAGTCTTTGACTGTGTGGATCACAATAAACTGTGGAAAATTCTGAAAGAGATAATACCAGACCACCTGACCTGCATCTTGAGAAATCTATATGCAGGTTAGGAAGCAACAGTTAGAACTGAACATGGAACAACAGACTGGTTCCAAATAGGAAAAGGAGTATGTATGTCAATGCTGTATATTGCTACCCTGCTTATTTAACTTATATACAGAGTATATCATGAGAAACACTGGGTTGGAGGAAGCACAAACTTGAATTAAGTTTGCCGGGAGAAATATCAATAACCTCAGATATGCAGATGACACCACCCTTAAAGTGAAGAAGAACTAAAGAGCCTCTTGATGAAAGTGAAAGAGGAGAGTGAAAAAGTTGGCTTAAAACTCAACATTCAGAAAACGAAGATCATGGCATCTGGTCCCATCACTTCATAGCAAATAGAAGGGGAAAGAGTGAAAACAGTGTCAGACTTTATTTTTGGGGCTCCAAAATCACTGCAGATGATGACTGCAGCCATGAAATTAAAAGATGCTTACTCTTGGAAGGAAAGTTATGACCAACCTAAACAGCATATTAAAAAGCAGAGACATTACTTTGCCAACAAAGGTCCATCTAGTCAAGGCTATGGTTTTTCCAGTAGTCATGTATGGGTGTGAGAGTTGGACTATAAAGAAAGCTGAGTGCTGAAGAATTGACGTTTTTGAACTGTGGTGTCGGAGAAGACTCTTGAGAGTTCCTTGGACTGCAAGGAGATCAAATCAGTCCATCCTAAAGGAAATCAGTCCTAAATATTCATTGGAAGGACTAATGCTGAAGCTGAAACTCCAATACTTTGGCCTTCTGATGTGAAGAACTGACTTGTTGGAAAAGACCCTGATGCTGGGAAAGATTGAAGGCAGGAGGAAAAGGGGATGACGGAGAATGAGATGGTTGGATGGCATCACCGACTCAATGGACATGAGTTTTAGTAAACTCCAGGAGTTGGTGATGGACAGGGAGGCCTTGTGTGTTGCAGTCCATGTGGTGGCAAAGTGTCAGACACGACTGAGTGACTTAACTGAACTGAGCTGACTGAAATCCAGAAATTCTTACCTTCTCATCTTCTTCTAAAACAGAAAGGTATGAATAAATCTCTTTCTTTAAAATGTATTATAATAGACTACATTTCACCTTATAACAAACCAGTGCAAGAAATAAAAATTACAAGGATTTTTTCTACCCTTCATATAATGTAATGTTATCAGAGGTCTAGACTGTCTCTGTCACTCAAGTAAGCCTTAGTCAACAGCCTTGTCTAGAACAATAAATCATCACAGAAGTGACCTTGAGGAGCTCAAAAGATATTAGTTAGCTTGCTCTTCAAATGTCTTTAATAAGTACGCTTATAGATTCAGATTTGGGGAATCAAGGCTAAGTTGGCCAGGAAGACTTCTTAAAGGGGCACAGTCATAAAGGCCTTCGACAGATTGTGTTTAATCATGGAGATTGGCCACAACACTTGTTTCCTATCACTGCTGTTAGAAATCACAAGTTTAGGGACTTACAACATAAATTCATCATGTTACAGTTTTGGAGGTTAGAAGTCTGAAATGGTCTTACTGGGCTAAAGGTTAAGGGCCTGGCAAGGTTATGTTCCTTTCTGGAGGATTTGGGAGAGAATCTGTTTTCTTGCTTTTTCTTGTTTCTAGACTGCTCATATTCCTTGGCTTGTGGCCCCTCCATCTTTGAGATAAGAAATTGCCAGTTGAGTCCTCTAATCACATCACTGTGATGCTCCTCTTGCCTCTCTGATCCATTATTAAAGACTCTAGTGATTACACTCAGAGAAGGTGATGGCAGACCACTCCAGTACTCTTGCCTGGAAAACCCCATGGATGGCGGAGCCTGGTGGGTTGCAGTCCATGGGGTTGCTAAGAGTCGGACACGACTGAGCGACTTCACTTTCACTTTTCACTTTCATGCATTGGAGAAGGAAATGGCAACCCACTCCAGTGTTCTTGCCTGGAGAATCCCAGGGACGGGGGAGCCTGGTGGGCTGCCGTCTATGGGGTCGCACAGAGTTGGACACGACTGAAGCGACTTAGCAGCAGCAGCAGCAGCAGTGATTACACTGTGCTTTCTTGGTCAATCTAGGATAATCTCAGCATCTTAAAGTTCCTAACATAATCACACCTGCAAAGTCTGTTTGCCATATGAAGCAACATTCACAGGGTATCTTATTCCATTCTTATAGCAAAAATATCATTGATATAAAAAAAGACTTGGCAGATTTTACAGCAAGCATTTATTTCTTATAGTTATGGAGGCACCAAGATCAAGGTGCTAGCAGATTTGTTGTCTGGTGAGAGCCTGCTTCCTGGTTCATAGATGGCCACCTTCTCACTGTGTCTTCATGTGGCAGAAGGGTAAGGTAAGTCTCTTTTATAAGGGCAGTAACCCCTTTCATGAGGGCTCCACCCTCATGTCTTAATCACTTCCCCAAAGCCCCACCTCCTAATACCATCATATTGGGAGTTGGGATTTTAACTGTGTTGAAAGGGGACAAGGTCATTGTGATTAGGATGTAGGCATCTTTGGAGGACCATAATTCTGCCTACCACAGACATTACTCCCAGCAGCTCAGGGTGACTTACATAATTAAGGTTCTTTTTCATATGCAAACAGAAAAAAACAAGTTTTGTCAGAGGTTTGTGGTCAGCCAAGAAGCTAATTGCCTAAGCAGTGCCCACAGCCTTCAGTGTCAACCTGGCACTCAGTCCTGTCAGTTCCAGTACTACCTCTGCCACCCAGTGAGACTAAGTGATCTTGCTTCCAACAGTAACATGCTCCTTCTCTGCTGAGTCATTGCAAAAACATGTCGGCCATCTTGGCCTGAATCAGTCGTTATAGAAAGTAGATTGAACTGTACTTCAATGAAGCAATCTCCAGGAGGGAAATTACAGTGCTACTAAAAAGTAAGGATAAAGTTATGTCTCTGATTTGGCTTTATTACATTTTCCATTCTTGCTACTGCACTTTCTAAAAGAGGTTTTTAATCAAACTGAGTCTACCAGCTTTCTTGCAAACCAAATAGCATTGTTTTCACTTGTAAAATCAAATCTAATAAAATTTCTTCATGAATCTTCTCTACAGGGAAAAAACACCCCAGAGGCTCAAGAGACTAAATGAATGTAACAAACTAAGTAGAAGCTTGCAGTAGAAAATTATGGATCATCTTTTGAGCACAAATTTTTGAGATATTTAATTTGGACCTATCAGTTCAGTTCAGTCACTCAGTCGTCTCCAACTCTTTGCAACCCCATGAATTGCAGCACGCCAGGCCTCCCTGTCCATCACCATCTCCTGGAGTTCACTCAAGCTCACGTCCATCGAGTCGGTGATGCCATCCAGCCATCTCATCTTCTGTCATCCCCCTCTCCTCCTGCCCCCAATCCCTCCCAGCATCAGAGTCTTTTCCAGTGAGTCAACTCTTCACATGAGGTGACCAAAGTACTGGAGTTTCAGCTTTAGCATCATTCCTTCCAAAGAAATCTCAGGGCTGATCTCCTTCATAGTGGACTGGTTGGATCTCCTTGCAGTCCAAGGGACTCTCAAGAGTCTTCTCCAACACCACAGTTCAAAAGCATCAATTCTTCGGTGCTCAGCTTTCTTCACAGTCCAACTCTCACATCCATACATGACCACAGGAAAAACCATAGCCTTGACTAGAGGGACATTTGTTGGCAAAGTAATGTCTCTGCTTTTCAATATGCTATCTAGGTTGGTCATAACTTTCCTTCCAAGGAGTAAACGTCCTTTAATTTCATGGCTGCAGTCACCATCTGCAGTGATTTTGGAGCCCCCAAAAATAAAATCTGACATTGTTTCCACTGTTTCCCCATCTATTTCCCATGAAGTGATGGGACGAGATGCCATGATCTTCGTTTTCTGAATGTTGAGCTTTAAGCCAACTTTTTCACTCTCCTCTTTCACTTTCATCAAGAGACTTTTTAGTTCCTCTTCACTTTCTGCCCTATGGAGACATCCAAAAATGGAACAGTTGTTGATGAAAAAGGGAAGATGAGTTAGGGGTCAAAGAGAAGAAATAGGAGATAAGAGGTACAAGCCTATATGACCCCAATGCAAATGGCTGTATTTCATTCATTTCATTCAATTACTGTTTTCACCTACTATGTGACAGCCTTGATGCTAGTGATTGGGAATATGAGAACATTCATCACTGGCTTTATGGAGCTCACTGATGGAGAGAGGCATACATCAAATAATTGAGGGAAGTACACCATAAATGGGAATAAGAGTTATGAAAGAAAAATGAAAACATAAGAGAACTAAAATAGTTTGCATCTGCTAATCCCAAGCTATTTTATATATATAGGATGAATAAACAACAAGGTCCTACTGTGTAGCACAGGGAACTATATTCAATATCCTGTGATAAACCATAAGGGAAAGAACATGAAAAACAATATATATGTTTGTCACTGAGTCACTTTGCTATACAGCAGAAATTAATGCAACATTATAAATCAACTATACTTCAATAAATCTTTTTTAAAAAGAAAAAGAGAACTAAGCTTTTCTGGGTGAGGAGGGATGTAGGGAAGACAAATTTGAGCTAAGAGCCAAAGGAAGAGTTTTGGAACTTCCCTGGTTGTCCATTGGTTAAGACTCACGCTTACACTGTAGGGGGCATGGATTTGATCCCTGATTGGGGAAGATCCCACATGCCACGTGCTGTGACAAGGAAAAAAAGAAAAGAAAGGAAGAGTTGGTATTAGTGAAAGAAGCGGCTGGAAAAGCAACCTAGTAGACGGATCAGGATGTACAAAGGCTTTGCTTCTAAAATCATGGCTGCCAACTGGTCTCCATCAGTGATGGTTTAGTAATCTCATTTCAGTCCATTAGCTATCAAAGAGTTATGACTCAGGAAAATCATCATTATAAACAATTGATAATTCTAAATGCAGAATTCCACAGTTCCAACAAATATTTCAATAGTAAATATGTGAGCTAGACATCAAGCTAAGAAAAATAGAAAGTTCAGGACACTGCTTTTCTGCAGAGATGATAGTAGAGTGTAAGAACTGGGCAGAAATGCACATTTTTTTTAAATTGGCAGATAATTGCTTTATAATATTGAGTTGGTTTCTGCCATACAACAGCATGAATCAGTCATAAGTATACACATACCCCACCCCCTCTTGAGCCTCCCTCTCCACACACCTTCCCCCATCTCACCACTCTAGGTCATCACAGAGCACCCAGCTCAGCTTCTTGTATTATGCAGCAGCTTCCCACTAGTGATATGTTTTACACATGGTAATATACATAAGCATATTAAAAAGCAGAGACATTACTTTGCCAATAAAGGTCTGTCTAGTCAAGGCTATGGTTTTTCCAGTGGTCATGTATGGATGTGAGAGTTGACTATAAAGAAAGCTGAGTGCTGAAGAATTGACGTTTTTGAACTGTGGTGTTGGAGAAGACTCTTGAGAGTCCCTTGGACTGCAAGGAGATCCAACCAGTCCATTCTGAAGGAGATCAGCCCTGAGATTTCTTTGGAAGGAATGATGCTAAAGCTGAACTCCAGTACTTTGGTCACCTCATGTGAAGAGTTGACTCATTGGAAAAGACTCTGTTGCTGGGAAGGATTGGGGGCAGGAGGAGAAGGGGACGACAGAGGATGAGATGGCTGGATGGCATCACCGACTCGATGGACGTGGGTTGGTGATGGACGGGGAGGCCTGGCGTGCTGCAATTCGTGGGGTCACAAAGAGTCGGACACAACTGAGTGACTGAACTGAACTGAACTGAATGTATATAAGAAATACACATATTTTTATTTGCTTCTAACTTTGATTGCTTTTTTTACACATTCTGAATTAAATATTTTAAGTATAATTCAGCCATTTTATTTAATACTAACCATATGAAGTTGGGTTTAATATATTTAAGAATGTTGAAGAAGTTATTTGTTCATCTGAAGCCTCAGCCTTTGCAAAGAAGCTCCCTTCTCTTTTTTTGTATCAACTTGTAGGTATTTTCCCTTTAGAAAAAATTTCAGTGACAGCACTGTAGCCCCCTTACCCCTCTCCAAAGTTCAAATACTTACTCATCATGGTTCACTGACTCTATACCCTTAGATGACTTTTTGTTTTTGATCCCATCTCTGCACAATGTGATTTTATAGCTTGTAAACTGCAAGAGCATTCACAGTATTATAAGAGAAACTATCTTAACATTTCTGGTCAATTTCTTTTAGCCAAGGAAGTTTGGTAGATCTCTGAAATCTGTCAGAACTGTCAGGATTTACCCTAGTCTTGCTCTACTATGGATCTTTTTGTGTTTTCTCATCCCTAAAGTTTAGCTGACATTGTAAATTTCATTTTCTTTTATCTGTCTTTGCCATTTTCTCTATTGCTTTTTCTTTCAGAGAGTATACTAGCTTGAAATCTTTCTGCTTTTCCCCTATCTGAAGATTGACAGAAAACAATGATGAGGCTGTCTTTTGCCAAAGGGTTCAATATAAAACGAATAAAAGTAGACATCATATTACTTTTATAAAATGCCAGCAATAAAAGTTTTCCTTATATTTAACACTCAATAAAAGGAGAACGATTTTGGTACATCTCTATACACAAGAAAAAAGCAAACTGCCTTTGAGCACAAAATGCACACTATCTGCCAATGTTCTTATTACTGTATTATATATTTGGTTAAGACACAAATGACTCCATGTGAAAGACTGACCTCTGTTTTATTACCTATGTTTAATTTGCTTTTTGGCATACTTGGAAATTTATGAGCCCTCCAAGGGGAAGAATTTGCAGCGATTCTGGGATAGAAGGAAGTCATACTCGGTTTACCTCACTTTCCTTCATCCTCTAAATATTAGTTTCCTGTGGATCAGCCCTCCGCTCACTTCTCTTCATTTCATACTCTCTTGCCCAGGTGATCTCATCCAGTTCCATAGCTTAAATGAAATCTATTAACTTCATGCCCTCCTGGCAAGATATTAACAGAATGTGAAAACCCTCCCACTTCAAACCTCCAGAAACGCTGGACAGAATGTAAAAATTCACTTTAAATGGAGGAACTGAGGTTCTAAGAGATAATGCCAGAAATGACAAGGAAAGGGAACAGCAGAGGTAAGCAAATGCATCAGTGATGCAGTTGCCTTCAAGTAAAATGATAAAAACCCACTAGGATACCTAAAAAGAAAGCCCCAAATATACAAATGAAAACATGGCAGATTAATGATGATATCCACAATCATATAGGGAAATACTAATGCATCCCTCTGTGCTGCTGATAGATCAAGCAGTCGAGAACTAGTACAGATATAAGAACTTGAGTGCATGATGAACAAGCTTTATACATATATAAAACTACATACCTAACAATTAGAAAATACATATTTTTAAGAGAATCATTAATTTTATAAAAATGGACAGCATAATAGTGTAAGACATTTCCATGAATACTGAAGGGACTCTTTGATACGAACCAAAGTTTGTTGTCAATGCAATAAAAATGAAATGCAATTTTAAAAAAGGAGGGGGAAGATCCTGCTGAAAATGCAATCTCACTGTGAACTACATTTAAAGAAGAAATCATCATGGAAATACTATAATATTTTAAACTGAAAGAGTATATATTAAAAATAATAAGATAGATATGAGTTTCCAGTAGTGAGGCAGATGGGAATTACTGACACCTACTACTACAAAGCACTTTTATATGTTTGAAAGAAAATACTGAAAATAGAATAACTTTTTAAGTAAATGTATGAGATTACAAAAATGCAAGAAAAAGTATGAAGCCAAATACAAAGGCAGAACATTAGTCCAGGGAAGTAAATAAATACTGAAACCATCAGCTATCTTAAGAATTTATATATACATGCACTCTTGTATACAGCGTGGTAAGTTCACTTCTGTAGACAAACTCTCCGTGGAGGCTTAAGTAGACAAACACATAAAAATAAACTGAAGATTTCCCCTAGAATCCATGGCAAATGGTAGGACCACTTATAAATGCTTTAGGCCTAAATCTATGATATCTGCTTGATCTAAAATCCACAAGCTGAAAACTGTAATAAAAGTATTTAAGGCTATACATTTTCCACAAAGTGTCGATTTAACTATATCATGTAAATGTGGATGTGTAGCACTTTCATTTTTGTTCTGTACTAAGTATTTCCTAATTTTAGTTTAAATTATGTGTAAGCATTTTTAATTTTCAACTAAATGAAGTTTCTTATTATCACTTTACTATTTATTTCATATTCAATTGCACTGCCATCATAAAGTGTATAATAGTAATTCCTTAAAATTATGACTCAAAACAAAGTCAGTTTTCACAAATGAGTTCTATGTGTGTTTAAATGAATATTTTCCAATTACTTGTACGGCATACTACTTCGGATATGTCTGATCAAGAGGGCTTACCATGGAATACAATGTTGGTTTAACATTAGAAAATTGTTCAAGGTACTCCAAAATTTGTCTGAAGAAAAGAAACAAAAATAATTTGTTTAGGAAGTTTGTAAAAAATCATTTAACAAACTTCAGTGTCTATTTGTGATTCTTTAAGTATCACTCAGAAAAATAAAATGCAAGTTCTATAATTTGATAAAGGTCATGTTACAAAATCACTGCAGACAGTGACTGCATCCATGAAATTAAAGATGCTTGCTCCTTACAAGAAAAGCTATGACAAACCTAGACAGTGTATTAAAAAGCAGAGACATCACTTTGCCAATAAAGGTCTGTTTAGTCAAAGCTATGGTTTTTCCAGTAGTCACGTATGGATGTGAGAGTTGGAGATGCACCAGGACATCTAGAAATTCTCAGATTGTGTTTACTCAATTCATGGGATTCTCTTTAATGTAAAATTTATTTTTATAAGTATATAATACTGTACTTATGCTACTTTAGTTTCATTTATATAAATTGTATGTATATAATACATATATATGATATATATGTACATTATTTATCTATGTATATTTTGTAGGTATACTTTTTTTTAATCCTGAGCTCAGATCAAGTGTAGCAACTTTCATATTTAAAAAGGTCTGCAGTCAAACTTTTACATCATTGCTCAGCCTTTCATACACACACACCCACAGCCAACTCTCATTTACCCACCAATAAGCCCCTCAGTTATCCAGTCAACTTTACACACACACACACACATACAACCTTCACACTCCTAATTTTAAATTACTCTTTTGCTTCTCAGAACTACAAAGATCATGCATCAGGTAGACTGGGTGGGCTTCTGATGCTCAAATTTGGCTATTTTCTGTAGGTATACTTTTATAGACTAAGAGAATAAAGCTGTGTCATAAAACTGTGATTGGCAATGTAATAAAATCCAGCCTTTCATACTACAAACACTTTGGCTTTTCCAGAAATTCAATTGTCATTCAAAGATGGCAGCATCCTAATGCCTACAGATTGTGTGCTTCTGGGTTCTATTCTTTCTAGCCTTTCCCTGCACTAGCTCCTGCATTTCTGTTATTGTCAGAAGGTAACAAAGATCTTCTTGTAAGTTTAAAGTTGAAAGCAGAAAGATAACATCCTAGACACATGGAATGAAAATCCATTAATATAAGGTAATGAGTGGAATTGGGTTCTACAAACACTGTGTTATCAGTTTTATCACTGAATAATTTTTTATGTAAACTATTATCTGTACACAGGAGACAAAGTCATTACCTCTAACAAAAACAAAAATCCCACTTGTGCCCAGAACTTTAAGCCAATAACTGGAACCACTGAGACCCAAGGCTGAGACACTTGCTCTAATACACAAATAATTAATTTCTTAATAGTTATTTTGTTAGCATTGGTGATATTCAATGCCCAGTGGGAAGGTAGGTTTGTTGATAATAGTAATCATCCTTATTCAAGTGAAAGTTTTATTTGCCTCATATAAAAATGTATTTATATCCATTTTACAATGTTTAAATTAATAATGCTTTTTAACATTTCTTCAAATATTTTAAAATAATCTCTAAGTTAGATTTCGTTAAGTCAAAAGCCAAAGGCAGTAATTCTTTTCTGTATCTTTTTTATATGTTCTGTAAAAAGAGAGGGGGAAAGGAGTGAGGAAAAGAGAAGAGAAAGGAAGTGAGAAGTAACTCAGGCATTTTCACTGATGAAGTCCACACTTTTGTCTCTCTGTCCATCTCGGTGACACCAGTCAACACGTCCTGAGTTTAGGGCGCCATCTGGCGGGAAGAAGGGGTAGGGGACTTGTCTTGGAGCTGTGTTTACAGTGTGAACACACTGTTTCTCCTTAGGTCTTATGATCCCTGGGAGGCTGGGATCATAGCATGGGTTTTAACGCCCCTCCCCCAGCTAGGCCTGACACTGCTCAGTCTGTGTTCAGATACCCTGCACGTCTGCCACACGCCATGCACTATGCATCTTAGTTTCTGGGGCAAAACAGTGAACAAGGACGTTATTCCAATGACCTAACCGGGGATGTAGGGAAATCAGCAAGTAATTATAACAGAATGTGAGGATGGACTGTGACAATGGTAGACCATAGAAACCAGCCTGGGGAAGGGGATGGGAGTGACCAAGGAACTTCTAACTAAACCGAGATCTGAAGAAGAAGGAAGGGTTAGTCTGCCAGAAAGGAGGAAATAGCAAATGGTATTCTGGGGCTAAGGAGGGAAAGCCAGGAGGAAAGCAAGAAGCTGGCAGGGCAAGTTTGTTTGCAACAGTCATGGTGCTTCGGGTCCACGTGTATCACACAGGTGCCTTCCCCATTCAGTGTGTTTGGTGACAATACGGGAAGTGGAAGACCCATTCCCCTGCCTCACAAGAGACCCAGTTCCTGTCTTTGAACCTGGAAAGTACCACAGGGTTAGAGAGGGTCAGTTCCTGAGACTCCATGGGCTAGTGTCCCAGAAAGACCAGGACTTGCCAGTCAGAATCTAGTGCTGCCTCTTACTAGCTGTGTGACCATGAGCCAGCTACTCAACACCTCTGGCCTCAGCTTCCTAAGTAATATCACCTCCCAGAGTTATACTGAGGATTAAATGAGAAAGCATCTGTAAAACATGGTGCCCTTTCTCTTAGTGAGTTAAAGCCACTCATTCATGTCCAACACTTTGCAACCCCATGGACTATTTAGTCCATGGAATTCTCCAGGCCAGAATACTGGAGTGGATAGCCTTTCCCTCTCCAGGTGATCTTCCCAACCCAGGGATCGAACCCAGGTCTCCCACATTGTAGGCGATTCTTTACCAGCTAAGCCACAAGAGAAGCCCACCCTTTCTCTTAGGAGCTGCTCAGTGATTATTCCTTCCTTATCTCACTTCTTCTATCTTCAGTGCAAATGACCTTTGAGAGCAAATGCTTAAACTCCCCAGGCCCTACACACACACGCTTACATTCACCCACAACTCAGTTTCTATCCAAAAGACCCTAAATAATGCTCCCTGGCACTGCTCCCAAGTCATTTCTACTGGAGCCACAAGTATAGGAATGTGAAAAGCACTTTGGCTATTTCTGAATGGACTGGTTCAAAATTAGGAAAGGAGTACATCAAGGCTGTACATTGTCACCCTGCTTATTTAACTTATATGCAAAGTATATCATGAGAAATGCCAGGCTAGAGGAAGCACAAGCTGGAATCAAGACCGCTGGGAGAAATATCAATAACCACATATATGCAAATGACACCAACCTTATGGCAGAAAGTGAAAAGGAACTAAAGAGCCTTTTGATGAAGGTGAAAGAGGAAAGTGAAAAAGCTGGCTTAAAATTCAACATTCAAAAAACTAAGATCATGGCATCCAGTCCCATCAATTCAGTTCAGTTCAGTCACTCAGTCATGTCCGACTCTTTGCAACTCCATGAATCGCAGCACGCCAGGCCTCCCTGTCCATCACCATCTCCTGGAGTTCTCTCATACTCACGCCCATCAAGTCAGTGATGCCATCCAGCCATCTCATCCTCTGTCATCCCCCTCTCCTCCTGCCCCCAATCCCTCCCAGCATCAGAGTCTTTTCCAATGAGTCAACTCTTTGCATGAGGTGGCCAAAGTACTGGAATTTCAGCTTCAGCATCATTCCTTCCAAAGAAATCCCAGGGCTGATCTCCTTCAGAATGGACTGGTTGTATCTCCTTGCAGTCCAAGGGACTCTCAAGAGTCTTCTCCAGCACCACAGTTCAAAAGCATCAATTCTTCGGCACTCAGCTTTCTTCACAGTCCAACTCTCACATCCATACATGATCACAGGAAAAACCATAGCCTTGACTAGACAGACCTTTGTTGGCAAAGTAATGTCTCTGCTTTTGAATATGCTGTCTAGGTTGGTCATAACTCTTCTTCCAAGGAGTAAGCGTGTTTTAATTTCATGGCTGCAGTCACTATCTGCAGTGATTTTGGAACCCCAAAAAATAAAGTCTGACACTGTTTCCACTGTTTCCCCTTCTATTTCCCATGAAGTGATGGGACGAGATGCCATGATCTTTGTTTTCTGAATGTTGAGCTTTAAGCCAACTTTTTCACTCTCCACTTTCACTTTCATCAAGAGGCTTCTGAGTTCCTCTTCACTTTCTGCCATAAGGGTGATGTCATCTGCATATCTGAGGTTATTGAGATTTCTCCCGGCAATCTTGATTCCAGCTTTTGCTTCTTCTGGTCCCATCACTTCATGGTAAATAGATAGGGAAACAATGGAAACAGTGACAGACTTTATTTTCTTGGGCTCTAAAATCACTGCAGACAGTGACTGCAGTCATGAAACTGAAAGATGCTTGCTCCTTGGAAGAAAAGCTATGACAAACCTAAAAAGCATATTAAGAAGCAGAGACATTGCTTTCCCAACAAAAGTTTGTCTAGTCAAAGCTATGGTTTTTCCAGTAGTTGTGTATGGATGTGAGAGTTGGACCATAAAGAAAGCTGAGCACCAAAGAATTGACGTTTTTGAACTGTAGTGTTGGAGAAGAGTCTTGAGAGTCCCTTGGGCAGCAAAGAGATCAAACCAGTCAATTGTAAAGGAAGTCAGTCCTAAGTGTTCATTGGAAGGACTGATGCTGAAGCCTAAGCTCCAAGAGTTTGGCCACCTGATGCAGAGACCTGACTCATTGGAGACAACCCTGATGCTGGGAAAGATTGAAGGCGGGAGGAGAAGGGGACAGCAGAGGATGAGATAGTTGGATGGCATCATGGATTCAACAGACATGAGTTTGAGCAAGCTCTGGGAGATGGTGATGGACAGGGAGCCTGGTGTGCTGCAGTCCATGGAGTCACAAAGAATTGGACCTGACTGAGCGACTGAACTGAACTGAACTGAACCACCTTGCTCTGCAGAGAGTCCAATGCAGGACGGGTGTGTACAGGCACTGGCACAGACCCTGCCAGGAGATGCAATCAGTCCTGTCTACGCTGCAGCTGCCTCTCTGATTTCCATTAGAAGAGGAAAAATTCAAAAGCAGCATGCTCCCACTTGTTTTTGTTTTATTTTCTTCAAAATAGAAGTCATTTGTAAAGTTCTCCAGTCCAAAAATATCTAAGCAAATTGATCAAGCTTACAAATCTAAAGGACATTTATGTGGTTGTGTTCTAAAAATTTGAGCTTTCAGACACATTAAAACCAGCTGGTCCCAGAGATGGTTTCACTCACCCTTCTTCGACATAAATTATATATGCTCTGCTGCTTCAAAGTCTCTTTAGCTGTAGCACAATATTTCTTTCCTTTAAAAATGCAACAGATCAGAAGAGAGTTGGAAATATCATCTGAGGCTTTATAAAACAAAAGAGATGCTGCTAAAGAAATAAAAGTGCACTCAACCAAAAGAGAGAATAAACCTGCAGAGAATGAGCTGGGACAACCCTAGGAGTCTCACCAGGAAACCAAATAATAAGCAAGGCAAGTTAATAATGAATGAACAAATAGACTGGAATTAGATACTCTAAACCCCAGAGGAAAAAGCCCACCTCCTCCTGACTGTTCTGACTTTGGCTCTGTTTCTTATTTATTGAAATCAAGAGTAGTGTATATCCTGGACTGAACCTTGAAAAATATATGATCTTCACAAATTCCACTCTATGAGAGGTTAAGACACGTGAATCAGTGTATAGGGGTTAGATTTTAATAAAGTAAAAATGAAGAGTTTATCCTAAAGCACACTTGAGTTTAGAAGTAGGGTTTTCCTGCCCCAGAATGACATCCCACAGCAAAGGGCAGAATGGAGCATGGAAAGTGAAAATGTTAGTCACTCAGTCATGTCCAGCTCTTTATGACCCCATGCAGTGTAGCTCACCAGGCTCCTCCATCCAGGCAAGAATACTGGAGTGGATTGTCATATCCTCCTCCATGGGATCTTTCCAACCCAGGGATTGAACCCAGGTCTTCTGTGTTGTAGGCAGATTCTTTACCATTTGAGCCACCAGGGAAGCCCAGAATGGAGCATACTCTCTGCCAAGAAAGAGTGAAGTCAATCACCTGCTAATTGTACTGAAACACACAATTATTATAGTTTCTGCTGCTGAAGCCCTATGCCCTCTGGCAGTTGATCACCCACATATGTTTGGGGAAATGTGGATAGAACATCATTCTACCAGGGATGGGTAAATAGCATCTATTATAATGACTCATTGGTAACTCATCCTTGGAAAAGCCCACCACTAATTTTTCAAAGTATATAAAATATTTAGTAATATCCTTATTTTCAGATGAAGAAAACTGAGTCTCAGAGGTTAAGGAACTTGCTTAAGGCCACATCCCTTAACCTAGTAAGTGACAGAATTAGAACTTGAACCCTAATCTTTGACCCCAGACCTTTGGACCTTGTCCTTACAGTGGCAACCTCCCCAGTACTGCACATTTTCCCCTCACTTAACCTAATTAGGCAATTGGATATAGCTCAAGTAAAAATGTATGTCATTACCCAGAAAAATCTGTCTCTCTCTGTCTCATATCTCTATCTCTCTGGGTGTATGTGCGTCTCTCTTTGTGTGTATATAGCCTTGTACACCTTTTCCTATGTAAACATACATATTTTTCACAAAATTGGAATCATCCTGTCTACTTGGTTTTGTATTTACCTTTAAAATATATTTTAAACATTTCCCCCTTGGCACTAAGCATTCTGTTATATTGTGCCTTTTAATGGATAAACTCAGTTTGCCTGAAAAATGCAGGAAAAGAACCTGAAAAGGCATTGTTATTGTTGTTCAGTCACTAAGTTGTGTCTGACTCTTTGCAGCTACAAACTACAGCTTGCCAGGCTCCTCTGTCCTCCACTGTCTCCCAGAGTTTGCTCAGATTCATGTCAGTTGAGTCAGTTATGCAATTTAACCATCTCGTCCTCTGCCGCCTCTTTTCCTTTTGCCTTCAGTCTTTCCCAGCATCAGTCTTTCCCAGTGTGTAGGCATGAAAATGAAAAGGCATTAGTATAATGCATTAGTATAAAATAATGTTGTTCAATTTAGAACTAACCAGAACATGTTTATGGATCAAGGAGAAAAACTCCACCAGGTGACTGAAGAGGACTATTTACTAAATAAACTGAGGGTAAATACAGGAGGAGAAGGCAGAGTTAGGTTACAGGACAGCGGGATTTAGCCTTGGGAATCAGCAAGCATATTTTCAGATGGAAACAGACGTACTTTGAGTTGCATAGTTGAGGAAATGATGAAGAGATTGCTGGTTGTCTTTGATATTTGCAATAAACTAAAGGTGTAGTCATCTTTTAACATATAAGAAAAAGAGAAGTTAATTTCAAATGATAGTTGGAAGTCGGCATTTTCCCTGAGGGCAGAGAAGTAGGAATTAAAAAGGAGATGAAACCATCATAAATAGGTACAGATTGTATTAGTTAACATGAACTTAGAGCACATGGAAATAGAAATAACTCCATAGATATTGCTGAGGTTTTGAGATTTAATGGCTACACAGATTTTATCTAAATGAACTATTTGAATTTGCTTCGCCCTTCTGTTCTCATTCGCAGGTTCATAAAATACTCTTGAACATCCACTAAAAGAAGGAAATCTTTATGGGTGAAGAAGATATAAACCTGTCTTATTCTTATGTAATTTTGAGTTTTTATTGTCTTCATAGATGTGTGACTTTCTGGCCTCATCTCTAGGTAGAGTAATAATTTTATTTGGACTTTTCAAAGAAATTGCTTTTCAACTTGAAAATCCTAATTTCTAGTTTCTGAACTACATAGCAAAAGACTTAAATACTAACTGTTTAACCTTTGTTTTTTCAGTTTACATGGTCTATAGAAATTACTAGTGAAACATTTCTGTATCTATATAATAAAACCTAAGTCGTGTGTGCGCTCAGTTGCTCAGTCATGTTCGGTTCTTTGCAACCCCATAGACTGTAGTGTTCTTGGAGAATCCCAGGGATGGGGAAGCCTGGTGGGCTGCCGTCTATGGGGTCTCACAGAGTCGGACCCAACTGAAGCGACTTAGCAGAAGCAGCAGCAGCAGACTGTAGGCCACCAGGCTCCTTTGTCTATGGGATTTTCCAGGCAAAAATACTGGAGTGGGTTGCCATTTCCTGCTCCAGGGGATCTTCCCAACCCAGGGATCTAACCCACATCTCTTGCATCTTCTGCATTGGCAGGTGGATTCTTTATCATTGTGCCATCTGGAAAGGAAAATATAGAAGCTGATATGTAATTAATAATGAAAATTATGAAAATTTCCTACTCTTGTTTCTCTGTGACTTAAAATTTTGTATGTTTTGTTGTTGTATCCTCAAGTTGATTCTATAGCCATAGTAGCAGAAGGTTTCTAGCATAATCTATTCAATAAGTGTCAGCAAAAGCCATCAATTCTGCTCCATCCAGTGCTGACCTTGGAAATCAAGGTCAGTTATGCCACAGCTGTGTGGTTTAGGAAAGTCTTTTGTTTTTACTCGCTGCTTTGCTAAATGAAATGATTTAACTTGGTTGTTTTTATGTTCCCATTCAAGGTCTTGAAATCCATATCTATATTTCAATTTGCATAACAGGACGTCATAATAATTAATAACATAGTTAGAGACAGCCCTGCTGTGTAGATTACATTAATGGATGTAATGGAAAACAACCACTGAAATGAACCCTTAAGAGGCTCAAGAATAACATTGCTGCTGGCAGTGTTGGTGTCTTATTAAAGCAACCAGCAGTTTTAAAGGTCGGCTGTGTTGAGTTGCTTATGTTATGACTAGGCTCCTTTCCCTATCAGATAATGTTCATACGATGATACCGAATGTAAGTGAAAAAGATCACACAGTACCCAGTCACCTCAGGAAATGGTCACAGTGTACTAAAGGAAATAAGGCAACAAGAGCAATTATGAGAGTCAAGCTGTGACATGGAGAAGGTTGAAATGACATTTCGCATTTAGAAATTCTATTTATAGTCACTGGAATTTTTCATGAGAGTTTGGCTTTGGACTTCCATGTTTGGGACATAATCTCAGCTTCAAGGCAAATTTATCTGAAGAGCATTATGTGAGTCTCTTAATTCATCTGAGTTTATATAGTATGTGAGGGAAAATAATCTGATATTTTGGGGAGAAAGCCCAAAGATAGCTTTCTCATATTAAGGAATATGTGGATGTTTAACATACATATAGTGACTTACTGACAACACAATTCATTTCAAACAAACAATTAAACAACTCCAATTAAGTAATTCTAGTATACAATCTGTATTGTAATCTATTTCTATCTAGAATGTCTCTGGATAAATGCAGTTTCTGCTGTTAAAACAGATGCCCTTTTATTGCAGAAAGATGGTCTTGCAGAGAAAAGGCATCAGATGATTAAAGACTTGTGTTCAAATATAGCACTGTAATAAGGAAATTCATGTAATCAATCAGGGAAATACACTGGGAATTCTTACATCTGTTAAGGAACAGGGGACCAGCTGCATATTGCCCCAGATTACTTCATAAATACTTAATAATATATTATATCGTCTGGCTACTCAGTTTACAACTAAAGTTGGTTTGTCACATTTGTCAGAACAAAGTGCCTTTGTCTTGTGAAAAAGGAAACCAAGGAGTCCACCAGACACCAATGTTTTACTGTTTTACAATTTTAGAGGGTAGGATAATAAGGAAAGCGCCTCTTTAGAAAAAACATGAAATAAGATATACAGAATAATTTGCTTATCAAGTTATTATGATCCATGCTTGCAGGAAATTCCCATGAGGAAATGAAGAAATAAATGAAAGCAACTAATTTCTTTTCATGTTGTCGGTATAAGTGCTCCAAGGGACGGGCGTTCAAGTAGCCGACTTGTCAGGAAATAGAAGCAGAGCAGGACACAAAGATTTACAGGTTTCCTGTTTCCACATCAGAGAACGCGGGCTTTCTTGTTATCATTAAGATTTGATCTCTGGAAACAGAAAACGTCTGGCCTCTTCATCTCATGCCAAAAGGCCAGAAAAACTCACAAAGTCACTATCGTTTGTCTCACAGACTGTCATTTGATTCTTTGGGTTAAAAAGCCCAGTGGAAGCAAAAGCTTAAGAGCCTTCTACGCTTCCTGGGACTTAAATCATTTAACAATCTACAAATTAAATTATTAAACAGGAAAGAAAGGCAAAGTCCCCAGAGTCATGATGCGTCTTTGTCACTCATTTAGATTGTCCCATCCAGTTAAACCTACTAGTTAGAAAACCCAGACTAAAACAGTGGGAGGAAATGGCTGTAAACTAGCCAGATGGACTCGTGTATTTTCCTGCACAGGTCCAGAATACTTTTCTAACCACTTGGTAAGGCCAGGGGTAGGCTCTCCATTAGTTTTGACATGTTTCTCAATCATTTGGCTATTATCTCCGTACAGAGGAGCCTGGCGGGTACAGTCCATGGGGTCGCACAGAGTCAGACACGACTAAAATGAGTTTGCATGCATGCACATATGTTAAGAAAGACTTTGGGTGTGTACAGCCACATAACTTATGAAATATGGTGTACGTTTATACCCCTAAAAAATGAATTTACAGTTTTAATTTTTTCTCAAACTATAGCTAAAAACTGGTGTTTTGTTTTTTAGTTTACAGTTCATTGTATATGAAGGTAAAAATATTTTTTGGTTTATTTATCAAATAAATAAATGTGTTAAATTTTTATTTCCTCACTTTATGAAATTTTATTAGTCTCATTTTTCTATATGGTCATTGCCTTTTGTTAATTGGTTACACGAAGGAGGTTAGCATTTGTCATTGATGATGGCTGTAATAATCATTACATTTTTTGAGTTATTGGCCCTTTTTCTTTCACACATTTTAAAAAATTTTGTTCAGTTTTTTGCCTGCACTTTAATTTTGGGTAAGGAATGTTTTAAAAAGTAGTCTGCTTTTTTATGGAAGTATAGTTTATATACAGTAATATTATGGAAATTTCTGGTAATGATTCATAATGTTTAAAGGTTATATTCTATTGATAGTTATCATAAAACATTGGCTTGTATATCCCCAGTTGTACAATATATTCTTGTAGCTTATTTTATCCCTAATTGTTTGTACCTCTTAATCCTGTATTGCCCCTCTCCCCTTCCCTCTCCTCACTGGTAACCATAGTTGTTCTCTATACCTGTGAGTCAGGTGCCACATTTAATAAGTGTGCAAGATAATTCACAGATCACTGATGTTTGTAAAGCTCTTTGCTTATTTGTACCACATTTGTTGTTGTTGTTTAGTCCCTAAGTCGTGTCCAACTCTTTGTGACCCCATGGACTGTAGCCTGCCAAGCTCCTCCATCCATGGGATTTTCCAGGCAAGAATACTGGAGTGGATTGCCATTTCCTTCTCCAGGAGATCTTCCCCACCCAGGAATCAAACCCACGTCTCCTGCACTGGCAGGCATTGGCAGGCTGATTCTTTACCACTGAGCCACCAGGGAAGAATGCATGTACCACATGCCCCTCGTCTAAAGGGTCTTCTCTTCTCCAGTCAAACTCCCCAAGCTCAGAGCTCTTCTTCATGAGGCTGCCTTGTACCACTCCCCCTCACCATGCTCTCTTTTGTAGAATTCCTATTGCAAGTTTCCATTCATTTTGACACCTAACATTCTATTTGTCTTTCTCAAAACATGCCAGGCTTCCCCAACTATATTGTAATTGCCTGAGTAAAGGCTTGATTTGCTTTCCCCAGTACACCTGAAATTGAAGAAAGTAAGGAAAACCACTAGACCATTCAGGTATGACCTAAATCAAATTCCTTATGATTATACAGTGGAAGTGAGAAATAGATTTAAGGGCCTAGATCTGATAGATAGAGTGCCTGATGAACTATGGACGGAGGTTCATGACATTGTACAGGAGACAGGGATCAAGACCATCCCCATGGAAAAGAAATGCAAAAAAGCAAAATGGCTGTCTGGGGAGGCCTTACAAATAGCTGTGAAAAGAAGAGAAGCAAAAAGCAAAGGAGAAAAGGAAAGATATAAGCATCTGAATGCAGAGTTCCAAAGAATAGCAAGAAGAGATAAGAAAGCCTTTCTCAGCGATCAATGCAAAGAAATAGAAGAAAACAACAGAATAGGAAGGACTAGAGATCTCTTCAAGAAAATTAGAGATACCAAGGGATCATTTCATGCAAAGATGGGCTCGATAAAGGACAGAAATGGTATGGACCTAACAGAAGCAGAAGATATTAAGAAGAGGTGGCAAGAATACACAGAAGAACTGTACAAAAAAGATCTTCAAGACCAAGATAATCACGATGGTGTGATCACTGACCTAGAGCCAGACATCCTGGAATGTGAAGTCAAGTGGGCCTTAGAAAGCATCACTATGAACAAAGCTAGTGGAGGTGATGGAATTCCAGTTGAGCTATTTCAAATCCTGAAAGATGATGCTGTGAAAGTGCTGCACTCAATATGCAAGCAAATTTGGCAAACTCAGCAGTGGCCACAGGATTGGAAAAGGTCAGTTTTCATTCCAATCCCAAAGAAAGGCAATGCCAAAGAATGCTCAAACTACGGCACAATTGCACTCATCTCACATGCTAGTAAAGTAATGCTCAAAATTCTCCAAGCCAGGCTTCAGTAATACATGAACTATGAACTTCCAGATGTTCAAGCTGGTTTTAGAAAAGGCAGAGGAACCAGAGATCAAATTGCCAACATCCGCTGGATCATGGAAAAAGCAAGAGAGTTCCAGAAAAACATCTATTTCTGCTTTATTGACTCTGCCAAAGCCTTTGACTGTGTGGATCACAATAAACTGTAGAAAATTCTGAAAGAGATGGGAATACCAGACCACCTGGCCTGCCTCTTGAGAAATCTGTATGCAGGTCAGGAAGCAACAGTTAGAACTGGACATGGAACAACAGACTGGTTCCAAATAGGAAAAGCAGTATGTCAAGGCTGTATACTGTCACCCTGCTTATTTCACGTATATGCAGAGTACATCATGAGAAACACTGGGCTGGAAGAAGCACAAGCTGGAATCAAGATTGCCGGGAGAAATCTCAATAACCTCAGATATGCAGATGACACCACCCTTATGGCAGAAAGTGAAGAGGAACTAAAAAGCCTCTTGATGAAAGTGAAAGAGGAGAGTGAAAAGGCTGACTTCAAGCTCAACATTCAGAAAACGAAGATCATGGCATCTGGTCCCATCACTTCATGGGAAATAGATGGGGAAACAGTAGAAACAGTGTCAGACTCTATTTTGAGGGGCTCCAAAATCACTGCAGATGGTGATTGCAGCCATGAAATTAAAAGACGCTTACTCCTTGGAAGGAAAGTTATGACTAACCTAGATAGCATATTCAAAAGCAGAGACATTACTTTGCCAGCAAAGGTCCGTCTAGTCAAGGCTATGGTTTTTCCTGTGGTCGTGTATGGATGTGAGAGTTGGACTGTGAAGAAAGCTGAGCACTGAAGAATTGATGCTTTTGAACTGTGGTGTTGGAGAAGACTCTTGAGAGTCCCTTGGACTGCAAGGAGATCCAACCAGTCCATTCTGAAGGAGATCAGCCCTGGGTGTTCTTTGGAAGGAATGATGCTAAAGCTGAAACTCCAGTACTTTGGCCACCTCATGTGAAGAGTTGACTCATTGGAAAAGACTCTGATGCTGGGAGGGATTGGGGGCAGGAGGAGAAGGGGACGACAGAGGATGAGATGGCAGGATGGCATCACCGACTCGATGGATGTAAGTTTGAGTGAACTCCAGGAGATGGTGATGGACAAGGAGGCCTGGCGTGCTGCAATTCATGGGGTCGCAAAGAGTTGGACACAACTGAGCAACTGAACTGAACTGAACTGAATACACCTGGATAGATAATAAAAGTTCATAGAGCAAATATGTTCAATACTTTCTGAGTTGAAAATCATTTCGGTGTTTTCATGCTTTAGAAATATTTTATTTTGTAAAATATCCCATTGACTCTTTAAAGTTTATTCCATGTGTCAGAAGAATTTAAATATATATTTATCTCTTCTAAATAAACTGATGAAACATTTCCACTTGTACCAGCCTTCCCTAAAATATAGTAACATTCATTGGTTTATCTCCACGTTCCAAACACTTTTGACTTATTGTATTTAAAGCCTGATACTCAGCAAGGAAATATGTTCTATTGTTTCCCAGACCCCTCTTGGAGATGAAGAAAATTTAGGGATCTTGCCTAAGGTCACACAATGGGAGCGCTCAGTGATTCTTAACCATTAGGAAACAGTCTGCTTCATTTGCCTGCATAATTAATATCACTGTTAATTCTAATTAAACAGAATTATGGAGAAATGTCAAGGTATATGGAGATTAATTATAGGATGCCTGTAAGATATTTGATTCCTTGAGAAAAAAAATTAAATAGGCATGGAAAAGATTGCACTTTGGTGTGTTAGGTAATTCTCCACCATCACTATTTATGCATACACATGAATCTCTAACAGCGTTTCTAGTTTCTTTTCATGTAAAGTTAGAGGAGTTGAATGATAATCATTAATTGACAGTCTTCAGAATTTGCTCTAATTTGGATATGCATCAAGCTTATGGCCTGCAGATAAGTTATTATTTTTAGAGAAAATCTTTTTTCCTGAAGTCTATAACAGAATAGTAATGTGTTGACTGAAGTTAATACCCTATGGCCCTTCTGAGTTTTCAGATGCTAGCCAAGAGCCAACTTTATAAATAATCCCCTTTCTTCACAGTTTTATTATGCTGTTGATTGCTTTCTATTTAATTTTTAATATATGAACATCTTTCAATAGCGGTAAATATCATGCTCTTATATTTAATGCCAATACTGTTTCCAGTTGTATGCATTGTTTATTTAATAAATCTATTGGTAGATTTTTTTTTTAGTGTGGCTTCATATTTTATTCTAATAAACAAGAATGCAAAGAAAAAAATGCCCTATGGCAATGCTGTGATTATTAGAAAAATCTAAGTTAACCCAAATTTTTAACAACAAAATTAAACTTGTTAGTAAAAAGGTGCAAAATTCAAGGAATAAGCCAACCAAAATCTTCTTCACATCCGAAGCATTACTAATGCAGTAATTTATACTGGTAGTTACCTTCAATAGTATTTCAGAAGTTATATATACAACAAACCTCTCTGTGACAAACATATTTCAATAATGTGTGTTCTTTGCCAAAAGACCTACAGCAGAAAGGGATAGAGGAGGAAAAGCAGGGGCTTTGGAGCCAGGCAGACCTGAGGCTGAATCCCAACCTAATGTTAACCTTGGGTAAGTTTAACTTCTTAGATAACCTTTTACCGAAACTGGAACAGAAGAATAGAACGGCTCTCTTGCAAGGTTTTCTCAGGATAAATGCAATGTCTGTAAATTTCCTTAAGATGTTTAAAATATTATAGCTAGCTTTACTACTGCAGGAATATTAGTTGCCACTCATATTGTGAAGATTACGAATAAGTAAAAAGGATACACTTTTTAAATGATCCTACAGGGAGACTTTAGCAAGATACCAAAATAAAACCCTCAGACTTCATTCCCCCAAGGAAACACCAGCTTAACAACATATACCATCTAAAAAGCCTTTACAAGAACTCCAGAAACTAGTTAAGAAATCACAGTATCCCAGACAAGTGTGAAGCCAAGCCCAGCCCCTTGAAATGGATAAAGAAATCTGGTGCATTTAACCCAGGATAGCTCTTGCCTCAGGCCAGCACAAAAACCTACCTTAATGAAATAGAGACCTAAGAATTATATGACAGAGTCAAAATAACCATCTTAGAGAAGCTCAATGAACCATAAGAGAAAACTGACAACCAAATGAAACCAGGAAAACTATGCCTGAACAAAATGAGAATATCAATAGAGATAGTGTTTTAATAGAATTTCTAGAACTGAAGAATACAATAACTGAATTGAGAAGTACAGTAGCAGATATATTTTAAATGGATAACCAGCAAGGTCCTTCTGTATACATGGAGAACTCTGTTCAATGTTATGTGGCAGCCTGGATGGGAGAGGAGTTTGGGGGAGAATGGATACATGTATATGTGTTATGGAGTCCAAGCTTGCTCTGCTCGCCGCACAACAGGCCAATGAATCCGAGAGATGAGAGGTTGAGGCAAGGAAGACTGAGGGAGCCAGCTGACCAAGAAGTTGGCAGGCTAGACCTCAAAATCTTGTCAGGGCCTGGTTGCCAGGTTCTTTTATGGATCGGAGATGGGGGAGGTGAGGAAACACAGTAAAAAGACTATTCAGTCCTTGCAAACATCCCCTAGAATGGCAAGCCTCAGGCAGTGAATGTGTTAGTCTCACTTCCTTACACTCCTTCACAGGTGGGTGACTCAGGTTATCTCCCTGAAAGAAAGTGTAGTTTCTCAGTCATGTCAGAATCTTTGCGAACCCATGGACTGTAGCCCTCCAGGTTCCTCTGTCCATGGAATTCTCCAGGCAAGAATACCGGAGTAGGTTGCCATTGCCTTCTCCAGGGGATCTTCCCAACCCAGGGATCAAAACTGGGTCTCCCTGATTGCAGGCAGATTCTTTACCATCTGAGCCATTGAAGTCCTAAACTGTTTCTTTGGGGGTTTTTTGGCTTCTCCCCACAGCAGTTCCCAGACCAGGGATCAAACCCACACCCCTCCATGCTGGAAGCTCGGAGTCTTAATCACTGAACTGCCATGGAAGCCTCAATCTCCCTGAGACAGGCCTTTATGTATGTTTAGTAACAAAAAAGGGTTGAAGTCACAGAAGTAGATCCACTGAAAATTAAAAATTAACCCTTCCCAGTTACATATGTATGGCTGAGTCTCTTTGCTGTCCACCTGAAGCTATCACAATATTGTTAATCAGCTATACTCTAATATAAAATTAAAAGTTTAAAAAATTTTAATATAGCAGCAGTGTTCAAGAGACCTCATAAAACTAAAAAAAAAAAAATCAATAAACTCAAAGGTATCTTTGAAATTATTGAGTCAGTGAAACAAAAAGGAAAAAGACTGAATAAAAGTGGGGGGGAAATGTCTAAGGGATTCACGAGACACCATTAGGTGGGCCAATATACACATTATGAAAGTCCTAAGAGAGAGAGAGAGAAACAAACAAATGCATATAAAGAGATCAGATTCGTGGCAACTAGAGATGGTGGGGAGGGGAGGGGAAATTAGATGTTACAGACTTCCATTTACAAGATAAATATACTAGGGATGTTTGCTTCTTTAGAATTTAAACTGCTCTACAGATAAAGACAGTTAAATGTAAACTGTTCTGTGGCACATAGAGGACACCTGTGTGTTTCTCCTTAGGAAAAACATTAGGAAGAGGCAGGGAGAAGAGTGGAAACTGTGAGCACCATTACAGGAATTGCCTGTGGCTGTCATCTTACTTCCCTTGCTGGTGCGTGTGCAGAGAAGCTTTATTTTTGGCACAATATTAATAATCCAATATCAAAAGAACCTTGTAGTTACATTTCTGGTAAGGTGAAACATTTCCTGTTTTGCTAGTGTCATTTCTCAAGCCTTGGGACTCATGGTCAGGAATTACACTTATATATTATGGCAATAGTGAAAGCAGAATGTGAAATGAATAGCCAGGCTCCTGTTTAAATCTTCATCCCAGAAGTCTGACACTGGTTTTGTGGTTTCAGTTGAAGTTGTGTGCTCTGTGCTGTTTCTCTGTCATTGTCTGACTCTTTGGGACCCCACGGATTATAGCCCATGAGGCTCCTCCGCGCATGGAATTCTCCCGGCAAGAATACTGGAGTGGGTTGCCATTTCCTCCTCCAGGGGATCAGCTGAAGCTAAAGGTTATTATTTATACTAACTCCTTCACTGAGGCAAATGCTACTGAATTGCTAAATTGCAGCTATTTTCACAGTGTCACTGCTGAGCCTTCCAACAGAGAATCAGTTCATAAATAGTAATTTTGTGTTGGTGTTGATTGTCAAGCCAATTTAAGGTAGCTAGAGTAACTCGACAGGTAAATATGAAAGACTCAGTGAAACTCATACTTTCCCTACAAAATAATCTTGAACATGAACCATGCATTGAAGGAAAATTACCAAAAACAAATGAGGTACAATATATCATGGCCAAATAACAGGCTTTACTCATCGTTGCTGTTGTTCAGTTGCTCAGTCGTGTCCGACTCTTTGCAACCCCATGGACTGCAGCATGCCAGGCTTTATTCATGCATGTGACAAATATCTCCTGAGTGCCCACTATGTACCTGACCCCATGGCAGCACCAGAACTGTAACTGAGAAAGACACAGTCCCATTCCTCAGGTAGTATAGTGTCCAGAGGAGGAGTTAGAAAGGAAATTATTATTTTTAAGTGTGGGAATTTCTTGGCGGCTCAATGGTAGAGAATCCACCTGCAATGCAGAAGATGTCAGAAACTCGGGGTCGGTCCCTGGGTTGGAAAGATCCCCTGGAAGAAGGAAACGGCAACCCACTCCAGTATTCTTGACTGAAGAACCCCAGGGACAGAGGAGCCTCATGGACTATAATCTATGGGGTTGCAAAAAGTCAGACAAGACTGAGCGCCTGAACACACACAAGTGTGGGAAATACTCTAACAGGGCTATGTGAAAACTTCACTCTTCCTGGTAGGATCAGAGAAGGCTTTTGAATAGAGAGTTATTTCAGTTGAATTTTGAGGGCCTATATTTTTTTAACTTTTTATTTTGTGTTGGTATATAGCCGATTAACAATATTATGATAGTTTCAGGTGGACAGCAAAGGGACTCAGCCATACATACACATGTATGCATTCTCCCACAAACTGCCCTCCCATCGGGGCTGCCACATAACATTGAGCAGAGTTCCCTGAGCTATGCAGTAGGTCCCTGTTGGTTATCCATTTTAAATATAGCACTGTGTATATGTCCATCCCAAACTCTTGAGGGGTTACAGTTTAAGTAAGTTCTTTCCCATCTGGTCGAAATGGTGACCAACTGGGCAACCAATCACTTAGAATTTATCTCATTTAACCCCAAGAGGAAAGTACTGTTATGTCCCTCTTTGGTGAAAAGAGAAACTGAGACTTGCAGAAGTAAAGTAACTTGCCCAGCATCACAAGGCTGGTAAGAGACAGAGCTCAGATGAGTGTCCAGACAAGCCAATGGTCTGAGCTTGCTTTCTCCCTATCTGTACATGATCATCTATTCCAGTTGGTAAAGGGGGAAGGACAGTGCAGGCAGATGAAGCAGCTCACACAGAGCTCTGATCCCCTAGAATTTAGAGTGCATCTAGCAGAGTGCTGGCAGCTGAAGCCACCAAAAGCACAGGTCAGCTAATGGGAGGCACATACGTCCTGTCCAGGCGCCGGGCCTTTATCTTGTAGGTACTCTAAGACTGGTCCTGCTTTTTCCTAACTTCTATGTGTCACCTTCCAGAATGGGGGAGGGAGCCACCTGACCTCTGTCTGCAGGCTGGTATCAACCATCACAGGCAGAAGAAGCATTTGCTAAAGGATTAGACACAGGCAGATCTATGGCCCAAACCCTCAGGTGACTCACACTCTCCCTGCTCATCCCTGACCCCTCATCCCTGATATGGGCTCTTATCCTATTCCCAAATGTAGGCCTCACCATGTACCCCATCTCTGCAAACAGAACCTAATATAGTCTTTGTCCAACAACCCAGACTTAGAAACATGTCAATGATTCTCCTTCCCCCAGCACAGCAAGCCCCTCTGCCTACCTGTTAGCCTAATTCATGCCCCCTGATCTGCCAAGATGCACTATTCCGCCAAAATGAACTGCTTCATACCCATCCCATTTAAATTCAGAATCATTTAACTTAAGTGAAAGTAATCCACTTTTAATTATAATACAGACAGGAAATCCAATACTGGAGAGACAGAACATAATGAGTTGGAAGCACTAATCTGGTATATTGTGACACCTAAACAAATTTATAGTGATGATATAGACATGATTTTAAAAGTCATCATCAAAGAACTATACTATCAATTTATATCAAGTTCAAGAACAGGTAAAGTAATACATCATAATAGAAGTCAGAAAAATAGTTACCTCTGAGGACAGAGTCTTACTAATTAGGAAAAGGCAAGAAGAAAATTCGGAATAATGGAAATGTTCTCATCTTGATTTGGTTAGTAATTATATTTAAGATTCCAGCATTTTACTGGCATGAACATTATACCGGAATATTTATAAATGCAAAGATAAAAGAGGATAGACAAAGTTTGAGAACTGATTTATTTATCTGTCCCTAGTTTTCAAATATGTTTATCCTTAACCACTGAAGAAGATGAATGTCTGTACTGAAATATTTTCTCCTACAAAAGCAGATATTTCCACCTCTCACCATCAAATTCTACTAATTTTAGTTTGTGGAAAAAACAGAATTATTTAGTTAAGGTCTACAGAAGACCAAAATTTCAAAGCATGCCTGGAAAGAATTGGCAACTAGCAAGAACAAATTGAATTCCCCTTGCTTTTTTTTTAATTGATAATTTTATTACATTAACTTGGCTACATTAAGACAATTTATTTTTGTTTGGCTGGCTGTAGTTAAGTGTTAGTAAGAGAATGTTTTTGAAACAGTTACATTGTTATGGCCTCTTTATGCTCTTTTAATTCTTCTCATTATGCTTGTGTCCTTTACCTCAGGCTTTAAATGTTGCCCACTCCTTATACTGAAAATTAAATGCTGTATTCTAATCTCTAAAATACAAATTACTTTGAGAATTTCTGTTAGTAAGAACAATTACCAGTCATGAAATACATTAATTATCAGACAGCTACCATATAGAATCATTCTTTGGGGCATAAGATCAATGAATTAAATTTCTTTGGGGGTGATATTCAGAGATGACTTAGGGTGAAATCTTGTTAAGCTAAAGTGAGTGAAGACAATACATTATTTAATAGTGTCTATTCCAATTGCCTGCAGAAACAGCTCATCAATCTTACCATCTTCTAGGGATGCAGAGGGTATAATTCCACATCACCTGACACAAAATAAATGTGAAAGTGCCTTCTGTAAATTTTTGGTGTTCGAGTATGATGAACAATTGAAAATTAAAATGGATTTTCACTTAATCTCAAAATTGGATTTTGTCATAAAATGACAAGTTATATTTAGAGTATAACAAGGTATTGGCTGGGCTTGGTAAAGATTGTTCCAGCAATTACAAGATTTAATTTTTAAGAGTTTTATCTCTCTCATCCCATCTTTCTCAAAAGAACAAAGATTTGATCCCAAATTTAAAATTTGGCATAGCATGTATTTTGCTAAATTAGGAAATAAATTTAATCATAGAAATTCTATTAATTTGGTGTTATGAATTTATGATATACATTTCGTGTGTGAATAATTTATCAAAGAAACTGTAGAGTCCAATTATAGAATTCAAACAGAGTGTTGTCTTCAATACAAGCTCCTCTACACATCTGTGACTCCTCTATTCCAGTGAAGCACGTGTTAGACTATGGCATTTGTTTATCAATACATCTCCATAATTAGATTACTGGCTCCTCAAAGAAAGGGGTAATATCTTTTATATTTGTGTACTCCTATGACCTGCCTCTTGAAAAACCTATATGCAGGTCAGGAAGCAACAGTTAGAACTGGACATGGAACAACAGACTGGTTCCAAATAGGAAAAGGAGTACGTCAAGGCTGTATGGAGAAGGCAATGGCACCCCACTCCAGTACTCTTGCCTGGCAAATCCCATGGACGGAGAAGCCTGGTAGGCTGTAGTCCATGGGGTCGCTAAGAGTCGGACACAACTGAGCGACATCACTTTCACGCATTGGAGAAGGAAATGGCAACCCACTCCAGTGTTCTTGCCTGGAGAATCCCAGGGACAGGGGAGCCTGGTGGGCTGCCATCTATGTGGTCGCACAGAGTCGGACACGACTGAAGAAACTCAGCAGCAGCAGCAGCAGCAAGGCTGTATATTGTCACCCTGCTTATTTAACTTCTATGCAGAGAACATCATGAGAAACACTGGGCTGGAAGAAGCACAAGCTGGAATCAAGATTGCCGGGAGAAATTTCAATAACCTCAGATATGCAGATGACACCACCCTTATGGCAGAAAGTGAAGAGGAACTCCAAAGCCTCTTGATGAAAGTTAAAGAGGAGAGTGAAAAAGTTGGCTTAAAGCTCAACATTCAGAAAACGAATATCATGGCATCTAGTCCCATCACTTCATGGGAAATAGATGAGGAAACAGTGGAAACAGTGTCAGACTTTATTTTGGGGGGCTCCAAAATCACTGCAGATGGTGACTGCAGCCATGAAATTAAAAGATGCTTACTCCTTGGAAGAAAAGTTATGACCAACCTAGATAGCATATTCAAAAGCAGAGACATTACTTTGCCAACAAAAGTCCATCTAGTCAAGGCTATGGTTTTTCCTGTGGTCATGTATGGATGCGAGAGTTGGACTGTGAAGAAAACAGCACTGACGAATTGATGCTTTTGAAGTGTGGTGTTGGAGAAGACTCTTGAGAGTCCCTTGGACTGCAAGGAGATCCAACCAGTCCATTCTAAAGGAGATCAGCCTGGGTGTTCTTTGGAAGGAATGATGCTAAAGCTGAAACTCCAGTACTTTGGCCACCTCATGCAAAGAGTTGACTCATTGGAAAAGACTTTGATGCTGGGAGGGATTGGGGGCAGGAGGAAAAGGGGATGACAGAGGATGAGATGGCTGGATGGCATCACTGACTCAATGGGCATGAGTTTGAGTGAACTCCGGGAGTTGGTGATGGACAGGGAGGCCTGGCGTGCTGAGATTCATGGTGTCGCAAAGAGTCAGACATGACTGAGCGACTGAACTGAACTGAACTAAAGGCCTACTGGTGTGGCATACACAAGATTCCCAACAAATATGTGATGGAATAAATGAATTAATTATTCTTACCTCCTTTATTGCAATATCTGATTCTCTCCAAATGTTTTATCTCTTCATTCCTCATTTATCCCACAGTCTCTAATTCTGGCTTCATCTTGCAAGAATATTCCATAATATTCTTGAGCCCTGGAATCCACTTTTAATTGATTATTCTTTTAATTCCTTACTAGTTTTATTAACTCTTATCTAGCTAAACTGTGTTGTAGCCTTTCAAAGTCACCTTGAAACTGAAATCCTTAAATCAAAATTGTTTCTACAACATATTAGAATCTAAGGGCTGGAAGGATCTTAGACATCATCTGGACCCACTCCTTCATTTACCAAGACAGAAAGCTGAGACCTACAGAAAATAAGCCACTTGACTCAAATTTTACATTCCTTGTTCTCAGTTCTACTTTCTTTATTTGATATTAAATACTTCTGCCAAAGAATTTGTCTCATTGGGGAGAGATGAAATTAAGGGCTCAACAGAATGAAAGAGGTTATGGAAGTAGAGCTGAGTAAGTCAAATAGGCAGCAGCCCTCTTAAAACAAGGTAGGCTTAAAACAAGCACACTTTGTAAGGCAGTGAAGTCAGCTGCATGCCTGGGAGCCTGAAGTACTCTGTTAGGAAATTAATCCATTAGTGCTATGAGAAATATCCAGTTTTTCTCTGGCCCAATCTTGCTTCTTCCCTTTTCCTCTCACTATTCCTCAATAACGCTTTACTCCTGTCTCAAGAAAGCTTGATGCTGGAGCTCTAACAATGTCACCAAGATTTGATTCCTCTCATTCCATTTCTTGGTTCTAAAGTCCTCAGTACTGATGCAATCCTCAAAATCTAGACCAAGGAGGCTATAACTCTTCTTCATATATTTTCTTCTTCAAGTCTAGCAGAAAAGGACACATCTCTTCCTGAAACCTCATAAAAAATCTCACTGTTTGGGTCCATTTTCATCCGTAAAGTATGACCAAGTGGTAGCATGTGCTCATTGATGCTAGCCAGTGAGGACCAATTCCAGGCAGTAATGATGTGATCAGGCCACCTAAACCACATGGGCTGAGAGTGGGACTTCTCCAGACAAAACCTGGGGCTACCCAAGGTTGTAGGCCGCCCCCATCTGTGTAGCCATCTTGAATTTGCCCCTGTATGACCTGGGACCTGGAATACCACTAACATCCTTCCCAGACTGTGCAATTTCACCCCAGAGCCTCAGATAAGAGACTAAGAACTTTGCTTCTGCAAGGAAAGACCTATTTTACCAACTGCCTGCTTCCGCCAAAGACTCATGCCACACACCTCTGCATGGGGTTTGGCCACACTTTCGAGAAATTCTTCTGCTATGTCACTATCAACCTTCTTGCAGACAAATGTATTTGTCTCAATCTGCCCAAATTATTTTTTTACAAAGACGCAAAGAGCCAACTCATTAGAAAAGACCCTGATGCTGGGAAAGATTGAAGGCAAGAGGAGAAGGGGATGACAGAAAATGAGATGGTTGGATGGCATCACCGACTCAATGGACATGAGTTTGAGCAAGTGCTGGGAAATGGTGACAGACAGGGAAGCCTGGCGTGCTGCAATCTGTGGGGTCACAAAAAGTCGGACACAGAGAACTGAATAACAACAATGCTGCTCTTAAGCTTCCCTGGTGGTCCAGTGGTTAAGACTTCGTGCTTCCGTTGCAAAGGGGATGGGTCTGATCCTGCCAGTGCCTGCCTCAGTTTTGATATAGGCCCATCCGGGAATAAGTTGCTTCCCTGATATGAAAAGCATTTATTTATTTATCACTTCCCTGATATGAAAAGCAATCAATAAAAAAATATAAATGTATCAATTTCAACTCATTTGAATATAGGATTCTACCTTTCAAAAAGAAACTCTGAATCTGAACCCAAAAATGAAACATTTTTTAGGCTTTGAGGCCATTTTCCCCATGATGGAAACATGTGATTTTATTGTTTGAGTAAAAACCAAAGTTCTCCGACAAACTTAGGTCAAGAGAAAAATGTGCACTCTCAGAGACTAATTAAACTACAAAATGTAATTGTATTGCTTAATATGGTCTAGATTACCAGTCCTATTGTCAGAATATACATAGTGAATGTCATTCCTACCAGCTTCCCAATTAATAAACATTTTCATCAATACTTAAAAAGACACAAAAGGTCAGCTCGAAAGGTATACCACACCACTCAAGTGTTCCTTCACCACGGACTTGATGTGGAAAGGGAGAAAGAGTGTGACAACAAAGCCGGAAATAGCGTCGTTTCTCTTTACCGTGGGTTTAGTGAGAGAATGTGCTTTTTTAATGAAACTTTCTAGAGGACAAAAGATAGAATATTTTTACATAGAATGCTTTTGTGTTAAGATGACATTTCTCTCTCTGTTGCCTTTTTCCTGCACTTTGTTTGCTTACTGACCAGATTATTTGCCAATTTGTTAACAAAATGAGGACATGGAGCAGGTAATGGTTGGATTTGCATTACATTTCATCCCCCTGAAGAAAGTTGATGTGAAAAATACATATTTTGAGCTTGGAAAAGTATCATTTTCTACTATGACTTTATTTTTTAGATGTGGAAATCAGTTTATGGGCTATTCCTGTAAGACAAGTTTTTTTTTTTTTTTTTTTTTTCTGAACGCAAAAGGGACATTATTTCATTCAAATATAGGCAACCCAAGAAAGGTAGTTTTTTATGATTGAGACTAAATGAAGTTTTAAACAAGACTCATGTAATTCTTTTTTATATATACTAGGACATACATGTTTTAAATGAAGTACAGCTGATGTACCATATTACATGTGACAGGTGTACAATGTAGTGCTTCACAATTTTTCAAGGTTATACTCCATTTATAATTAAAGAGTATGGGCTATATTCCCTGTGTCCTACAATATATCCTTGTAGCTGATTTTGTAAATAATGGTTTGTGCCTCCTCCTCCCCCTTCCCTCTCCCCACTAGGTAACCACTAGCTTGTTCCCTGTATCTGTGAGGACTCACTTAATTCTTAAACTTTAGCTGACTCCCCTTTGTACTCTCCTTGTTTGCGTTCTACTCTCTCTTACAACATCCCTCCCAACAGGGCATGTTTATGGCTAAATAGATCTTTCGCAGTTTCAAACTCCTTAGACACTTCTGCTACTGTTTTGGGCTATCAACCCTTTGCTCCAAGGGAATCACACATTTGTTGTGGGGACCTTAACAGTCTGCGATTGGCAAGTGATGGCAGGTCCCATCTGCTGCTGACATTTTCAAACTCTAATTATCATCATCACATTACTTCAGCCTCTCTGGACAACGTGCATCTCTAATTCCCGGACTGTGTCCCTCATCCCACCTCCCCATCTCCCAAAGGATTGCTTTCCACTAATAACAGTCTTGGAATTAACATCTACAATTCTCTCATGACCTGTGCAGCAATATATGACATTTATAATTTATGAATTGAAACAGCTCCAAAGACTGGATTGAGCCTGGGGTATAATCCTGGCCTCACGTCTGTACCACAGGTTAGAAAACCCCAACCCCTTTTGTTCTTCCCATGGTGGCAGGCACTTCTGCTACTCTGCCAAGTGACACTCTGACTTTGCTGATCATTTGGCAGTTTACTGCCAAGGTAGGAAAAGCCGTTGTAGGCTTTCAGAAGGTCTGAGCATCCACATAGGATTTTGCAAGAGCAGAGTTATTTGTTCTACGACCTTACCTGCCTTTAGGGTGACTGACAGTCCAGAAAATTGAGTTGCCTCCAAACTCATTCATAATCCATCCCACGTATTTTGGTATAGTCAAGTAAAATTGTCAACACAGAGTAATTCATAAAGGGTTATCTCAAATGCTTCATAGAAGGCTATATAAAGCATTTTTCTTCCAAGAATCTCAAGGAACTGCTCCAAGAATCTGAACTATATCCTAATATGAGGATTCAAGTCAGAGATTACCTCTTCACTTGCAGGAAAACATAAAATAAAGTGGGGGGAATTTTTGACTAATTTTTCACAGCCATGATTCATATGATTCATGATAGGAAATTGATCATACTAGAAACGACAAAAGTCAAATCCCTTTCCATGCTATTCTTAGAAAAATCTCTAAGTACAGAGAAAAATAAATAAATAAACTATAACAAGTAAGACTCTTTTGCTAGTCCCAGTTGTTAAAATTCAATGAAAATAGAAAGAAAATTGTACAAGACTGGGACCCATCTTATAATGAGAATTTTTGAATTCTTAGGGAAATACCTAGTTAAATAGTACCAAGTTAAATAGCTTTACAATCCATCTTTGAGACTATTTTCTACCAATATTTTATCCATTAATTGTTGGTGATATAGGAAAGCAATAACGAGAAGAACATTGTATCCTATGCCTAAGAACTTAGGAGTAACAGAAACTAGGTTGCAGCAAAGTTATTAAAATACTAGGTGGCATGAGGCTCAAGACGCTCAGTCCCTCCGAGAGTAACTCAAACATAAATGGATGACCAGAGAATTTGCGAAAACCAAGCACTCAGTTCAAATAGACTGGATGAGATCTCAGAATGAAAGGACTGGAATGAGAGTGTAAGTTAGAAAATAGTAACAACCCATTTGCCTGTAATTTGTCTGGAGGAAGCTTAAGACCAAAATTGCAATGGAGGGCTTGGAATATAGAAAAGGAAAGTGGAGAAAAAATGAGAATTTGGGGTGTTTATCCAGCACTATCCTGAAGGAAGAAACACTAAATCCAGGACAAACATATGAACCTTAGAGGGATAAATAATGTAGCTCTTAAGACCATTGGCTTTGGACTCCAACCTCTCAAATTTGCCAGTCTTTGACCTTAGGAGAGTTACTTAAACTCTGGTTCCTCCATTTTTTCATCTACTTACTGGGGAGGACACCTCCTGGGAGGTTACCTCATGGAGTGGTTGGGAGTATTAATGAAGTGATATAAGTTAAGGTATTTATAATGTGCCTACAGGATGATTCATAATCATATATTACTACAACTCTATTTCAGCTCAGGGATGATTCAAAATGCCCTACCACCAGCTGGTTGAAATGACCAAGATTATCCAACTCTCCTTGCCTTACTATCATGCTTACCAAGCAACCTGTAAATTATTCACTTGGTCTCTGAAGTATCCTGATGTAACAAAGAGGGTGCCCTGGGTGAGGTTATGAATATTCCTCCTCATCACCCCATACTCTGCTGTGATTTGATAAACTGGTGGTCCACTTTGTGTATTGTCGTCTCATATAGAATGATTGGCATGAGGTCGGCCCTTCTCGGTTTGCTCAAGTCCAGGGCTCTGAAGAACCAGGTCCCGGACTGCTTGAAATGCAGCCCAACAAAGGCCTTTGCACCTTCATACCTCTCCTGGAGACATTCAGACTGCCAAACTTCTCTCTTTTCTACCTGAAATGTCAATTAGAACATCCACGTTCTGAAGTGAATACAACATCACTTATCCACTACTGTGAGTATAATTATAATTTATATCTGATAGGTTTGAAGCCCAAGATTCAACTTAATTTAGACCTAGACGGATGCTTTACATCTTTTCTTAAAGACAAGATCAAATGATCTATCATGTTACAACTGGCACTTAGAGCTGATTTTACCAATTAATGTAAAATTTTAAAAATTAATCCTGATTAGACATATTGTAGGAGAGTAGGAAAATGCTGATGATATGGTAAAATCTTTAAAGATAATGTGTGCTGAAGAAGTTATCCTCAACAATCTCTTCTGTTTTTCTATATTTTCACAATAGTATTCCTTAGAGAGTCCAGCAAATATAAGTAAAATGATATTTCCTTTATCAAAAGAATAAATCTTTCTAAAATATATTACACATTCTTTCCCAGCTTAGGTAAAGAAAAGAAAGTCTGCTGAACATAATTTAATTTTTCTTGATGGATCAAGGGCTCCCATCATGAACATTAATTATTGTTTTATGCTGTGCACTTGGGATTTTGATATATGGAGTTGATTATTCCTCCTCTGAATTTTTCCCAACAGCTGAGCTGTTGTATTTTTTTTCTCTCTCTCTTTCCAGCTTTATGTCTGCTATTTACAGTCTCCTTTTTATCTTCTGTCCATTTTATGTTTAATTTTCTTATTTCACTTTCTATAGGGAAAGGTATGTAGTATGAGATCAAAAAACCATAATTTACTTCTGAACAAATCTGATTAGAAAAACTATAGACAAACAACCAAGTATCACTTATTTACTATTGATATCAGTAATATTCACGAATGTGATTTAGGTTTTGAAAACCAAGGGATTCTTGAACCAAACCCCAAAATACAACAGACATTCACAAATACCAGGTTGAGTTCCAAGTGCTGACTGTAAAAGGTGTGGCATAGAAGCACAGACCAGAATTCTGCTTCCTGTAAGCAGCTAGTTTCCAAAAGAAACAGAAAGGAGGAAGCTGAAGTCTAGCTTCTGAATTAACCAGTAACTTCTAGAGGAGTGAAGAGTTCAGAGAGGCCAGGATGTTCTCCCATATGGTTCAGTTAACATGGGAAAGGAAATTCCACCCCAATAGAGCCAAACAGACAAAGACTGGAATCTCAAATCCACCACAACAATGTGAAGGCAATCTTGGATTAACAAACCTCACTAATCCCCATAACTTTGCCCATAATCTCTTGAGATTCTTTTCTATAAATGGAATTATTTTTCATAGAGAATGCTGTTAAATGATTTGCCAATGGTTTTAAGTATTTACAAATTCTCTCTGCTCAGAAAATATTTTCTCTTGAGGCTAGGCAGACATCACCCTAGCTTTTCTTGTAATACTTTCTCTCATTCATGATCATGACTTTTCAGTCTAATTCAACTCAAGAGCCCTACAGGCTTCCAACTCCAAGACAGGCTATAACAGACTTCTCTAAGCCTGACTCAAGTCCTTCTTAACAAATACCCACTTATATACTAGAAATTAATAAAAATAATCCCCAAGGTCATCTGAGTAAATTTCATATTGATTCCAAATCAACTTGTGTCATATAGAAATGAACCCAGGGCTTTAAACTTAGTTCTGAATAACAGCTCCCTGTGATGATAAGTAAAGTCATCTAATGCACACTTGTTCTACTTTCCTTTCAGTTTTACTTGTTCTGAAAACCACTCCTCCCAGGTACCTTTGCAACTAAGGTTCAGGGTGTGCTTTAGGTTCCACTAATACGAAGTACTCGTGGAAAACAGAAGTCTTCAGAAGCTACTTCTATAGCTCCTATTATTTCTGCTGGTGCACAGAGATACAGGGATCATGGGGACTTGGTTTTCCCAAAACAGTATCAGCAAAGATCTGAGTGTCCAGTAACTGGTTTAGTGAATGCTGAGAGGCAGAAAGCAGATTATCCATTTTGCTCCTGTATGTATTGTAATCTCAGCCTGGCTTTGGAGGGCCTCATTCTGATGCCAGAATCTAAACCCCAGATCATAGCCAAGACAGTGTGGTCTTGGAGCAGCAGTTGGCATGAAACTTCATGACTCCCAGTTACCCAGATGCAGTAGAGACAGCAGTTCCTTTGGCTTGATAGTTCTGTAGTGGTGTTCTGGGAGTCATTCCAGGAGGCCCAGGTTAGGGGCTGCTGCGTCAGCACTTTCCATAATTTTATAAATACTAAATTTCTTAAATTAAATTCCTTTTCATTAAAATAGCTTGAATGATTTCTGTCCTTTGCAAAAGAACCTTCCTAAGTTGTTTCCTGTCTATTACATCGTTTCCTTGTGTAAAAATAAATAAAATGTCTCTCATCTTGTAGGCCAATTGTGATAATTAGTGGTGATTCATTTTATGCAGTGAGTACTGAGTCAGTAAATATAACTGAGAAATGCTAAATGGAAGCCTTCTCAGAGGTCTTCAGCACCATGGACAGTTCTAGCTTTTGCTGAAGCAGGTGTACCACAGCCCAAAATGCAACTCACTGGCTCCCCTCTCTCTTAGAAATCTTAGATTTCCTTCAAGATTAAGGATTCTCCTCAAATAACATTACAGTTATACCATCATAAAATCTCTTATGTGTCTGGCACAGCTCAGGGTAGGATTTTGATAGTATCTAAAAAGCTTAAGGTATTTTACAAATAAAGTTTTTATACATGATATTTGGTTCCAGTGACCCTAAGGAAACTGGTTTAGTGTGTGATGTAAAGAACTTGCTGTACTTAGTTCACTTCATGGACTAAGAATAGTTAACTAAGAATATACTTAGAAAGTATATTCATGGTATTATAGGTGGAAAAGACTGATTATAAAACAGGAATATTTCATGTTTGTGTGTGTGTGTGTGTGTATATATAACTTAAATATATAGCAAACAGCCTAAGGAGTGCTACATACTAAATTGGTAGTATTTATCTCCAGATAACAGGATTGCAGGTTTTTTCCCCATTTTCCTATATGGTTATTAGGATCTTTGAAATATTCTTAAATGAGCATATCTTTCTTATAAGAATAAATCATAACTTTAAAAGATATATGTGAAGGGTGTGCTTAAGTCTTTTTTTTTTCTTTTTCTACTTGTATCCAATCTCTCTGAATCCTCAACTGCTAATTCACCTAATGGTCCATGCCCACTCAGCCATCCACATTGCAAAGGCTGCTCTGTTACAATGAACGCCAGTGCTAATCATTTGTTGATAAATAGTAAATTTTGAAAATTCAGGTCAGTCTAAAGACATGGGCACCTTTATAGCATGTTCCTGAGCTTACAGAATCTCTCCTGCACCCATGAACTAAGAAATTCTCCAGTATTTCACTTACAAGCTGCATTGATAACAAGCAAATATGTTTTAATTCCTCAGTGATTGAGCTAAAAATATACATTGGCATGGGGGGCAAATTGAGAGCCTGGTCCATTGCTACCAAGTCAGGAGATGTTCTGCACATGTGAAATTAACTCAATGACAGTAAATAAATGCAACTTCTGCCCAAAGTCTCCCAAGTAGAAGCAAAAGTCAGCATCTAATGAGAAGAGGGAAGCTATTCCTACATTTAGGTTTATATTTCTGCCATTTTAGGGGGACATCTGATTTACAGTGTAGTGTCCTTTTGAAAATCACTATTACTTACTGAAATCTTCAAAAGCAAATAGAGCAATGGTCTCCATCAGAGTGTTATATTGGTGTGTGTGCATATGTGCTCAGTCGCTCAGTCATGTCCGACTATTTGCGACCCCATAAACTATAGCCTATCAGGCTCATTTGTCCATGGGATTTTCCAAGCAAGAATACTTGAATGGGTTGCCATTTCCTCCTCCAGGGGATCTTTCTGATCCAGGGATCAAACCCACGTCTCTTGTAGCTCTTGCATTGGCAGACAGGTTCTTTACCATCTGAACCACCTGGGAAGTCCTTTAGATTAGTGTACATAATCTCTTTTCTCATATGTTGCTTTATTCTCTTTTATAAATTTTAATATTAACTAATCAAAAACTGTAGGTTCATGATTTCAGATTAATGGCACTGCTTTCTGTTAAATATCAGGCAGCAGCAACCTACTGGTTCCTCCACTGTAAATGACTTGGTTGCACTGATGTCCCGTTTTCTTCCAGCTCTTTAGTTCTCAAAACCAAAGAAATATTCTCAGTCTATTCTTAGTTCTTTCATTTTACAACTTTGCCATACATTTAAAAAAAAAAAAAAACTTTGCAGCTCTAAGCACTTGTACATACATGACCTTGCTTGTCCCTCACCACTATAGTCTCTCTGCAGGTACCATGGACAGAGCCTAGAATTGGGTTAAAACTAAGGACCCAAGGCCTGGCTACTGAAGTTCCCCATTTATCAGGGAGTTTGTTGTCTGGTAGAGAGTTTAAGATTCTTACCTAACCAACACAGACACAGCATAGCTTAGCACAGGAAAGCTCACCCTATCTGACATGGGAAGCTCCTTTAAAGTGATCTAGTTCAACCACCTCACTCTGTAGGTGAAAACCCAGAAGTCTGGACTCCTTCACATGAGCAAAGCTAAAAGCATTGTCTGTTTTCAGTCTGACTCTTCCTCCCTCAATCAGCTTTGCCCTTCGAGAATGAATAATTTCCTCCAGAGGACAGGGAAATAGATGGAGTAAATTCCCTGAATCCCTCTGTAAATGGTGCGCAGTTTATCTGGTTGTCAGGTCTTTTCTTTAAAGGTCACTCTCCCGTGGTAAGAAACTTTCTGACGTTCTCGTTAGAAATAAACTGAGTTGTTTGGAGAATGAAGATGTGATTGGGCATGGATGCTTTTTCTCTGGAGTTTTTCTCAGTTTTTGGTATCTTATATACATATATACAAATTGATCACAAAACTTAACATGAAAAATATGAGAAAACAGATATAATCTTTGACGAGTTGTAAGTAATATTCCATTTATCAACATTTTATTGTATAAAATATGCTAGTCCTATATGGCACCCCACTCCAGTACTCTTCTTGCTTGGAAAATCCCATGGATGCAAGAGCCTGGAAGGCTGCAGTCCATTGGGTCGCTGAGGGTTGGACACGACTGAACAACTTCACTTTCACTTTTCACTTTCGTGCGTTGGAGAAGGAAATGGCAACCCACTCCAGTGTTCTTGCCTGGAGAATCCCAGGGACAGGGAAGCCTGGTGGGCTGCTGTCTCTGGGGTCACACAGAGTCGGACATGACTGAAGTGACTTAGCAGCGTGGATAGCTTTGTAGTTTCTTACATAATAAAGGTCATTTTCAATGTTGTTTTTAACCCAAATACTAAGGCTTTTCTCCTTGCTCTGATCTTTCTTGTATTCCTCACAGAAAGCAAGGCATCTTCTTGTCCAGAAAGGACCTGAACAGAAGGTGACTGACCCAGTAGAACAAGCCCCAGCCCATGGGGAATGGGCAGATAACAATAACTAAAATTTACTGAGCACTTACTTATTGCCAAGCACTGTTCTAAGCACTTTAATACATTAAATTCATTTACCCTCACAGCAGCCCCTGAGCTTGGTATTGTCTCAGAAGTTCTGGAATGAGCCATAGGTGGAGTTGAAAAAGCACATACAGGATGCTGAGAATACCTCGCAGAGGAGAGACACAGGGGACAGGCTCCGGATGAGATCCTGAGGAAGTGGGAGTGCATCGTGAGGGCAAGAAGGCAAGGCAGAAAAGGAGCAAATGCATTCCCCATCTGCTCTCAAGGTCTTCTCTGCTAAAATAATCTACCTGCAATGCAGGAGACCTGGGTTTTATCCCTGGGTCAGGAAGGTCCCCTGGAGAAGGGAATGGCTACCCACTCCAGTGTTCTTGCTTGGAGACTTTAATTTCTTTAACAACAATAAATGCATTATTACAGACTATAACCCTATTCTCTTTCCTCTGTCCCTCCTCTTAAAGACTTTACCACTATAAAATAGAATATCAGAATATGTAAAAGTATACATGCAACAAACTTGACATAGATAGGACTTCCTAGATTCAGGTGCCCCCTACACACACCATGGATAGAATACTTCCCTTTACTGTACCCTCATGGCTATCATTTTAGGGAAGAAATATAAATTTTTTTCATATAAGCCTCTCCCATTGAGGCAATAACAACTGTTCAGATCTTCTGAAAACTTGACAGAATCTATGAAAAGATTATAAATGTTGATTAACAGTTTCACTGAGTATCAACAAGCAAAATTAAACAGAGTTCAGGCTTTTTTTCTATTGCCACACCTTGAGCAATTTCAGACTGCTGTTGTAAAGAACTATGACCCACCAAAAGGTAGTTACACAAAGGGAAAAAACAATTCTTGCATCATGCTTCCAAAATAGACAGAAAGGGAAATTGGAGATAGAAAATAATGTAGTAAAAGCAGTTATCAAAATTGAATGTTACATTATTTGCAATGGTGGCTCAGTGGTAAAGAATCCACCTGCCAATGCAGGAGACATGGGTTCGATCCCTGGGTTGGGAAGATCTCCTGGAGAAGGGAATGGCAAAGCACTCCAGTATTCTTGCCTGGGAAATCACATGGACAGAGGAGCTTGATGGGCTACAGTCCATGGGTCGCAAGAGTTAAACACGACTTAGTGACTAAACAACACAAACTTATTTCCCATTTTCATATTTGAAGATAGGGCAACAAACACAGCATTTTGCCTACTGTATGCTGTCATCCTCATTAGTACAGCTCACTCAGCCTCTACTACTAGGTGTGTTAGATCTCAGCAAACAGGAGAGTTGAGAATTTATTAGGATGGGCAGAGCAAAGGCCAGGAGGGAATAATGTAAATATCTTCATGGCCTCTCGACAGATACAAATCAACTGGGTGCTCTGGGTCCAACACAGGCAAATGTCAGTATTCAAAAAGTTTAGTATGGTGAATGAAGGTCAGAGCGGCTGGAGACAGTACAACTCCCAAGAGGCAGGTGGTGAGGGGGAAGTTCTGGATAAAAGGTAGTATGTCCAGGATGATGCAAGACACTAGCCACAGATAAAAACTCTGGAACAAGGAGAAGTGTCTGTCAGGAGGAGGTTCCTAGGGTTCCAGTCAAACAGAATTCAAGTTCAGCCCAGTTATCCACCGTGGATAGACTTGGGGGTTTTGAGGATATTGAAGGGCTAGGCGATGGCTTCTCAAGGAGTTACAATTGCGGGCATTAGACTGATTCCTCACCTTCCCTCCTAGATAAGGCAAGGTGCTAAGTATCCTTACAGACGTGGTCAGAATTGACACAAAGACTGAACATAGCTACTTTCTCCAGCTGAAATTCTTTAGGGCTTGATGCTGAGCAGCGCTAAGAGAACCTGAGATTGACACGCCCTCCATGTGATAAAAATGACATATGTGTGGCCCCGGGTTGCCTCTCCATTTGCAGATACAGCTGATATTTACAGCGCCCCTTGCTGTCTGCCATTTAGGTTATGTCTAGACAGAAAAATACGCCCAAAGAATAGTCAATCCAAAACTTAACATTTGGGGAACAGAATTGAATCAACTGCAATAAGAAGGATACATCATGTCTAAACCAATCCTAAAATGATCCTCTCCTACTACAACAACAACAAAAAGAATCATTTTGAAAAGGTCAATTCTATTGCACTGTGTGGTCGAGGTCTGAAATATTTGCCTCTTAAAATCTCCACTCCAAAGAATAATTTACAATCATGGTCACTGGCAAAACCCACCTCTTACTGTTGTTTCCAAATGAGTCAGAACCATTATGCTATGATTACGTATAGCCCACAACTGCAAAGTTTTGCCCCATGATTTTTAGGAAGCTTTCCAAACTATGTCCTCCTTAACCCTCCAGTCCATCACAAACGCTACACCTAGTTGTTTAATTCCAAGGGAAACACGCTCTTTCTTTAGTCTTAAATCCACTCTCCAATAGTAGATTTTTTTTTAATGTTCCCTTTACAACCATAACTCTGATTCAGTAATTCCCTGGGTTGTATTAACAATGCTCTTCTTTGAGAGGTGATATTCTGCTCTTAGGGGTTCCCTGGTTGCTCAGCCAGTAAAGAATCTGCCTGCTATACAGGAGATCCAGGTTCAACCCCTGGGTCAGGAAGATCCCCTGGAGAAAGAAATGGCAACCCACTTCACTATTCTAGCCTGGAGAATTCCTTGGACAGAAGAGAAAGGTGGGCTACAGTCCAAAAGGTCACAAGAGTAGGACACGACTTAGTAACTAAACCACCCTGTCCTAAGGGCTGTTTCTGCTTCAAGAGAGTTTCCACTGTTCCTAATTCTGTATTGTTTCCAAAATTAAGTTCTTTGAAAGCTTCAGGTTTATTCAAAACTTTTCTGCCCCAAGTGTGCTCTAACTCTTCACTCATCAATTTCACTTCTAGGACTCCTTCCTAAGGAAGGAATCAGAGCGGAACATGGCTACTGATGCATTTGCAACAGGGTTATAGAACGAAGGGAAATGACCTAAGTGTCCAGTTACAGAGCTGGTTAAATAAACTATGTTATATCCCCATTCCAGAATCTACGGTCTTTAAAAACAATGTGAAAGAAAATGCAATAACATGAACCTTATTAACAGTATGCTGTGCCTAGTTGCTCAGTCATGTGTCACTCTTTGCGACCCCGTGGACTACAGTTTGCCAGGCTCCTCTGTCCATGGGATTCTCCAGGCAAGAATACTGGAGTGGCTTGCCATTTCCTCCTCCACGGGATCTTTCCCACCCAGGGATTGAACCCAGGTCTCCTGCATTACAGGCAGATTTCTTACTACCTGAGCCACCAGGGTAGCCCAAGAAATACTGGAGTGGGTAGCATATCCCTTCTCCAGGACATCTTCCTGACCCAGAAATCAAACCAGGGTCTCCTGCTTTGCAGACAGATTCTTTACTGGCTGAGCTACCAGGGAAGCTCATTAACAGTATACTGCTAAGTGAAATAAATCTGGTAACAAAACAATATGTATGATACCTTTTGTTTTTAAAACTCTATCTACTTTATAAAACCCGTTGCATGTGCACATATAAAAATCACTTCTTGTACAAAATACAAAATGACATGTCTATACTGGTTTCATAATGTTTTCATGATGAAATTTATAAGTGCCTTTAAATTTAAAATATAAAGTAATATAACTTTTAAATCATGAGTGAAAGCTTACTGAAAAAGAGGATTTAATATCGGATGTCAGTCAAAATGACCAGGTTTCATCAACCATTAAAATGGAAATTCCTTGCTTTAATGGTGTCCTACTAAACTGATGCAAGTAAAATTGTACCAGTAAAACATCCTCTAACACAATATACATGGAAAGGATATGTATCCATTTCTCATAGTGATAATAATATTGTGAATCATTCATTCTCCTTTTTTGAAACTTTTTCTAAAAAACCTTTCCCCTCGTTTGTTTCCTCCATCTCTTCTGCTACTCAATGGCACATAAGAAAAATTTATGTCTTCTCTGTTCAGCAAGAAATGGTAGAAATGGGAACTGGCTTGAGCCTCTGCCTCCAACAGCCACGTTCTCTCTAAAACTCTTCTAACTCCCAAGACATTGGCTCTATATATTCAGCAGAGGAATAGAGGTCAATGTAACATGTTCATTAAAATAAGTATTTATACACTCTCTATATAAGCATGATATATGGCTCCTCTGCTCGCAGGCAGCTATGTGATGTATGTATATTCACCTACAGCCTCAGCTTTATGAACTGAATTCCGTGGAGATGTCAGTGCTCCAATAACTAGGTACACAGTCAATAATTACTTTCATCTTTCTCCTTTGATTTACTCTTTAAGAGATTCATTAAGATGAAGAATGACAGGCTTGCTTGGCTAAGCCGTTTTGATTACTTTCCTAATTCATTTATCATGACCTTTGTAACTATTAGTTTGGTTTTTGCCTTCCAGTCATCCAGAATCTTATTTGATTAAAACTAGTTTTTGCATCCTCAGTGGTTCTTTTCAGATGGGCCTTTTGGTCTACACACTATTTAACAGAGGTGACATATGGTAGAATTTTTCTTTTATTAAGACACACAAGTGTATAATATATATGGTCACTGAGAGTCACTATATATGTTTAAAATTGGTACTGGATCACTCATAAACTTTCTTTATGGCTATTCATTTTGTAGCCTTGAATCCTTCCACAAAAAAAGGAGTGCTAAGGAAAGAAGGAAAGGTGAGCAGTGGCTAATGTGGGAGTTCATATCACAAACAAGGGGCTGTACTAGATGCTATGCTGTGTCACTGATCCTCACAGAAACATTACAAGTAAGCAATATCCCACCTATTTTAGAGATAAAGAAGTTGTGGCTCAAACAAGAGTAAGTGACTTGCTCAAGGCAACACAGTAAAGTCACACAATAAATACTGAGATGGAACCGACTATGCCAGTGGCTCATGCCTTATTCTGTTGACCTGTTCCTTCTCCTTTCTCAACCCTAAGCACTACAAAAATAAGTGTCAGATATATGTCACTTCCATGACACAGAGGTAAAAGTCTGCATCTCTATTGTCTCTTCCTTGAGTTCTTCTTCAAAGGAGACCTGCCAGACATCCCTTAATCCTTAACACGGAGTACCAATCATTGAGAGGTTAAACGTGCAGAAAACTTACTCTAGCCTGTGGCTGTCTTAACGTAGAGATCCAAAACACCCTGAAAAAGACACTGTCAAGGGAATGAGAAAACGAGACGCACACTGGGAGAAAATATTTGCAAAAGACATTTTTGATAAAGAACTGTGATCCAAAATGGACAAGCAACTCTAAGACTCAACAGTTTTTAATTTAAAAGATGTTCTACATCATATATCATTGGGGAATTGCAAATTAAAATGAGATAACACTACGCACCTATTAGAACTTCCAGACACCAAAACGCTGATACCCCAAACGCTGGTAAGAATGTGGAGCAACGAGAGCTTTCATTCATTGCTTGTGGGCATGCAAAATGGTACAGCCATTTTAGAAGACATGTTGGCAGATTATTTTTTACAAAACTAAGCGTAATTTTACCACATGACACAGCAATGTGCTCCTTGGTATTTACCCGTAGAAGTTGGAATATTAAATCCACTCATAGACCTGAACACAGATGCTAATATCAGCTTTATTCATAGTTGCCAAAACTTGGAAGCAACCAAAATGTCCTTCAGTAAGTGAACGGATTAATCAACTGAATGGATTCATACACCCAAACACTGGAATGTTACTAAGTACTATAAAGAAATGAGATGTCAAGCCATGGGAAGACAGAGGAAACATAAACGCATATTATTAAGTGAAAGAAGCCACATGAAAAGGGTACATACTGTATGATTGCAACTATGTGACATTCTTGAAAAGGCAAAACTATGAAGGAAAAAAATCAATGGTTCCTGGAGGTGACATTAGCAAGATGGCTGACTGGGAAGTCCCAACACCCATCACTCCCACAAAAGCAACAAGAACAATAAATAAACAACTACAAACTGATGAAACTAGCTCTGGGAGAGCTCTAAACTATAGTGAGGAAACAAGAGAAAGCTGGTGGGGCTAAAACAAAAGATGGCTCTCCAGAAAAGCATAGGAAGCATTTACCTGCCTTGTCCCTACCCCAGTCCAGAGCAGCTCAGCATCAAGAAGGATCCCGCAGAGGGATCTTACCCTGCAGGGAAAAGGAGAGAAGGAGACCACCGCAGTCTCACCACAGCAGAGGTTTGCAGCCTGTGCAGTCAAGGATTCCACAGTCTTCATCAAAACCGAACTCGACTGACACAGCCACCCCGAGTCCCCACTGCTGACTCACCTCCTCAAGGATGGAGCTGCCTCTGCAGTAAGACCTGCTGCTACCCCCATGCCAGCTCTACACGACCAGGATGCCACTGCACCTTGCCATACAGGGGACTGGAGCTGCCATGGCTCTGCACCCACGCTAGGGCCTTAAGTCAGGGCTTTGACAGGGGCCACACTGCTGCTGCTCTGCGTCCCATTCCTGGACCCCAAGTCATGCTTTGACCGGTCATTACTGGTGCTCAGCTGTACTGCCCTGCGCTGTACCAAGTAGGGGCTTAAACCCACTATAGCCAGGCTCACTACTGCTGTAAGTATCCAACCCCCAGGGCTCAGTCACAGCTTTGCCCCATAATCACCAAGGAGAGCTCATATTGCCCAGCACCCCTCTCCCCATTTCCCAGTCAGAGATTTGGCCCTGCATAACTGGAGCCAAGCGGCTGCTCTGCACACTCCCCCAGGGGACAAGTACATCTCATCAAGATATCACATGCTAAGTCACTTCAGTCATGTCCGACTCCTTATGACCCTATGGACTATAGCCCACCAGGCTCCTCTGTCCATGGCATTTCCCAGGCAAGAATACTGGAGGGGGTTGCCATTCCCTTCTCTGGGGGATTTTCCCAACCCAGGGAGTGAACCCACATCTCTTATGTCTCATGTATTGGCAGGTGGGTTCTTTACCACTAGCGCCACCTGGGAAGCCCGCCAAGGTAGAACTCAGAGCCATAGTAAGTGGTGTTTTGCTCCCTCTCAGCAGACAAGAGTTAGGGTGTGGATGAAGCAAGGGAAGACGAACATGATTTTAGATAGCGCTGAATTTACTGATACAGGTGAATCTAACGAAGTTCTTGGATTCAATATGTTAGCTGCTGGGAGTAGTTCTAATTGTTTCGTAGTTGATAGATTTAAAAACTGCACTCGACAATCAATGTGATACACCACATCAACAAAAGGGAACCTTCCTATATTGTTGGTGGAAATGGAAAACAGTATGGAGTTTCCTTAAAAAAAATTAAAAAGAGTCACCATATTGTCCAGCAATCCCACTCCTATGCACTGATACTCCAATTTAAAAAATAAATTTTAAAAAAAGAGGGGAAAAATGATTTAATGCAGAAGCAAACATGAAAACCCTGTGGTCTTCTAATGAGACAGACAGGGAAGAGACTTGGAAAACTATGAAAATGTAAAAGGCTCCGCTTTTCCCACCAGTGTGTTTATTTTGGGAAATAATTATTTTTCATATTAAATGCATGGGTTATTAATATTATTCTAAATAAATTAATGAAAAATTAAAAAATAAAAAGGTCCTCTTGAGAGAAAAAAGAGCAATATTATAATATGGATAATGTTTAGATTTATGTAAAAATAATGGAATAAATTTTTTAAAAGAATAAGTGTGATTTTACCTAGGAAAATGAGAAATCACTACTGTCCTGCTCAACCAGTGGAAGCTGAACTCCATTAATACTGCTGTAAGAAGGCATGTGTCAGAACTCAACAGCTTCACAATCCAGGGTGGGTCATATTTGGCCAAACATTGATAAACACCTCAAATATGAAATAGAAACCAAATAATCACTTTAAACTGCAAAATTCCACCTGCACTGTTTACGGTTTACCAATCTGATTAAAATGTACATGCCATTCACTGCAACTCTGGTAAAGATCTCTATGAGCAGAGATTTTATTTTGCTCATCTCACCAAAAAAGCAAAAAGTCATAACTTAGAAATAAACTTCTTGCAACCCCATTGATAATCCTAAGACTCTAATAGACCTATTCAGATTTGTCTCCAAATTGGTGCAAATTACTTGATTAAGAATTTATAATAATGAGTATTAGAAATATCTGTAATGATTATAACCCAAAATGACAACAGACTTTCTGTCAAAGTATGAAAGAAAACAGCTTTTACTATATTATCTTTTGCTAAATGAGCTTAAGATTCATTGAACCCGCATCTCTCGCATCTGTGTCTCCTGCATGGGCAGGCGGATTCTTTACCACTGCGCCACCTGGGAAGCCCCCTTTAGTTCCCATTTGGGTGCTTATTTCACATAAGCATTAGAGGCAAATAAGGTAATTTATCACTGTGGTCATTTGTCCTGTGTTTTTACAGCATCAAATCGTGTTTCCAAGATGTCCAGCACTTGTGCCAAGAGAAAGTGAGGGACAATGTCCACAAAATGGACTGAGCAACCAGGGAGTCAGGAAGCCAGGCAGGAATTAACACTTCAGAAATAACTGTAAATTATTTACACCAAAGTACTACATTTAAAAAGTAAAAGATATACATTTTAAGATCATTCCTTAACTCCATACACAAAAATCAGCTCAAAATGGATTAAAGACCTAAATGTGAGACCAGACATGATAAAACTCCTAGAGGAAAACATAGGCAGAACACTCTCTGACATAAATCAAAGCAACATCTTTTTTGATCCATATCCCAGAATAATGAAAATAAAAGCAAAAATAAACAAATGGGACCTACTTAAACACAAAAGCTTTTTGCACAGCAAAGGAAACAATAGACAAAACAAAAGACAACTCACAGATTGGGAGAAAATATTTGCAAATGATGTGACCAATAGGGTTTCAGTTCAGTCAGTTCAGTCACTCAGTAGTGGCTCTTTGCGATCCCATGAATCTCAGCACACCAGGCCTCCCTGTCCATCACCAGCCCCCAGAGTTCACTGAGACTCACACCCATCCAGTCAGTGATGCCATCTAGCCATCTCATCCTCTGTCGTCCCTTTCTCCTCCTGCCCCCAATCTCTCCCAGCATCAGAGTCTTTTCCAATGAGTCAACTCTTTGCATGAGGTGGCCAAAGTACTGGAGTTTCAGCTTTAGCATCATTCCTTCCAAAGAAATCCCAGGGCTGATCTCCTTCAGAATGGACTGGTTGGATCTCCTTGAAGTCCAAGGGACTCTCAAGAGTCTTCTCCAACACCACACTTCAAAAGCATCAATTTTTCAGTGCTCAGCTTTCTTCACAGTCCAACTCTCACATCCATACATGACCACAGGAAAAACCATAGCCTTGACTAGACGGACCTTTGTTGACAAAGTAATGTCTCTGCTTTTGAATATGCTATCTAGGTTGGTCATAACTTTCCTTCCAAGGAGTAAGCTTCTTTTAATTTCACGGCTGCAGTCACCATCTGCAGTGATTTTGGAGTCCAAAAAAATAAAGTCTGACACTGTTTCCACTGTTTCTTCATCTATTTCCCATGAAGTGATGAGAGCAGATGCCATGATCTTCGTTTTCTGAATGTTGAGCTTTAAGCCAACTTTTTCACTTTCCACTTTCACTTTCATCAAGAGGCTTTTTAGTTCCTCTTCACTTTCTGCCATAAGGGTGGTGTCATCTGCATATCTGAGGTTATTGATATTTCTCCCGGCAATCTGGATTCCAGCTTGTGCTTCTTCCCGTCCAGCATTTCTCATGATGTACTCTGCATATAAGTTAAATAAGCAGGGTGACAATATACAGCCTTGACGTACTCCTTTTCCTATTGGGAACCCGTCTGTTGTTCCATGTCCAGTTCTAACTGTTGCTTCCTGACCTGCATACAGGTTTCTCAAGAGGCAGGTCAGGTGGTCTGGTATTCCCATCTCTTTCAGAATTTTCCACAGTTTATTGTGATCCACACAGTCAAAGGCTTTGGCATAGTCAATAAAGCAGAAATAGATGTTTTTCTGGAACTCTCTTGCTTTTTCGATGATACAGCGGATGTTGGCAATTTGATCTCTGGTTCCTCTGCCTTTTCTAAAACCAGCTTGAACATCTGGAAGTTCACAGTTCACATATTAGTTTCCAAAATTTACAAAACCTCAAAACAAATAACTCACTCAAAAAATGGGCAGAAGACCTGAATAGATATTTCTCAAAAGAAGACATACAGATGGCAAATAGGCACATGAAATGATATTCAACATTTCTAGTTTTAGAGAAATGCAAATCAAAATCACAGTGAGATACCACCTCACACTGGTCAGAATAGCTATCATCAAAAATCCACAAACAACAAATGATGGAGAGGGTGTGGAGAGAAGGAAACCCTCCTATATTGTTGGTGGGAATGTAAATTGGTACAGCCACTGTGGAGAACAGTACAGAAGTTTCTTTAAAAAACTAAAAATAAGAGTACCATAGGACCCTACAGTCCCACTCTTGGGCATATAGCTGGAGAAAAACATGACCCTAAAGGATACATGCACCCCAGTGTTCACTGTTTACAACAGCCAAGACATGCAAGCAGCCTAGATGTCCATCAACAGAGGGTGGATAAAGAAGATGTGGTACATGTATACAGTGGAATATTACTTAGCCACCGAAAAAGAATGAAATGAAGCAATTTGCAGCAACACAGATGGACCTAAAGAGTATCATGCTGAGTGAAGTAAGTCAGAGAAGGAGAAATATAATATGACATCCGTTATGCATGGAATCTAAAACAAAATGATACAAATGAACTTACAAAACAGAAAAATACAGACTTAGAAAAATGAACTTATGGTTGTCAGGGAGAATGATAGTTAGGGACTTTGAGACGGTCATGTACACACTGCTGTATTTAAAATGGATAACCAGCAAAGACCTATTGTAGAGCACATGGAACTCTGCTCAGTGTTGTGTGGCAGCCTGGATGGGAAGGCGGTTTGGGGGAGAATGGATACATGTATATGTACAGCTAAGTCCCTTTGCTGTTCACCTGAAACTACCACAGCATTGTTAACTGGCTATATCCCAATACAAAAGAAAAAGTTTAATGTTTAAGGGAAAAAATTAAAATACATGTATTTGAATTAATTTATTTAATTATTTTTAATAATAAAATTTTAAAATTCTATTTTAATGATCAAGTACAAATCCATTGATGACTAACAATAATAATTCATCAAATGCATAGTTTGTACAATCAAGAGTCCTTGACTCCAAGAATCTCACACTGTGTTGGGGTAGGCAGATGGTAAGGTTTCAGTACTTAGGGTTAGCAAAATGTATGTAAGTCAAATTAGGAGTCCCAGGACTCCTTTCAAGGGAGTAATACTGACTTGGGATTTGATGGTAGAGTAGATATTAATTAGAAAAACAGGTGTTGGGAAGATATTCCAAGCAGAAGGGAAAGCAATTCGGAAGAGATGACAACACGACAGAGCATGATTTATTCTCAACACTACATCTCAGATGAGGCAAAAACAGAAACTAGGAGTCAGAGAATAAAGTCAGAGAATAAAGAGACTCACATGCTAAACTGAATAGACAATTTATCTGTAAAGCAATGGAATTTTGGGGGACCATTTCAAAAGGGGAATATCATCTTCAGGCTTGCATTTTAGCAATGTAATGAGTGATGGGAAAGAAGAGGCATCAGAGAAAAGAGACATTAGAAAGCTATTGTATCCTATTTTAATTACTGAAATCTCTCATAATGACAAAACTGTCAAACAGGACAGTAAATGTGGAGTAATTCAATCAAACTTCTTGGAAAAGACACATTTAGCAATCTGGGATAATGCAGAATTACAATACAATATAATTACAAATGATATTTCAATCATTTGAAATATCAAATGATTCAATACTGGTTCTTCTTTTTGTCATTTTGCAGACATCATTTTAATATGAGACCAAGTCACAAAATATTTAGTGCACAAACCAGCTTTTTTTTTTTTTTTAAGATCTAGCATTTTTATCATAGTCTTTTATCTTATTTTGGACCACTTATACCCAGTACTCTATCCCACTATAGACTGTTGAACTTAATCAACAAAATCAAAAGTGATTTCTGACCAGATTTATGGAGGACATGGAGAAGGCAATGGCACCCCACTCCAGTACTCCTGCCTGGAAAATCCCATGGAGGGAGGAGCCTGGAAGGCTGCAGTCCATGGGGTCGCTGAGGGTCGGACACGACTGAGCGACTTCCCTTTCACTTTTCACTTTCATGCATTGGAGAAGGAAATGGCAACCCACTCCAGTGGTCTTACCTGGAGAATCCCAGGGACGGGGGAGCCTGGTGGGCTGCCGTCCATGGGGTCACACAGAGTCGGACATGACTGAAGCGACTTAGCAGCAGCAGCTCATGGAGGACATGAACATTTATACTGTCAAAGTGTTTGCATAACTAAAAGTACAGTAATAAGATCAAAATGCCTCCAGTTTTGCTTAGAAAATAGTACTTTATAAGTTTATTTCATCTATGAACCCAAAGCTTAGAATGCTTTTGCTGTCGTTGTTGTTTGCACTGAGTCGTGTCCAACTCTCTGGAACCCCTTAGTGGACTGTAGCCCACCAAGCTTCTCTGTCCATGGGATTTTCCAGGCAAGAACACTGGAGTGAGTTGCCATTTCCTCCTTCAGGGGATCTTCCCAACCCAGGGATTGAACCCACGTCTCCTACACTGGAAGGCAGATTCTTTACTGCTGAGCCACCAAGGAATTGGAGAAAAGCTAATCAAGACTAAAAAATTTTCCTTAATGTTATTTTCTGCATTGATTCTGTAGACTTTGGGAAGATTTTTTTTCTTTCTTTCTTTACCTATCTTTCCTCTATCTTCTCTTTTCTAAGATATACCAACCTGTTTTACAACGATCTCCTCAGGCCTTAAAAATGATGGCACGTTATCAAAATTTAGAAAGAAATGCTCTCTGTAGAAAGGGTTTCTGAGACAAGCAGGTGAAAGAAAAACCAGTGTGTGTGTGTGTGTGTGTGTGTCCACTTTGCAACTGAAATATCTTAAATATCCATATAAAAATACTAAAAAGCAAATAAACCAGGAAGGAAGCATAATCTAAAGAAAGATGATCAAAGACAAAGGCACAAGTGGCTGAGAACTCTTGGCCCTTTTTTCTCTCCATGTGACTGGATGCGGACGACTATCTCCTCCTTCAAGAATTTAGCTCCAAGCCCTGACTTACTAACCAACAGCCCCATGGTGCCTCCTTGGAGTTCCATCCTGTGTCCCAGACTCTAGAGCTAATTGCTTGTCAAACAACTCCAGCTAGGTATTCAAGTGCTTCAAACACAACCTCTCCAAAATGTCCAAGGTCAGTTTTCCCTGCAGTATTTCTCGTGTCAACAAATGGAACCCACCACCCTTCCAGTTTCCCACCTTTGAGGACAGAGAATGAGCGAGCAAAGAGGACGCTAGTGTTAGCCTGGATGCAGTCTCCTTCATCTCTCATATCCAATCAATCATAAAGTCCTGATAATCTTACTTTATTGGTGTCTTTAGAACCAGTTCAGTTTTTTCATCTTAAACGCCACTCCATCATTCTCTCCTAGTGAAACACTGTAGTAAAGTCTCTTGGTCCCTCTGCCTCTAGACTAGCCCAGATCCTATCCATTCCTCATGCTATCACCAAAGGAATCACTCAAGAGCAGATCCAGTCACATCACTCAACAACTTAATCTGACTCTTGAGAATCCTCTAAATGAAGGTGAACCTCCTGATAGGATCTGTCATGACTGCCCCATCTGTCTCTCTAGCTCCCTCCTTGCCACTCCCACCTTCCCTCAGCCTCAGGGATGCACCTGTACACAGCTACTTGCACTTCCTAGACTGGATCATTCTCTCTCATTCCCCAGCCTTTACACATGTTATTAATATTTTCTGTCTGAGACACCCATTCCTGTTTCCATTCTTAATAGATACCTATCTGCCTTTCAGGACTCAAGACTACATCTAGACTGGCAGCCCCCCTCTCTGGACACCATTAGTGCTTTGTCATTTTATTTATTCGCCATGCCTGCCGTGAACTGCAAGCACTTTGAGCTCTGACTGCCTTTGCCATTTTATCCCCAGGCTTAGCCCTGTACCTGGCATAATAGTAGGAGCTCAACATATGTTTTGTTAAAGGGATTTGGTATCTCTTTTACTATGAGTCAGCCTTTCAGATTAAATTTTAAAGTTTGGTTACAGCAGCTAACAAAAGAATGGAAATGTAAGAATGCCATAATTATGAAATTAACTCAGGATGAAAGCATTAAGCAAAGCAGAGCATCACTGCGTTTGTCTAAATGATGCCCTCCTATCCTCCTTCCATCGAGACTGGATTAGGTTTCTCCGCAGCCACCTCAGCTCTCTTGCAACCCTCTCTAACTGCATTGTCCTCACATCTCCTGGTATGCTTACAGACTAATCTGGGAGTTCTTTGAGAGGAGTGGCTACATTTTATTTATGTTTTTATCTCTAACTGTTGATAAATGTTGAATGAATAAGACACAGCCACAAATCTTTTGCACTAAATAACATGACATCAAAATATATGGAGGAAAATGGTTGTAAATGAAAGTAGGAACGACAGTCACGCAATCATGAGATATTTTAACTCACTACTATCCATCTATGACAAGTCAATTTAATAAAAAATAAATAAGGGCATAGAAGAATTGAACTATATAACAAGGTTACATTAATATATGCTGAACTTTGTAACCCCAGAAATGGGGAATGCTTCTATAAATCAAACATTTACTAAAATGAATCATGACTGATTCACAAAGAAAACTTAAACTCAGCCCACACAGCTCAAATGATATAGACCAAGTTCCCAAAGGAAATATAAAAATAAAAAAGAATGAAAAAAGGAAAAGAGAGAAAGAGCAGAAATTTTAAAATATCCAACCACTTGGAATATAAACACTATTTCCCTAAATTATTAAAATGTTGTACTAGAAGGAATATTTAAGTTTAAAGGCTATGGAACTTACATAAAAGCAAGTGGATAAATATGAGTAAATAAAAAATTTTAAGTTACATAAATCAAAAATGTAACAAAATTAAAAAGGCAAGGAATAAGCTCTTTCAAAATATTTGCCAGAAATATAAAAAATTAACATCCTTAAAGAGCTGTTACAAATTGGCATATTAATGCATATATATGGAATCTAGAAAAATGGTACTAATAAACTGCTCTGCAGGGAAGGAATGGAGACACAAATGCAGAGGTAGATGCAGCAGAGGAAGGAGAGGGTGGGGCGAACTGAGAAAGTAGCATTGACACATATATACCACATGCGTGAAACAGATAGCTAGTGGGAAGCTGCTGCCTAGAGCAGGGAACCCGGGCTGGTGTTCTGTGATGACCTAGAAGGGCAGGGTAGAGGGTGGGGATGAGAGGGAGGCTAAAAGCGGAGGGTGTGTGTGTGTGTGTGTGTGTGTGTGTGTGTGTGTGTGTATATATATATATATATATGTTGTGTTGTGTTAGTTGCTCAGTTGTGTCCGACTGTTTGCAATCCCATGGACTGTTGTCCACCGGGGTCCTCTGTCCATGGAATTCTCTAGGCAAGAATACCGGAGTGGGTTGCATTCCCTTCTCCAAGGGATCTTCTCAACCCAGGGATCAAACCTGGGTCTCCTGCACTGCAGGCAGATTCTTTACCAACTGAGCCACCAGGGAAACCCTATACACACACACACACACACACACACACACACACATACATGTATAGTTATAATTGATTCACCTATTCAACAACCTATTGTACAGCAGAAACCAACAACACAACATTGTAAAACAATTATCCTCCAATTGAAAAATAAAAATAGATACAAAAATAAAATGGAAAACCAACAAGGACCTACTATATAGCACAGGAAACTCTGCTCAATATTATGTAACAACCTAAATGGGAAACAATTTGAAAAAGAATGAGGAAGCAAGTGCTAATTACTCAGTTGTGTCCTACTCTTTGCAACTCTATGGACTGTATCCCACCAGGCTCCTCTGTCCATGGAATTCTCCAAGCAAGAATTCTGGAGTGGGTTGCCATTCCTTTCGGGGGATCTTCCTGACCCAGGGTTCAAACCCGGGTCTCCCGCATTGCAGGCAGATTCTTTACTGTTTGAGTCACCAGGGAAGCCCCAACCACTGAAAAAGAGTAGATACATGTATATGTGTCACTGAATCTCTTTGCTGAATACCTGAGACTAACAGAACATTGTTAATCAACTACACTCCACTCCAATATAAAATAAAAAGTTAAAAAAAGTAAAAAGAGTCCCTGATAGCTCAGTTGGTTAAAAAAAAAAAAAGTAAAAAAAAGTAGTGAGAAAAATACTATTTCTACAATTTTAACAGTAAATGACATTAATATACAATTTAATAAAGTAAATTTAAAGTGAAAGTTGCTCAGTCATGTCTGACTCTTTGTCACCCCATGGACTATACAGTCCAAGGAATTTTCCAGGCCAGAATACTGGAGTGGGTAGCCTTTCCCTTCTCCAAGGGATCTTCCCAACCTAGGAATCAAACCCACGTCTCCAGCATTGCAAGCAGATTCTTTACCAGCTGAGCCACAGGGAAGCCCAATTAAATTTAAAGGGGCTATTAAATATTCAAATAGTTTAATTTCACCAAGAAAGAACTGTAATTTAAAGCAAAATATCATTTTTGCCTATCAAACTAGCCTATGAAATTTTCCTATCAAAGTCTCGACTTTTTTATTGCTTTGTCTTTATTATTTTGCTTCTTAAATGCTTGTGTTCAGTGCTGATAAGATATAGTGAAAGACATACACTAAGCCTTCTGTTTAAAACAGTGTCAATTTGTTCAATGTCTGTTGGAAAACAGCTTAGAACTCTTCAGTGATGGTCTTATAAAAGTTGACATTATAGATGGTCTCTGACTTAAATGGTTCAACTTACAATTTTTCAACTTTACAATGGTTTGAAAGTGATACATGTACAATAGAAGACATGCTTCATATTTTGAATTCTGATCTTTCCCAGACTACTGACATGCAGTATGGAGCTCTCTTTTGATGCTGGACAGGGGAGGGAGCCACAGCTCCCAGTAAGTCACGAGATCACAAGGGTGAAATCTCATATGCTTACAACCATTCTGTACCTATAAGACCATTTTCATGTTCATGTTCAGTATACAATTCAATAAATTACATGAGATATTCAATACTTTTTATAAATAGACTGTGTTAGGTGATTTTGCCCAACCATAGGCTGATGTAAGTGGTCTGAGCATGTTTAAGGTAGATTAAACACAGGCTAAGCAATGATGTTCAGTCAGTAAGGTGGATTAAATGTACTTTTTTCTTTTGGATTTATGATATCTTCAACTTATGATGGGGTTATTGATGATGGGGTTATTGGGACATAATCCCATCATAAATTGAGAAAATCTGTATTTGAAGTGACAATTCCCTCTCCAGAGATTCAGCTCAAGGAAGTATTCCCAATTGCTTCCTCAGATTTGTGCATTAACATATTATTTCAAAGCATCATTTATACTAGCAAAGAATAAAAATCATTTAAATGTCTAGCAAGAGGGAAGTGATAAACTACAGTGCATATGTAATGCAATGTTAGGCTTCCCTGGTGGCTCAGATGGTAAAGAATCTGCCTGCGATGCAAGACACCTGGATTTGATCCCTGGGTCAGGAAGATCCAGTGTTAGGAAGATGCAATATTGTGATATTGTGAAGCCATCACAGTTTATACAGTTTGTAAATGCATGAAAATATTTATGATCATTTCAGTTAGGTCACTGTATAACAAACCACCCCAAAACTTAATGCCTTAGAACAACAGCTTATATTCCTCACTGCTGCTGCTAAGTCACTTCAGTCATGTCCAACTCTGTGCAACCCCATAGACAGCAGCCCACCAGGCTCCCCCGTCCCTGGGATTCTCCAGGCAAGAACACTGGAGTGGGTTGCCATTTCCTTCTCCAACGCATGAAAGTGAAAAGTGAAAGTGAAGTCGCTCAGTCGTGTCCGACCCTCAGCGACCCCATGGACTGCAGCCTTCCAGGCTCCTCCATCCATGGGATTTTCTAGGCAAGAGTACTGGAGTGGCGTGCCATTGCCTTCTCCTCACAGTTCTGGGTTAAATTTGGCTGGGATCCTGGGACAGCTGGAAGGGACAAAGGGGCCTCTCTCATGAGTCCAGTCTTTGGTTTTCCTCCACATGACCCACTCCATAGGATTTCTTGAACTTTCTCAGAGAATGGGGACTGGAATCTAAGAAGAAATGTTCCAAGCATCCAAAGTAGAAGCTGTAGGTCTCTTAAGGCCTAGCCTCAAAAGTTATTTAGTGTCTCTTCTGCTGCATTTTATCAGTCAAAACATGTCCCAGGGCCAGGCCCCAATTCAAGAGAAGGGAAAACAGATTGCATCTCTCAATGGGAGAAGCAGCAAAGAATCTGTGACCATTTTAATCAACTCCAGTAATATGACAATGCTGTTGATTAGTCACTCAGTCATGTCTGACTCTATGCAACCCCAGGGACTGTAGCCCCTCGGGCTCCTCTGTCTGTGGAATTTTCAGGCAAGAATACTGCAGTGGGTTGCCATTTCCCTCTCCTGGGGATCTTCCCAAAGCAGAGATCAAGCAATAAGTCTCTTACACTGGCAGACAAATTCTTTACCACCAAGCCACCAGTTGAAGCCCATATGAAAATAAGTCAATAAAAAAGGATTAATATATGTGTAACAATATAAACTCAACTCTGATATGTAATATTCCTACATATTTATCTATATTCTATGAATAAAAAAGCATATTACACATAGATCTATATTTTACATATGAATTAAAAGTCAAAGGATAAACTACTACAAAGATTATCTCTAGCTAGTAGAAGGAGTACAATCATAATTTTCTTCTTAAAGTTCTGTTTTTTTCCAAAGTTATGAGAATGTATTACTTTTTCAGCTGCAACATAAATGTAATTTAAAAGATATTTTATTCCCATATAGAAACACTTAAAGCAATGGCCTACAAAAGCCTAGAAAGCATTAAAGCAAATTGAATCAGAAATGGAAGAAAACCAACAGCAAATTGAAAAGCAAAAATGGGGGGCTGTATAATTCTTTTTTTGACTGTACAGAATATTGAGACATTTGAATCATCAAACATTTCATAGCAGGTTTATGACCACACTGAACAAATGTGTAACTGGTTTTCATCTTTCATTGTATTTACATGACACATGAGTATTTTTCTGCCTGCAAAAAAAGATAAAATGAGGCACTTTCTTTGTTTTTCATATATACATCTAAGCCACAATAGAATAGATGCAGCAGAAGCCTTGAGGCAGAGATAAATAAAACTTGAAAAATTTTAATTGATGTATTAAAAAAACATTTCAAAACCTAATAACAAAATAGACATGCTCAAAAAAAATAAAATTTCACTATTGTTTCTCATGATTCTATGGTTCTGTAAAGAAAACAGGGGTCGGTGTTTTCACAAAGTTACTGTACTATTTCAATTCGTTGCTGCTGTTCGGTCACTGAGTCATGTCCAACTCTGTAACTCCATGGACTGCAGCACACCAGGCTTTTCTCTCCTCCACTACCACCCAGAGTTTGCTCAAATTCATGCCCATTGAGTCAGTGATGCTATCTAACCGTTTCATCCTCTGCCGCCCCCTTTTCCCTTCAATCTTTCCCAGCATCAGGGTCTTTTAAAGTGACTTTTGGCTCTTGGCCAACGTGTTGGGGCTTCAGCTGCAGCATCAGTCCTTTCTGTGAATATTTAGGAGTGATTTCCTTTAGAATTGATTGGTTTATCTCCTTGCAGTCCAAGGGACTCTCAAGAGTCTTCGCCAGCATCAAAATTTGAAAGCATCAATTCTTCGGCATTCAGCCTTTTTTATGGTCCAAATCTCACATCCATACATGACTGCTGGAAAAACCAAAACTTTGGCTATTTCAGTATCACATCATAAACTAATGTTGCATGATTCTGATGGCAACTTTAGATGATACAGAATGAAAACACTATGCAAGGGGGAAAATATGCATTCCTCTTACACAACCCTTTATGTTCAAGAACTCAGCACTGCTATTTAATACAATTGTCAGGGGATTCCAGGTTTTATCTTTGCATCTTGATGACCAGGAGTTTTGGAATCATTTTTGACTCACACCAAAAAATCACATATTTGAAAAAAAGAATTCTCTCTCCCTCTAGAAAACAACAAAGAAATCCATGGTTCAGCAGTTTAAAAGAAGAAGAAATACTGGAAAACATTAGCAAAAAAATGTGTGTATGGATGCATGCTATTTACAGATGTGTATGTATTGAACTCCAAAATATCACCTGTTTCCAATTTAAGAATGACTTCTGCTGATGTACACAGGCCAGCAGAAGTATCTCTTTCCTTGCATCCTGAGGTTTCTAATCCCAGGTAATAATTAGATCCCACCTCCAGCCTATACATGAATTCTTAGCAATCTTTCTCCAAACACTTGCATATGGTATGGCAATTTTTCTGGGCCCTAGGGTATCCCCAGTGGCTCAGCAGTAAAGAATCTACCTGCAATGCAGGAACCATGGAGACAGAGACATGGGTACAATTTCTAGGGCAGGAAGATCCACTGGAGAAGGAAATGGCAACCCACTCTAGTATTCTTGCTCGGATAATCCTATGGACAGAGAAGCCTGGCAGACTACAGTCCATGGGATCGCAAGAGTTGGACACACAACTAAACAAGAACAACTGGGCACTAAGCAGTAATGACACATCCGTTCAGTCACTCAGTCATGTCCAACTCTTAGAGACCCCAAGGACTGCAGCACGCCAGGCTTCCTTGTCCATCATCAACTCCCAAAGCTTGCTCAAACCCATGTCCTTTGAGTTGGTGATGCCATCCAACCATCTCATCTTCTGTCGTCCCCTTCTCCTCCCACCTTCCTCTTTCCCAGTGTCAAGGTCTATTCCAGTGAGTCAGTTCTTCACATCAGGTGGCCAGAGTATTACAGTTTCAGCTTCAGCATCCGTCCTTCCAATGAACACTCAGGACTGATTTCCTTCAGGACGGACTGGTTGGATCTCCTTGCAGTCCAAGGGACTCTCAAGAGTCTTCTCCAACACCACAGGTCAAAAGCATCACTTCTTCAGTGCTCAGCTTTCTTTATAGTCCAACTCTCACATCCATACATGACTACTGGAAAAACCATAGCCTTGATTAGACAGACCATTGTCAGCAAAGTAATGTCTCTGCTTTTTAATATGCTGTCTAGCTTTTCTCCCAAGGAGCAAGTGTTTTTTTAATTTCATGGCTGCAGTCACCATCTGCAGTGATTTTGGAGCCCCAAAAAATAAAGTCTGTCACTGTTTCCCTTGTTTCCCCATCTATTTGCCATGAAGTGATGGGACTGGATGCCATGATCTTCATTTTCTGAATGTTGAGCTTTAAGCCAGCTTTTTCACTCTCTTCTTTCACCTTCATCAAAAGGCTCTTTAGTTTCTCTTCGCTTTCTGCCTTAATGGTGGTGTCGTCTGTGTACCTGAGGTTATTGATATTTCTCCCGGCAATCTTGATTCCAGCTTGTGCTTCTTCCAGCCCGCCATTTCACATGATATACTCTGCATATAAGTTAAATAAGCAGGGTGACAATATACAGCCTTGACATACTCCTTTCCCGATTTGGAACCAGTCTATTGCTCCATGTCCAGTTCTAACTGTTGCTTTTTGACCTCCTAAGATTTCTCAGGAGGCAGGTAAGGTCATCCGGTATTCCCATCACTTGAAGAATTTTCCACAATTTGTTGTGATCCATACAGTCAAAGGCTTTGGCAGAGTCAATAAAGCAGAAATAGATGTTTTTATGGAACTCTCTTGCTTTTTCAATGATCAAATGGATGTTGGCAATTTAATCTCTACTTCCTCTGCCTTTTCTAAATCCAGCTTGAACATCTGGAAGTTCACGGTTCATGTACTGTTGAAGCCTGGCTTGGAGAATTTTGAGCATTACTTTGCTAGCATGTGAGATGAGTGCAATTGTGTGGTAGTTTGAACATTCTTCGGCATTGTCTTTCTTTGGGATTGGAATGAAAACTGACCTTCTCCAGTCCTGTGGCCACTGCTGAGTTTTCCAAATGTGCTGGCATATTGAGTGCAGCACTTTCACAGCATCATCTTTTAGGATTTGAAATAGCTCAACTGGAATTTCATCACCTCCACTAACATTTTTCGTAGTGATGCTTCCTAAAGCCCAGACACTGCATTCCAGGATGTCTGGCTCTTGGTGGGTGATCACACCATATTGGTTATCTGGGTCATGAAGATCTTTGTATAGTTCTTCTGTGTATTCCTGCCACCTCTTCTTAATATCTTCTGTTTCTGTTAGGTCCATAACATTTCTGTCCTCTGTTGTGCCCATCTTTGCATGAAATGTTCCCTTGGTATTTCTAATTTTATTGAAGAGATCTCTAGTCTTTCCCATTCTATTACTTTCCTCTATTTGTTTGCATTGATCATTGAGGAAGGCTTTCTTATCTCTCCTTGCTATTCTTTGGAACTCTGCATTCAAATGGGTATGTCTTTCCTTTTCTCCTTTGCCTTTTGCTTCTCTTCTTTTCACAGCTATTTGTAAGGCCTCCTCAAACAACCATTTTGCCTTTTTGCATTTCTTTTTCTTGGGGATGCTCTTGATCCCTGCCTCCTGTACAATGTCACAAACCTCTGTCCATAGTTCTTTAGGCACTCTGTCTATCAGATCTAATCCTTTGAATCTATTTGTCACTTCCACTGTATAATCGTAAGGGATTTGATTTAGGTCATAACTGAATGGTCTAGTGGTTTTCCCTACTTTCTTCAATTTAAGTCTGAATTTGTCAATAAGGAGTTCATGATCTGAGCCACAGTCAGCTCCCGGTCTTGTCTTTGCTGACTATATAGAGCTTCTCTGTCTTTCGTTGCAAAGAATATAATCAGTCTGATTTCGGTGTTGACCATTTGGTGATGTCCATGTGTAGAGTCTTCTCTTATGTTGTTGAAAGAGGGTGTTTGCTATGATCAGTGCATTCTCTTAGCAAAACTCTGTTAGCCTTTGCCCTGCTTCATTTTGTACTCAAAGGCCAAATTTGCCTGTTACTCCAGGTATCTCTTGACTTCCTATTTTTGCATTCCAGTCCCCTATAATGAAGAGGACATTTGTTTTGGGTAACGATACATACCATGTAGAAATATTTTTGATATGAGAGACAATCATAAAATGTAAACTTCTGTCTCTGGGTCATCCTTCCAGCAAACAGGATCAATTAAATAGCAAATACTCCTTTCAGTTCAGTTCAGTCACTCAGTTATGTCCAACTCTTTGCGACCCGATGAATTGCAGCACACCAGGCCTCCCTGACCATCACCAACTCCCGGAGTTCACCCAAACCCATGTGCATTGAGTCGGTGATGCCATCCCTCCATCTCATCCTCTGTCATCCCCTTCTTCTCCTGCTCCCAATCCCTCCCAGCATCAGGGTCTTTTCCAATGAGTCAACTCTTCACATGAGGTGACCAAAGTATTGGAGTTTCAGCCTCAGCATCAGTCCTTCCAATGAACACCCAGGACAGGTCTCCTTTAGGATGGATTGGTTGGATCTCCTTGCAGTCCAAGGGACTCACAAGAGTCTTCTCCAGCACCAAACTTCAAAAGCATCAATTCTTCAGTGCTCAGCTTTCTTCACAGTCCAACTCTCACATCCATACATGACCACTGGAAAAACCATAGCCTTGACTAGATGGACCTTTGTTGGCAAAGTAATATCTCTGCTTTTGAATATGCTATCTAGGTTGGTCATAACTTTCCTTCCAAGGAGTAAGTGTCTTTTAATTTCCTGGCTGCAATCACCATCTGCAGTGATTTTGAAGCCCCAAAAAATAAAGTCTGACACTGTTTCCACTGTTTCCCCATCTATTTCCCATTTTGGGTCCAGGTAAATACACATAACATTTTTAATATATTTCTATAAAACTGAAAATAATCCTTCTAAAGCTTTGACAATACATATTTTATACTCAGTTAAGCTATTTCAAAATGTTATATAATTTCTGAGGGCTAAGAGGAATTTCAGACTCTTTAAACACTAATGAGATCTCAAGAGATTATTCTAAAATACTTCTAATCCTTCCCTACTGTTTCATCACTGGTTCATACACAGTTCTTTTACCTTCATTAAGCTTCAAAGTTTTTTCTTAAATAATTATTTTAGTTGTCCATGGATTCTGAATGCTTTGTACTAGAAGATAAAACAGCAGCTTAATTTGGTTTTGTTTGTTTGTTTCAGGGATTTAGACTTTTGAGATATTTTCAGTTTTCATCACCTAATGCCTGATCAATCTCACTCGAACTCAAATTTTAATCGACGATACATCTTTGAAGGAAGAATTTAATGTGTTGGATACAGTTTAGTTGGGTGACTGGGTTCTGCTTTACCTAAAACTTTAACACACTTAAATAAATCCATTTATAACTAGTATTCTAGGTTCCTTATAGCACCACAGTTTTTTTCAGTCAAATTCTACATTTCTGACCTCATTCACATTTTTTCCATATATCCTATAATTAAAAAGAGAGAGAGAGAATGAAGGGCATCAAGATAAACGTATTGAAGCAACTTGTTAAAGCAAGCTTCAACTAATAAGAATATCCCATTTTCAAATCCAGAGCCACAGTGGTAAAAAAAAAAAAAAAATCTGTCTGCAATGTAGGAGACCTGGGTTCAATCCTTGGGTCAGGAAAATCTCCTGGAGAAAGGAATGGCTACCCACTCCAGTATTCTTGCCTGAGGAATTCCATGAACAGAGAGCCTGGCAGGCTACAGTCCATTGGGTCACAAAGTGTCAGACACAACTGACTAACACTTTCACTTTTTCGTTCTCAGATCCAAGAATAATATAGTTTCTGTTTTCAACACTGAAAGTGGGAGCTTTCTTTTTATGTATTTCTTAATAGCTAGAGCTTTGTTGTAGGAAAGATTCTTATCATCTTCCGTTATTGCAGATACTAAATTAAGAATGATCAAACTGAGCTCATTTTAGTGATATAGATAGTGAGAGCAATAAAAGTATTCCCATTCCTTATAATAATCTCTCTGCGGTATCATTTTTATATTTCTTTGTGTGGGTTTTCTTTTTTTATACAAACCACCATATTTCCACAGAAGGCACAATTCCTTACCTTTGGACAGAAAAATATAGTTACATTTAGAAGATGGCATTTCTGGATGTCCTTCTCTAGTAAAGTTCTGCTTCTATATTTGATTAATTGCATCAAACTAACTTTAAGCATATGTAAATACCTCTCTTGTCTTGAAGTGCTAGAGTTTTATTAATACAAGATTAGGAATGGAAATAGACATTTTTAAAACTGCCTTCATGATTTATATTGGTTTCTTAGTAAGCTATGCCAAAGTTCAAATTGTTAACCAAAATTACTCCATAAAAAGTTACCTATTATTGTAAACTTGCTCAACAAAGTGTCTTTTCCTTAAAAAACTCAGCTTAGTTCATAAACATTAGAGTTAATCTTTTAATCTCCCAACTCTCTTTTGCAGTAGAGGCTGTATTTACACTAGAAAGAATTCTATTCCCAGCTGTCAGAAAACATATATTTATTTATCCCTATTTCACTGCTTTCCTACTGAAGAGGTTGTCATTATATTTAATTCCATCATGACCCAAGATAAGAGTTCTTCTCTATACTTTTATGCTAAAAGGTTTTAAGGCATATACTTCATCAAAGCATAGGATGAAGCATCCTGCTTTGAAGACTCTAGTTATCTCAAAAAAATTAAAAATAAAGTGTGGTAAAGTTTAAGTCATTTGCTGTTTGGTTTCACATTCATTTTTATCAGTTACACTCAATTTTAACACTAGCTCATTTGGAATGGAATGGTTTAACTCTTTCAAGCTGTATTATGAAATAATGAAAAACCACCTGCCCATGCTTTTATTACTTAATATTTTATAGTATTTTATAATTTAATATCAAGTCAACTTGACTCTTTCAGCAATCCTTTGTTAGGTAGGGCAGAAACTGTCATATCTTTTTTATAAATGAGAAAATCAAAGAAGAGGAGGTTAAGTACTACCAGCCACTGGAAATGTTGAGCCTGGAAACCCTACCTGTGAGCCAGGGCTTTTGCAACTGTATGGATGCATTGATAACACCATCTATATAAGAAGCCCATATCAAATGTCTCAAAAATAACTAGTAGAGTGATTTAAAAGTTTTAAAGAATGCAGTATAAGAAGTAAAATGCACAGCCTTTGCCCATACGGAGTTTTCATTCAAGAACTGAGTGAGAGAACTATTAAAAGGAAAAAGAGAACAATTTCAAAATACATACACAATGTATGTTAATATGGCACAAAGTCATTACTGTCTACCTCCTTCCACATACAGCACACTGCAAGGATGAGCATTTCTTATACAGCCTTCACTTAAGAGAGGTGCACTCTCTATCCCAGGTTAGAAGCTATATAATGTCAGCATGCTTTTGCTGTTGTTCAGTTGCTCAGCTGGGTCTGCCTCTGCGACCCCGCGGACTGCAACATGCCAGGCTTTCCTGTCCTTCACCATCTCCTGGACTTTGCTCAAACTCATGTCCATTGAGTCAGCGACACCATCCAACCATCTCATCCTCTGTCATCCCCTTCTCCTCCAGCCTTCAACACACTAGAAGTATCTTAACAAACGGATGCAGTTTACATCAAAGGTAACAATTTAAAGAAACAAATTACATACAGTTTATAATTTAGAAGTCAAAAACTATTTAATATAACATGATAAAGGCAATTGTGAAATATGTGGACCTAAACTTTTGCTTCCTATAACAAACATTACAAATAACATGTCAAGTTTATTATTTTAAAAATAATCAGTGAAATAATAAGCAATAGTGCTCAGGTGCTCAGACATTCAGTTGTGTCTGACTCTTTGTGACCCCATGGGATATAGCCCTCCAGGTTCCTCTGTCCATGGGATTCTCCCGGCAAGAATACTGGAGTGGGTTGTCATATCCTCCTCCAAGGGATCTTCCCGATGCAGGGATCAAACCTGCATCTCCTACATTTCCTGCATTGGCAGGCAGAATCTTCTTTATCTCTAGTGCCACCTGGGATGCTGCGATGGTGGACAATACCTAAAATGAGTTTATCTTCCTTTCCACATGACAGAGATTAAGGAGGATGCTGGAGGAAGGTGACTATTGCCCTCCCAAAATCCTCCTCATGGTTCAAGGAGGCTTCTGGAAGTTCTAGGTGATAAGCTTGTATAGCAGTAGCAAGAACATTATTACTATCTTCACCCACCTCTTTATAGAAACAAATTCTTTGAGATTTACTTGAATTTTAGGTTGATATCAGTTTTCTCTGTTCCATAAAGAAACAGGAATCAGTAAAGTGCCCTAAGATCCTGCATCCCAGCCAGAAAACACCTAATGAGCTGAAAGTGTTGGTCACTCAGTCTTGTTGAACTCTGCAAACTCACAGACTGTAGCCCATCAGGCTCCTCTGATGGGAGGAGTTCATGGAATTTTCCGGGCAAGAATACTAGAGTGGGTTGCCATTTCCTTCTCCAGGGGATATTCCCAACCCAGGGATCAAACCCGGGTCTCCTGCATTGCAAGCAGATTCTTTACCGTCTGAGCCACCTGGGAAGCCCCACACTTAATGGGAATTATCAATTAATTAATCAGCATTATAAATTGCAAAGAGAGCTTCTGAATATCCACTCTAATGAGAAAGGAAATATAATCACTACAGCAACAGAATAAAGGAGAAGAATAGCTTTGGTGGGAGATACTGTAACTGAAGGATTTCATATTAATTTCACCAGAGGGTATTCTCTAATATCACCTTCCAAATCAGACCTGCAAGAAGGATAAAAATCAGAGAACTATTCAAACTCACAGATAATCTCTCCTATTTTGAACACACAGTGTTTTTGATACAACATAACAAAGGTGCTTCAGATTTGAAGGCATTTCCCTCGCTTCAGCTTCAGTCACTCTTTTCCTAAATATCACTGACTCCCTTACTGGACCTTGTTACTCATCGCTATCACTTTTTTCATCTCCTTACCATGGAAATAAAATATACATGCAGGAACCCTGGGCTGAACTTACATCAGGCTCCACTAGAACTTTGTAATAGGACAAAACAAATTCTGAGATACAGACTTGAAAGTGTAGACAGTTCTATGAAGTTTGAGTTTCCAGCGTTTTTCCTAGAACCAGCCCTTAAGCACATATTTCTGCTCTTCTTTTATTTATACAGACTTTGAACATTCTTTGCTACATTCAAAACACAGAAATCACAGCAAGAAGACATCTCGAGCTATTTTGCAAATCTATATATTCAAAAAAGTGAATATTGACTACCAAAAAACATCATGTCTTTAGTATTTACTTCTCACAAAGAGATTCAGAGACAAAGAAACTATAATTTTTATTATTACTAGAAGAAGGAGACACATCTAAATGTGCATATATTTCTCCTTATTTACTTCTACTTTGCTAACAAAATATTTACTGAAACTCTACATTAAAAACCCATCTGCGACTCTTTCTTCCATTTATAACCTCACACGTTCATTCTTTCCCCCTAACCTATATTTCTTTTTCCTCTGTATGACTTCAACATTATAAATGCAGAAATAATACTCTTCTGTCAGTTTTTAAATTTCTCTTATAATAAGTAATATCATAGGGTTTATTGGGTTCTTTTTTCCATTCTAGGAAGTGTCATAATTCCTTTCCTAATAGCCGTAGCTGCTATTTCTCTGAAGAAAACGGGGGCTTGACATCAGAGGTACATGTTGCTTTAAGCTGAGTATATCCTGAATGATCTCTCTTAGGCGAGTTTGTAGGTAGGATGTCTCTGAGCACGGTTGACAAAACTGATTCCTTTGGACACATGTCTATGGGTGCCCCTGCCCCAAGTCACAGAAGCACACCTGTCTACCCCAGATACCTCCTCAGAAGAAGGCTGGTCCAGCAGATGACAGCATTTCTTCCACGTTGCCCCTGAAGGGAGAGTGGTTATGAGGAGTGACAGGGGGAAACACTTCTAAAGTTAATCTTTTAATTGCCCAACTCTTTTGCAGTAGATGTTATATTTACATGAGGAAGAATTTTATTCCAGCCTGTCAAAAAATATATGTTTGTGTATCCCTAGTTTGTGCTGCATGCTAAGTCGCTTCAGTCATGTCCGACTCTGTGCGACCCCATGGACTGTAGCCGTCCAGGCTCCCCTGTCCGTGGGATTCTCTGTCCGTGGAGTGGGTTTGCCATTTCCTCCTCCAAGGGATCTTCCTGACCCAGGGATCAAATCTGTATCTCCTGCATTGGCAGGTGGATTATTTCTGCTGAGCCACCAGGGAAGCCCACCAAAGAAGGTATATGGATGTTGAATAAGCATATGAAAAGATGCTCAATATCTTAGGGAAAGACAAACTAAGACTACAGTAAGAAACCACGATGCACCCACTAGAACAGCTAAAATTTTTTAAACTGAATATAACAACCAGTGGTGGGAATGGAACATTACTCTGTCCTACTTAGTGTCTACCAGGATCCAGTACAGTGTCTGGCATGCTAAATAAATGCATACATACGTAAAGAACAATTCCTCTTAAACTGAACTGGTGGGACTTCCCTGGTGGTCCAGTGGCTAAGACTCCACGCTCCCAATGCAAGAGGTCCACATTCAATCCCCGGTCCGAGAACTAGATCCCACATACCGCAACTAAGACCCAGCAAATCCCAATAAATGTTTAAAAAAACAAAAAACCTGAACTTATAAGGAAAGAGGAAAAAGTCACAACAAAGTAGGAATTGTGATCAATGGCAAATGCTGCATGGATGTAAGATTCAATAAAGACAGCAAATGCTCTGATGTGCCCATTTTTCCTCTTGCGGATCACGCTTTTGGAGTCCTATTTGAGAAATTTTTCTTAGCCTAATGTTACAAGAGTTTTCTCCTTTTTTCTTAGATGAGCACATAATCCAAGTTTGACATACAAAAGTCAGCTCTGGCCTCTTTTCTGGGATCGAGCCACTGTTTTCGTTTCTATTTCATTTCATTAGCATTTTGATAAACTGGTAAAATGTGAACTTACATCGGATATTGGCCATCTTTGTTACTGTGTGGCGTGTTCCTGCCTGAGAATGAAAGCAGACCCAAGAGAGGGAGAGAGGAAATTTCTGGCCAGCGTTAAGTCTTGCACTTTTCAATCGTACGACCCAACACTTCCTCTTTCCTTAAGGAAGTTTGAGTCTGTTTCTCTCATTAGTAATCAAACAATCCTGATGAGTAGAGTGATTTTCTGGAGCCATTTCAGTGTAAGCAAATGAAATTCCTAATACCTGACCACGAGGCTGTTGTCAAGAAAAGAATAATAATATATGTAAATCGTTAGCATCACGCCTTGTTTGTTGTTGTTTAGCCTCTCAGTCATGTCCGACTCTGCGATCCCATGGACTGTAGCCCGCCAGGCTCCTCTGTCCTTGGGATTTCCCAGGCAAGAATACTGGAGTGGGTAGCCATTCCTTTCTCCAAAGTGAATGACATTCCTAATACCTGCCACAGGATAGCTGTTAAGAAAAGAATGATAATATGTGTAAATTGTTAGCACCACGCCTGTGTTGCGTGCTCAGTCACATCAGTCGTGTCCAACTCTGTGTGACCCCATGGACTGTAGCCCACCAGGGTCCTCTGTCTGTGGGGATTCTCCAGGCAAAAATACTGGAGTGGGTTGCCATTTCCTCCTCCAGGGGATCTTCCCAACTAAGGGACTGAACCCAGGTCTCCTGCATTGCAGGCGGATTCTTTACAGTCTGAGCCACCAGGGAACCCCATGTACCATACCTAACAAATATTAATCTCTCAAAAAATGTAAATACAATGCAGACATCAGCCAGATTGCAGAGGGTTGAAGACAAAATTAAAGATGAAGATAGAAATAGGTACTGGTAATTTTCAAGTATTTTTGCTATCAAGAGAGAGAAGGAAGGTAAAGCTGATAGAAGGAGGTTTAGAATGAGAAAGGTTTAAGAGGGATTTCTCTTCTTGCAATATTCTGTTAAGATTGTTAACAAAAATTTGTTTCATCATGTTCAGTCAATATCAAACTAAATTTAATTTTGGTTTTTTCCTAGCACCTTCAGATTCTTAATTATTACTGCTCTGAGGCTTGCTGATATTATAAAAATCTCATTACAAACTTTAAGAGACTATATGAGAAAAATAAAACAAAATGTTTATGAACTAGACCTTTGGATGGAACACTTTGATGAAATGTCCTTTCTTCATAATTATTAAAATATTTTCTAGATACTGTTGCTGTTGATCCACTTTTCTCTGATACCTGTTAAAATAAAATTATATTAAGTTGCTGTGTATTATTCTTTGATACCCAAAGTGATCATATTAGAATTATATCAAGTTATCATTTTTTTAAATGAATCTGAAACTCATAATTAGGGATTAGATTAGTAAAAGCTAAATAGGATGACAGACATGCCTCAAAATTACAGGGATAGTGTCATCCTGAATCTTATTTCTTTTCTATACAATGTTAATTATCAAAAAGTCACAGGTTATTTTGTTATTCTTTCTAAAGATGCATTATTTTAATAATGGACTCTTGTATATACAATGTCTCAATTCAAAGTGCTATCTCACTAATGGTATAGTTTGTGACACTACCTTAGAAAAATAAAATGTTGATTTGAACCAGATTAAGTTAACATTATGTGTTTCTCCAATTACCAATAAGAAAATATCTTATGCTATTGCTATAATTCTCCAGTGGGTGTTGTTGGTGAAATGGGGAATGTCAAAGTATGAACCAATTAAGCAAATCCGATAACTAAAGTTTCATCTTCATATCACCAAGAATTACAATAACACAGCTGAAAAATATTGCCATCCACTTTAGAGCAGAATAACAGATAATCTAATTCTACTTTCTATAAACATGTAGTAAAATTCTCTAGACTGTATTAGGGATAACTAACATGTGTGACTCTCATTGTTTATAAATCCTTTTACATAAATATCTCACTCAACTCTGTGAGGTAAATAAGAACTTTCGAAGATGCAGAAAGCTCAAGTTCAGAGACATTTATTGATACCTAAAGGACAGTTACTAAAAAATGAAATCAGAATTCAAACTCATCATTCAAATCAGTATTTTATTGTTCTAGTATATCATATACATCTAGATAGATAGATGATAGATAAAAAGATAGTAGTAGATACAGACAGATATAAACATACATATAATTTCTTCTACCAAGATACCCCCATACAAATTCTAAAATAATAAAATTGAGAACTCCCTAAATTCCTCAGATCAGATCAAGTTTCATATTGATCTTTTGCCTCTCACAGTCAAAGCTGTTCTTTCACAAACTTCTTTTAAATTTTGATTCTCTATAAGAAAACAAAAACTGCTCAAGGACATGAGTCTGACCCCACGGCTGCAGGCATCTTCCAGATAATATCGACAGAACACACCCCTCCTTGACTGAAACTGTCCAGGAACACGGAAAGCGGCTGTGTATCTCCTGCTCAGCACCTGAAACCCACTGTGCTCCAACCTTTGCTGCAACCAGCAGGTTCCTCTGCTTGGATTATTCTCCTAATGAACAAAGCCAGACGGTGGCCAGTGAGGTTACCGGACAAGAAGAGTTTCCTTTTCTACAAAATCTGCCTGAGTGTTTCATAAAAGAAACGCTGCCTCATCTTCTCCAGACTTTCCAATAAGCTCATATTTCTAGTACTTTCAGTCCTTGAGAAATTTCCAAAAATGTTTTTCATACGAAAAGACTTCTTTGTGGGTGTATATTCTCATGTTATTGCATATGTGTATAGACTAGACCACCTGATCTGAGCACTTCTATGCTACAATTGACTTACTTTTTACAATAATTCTATGTGGGGGAGTGGGTACAGTTCTTACCCCCACTTTCCAGTTCTTACCATAAGGCTTAAGCGGATTAGTGAGTAACTGCCAATGTGTTGTTGTCTCTTAGTCAATGCTCAGTCTCTTAGTCATGTCTGACTCTTTGCAACCCCCTGGTCTGTAACCCACCAGGCTCCTCTGTCCATGGGATTCTCCAGGTAAGAATACTGGAATGGGTGGCCATTTCCTTTTCCAGGAAATCTTCCCGACCCAGGGATTGGACCTGCATCTCTTCTTATCTCCAGCTTTGGTAGGTGGATTCTTTACCACTGAGCTGCCTGGGAAGCCCTATTGTGCATACTTTATCTCAACTAGATTTTACAAAGTTGAAACTCTAGGGCTGAAACAGGACCAGGCTTGTCCCTTTTCTGCCCCCACTAAGCTGCTTCAGCAACTGTATGCACAATCCCCTGGTACATTTCTGGATAATCCACAGGCACTTAGAGATCTTGGCAAATTGAACTAGTCATACTACAGTTTGAGTTAACAGAAGAGAATCTCTTTTCAAAGAGTATAACTTCAAAGACAGCATTTAAAGATAAGATGCTTTAAAAATACACATGGGAAACATTTTAAAACATGAATACTATGATCAGGTAAAGGTTTCAATTTCCTACTGAGATTGTAAATCAATTATTTAATTTATGACTGTGTATACTTAAGAAGATAAAGAGTATTTGTACCAAGTCTAAGATAAGTTACATGTTAAAGGTAGAAGAGAAAGGGACAATGAGAAGTAAGCAAACATAAGAAAGGACATTCTAGCCTCTGACTGAGATCCAAAAAGGATTGGAACTTGTTAATAATTAATATGCTCTAAGTTAAATTTGGGGCTTCCCAGGTGGCCCAGTGGTAAAGAGTCCACCTGCCAATGCAGAAGACTAGGGTTCGATCCCTGGCCTGGGAAGATTCCCCTGAGGGAGGAAAAGGCAACCCACTCCAGGATTCTTGCCTGGAGAATTCCATTGACAGAAGAGCCTGGCCAGCTACAGTCCATGGGGTTGCAAAGAGTTGGACACAACTGAGCAACTAACACACACACACATAAGTGATGTTTAGGTTCATAAAAAATAGAAATTATTAAGCTATCCTCCAGATAACATAAAGTTCTCAATTAAACCTCACTAGGGATCAATCAAAATATTATTTTTTTAGTAATCTGATGAGGACACAATATAAAATTATACTTTTTATTTTTTAAATTCCTCCTTTTCCCACAAGGAGTGTGTGCATGTATGTGTGTGTGTGTGCATGTGTTTGTCTGTATGAATAATTGCCCCATAATCCTCAACCCAAGTAGAAGGGTTAGAACCATTTTAGGGTGCTATGATTTGGGACTGTTTGCTACCAGAACATAACCTAAACTGATTCACTCTCTCTCTGAAGAGACTACGTACATATTCTTCTTTCAAGTTAACCTGTTCTGAGGGACTGCCACATAGTACCTGGTGAACAACTGCCAAGCATGTCACATCTTCTGAATAAAGCCTGGTGATCAATGAAGCAGTAAATGTCACAGTTAAATCGCTCTCACTCCAACACCCACACTATCATCCCCAACTCAGACTGAAAGGTTAGATTCCTTTGTAAATATCTCCAAAGGCTCAAGAAAGGATTTAAGATCTGGATACAGCATTCCTAATTTCTTGAAGAATAGGCTACGTGTGTGTTCATTGCTTTGTATGCCTTTGCATTGATGCACGATTCAGTACATGATTCATACTCTTCTGCTTACTATCCTCCTCCTCAGTCCTCAAACTTCTCTTCAATCAGTGAAAGACCTTTTGGAAAGTTTTAATCTTTTTTTTTTTCCAAATATATTTTGAAAGAAAACTCCCAAAGATGTGGGAGAACATTTTCTAGGTCCTGTGAGGGCGGCTTTGCACATCATATAACAAAAATTATTCATCACTGTTACACACTCTTCCCTCCATTCAGTATAGAATCAATTGTAATCCAAAGTCCTACACATGGAGTCAGACCTGAAAACAGTGAAAGAATACAACAAAGAATCGTCTCCGCCTTTTGTACTCAAACAAAGCTGCTCAATATGGAATAGGCATTTCTTCATGGTTTTTTCCACTGTATGATTTAAAGAGATTTTTGCATTAATAACAAAAATAAAAATCTTGTTTTCAATTTAGTTCATAATTAAAACTCTCTTTTAACTCTTTTCAAGCCTACCTGAAGTCAATAAGAAAAGACTTTGTGCAACGAAGCTGAATGAGACATCTTACTGAAGGTCACATGTAGAACTTTGAACCTCCAGTTGTTGAATGCTTCTTTCACTCTGAAAACACTTGATCAAACAGAAGAATCTCAACATTGTCATGTGAATGACATTCATTATTCTCCTTGGAGAATTACATAAATTTCTGTGTATTGACAGCGAAGGTCAACAGCCTCTTTACACAGTCCAAAACTAAAAATAAAACCCCAACAGTTCAGTATTTTGGAGAGAAAATTTAAAAGACTTCTTGTAATACATTTTTAAGTTTAGAAAACTGTACATTTATAGACTGTAAAAACTCAATGAATTTGAAATATCTAGTCCCTTCTTAAAAATAATCCATCACATTTCTTTGAGGAGTTTATATTATATGAAAGCATTACTTCTTGCTTTTGCATAAAATCTAGGAAAATCTTCCTAGTTCAAATTGGAAACTACTCTTCATTCCACTACCATTCAATTAAAAAGAAACGATGACTTACAAAGTTGTGTTTGCATTTATTTATATAAATTAACAATAATCCCAAGCAAGTTCTTGGTCTTCTAAAGTTTATATTTGACTTCACATATTATGAAGTTTTCTTCTCCTGATGTTTTCTTCCCTGATAATAATATTTTTACTGATATCAATTTTATATTGCATTTTATACTTTTCCTACAGTTTAAGAATCTATCATTATTATTACGAGAAGAAGCTGAGTTTTTTAACCACCTCTTACTATAACCTGCAATCAACATATTCATTTCTCAGGCTCCCTCTTAGCTTTTCTTAACCAAGAATAACATTAGAAGTAAAATGATTCTTCTTTATTAATGTCCTTTGTGATGATCAGTTAATACTGAGTTTGAATTTCACAAATAATTGTGTACTCACATATTTGCATTTTTCAGTAAAGATTCAAGTTCAGCATGTATTTTTCTATACTGAAGTAAACTAAAAAGAATTAGCAAATTCACTAGAACCCTGATTTTATTGGACTTTAGGAGAAGGAAATGGCAACCCACTGCAGTGTTCTTGCCTGGAGAATCCCAGGGACGGGGGAGCCTAGTGGGCTGCCATCTATGGGGTCGCACAGAGTCGGACACGACTGAAGTGACTTAGCAGCAGGAGCAGTGAAAACAAAGGGCTTCCCAGGTGGCTCAGTAGTAAAGAATCCACCTGCAATGCAGGAGACCCATGTTTGATCCCTGGGTTGGGAAGATCCCCTGAATAAGGAAATGGCAAACTACTCCAGTATTCTTGCCTGGAAAATCCCATTGACAGAGGAGCCTGGTGAGCTATAGTCCACGGGGTCACAAAGAGTCAGACACGACTTAGTGACTGAGCAGCAGCAGGCAGAACAAGACAGTCTTCATACAGTCAGGCCTTCCTTTTTTAATCTTTCCATATTTCCTCATACCTGCCTGTTTTTAATCCTGCCTCATGATTAATTACAAGAGCCCAAAAAAGAAGAGCAGTTTGCCTTAGCTCATATAGAACCAGAGAGGTCTTAAGAAAACAGTGAGATCCAACTCCACAGGGGCTCTCAGATGATATCAAATACTGTCAAACAATATTACTGTGGTAAAGCCACAAAAACAAAAATATCATTAAAAGCCACTAGTATATAGCAGAAGCCTAAATCTAAGGTCTATTCATGCGTATGTGGACAGGGGGGATGTCCATGTATGTGCGTGTGATGTCTGTGTATGGTACCTGTGTGTGTACACGGTGTTTGTGAGCATGTGTGTGTTGTGTCTCCAAGTGTGTGTGTGTGCATCATATTGTGTGTGCATAGAGTCTGTGTATTTGTGTCTGCATGCATGTGTGATGTTTCTGTGTGTATCCATGTAGAAGAGAGGTATGCAGGAGAACAAAGAAACAGAAACGAGGGAAAAGATGGTAGAAAGCCAAAGACCATTTTCCCTCTTTCAGAGCTGATGTCTCCCATGGGACCAGGAAGATTTTTGAGGCTGGAAGGTGTGGAAAATAAACATTTCACAGCCAGCTGTGCCACTTAAGGCACGTTCTGATAATGAAGAAAGTTCAGGAACCCCAATCCAGACAGATGTCATATGCCCTTTAAGGCTGCATACAGTGTGTGCATGCGTGCTCAGTCATGTCTGACTCCATGGACCACAGCCCGCCAGGCTCCTCTGTCTCTGAGACTCTCCAGGCAAGAATACTGGAGTGGGTTGCCATTTCCTGCTCCAGGGGATCTTCCCAACCCAGAGATCGAGCCCAAGTTTCTTGTGTCTCCTGCATTGGTAGGCGGATTCTTTACCACTCGCACCTCCTGGGAAGGCTGCAAGGTCACAGGTCATTTTTAGTGGCCTGATTTTAATTGTAGTGACATATATGAGAAAGTATAGATGACAGAGTTTCCAGGTTTTCTAAAGCTTGAACCCCCGCCGAATAGAAACAAAAAGGAATTCTGCCAGGCCCATTGTAGTTCTCTGTGACTTAAAAAAAAAATTTCAGCAGCAGAACCATACTTTTCAGGAGATGGTGTGCAGGTTTACTGCTGAACTGCTTTGATCAAATTTTTTTAATTTATTTATTTTTTATTGAAGGATAATTGCTTTACAGAATTTTGCTGTGTTCTGTCAAATTTTTAAATTAATATTTTATGTGCCAGGAAAGTGTCCTCTCCTTCCAATCCCCATCTAAGGATTTATTAACAGCCCCTCTCAAGAGACCAGGAAGCAGGGCCTGAAGGTACAGGAATTTTCCCTGGCTATTATCTAGCAAAACTTTCTTTTACAGCAGTAGCTATAACCTGACAGGTGTGAGCAAAATAAATTCAATTCAGATTCTTTTTTTCCCCTAACCTATATATCCCTCTGAAATGGACTGGAATGGGTGAATTTAACTCAGATGACCATTATATCTACTACTGTGGGCAGGAATCCCTCAGAAGAAATGGAGTGGCCATCATGGTCAACAAAAGAGTCTGAAATGCAGTACTTGGATGCAATCTCAAAAACAACAGAATGATCTCTGTTCGTTTCCAAGGCAAACCATTCAATATCACAGTAATCCAAGTCTATGCCCCAACCAGTAATGCTGAAGAAGCTGAAGTTGAACGGTTCTATGAAGACCTACAAGACCTTTTAGAACTAACACCCAAAAAAGATGTCCTTTTCATTATAGGGGACTGGAATGCAAAAGTAGGAAGTCAAGAAACACCTGGAGTAACAGGCAAATTTGGCCTTGGAATATGGAATAAAGCAGGGCAAAGACTAATACAGTTTTGCCAAGAAAATGCACTGGTCATAACAAACACCCTCTTCCAACAACACAAGAGAAGACTCTACACATGGACATCACCAGATGGTCAACGATGAAATCAGATTGATTATATTCATTGCAGCCAAAGACGGAGAAGCTCTATACAGTCAGCAAAAACAAGACCAGGAGCTGACTGTGGCTCAGACCATGAACTCCTTATTGCCAAATTCAGACTTAAATTGAAGAAAGTAGGCGATGGCACCCCACTCCAGTACTCTTGCCTGGAAAATCCCAGGGATGGAGGAGCCTTGCAGGTTGCAGTCCATGGGCTCACAAAGAGTCAGACACGACTGAGCGACTTCACTTTGACTTTTCACTTTTATGCATTGGAGAAGGAAATGGCAACCCACTCCAGTGTTCTTGCCTGGAGAATCCCAGGGACGGGGGACCCTGTTGGGCTGCTGTCTATGGGGTCGCACAGAGTCAGACATGATTGAAGCGACTTAGCAGCAGCAGCAGGGAAAACCACTAGACCATTCAGGTATGACCTAAATCAAATCCCTTATGATTATACAGTGGCAGTGAGAAATAGATTTAAGGGCCTAAATCTGATAGAGTGCCTGATGAACTATGGAATGACGTTCGTGACATTGTACAGGAGACAGGGATCAAGACCATTCCCATAGAAAAGAAATGCAAAAAAGCAAAATGGCTGTCTGGGGAGGCCTTACAAACAGCTGTGAAAAGAAGAGAAGTGAAAAGCAAGGGAGAAAAGGAAAGATATAAGCATCTGAATGCAGAGTTCCAAAGAATAGCAAGAAGAGATAAGAAAGCCTTCTTCAGCAATCAATGCAAAGAAATAGATGAAAACAACAGAATGGGAAAACTAGGGATCTCTTCAAGAAAATCAGAGATACCAAAGGAACATTTCATGCAAAGATGGGCTCGATAAAGGACAGAAATGGTATGGACCTAACAGAAGCAGAAGATATTAAGAAGAGATGGCAAGAATACACAGAAGAACTGTACAAAAAGGATCTTCACGACCCAGATAATCATCAACGGTGTAATCACTGACCTAGAGCCAGACATCCTGGAATGTGAAGTCAAGTGGGCCTTAGAAAGCATCACTACGAACAAAGCTAGTGGAGGTGATGGAATTCTAGTTGAGCTATTCCAAATCCTGAAAGATGATGCTGTGAAAGTGCTGCACTCAATATGCCAGCAAATTTGGAAAACTCAATAGTGACCACAGGACTGGAAAAGTCAGTTTTCATTCCAATCTCAAAGAAAGGCAATGCCAAAGAATGCTCACACTACCGCACAATTGCACTCATCTCACACGCTAGTAAAGTAATGCTCAAAAGTCTCCAAGCCAGGCTTCAGCAATATGTGAACCGTGAACTTCCTGATGTTCAAGCTGGTTTTAGAAAAGGCAGAGGAACCAGAGATCAAATTGCCAATATACGCTGGATCATGGAAAAGCAAGAGAGTTCCAGAAAAACATCTATTTCTGCTTTATCGACTATGCCAAAGCCTTTGACTGTGTGGATCACAATCAACTGTGGACAATTCTGAAAGAGATGGGAATACTAGACCACCTGATCTGCCTCTTGAGAAATTTGTACGCAGGTCAGGAAGCAACAGTTAGAACTGGACATGGAACAACAGACTGGTTCCAAATAGGAAAAGGAGTACGTCAAGGCTGTATATTGTCATCCTGCTTATTTAACTTCTATGCAGAGTACATCATGAGAAACGCTGGACTGGAAGAAATACAAGCTGGAATCAAGATTGCCGGGAGAAATCTCAATAACCTCAGATATGCAGATGACACCACCCTTATGGCAGAAAGTGAAGAGGAACTCAAAAGCCTCTTGATGAAAGTGAAAGTGGAGAGTGAAAAAGTTGGCTTAAAGCTCAACATTCAGAAAATGAAGATCATGGCATCTGGTCCCATCACTTCATGGGAAATAGATGAGTAAACAGTGGAAACAGTGTCAGACTTTATTTTTGGGGGCTCCAAAATCACTGCAGATGGTGACTGCAGCCATGAAATTAAGAGACGCTTACTCCTTGAAAGAAAAGTTATGACCAACCTAGACAGCATATTCCAAAGCAGAGACATTACTTTGCCAACAAAGGTTCGTCTAGTCAAGGCTATGGTTTTTCCTGTGGTCATGTATGGATGTGAGAGTTGGACTGTGAAGAAGGCTGAGCGCCGAAGAATTGATGCTTTTGAACTGTGGTGTTGGAGAAGACTGTTGAGAGTCCCTTGGACTGCAAGGAGATCCAACCAGTCCATTCTGAAGGAGATCAGCCCTGGGATTTCTTTGGAAGGAATGATGCTAAAGCTGAAACTCCAGTCCTTTGGCCACCTCATGCAAAGAGTTGACTCATTGGAAAAGACTCTGATGCTGGGAGGGATTGGGGGCAGGAGGAGAAGGGGACGACAGAGGATGAGATGGCTGGATGGCATCACTGACTCGAAGGAGGTGAGTCTGAGTGAACTCCGGGAGTTGGTGATGGACAGGGAGCCTGGTGTGCTGCGATTCATGGGGTCGCAAAGAGTCGGACACGACTGAGCGACTGATCTGATCTGAAGAGTTCCTTATGTGTTTTGGATATATTAACCCCTTGTCATATATGTGGTTGTAAATATTTTCTCCAATTCTGTAGGTTTCCTTTTCATTCTGCTGACTGTTTTCTTTACTGTGCAGAAGCTTTTTAGTTTGATGTAGTCCCACTTGTCTACTTTTGCTTATTTTCTTGTACATTTGGTTTCAGGGTTATTTCTTTCAGTTGGATTTCCTTAAGCCATATACTTACTTCAAAGACCTCCTTTGTTAAAGCTCTTGCTACATGTTGCTAAACTGCGTAAGTTTCTAGTTTATACTATCAGAGGCAATAACAAATCCTTATTCTAGCACCAATTATCTTTTTTAAAAAAATAATAAAAATACAACTTTTCTTCCTTATTTCACTTTACATTTCTCTACTGGAGAAGATAAACATTACCTCTACAGTAGTATTTTCTTACCCAGTACTTTGTAAATGGTCTTCCTTGCCAGGATATTTTAACATTGATATCTATTGTTTTTTTGATATATTGTGAAGACTTTAGTTCTTAGTCATATTAACAAATAAACATTATCTCTACAGTAGTATTTTCTTACCCAGTACTTTGTAAATGGTCTTCTTCCTTGCCAGGGAATTTTAACATTGATATCTATTGTTTTTTTTGATATATTGTAAAGACTTTAGTTCTTAGTCATATAAACAAATATATATATATGCCCATTGTTTTATATAATTTTTATTTGCCTTTTACTTTAGGGTTTTATTTCCTTACAAAAAGATTTTCTATTTTAGATAAAACCTATTAAATTTTCTATGTAACTTCTTTTATCAATTTAAGCCTAGAAAGTTCTTATACATAGAGATATCAGCTATTTCTGTACATACTCATCCAACTTTTTATAGTCTGATAGTTTTAATTTAACTCATCAGGACATCTAAATTTCTTTTTAAAATTATAAGAATTTGAACTAGATTTATAAATTTTTCCAGCCAAGTTTCCTTAATTAGTTATTTAAAACTTACAAGTTTTATATTTATTCATTATGCCTACTTAATCATATATTAGAGTCTGTTTCTGGCCTAACCTTTTCCATGACTTTTTGTCTATTTTTGTATCAGAAACACACTTTTAAGTACTATTATTTAATAATATCTTCTATTACATGACAATTATACATAATGCTTCTTTTTAAAATGTCTTTGCATATCTTACCCAGTTATTCTTCCACAAAAATTTCAGAAAAATAGTGTCCTACTCAAAAATTAACTCTGTAAGTGTATTTAACCAAAATTATATTAATCTATATGTTAAATTAGGAAAAGTAAATACCTTTATGATATCAATTTTTCTATAGATATCAATTCTTTCCAAATTTATGTAAAGATTTAATTCTGTTTCAACCAAATACAAGTAAGTTTACATAAAGTTTCTTCATATACTTCTTAAGTGTTTTTTGATAAGGTTATTCATGTATTTTATTATGAAGGTCATTTTACTAATATATTGTATCATTAATCATTGTCAATATAAAGGAAAAGTATTTTGGACTTAATGATATCTCATCTTTTCTAAAATTTAATCAATTATAATTGTTTAATTTGTACTCAAACTTTATAACTAGGCAGTTTAAAAAATGATAATGAAATTCTATCAACTATATAAGAGATTTCCAAATATTGCTAGCTAAATAAAACAGAATTTGATGAAGAATCCAACAGTTACCATGGATAGGAAAAAGTTCAAACTGAGCTAAATATCTCATTGAAAGAAAGATTTCTAGATATCTCCCCTTTGGGGGAAGTGAGGAAGGCCGTCAGGGTGGTCTCACAAAGTGGCCAGAAATAGAAGATTAACCGAGATGATCTGCAAAGAGCAATGGTTGCAAAATAATCCGCCTACATAAGACAATCAAGACATCTAAAATTTCATCATTAGAGCAACCTATGAATGCCTCTTTTCATGCCTTCATAGAGAAGCAACATATGCAAATTTTTTACTGAAGCATGGTTGAGATTCCACATCGCATTAGTGTCAGGTGTACTACATGGTGACCTGACATGTACACGTTATGAAATGATCACCATGATAAGTCTAGTAACTATCGGTCCCCATACAAACTTATTACTTTATTGACCATATTCCTTATGCTGTATATTACATCCCATGGCTTATTTATTTTATACCTGGAGGCTTTTTAACCTCTTTATCCCCTTCCCCTATATCACCCACCATCCCACCCCCACCAAGTAACACATATAATTAAAATCTGTGTGTGATTTATAAGAGCTACTTTCCTTTTCGTGAGAAAAACTGAACATGTGGGAAGCATCATCTCCCAATGAAAAGAGAGTTTAAAGAAGTATAAATGCCACCAACACCAGTCATACTTCAGTTAAGAGACAATTTTTTCTCAGGCAGGTAGTTTACTGGTTTTTTCCCTGCCCCACAGCCTCCTTCTCTCCTTTTCCATCATCATCAGTCTTCCCTCAGAACACCTGGGCTCTAGTTTCCCTTCTTCCAGAAACAGAAGGTACAGCTTCAAGCTGCCACTGATTGCCTGGTCTCAATTACTTAGAAATTAGGTGTTGAGCAAAATTATTACTTTGAAGTCTTATCATTTTTAAGTGTTGAGGTTTTAATAGTATTTGTGAAGGGAAAGGGTGAAACATCCTACCAACTGTATTGATTTTGCTGAAAGACAATGTCCAAATCCTTCAGGACAAAAAAAACTATTTGGTGTTTCACTGTCTAATCCAAAGCAAAAATGAAATGTCATGAGATGTGATTTTTAACTATTATATTAGTATACTGATTTGCTATTTTTAGACCCTTCGACTTGAGAAACGAAATAAAATGTACATCATTTCTGTTGGGAAAATATTCTTTTCGGGCTGGTTATCCTGGGGCAGGACTGAACACACACACCTACCAATCCCCACTAACAAAACTGTGAAGGAGATGTTTTTACAAGAAAGCATAAACTTATTAATACAAGGAAACTGGAAAAGCAGTGGCAGGCATGCAGGGAGTGAAGAAGGAATAAGCAGAACACAGAGACTTTTCAGGGTGGTGAAACTACCCTGTATGACATTATAATGGTGGATACATGTCATTATACCTTCATTAAAACCATAGAATATACAACATCGAGAGTGAACTCTAATGTAAAAAAGGTAGAAGGTGGATCTGGAGAAACGAACAGAAAGTACCAGCTCAGAATTACTCATCTGAGCTTTTCTGCCTAGAAAAGACTACCTTGGTCCATTTTCCAGGGTCTAGAATGTTTTTCATCATCTCCTTTTGCACAGAAACCAGTACTTTAAATATGACATACTGTTTTCATTACCCCTGATTAAAACTCTTTCACAGCCAGGATTTTCAAGTTACCTTAAAACACAGTGTCTTTGAAAAGTGTTTAACTCCCAAACCCATTAAGAGATTTTGGTGTTTTTTTTTTTTATTAAAGTATTTATTACCCAGCGGGCATTTAACAACCTGGATTCAATGACCAGCAATGGGTCATAATAATAATTGAAAGAAACATCGAATCTGCCTCGGAAAGGCGAGACTGGCCTCTAGTCTATCCTAGACTTCTCCTTTCTTAGATTGGGAGGTGGACTAGTTTTCAGGGCTTTGTTTGCCTCTTTGTTTCCTTTTAAGACTTAAGGAAGAAAATTCTGGCAAGCTTCTTAGAGATGTATGATGCCGTGAGACTGAGTTAATTTGACAGTCTGTTAATTTTGTTCTTCAGCTGTAACATACATGAACCACTGCTTCATGCTTTGTAACACAAACAGCAGGCTGACATCAACTTCGTTTTTGTTTCTTTTCTGAGAATCAATTATTTTATGAGAAAAGGGAAGAAAATTTCACCTTTTTTGACAGCTTAAAAAAAAATAAACAAACAGACTTCGGTATCCCACCCTGTGAATTTTGCTACAATGTCCTATTTCCATTTAAGTTGCAAGTTCAAACATAGACCTGATGTACAGAACTCTTAAATATCCGAAATGTTCTGAGTTGGGTTTGTTTTTTTTTACAAGAGAAATGAATAAAACAGACACACAATAAATCAGTATTTCTGATAAAAATGCTACTCTGCTTACTATATTTTCCATTACCTCTTCTAATCTTTTCATTTACAAATTGAATTCCCTCCTTTCTCAAAACAGATTCAGGATTTCAGACTAAAACCCTGTAGTTATACTACTGTCCACAGTAGGCTCACAATGTATGTTTCACTTAGTTTTTATTATCACCCCTGAAAAATCTACCCACTCTTTTTCACTGGTGATCAGTGATGATGTTAGGATTTCTTATACTCTTGGTATTCCAGTAAGAAGACTACACTCCTTTCTAACTAACTTGCTGACTTTTCTGCATCACCGAAGTGCCCTCAGTTCAGTTCAGTTGCTCAGTCGTGTCCGACTCTTTTCGACCCCATGAATTGCAGCACTCCAGGCCTCCCTGTCCATCACCAACTCCCGGAGTTTACACAAACTCACACCCATCGAGTCAGTGATGCCATCCAGCCATCTCATCCTCTGGCGTCCCCTTCTCCTCCTGCCCCCAATCCCTCCCAGCATCAGAGTCTTTTCCAATGAGTCAACTCTTCGCATGAGGTGGCCAAAGTACTGGAGTTTCAGCTTCAGCATCAGTCCTTCCAAAGAAATCCCAGGGCTGATCTCCTTCAAAATGGACTGGTTGGATCTCCCTGAAGTCCAAAGGGACTCTCAAGAGTCCTCTCCAACACCACAGTTCAAAAGCATCAATTCTTCGGCACTCAGCTTTCTTCACAGTCCAACTCTCGCATCCATATGACCACAGGAAAAACCATAGCCTTGACTAGACGAACCTTTGTTGGCAAAGTAATGTCTCTGCTTTTGAATATGCTATCTAGGTTGGTCATAACTTTCCTTCCAAGGAGTAAGCGTCTTTTAAGTCATGGCTGCAGTCACCATCTGCAGTGATTTTGGAGCCCCCCAAAATAAAGTCTGACACTGTTTCCACTGTTTACTCATCTATTTCCCACGAAGTGGTGGGACCGGATGCCATGATCTTCGTTTTCTGAATGTTGAGCTTTAAGCCAACTTTTTCACTCTCCTCTTTCACTTTCATCAAGAGGCTTTTGAGTTCCTCTTCACTTTCTGCCATAAGGGTGGTGTCATCTGCATATCTGAGGTTATTGAGATTTCTCCCAGCAATCTTGATTCCAGCTTGTGCTTCTTCCAGCCCAGCGTTTCTCATGATGTACTCTGCATAGAAGTTAAATAAGCAGGGTGACAATATACAGCTTTGACGTACTCCTTTTCCTATTTGGAACCAGTCTGTTGTTCCATGTCCAGTTCTAACTGTCGCTTCCTGACCTGCATACAAATTTCTCAAGAGGCAGATCAGGTGGTCTGGTATTCCCATCTCTTTCAGAATTTTCCACAGTTGATTGTGATCCACACAGTCAAAGGCTTTGGCATAGTCAATAAAGCAGAAATAGATGTTTTTCTGGAACTAGGCCCTTCCTATTAAGTTTAAAATAAAGAGGTACTCAACCTGTACTCGGAGAAGGCAATGGCACCCACTCCAGTACTCTTGCCTGGAGAATCCCATGGATGGAGGAGCCTGGTGGGCTACAGTCCATAGGGTCACTAAGAGTCGAACACGACTGAGCGACCTCATTTTCACTTTTCACTTTCATGCATTGGAGAAGGAAATGGCAACCCACTCCAGTGTTCTTGCCTGGAGACTCCCAGGGACAGAGGAGCCTGTTGGGCTGCCACCTATGGGGTCGCACAGAGTCGGACATGACTGATGCAACTTAGCAGCAGCAGCAACCTGTACTAGTGCATGAAAATATCAAAACATCATTTCTGACTGATCACCAATTGATTCCAATGCTACCTTTTGAGACTAGGAAAAAAATAGTTGGAAAATAAGCATTTCTTATAACTGAAAAATAGATCTGCAATATGTTCTCACAAGGCAAAGGAAAAAAAAAGTCTAGAAGGCATCAAATCACTTCCAGGTGGTTAAAATGAGAGTGTTCATTCTTTCAAGGGAATCACATAATTAATGGAAAGAGTTCATATCTGCTACAAAGGCATTGAAAATATTCTCAGTTCCCAATTTATTTTGCAAAAACTGAAATATTTCTTCCCAGTATTTGTTCAAACACCATAAAGTGACCTGGTGATTTACCTTCTACTAAAATGTTAACCAGTAGAGATGATCTCAATGGAATAAACTATAAGAAATTTTCAAAATTTCCAAACTATCCACCATAATAAGCACTTAAATTTTGGCCCATGAATCATAGGCATTTAGCCCTGTTATTCTCCACATACTGCCCATCTCCTTTTGACAGCCTTTTCATGATTAATCATTATCTCCTCCCTCTGGTGTATTATTTGTACATTTACAAAATCAGAATAGCAGAACACAACGCCTAATAGTTCTTTGGGGTTTTGCTACTGCTCTTTTTCCTTAACTAAAATACAGCCTTCCTGAAAGCATAGTACATGCATACTAAGTTGCTTCAGGCATGTCTGACTCTTTGCAACCCCAAGGAATGTAGCCCACCAAGCTCTTCTGTCCAAGGGATTCTCCAGGCAAGAATACGGGAGTGGGTTGCCATGCCTTTCTCCAGGGGATCTTCCTGATCCAGGGATCGAACCCCAGCTCCTGCACTGCAGGTGGATTCTTTACCAATGAGCCACTGGGGAAGCCCTGAAAGCATAGTGCCTGCCTTTAAATTCTTTTCTAATACTCCAGTCATTAACCAAAAGAAGGTCCCCTGCATGAGTGACACTTGCCTTAACAGAACTACTCAGCCCTACGGTTCATCTCAGGAAGTTCTGCGCCTTATGGATGGCTTTAAGAATTCTGCTTCTCTTAGGGATCTTCTAGTTGGAAGTAGGAGAAAAGTCTCACATTGACTTACACAAAAAAATATTTACTGTTCCTTTAAATGAAAGGTCACACTAAGAAGGAACCTGAGAGATTCTTTATTCAGGACTCAGATGATATCAGCAGTGTTCTTTGCTTCTCTCCCTGCAGTGGGTCCTGCAACTTCAGGCTCCTCTTATCTTTACACACAATCCAGAGCCAGAGCGAAAGTCAAACAAAAGCTCCAACAGAAGCCTGGGTTGAGTCTTTGTAGCTGAGATTGGCCAGGTCAGTGGTTCTGACTGGCTTAGCTTGGGTAAGGAGAGCAGGGTGGAGGCAACTCCAACCCAAAGCTTCTGGGCCAGGAGGGGAGGCAGAATGGCCTCCGGGCAAAACTGTGGTGGGGGAACATGGACACAGTGGAACAAAACCAACCCATAGCCACTTGTGGGACTGCATCCACTTCTGCCTTTCAGGTAATTTGCTATTATTTTCCTTAGCAATAAATTTTGTCAGAATAGTAACCCTGTGTGGGGTCCATAGTGTGGCAATTATGTTCCCTAATGGCAAACACATTCCACAGGACTATTGAATGAAATTCTTATTTTTTTTCCTTCCAGAAATGATTTCCAGATTTGTATGATATAAAATAACAGATATACTAATGATGCACTCAGACTTCCACTGTCCTTTAGTATGCTCTTCTCAAGATCTCAATATAACAAAATCATGTGGTTTTCATTCATTATCTGTCTTTTAACATATGAAAAACTATAACACCATAGATAAATACTTTCTATCAATTTATGAAGTCTAATTTTTGTATTAATCATCTGCAATTCTTAATAGGGTCCTAAAAGATCTCCCTGAGTTAACAGGTCTTGACTCATGATTTTAGCTATTTTTACCACATCTAACATGGCACTAAAAGCTCCCCATGGCAAGAGGGAACGTGTTAAAAGTCTGTGGTTAATGCCTCTCCCTTGTTCCCCGATGCCTTCCCTAAGAGGCCAGTTCCTTTTAGCACTTTCAGGCCAGGCAACTGTGTTCACCAGTGTCACTGCCTTTTTCTCCTTTGTAAACACTTGAGAAACAAGTCAAATGTCATTCTATCATTTCCGCTCCTTCTTGCTTCCCTTTAAATACTTTGGAAGAAAATTATTTTTCCAAAACTGTATTTAGATTTATTCATCCAGTAAAACTGTATCTTTGCATATTGTGGAATAGTTTTTAAGCAATGCCAAGGATTTTTTAGTTTCGTTTTTGCTTATTTGGCTTTTTTTTTTTTTTTGCCTCTTGTCCATTTCATCCCACATTTATTCCTTTTCATAAAGTTGACTTTTTTCCATTCAAACTTCTGTCAGATTTTTATCTGTCCTATCTTCTTTCCCTGAAGGCATCTTGAAAGTGAAAGTGAAGTCTCTCAGTCATGTCCGACTCTTTGTGATCCCACAACCCGACCAGGCTCCTCCGTCCATGGGATTTTCCACACAAGAGTACTGGAGTGGGTTGCCATTTCCTTCTCCAGGGTATCTTCCCAACCCAGGGATCAAACCCAGGTCTCCCGCATTGCAAACAGGCACTTACCTTCTTAAAGATGCCTTCTCCAAACAGCTGTTCAAAGGACTAGGATACTGCTTAAACCTAAAATCACCATCCTAAAATTATTTCTGTTTTATTATCCCCTTGTCAAAAATGAAAACTGAAAGAAGTCATAAAATATTGTTAAACTTATTAACATTTTGTATTTACATATACAAACACCATAAATCCCAAAATAGTCAGGTGAAGTCCTGGATATTTTTACCTATTGATTTTAATTAAATTTAAGTTGTCAGGATTGCAAGTAAGAGAGAAAGGAGAAATAGATGGGGGGAAAAAAAAAAAAAAAAACCACGAGCAAGCTTTTTATCCCAGCTCTTGGGGGAAAAAACTAATAAGCCACCTCCACGGTGAATTTCTAGTGAATCATTAACCAGGGATTTGTTGCCTTGGTTACTGAGCCAGGTAGAGATTTCAGAAAAAAAGCAATGTGACCTATGAGCTCAGGAAACTGAAGAAGTGAAATTTCTGCATGATGATATTTGCAGTTTCTACAGAAAGAAATGAAAAGAGTAAAAAATGTATGTTAAAATGGAAAAAGGATATCTTGCGTTCTGTCCCAATGTCAAGACATTTACACACACACACACTTAATCATAGCATCTCAGTGTTAGTTTGCTAACAAGATTTTATAACAGACCAGTTCCAATATATGAGACGACTCCTATCCTAGAAAACAGAATACTGTGCTCATCAGGGGTCACTGGACATGGGCTTTTCCATTGAGTTATGGTTCTATGATTCATTACATTATACTGTATCAAAATAAAAATCACAAGAATATTCCTACCAGCCCCAAAACCGAAAGGAAAAACTAGAGTCAGAATTTGAAGGCATGACTTCAAGTAGTAAACCTTTACCTTTAGTACAAAACTCAGGTTCACACTCAAGACACCAGTGGTTTTCTAACTAACGCCTGCCCAGTGATGGGAGAGACCATTGTACCCATAATAGTTCATTTTGTTCCATTTCTCTGGAGAACTCTGGATCCTACAGGATCCAAGCCCTACATCTTATTTTTTTGGTGCCAATTCTCCAAGCCAGTCCAGTTTATACTAAAACCAAGACCTGAGGATCGGAAGTAAAAGGCTGGCAAAGTCACAGCTGCCCTTTAAAGAGAATAGGGCATCTAAATAAGAAAACATAAGAACCTTAAATTCTGTCAGTGGCTAGTGATAAACAGGCAGCATGGCACGGCCGGTAGGTCAGAGGCTCTGGGGTCAGCTGGCTGGGGTTTGTATTCTAGCTCCACTACTCACTGACTGGGGGCCTTGAAAGTGAAACGAAACTCAATTTCCTGTCAGCTACGCAATGGGAATAATCACACCGACCCCAGAAGACTGATTGTTATCAAAATTCAGGGAGATAATACAGCCAAAGCTTCCAGCTCAATAAAAATTAGTATCGTTCTTTCCTCCTATTTCCCATCTGCACCCCTCTTACTTTTCATTTAAAAAGTAAATTTCCTGAAATATTTAAACTTGAGATTCTAAAATTTAGAACATTTTCCATTCACATCTTTAAGTGATACTTTTTCTAAGTGCAATATTACTAGGGCTTTCTTGGTCTGGAACCCTTCAACACACATAAACAAATAAATACCTTAAAGCAAAGCTGAAAACAAACGTTAAAAGGGTAGACTTAAGGTTCAGATTGAGGTGTAAATTCCTAAAACACGCACATCATTTAATTTGTGCCCACACTGGAATGTGGTCACTGAGTGTTCCCACCTGGTCTTACAGCCTCAGACAGGAGGTATTCATGATTAAGATATATTCTCAATCATAAATTACTCTGTGTTTACAATCTTCCCATCATCCTGTATCTGCAGTTGCAGGATTTCTTTCACCATCATTTATTCAGTTTGGGAAATACTTAAAGTTCTCTGTTCAAGCTTAGCACTGGACTAAGGTAAATGAGATGAATAGTCGGCATCTGCAATTTATCACAAATTCAACAGAAGATGCTGAGATTTGCTTTATTCCCAATCAGGCTTTATTTAGACTTACCTTTTTATGACCATAATGGGCTTTCTGCCTTTATTTCCTGTCAAAGTTCTTAGATGCTTATTACTTGATATTTATTTATCCTTCACCTTTCAGAGGCAGCCAAATCCTAAGATGTTTAAATATATGGTACAGATTTTGAATTTTTTAGGGCTCAATTTTAGTTAGAATTATCTTGCCAGTGGCAAAACAAAATGGCAGAAATACCACTGGGGCTTTGAATCATCTGCTTAGTAAAACTTTCTTTTTCTTACTTCCTTCATGATTCAAATATTACCTTATATTTCATATACAAGAGATGATTTTTAAATATTAGCCAATAAGATTATGTATTTAATAATGATATATGAAGGTACCCATTTTACAAAGAACATTTTTACTTTATGATTCCCTATATTTTCCTGTAGAAGTCTGTTACATGAACATGGACCTTTGGCCTGCTGCTGCTGCTGCTGCTGCTGCTAAGTCGCTTCAGTCGTGTTTTACTCTATGCGACCCCATAGACGGCAGCCCACCAGGCTCCCCCGTCCCTGGGATTCTCCAGGCAAGAACACTGGAGTGGGTTGCCATTTCCTTCTCCAATGCATGAAAGTGAAAAGTGAAAGTGACGTCGCTCAGTTGTGTCTGACTCTTCGCGACCCCATGGACTGCAGCCTACCAGGCTCCTCCATCCATGGGATTTTCCAGGCAAGAGTACTGGAGTGGGGTGCCACTGCCTTCTCCGGACCTTTGGCCTATTTAATGTCAAATATTGGGGTAGATATAACAAAAAGTATAAAGTGGTTTCTGCTTTCAAGGGGTTGATAGTCTCCCAGAAATGAGACGCATATAAACAAATCATTATTGTATCAGTTTGTCAAAGGTTCCATGGAAAGACAGCCTGGGGCAGGATGAACTCTGAAGGTTTATTTGCAGTGCATGATCCCCAGGAAGCAAGAGTAAGGAAAACTGTAAGTATAGCTGGGAAGATGGGGAGCGAGGCAACGGGACACATCACTGGGCTGGCAACTGCTTCTCAAAGAATCCTGAAAAGATGCAGCGGGCCACTGGTAGTGCATTTTCTCAGCTACTCGGATGTCTGCACGACACACTCTGTGTAGAGAGAGAAGCCTGTGGGAAAGAAGGAGGACCTTCCTACCTGGCTGCCCCCTGCCGGTTTCCACTGGTTGACTTTGATGCAATACAGAATCGATTCCGTGCCAAGCAGTTTGCACCATCAAGCCCTTAGGCAGACCCTGGGAAGCCAGAGGCAGGCATGCAGCTGGCTGATCTGCCACCATGGTAGGTAAAGCAGAGCTCACAGAGAAAGATTTGGGAGGTAGATGAGCCCAAGAGACTCTGGAAAAGCAATCAGGTACAAACAGAATGCAATAAAGCCAGGTAAAAATGTTAGGGAAACTCAGACAAGGAGCCACTGAGGAAGGCTGAGGTGACTGTGGCTGGAATAGTGAACTGATGGAATTACATTTTTGATGAGAAGAGTATATGCATATTATGTATGCATAGTAGAAGATAGTGTACTGGTTCTTAGAATGGTCCACATTGTTCGATCTAAGTCTTTAAATCTGTATCAGTGTGTTGGCTACTGTTCTCTAACAAGAAATCTCAGCTCCACTAGGGGCAGTGGGCTTAACAAAGGATGTGGTTCAGAGGAGAAACCAATAAGCCCATTTACTGCCCATTCAAACACGTTAGAAGATTTAGCGTCAGCTTCCAAAGGCTGAAATTGATAGCTGACCATCTTCTAAGACAGCTGGTGCCCACTCTATCAGGTCCTGCCTTTGTGACCTTTCTATCCTTTCCCAGATAAATTCCTCAGAAGGAAAAATAAGCAAAGTCAAATATAGAGGTGATAGCTAGCCTAAGATTTTTGGTTTTATGGTGCTTTGGTTTAATTAAAACTGTACCTTTTAGAATTCAGCCTCCATATAGGCTACTGCTGCTGATTCAATTTGTGGATCCATATAATCAGTCATTTTCTCATTTTATGGGTATTAAAGTATAAGTAGATGAGCAAAAAATTTAGATAACCAATGTTAATTTTATCAACTCAGCACAAATGGTTTCATTCTGTTCACCTATCTACATCTTCTCCATGAAAATACATGTCTTTTTCCATTTTTTAATGTAAGTTTTTATTTCTTCTCAGCAATACTGTACTTAGTAGGCATCTGTGCGCTTTGTACCGTTCTAAACATTATGTACTGTGCTGTGCTTATGCTCAGTCGTGTTTGACTCTCTGCAACCCAATGGACTGTAGCCCACCAGGCTCCTCTGTTTATGGGGATTCTCCAGGCAAGAATATTGGAGTGGGTTGCCATGCCCTCCTGCAGGGCATCTTTTCCCAACCCAGAGATTGAACCCTGGCCTCTCGCATTGCAGGCAGATTTCTTTACTGGCTGAGCCACCAGGGAAACCCTCTAAACATTATAAGTGGCTTCAGAAAATAAATCACCCCCTTTACAGAGTTTGCTGTTTGGTTAAGGAGACAATCCAGAGTCAGAATCTCAAGGATGGGAGCTACTATGGGGATTTGTTAAGGCCAAAACACACACCTGAAACACTAAATAAAGATAACAACCTCAGATAAAATAAAAATTTTTATAAGAGTTCAAAAAGAGAGAAATAAATATGTTTGAAAACTCGAAGATTGATGAGGAGGAGGTAGTAGATGATTGCAACCTGAAGAATTCCTAGACATTAAACAGATAAAGCAGAAGAAAAAAAAAAATCCCAATTATAGGGAAAAAGTAGGAGCAAAGGAACATAGGTAGAAAGAAGCACAGCAAGTTCTCAGGGCAACAGGGTTGGGGGATAAGAAGTCCAGTAGTGCAGAGAGTTTGGCTCAGTGGTAAAGAATCTGCCTGTCAGTGCAGGAGACAAGGGTTCGATTTCTGAGTAGGGAAGATCCCCTGGAGAAGAAAAGGGCCCACTCTAGTATTCTGGCCTGGGAAATTTCATGGATGGAGAAGCCTGGAGGGCTTCAGTCCATGGGATCGCAAGAGAGTCAGACACAACAATCAGCAATTAACCAACAATAACAAGAGCGGAGGGTACTGGTTGGGGAGGAACAGGAAATAAAACTGGTAGGATGGCAGATGGGAAAATTTGAAATTCCAGGACACTGTGACATGGATTTTTAGACATACATTAAATCCTATAGCCTGACTCTGAAGCTAACTTTACTCAATCTTGCTAACCTTCCAGAAGTCCAAAATAGAATTACAAATGGTACAGTGAGTGGCTAGACCAGAACTAAGTGCCTGAAAACAGGAAAAGCCTGTGTTATCCCAATGAGACAGGATGAATCACTCTGTATAATCCAGAAGATGCACTCCAGTGTATTTAAAGTAGACCAAGAAGGATGATCTACACATTAAAAAAGCACAGATTTGTAATCAGCAGTCACCCCTTTTCCTCTCCAACCAAACACATGCACACATCATTTGAGAAAACAAAACAATACCATTTCTTAAGATGTGAAATGCTCCCTGTCTCATAGTAGGTGGAAAATTTCATCAGCCCTTCTTTGTATTTCTACAGCTTTTATTAATTAAGCATACAAACAAATTTTCTGTAACCTCAGCCTGAACTTTCATTATTTTCTTGAAATTTTTATTTTCTTTTGTCAGTTTAGTTCAGTCACTCAGTTGTGTCCAACTCTTTGCAACCCCATGGACTGCAGCACACCAGGCTCCCCTGTCCTTCTTGATCTCCTGGAGTTTGCTCAAATTCATGTCCACTGAGTCAGTGATGCCTTCCAACCATCTCATCCTCTGTCGCCCCCTTCTCCTTTCGCCTTCAATCTTTCCTAGCATCAGAGTCTTTTCCAATGAGTCACCTCTTCACTTCAAGTGGCCAAAGTATTGGAGTTTCAGCATCAGTCCTTCTAGTGAATATTCAGGGTTGATTTCCTTTAGGATTGACTGGTTTGATCTCCTTGCAGTCCAAGGGACTCTCAAGAGTCTTCACCAACACTATAGTTCAAAAACATCAATTCTTCAGTGCTCAGCCTTCTTTATGGTCCAACTCTCACATCCATACATGACTACTGGAAAAACCATAGCTTTGACTATACAGACCTTTGTCAGCAAATTGATGTCTCTGCTTTTTAATACTCTGTGTAAGTTTGTCATAGCTTTCCTTCCAAGGAGAGGAAGTATATGAGAGCCATTCATTCACCTTACTCCTTGTTTCTTGCTTTCTTTATACTGCTTGTTTGCCAATTTGGTTGTAAACCCACACAAGCAGAAATGAATGCAGATCTCAACTATCATTCTTACTAGACTTCAAAACCGAACTTTACTGTGTGTTCTGTAACAAGTTCTGTTGGGTTTCTCAAAATTGCTTGCTATTTTTTGAACAATAATATCATTTCAATTATATAAATAGTTAGTATTTATTTCACCTGCAGTATATCAAGCATTGAGCTAGAGAGTGGGAAAGCCAAAGATGAATAAAAAATAGACTCTCTGCCTTCAAGGAACTTGGAGTCTATTGGAGGAGACAGACAAATAAATAAATAAATGTGTTTCACAGTGATCTTCACTGAGGTCAGTGGGAACTCAAGAGGGGCATCTTGGCCAACCAGCAGAGAAAAGAAGGCCTGATGGAAGTGGAAAAGAACAGGAGAGATAAATTATCTTAAAGTCTTGCTAACAGAGGAGATTGTTGAAAAAAAAAATCTTTAGCATGGATAGTCAGAAGGAAATGAGGTGAAGCTATCCCAAAGGGGAGAGTACAAACCAAGGGGAAAAGGCAATAAACAGTGTGTTATGTCCAAGGAACCAGAAACAGTGTGCAGCCACTACAGCATAAAATGTGAGGCAGGGAGAGCGGAAGACGATGCTTCATATGGTCCATGATGGACTCTGAGGCGGATCCGTAGGGGATGTGGATCAGTGAAGGCTTCACGCCAATAAGCACCATATTTGTTACCCACTGAACAGTCTATCACCTGGGTAGAAGAGCTCCCTCAGTGACAGTTTACTAACAGGTCTTAATCCAGAGAAAAGAAGTCCTGTAGACACATTATCCAGCCCACGAGCTTGCGTGTTACGGTGGTCTCCTGGCCAAAAAAGTTCATGTTCTTTCCTGTGTATGTGTGTGCCAGGGAGATAGATTAATCTGTATCTAATAGTTTCTCGAAAACCACCTTCAGAAGAAAGTGCACAAATACCATTGTGAATTATGTGGCAAAGACAGCAATGAAACCTTAGCTTATACTATAATTCTGAGAGCATATAATTCCGGAAGCAGTGTATGGAAAGGCCTCTAAACACTATCACTCAGAGAACAGTGAGGTATAAATTGCTACTGAGACAGAAACCAGACCTGCTAACACAGTAATTACTGGAAGTCAGAATCTCCACAATTATCAGTACTCAGGGTCCACTCAGTTAAGGTGTCTAAAGATAGCAATCCCCTGAGGGGCTCTCTCAACTGAGGTACATGAGTCGGCCAGAAGTACTCATTGGGAATGACTCAACCCACACTCAAAGACAAAAAAAAAAAAAATACAAATATAAATAGCAAGGCAATAAGGTTCTGAAATTGACTTTCAGGTCCTCTGAAGACACAGGCAAGCACACGAGGCCGGCATGACTAACAGCAGAGCACCGGATGGTTCAGCAGGGACCATCGTCTTCCTGGATGGCCCCGGACGTGCTGGGCATCTCTGTGCTGTGCTGCCCTAGGGCTGGTGCCACTTCCTTTCAGTATGATCAGTCTTGGTATATGAAAATATTCATCATTCTTCTGCACCTGTTGATTTATACCGTTTCATACGAATATGCTTTGCAAAATGCTTGCAGTCTGCTTTACTCATTGTCTCTTGGAATAGCTTTTATTTGCCTACTGGCTTAGGCAGCTCTAACATGAACTTCACAGGCTGAAGTCTCTAACAGGTGTAGAACTCTAGAGTGCTGGGGCCAAGAGGAAGGTTTATCTGTTCCCTTGCCAGAAAGAGTCTCTATGGTGTTGGGGCTCCAGCTACAAATAAACCTACAGTGTATATGCCCTTGATACTTTCTACCTTAATCATTCTGTCTCCAAGAGTAAAAACTCAGAAGCGACATTGCATATACTATACTTGCTATGTTCGGCATTCTCAACTTTCTCCCCAGTGTGAAATATTTAACCTTGTTATCAAAAATTACTGTATTTTAAAAATATAACTGAGAAATCCAGATTTTAGAAACCACTGTCATGCTTTTCTGGGAAAAGAGACATAGTTCTACACTGTAGTTTTTATATATTTTATCATGGAACTCTATGCAGTCTGCCTCAATTTCTACGTCCCATCTTCATTCAGTTCAGTTCAGTTCAGTTCAGTCGCTCAGTCGTATCCGACTCTTTGCAACCCCATGAATTGCAGCACGCCAGGCCTCCCTGTCCATCACCAACTCCCGGAGTTCACTCAGACTCACGTCCATCGAGTCAGTGATGCCATCCAGCCATCTCATCCTCTGGTGTCCCCTTCTCCTCCTACCCCCAATCCCTCCCAGCATCAGAGTCTTTTCCAATGAGTCAACTCTTCGCAGGAGGTGGCCAAAGTACTGGAGTTTCAGCTTTAGCATCATTCCTTCCAAAGAAATCCCAGGGATGATCTCCTTCAAAATGGACTGGTTGGATCTCCTTGCAGTCCAAAGGGACTCTCAAGAGTCCTCTCCAACACCACAGTTCAAAAGCATCAATTCTTCAGCGCTCAGCCTTCTTCACAGTCCAACTCTCACATCCATACATGACCACAGGAAAAACCATAGCCTTGACTAGATGGACCTTTGTTGGCAAAGTTATATCTCTGCTTTTCAATATGCTATCTAGGTTGGTCATAACTTTCCTTCCAAGGAGTAAGCATCTCTTAATTTCATGGCTGCAGTCACCATCTGTAGTGGTTTTGGAGCCCAGAAAAATAAAGTCTGACACTGATTCCACTGTTTCCCCATCTATTTCCCATGAAGTGATGGGACCAGATGCCATGATCTTCGTTTTCTGAATGTTGAGCTTTAAGCCAACTTTTTCACTCTCCACTTTCACTTTCATCAAGAGGCTTTTGAGTTCCTCTTCACTTTCTGCCATAAGGGTGGTGTCATCTGCATATCTCAGGTTATTGATATTTCTCCCGGCAATCTTGATTCCAGCTTATGCTTCTTTCAGTCCAGCATTTCTCATGATGTACTCTGCATATAAGTTAAATAAGCAGGGTGACAGTATACAGCCTTGATGTACTCCCTTTCCTATTTGGAAGCAGTCTGTTGTTCCATGTCCAGTTCTAACTGTTGCTTCCTGACCTGCATACAAATTTCTCAAGAGGCAGATCAGGTGGTCTGGTATTCCCATCTCTTTCAGAATTTTCCACAGTTGATTGTGATCCACACAGTCAAAGGCTTTGGCAGAGTCAATAAAGCAGAAATAGATGTTTTTCTGGAACTCTCTTGCTTTTACCATGATCCAGCGGATGTTGACAATTTGATCTCTGGTTCCTCTGCCTTTTCTAAAACCAGCTTGAACATCAGGAAGTTCACGGTTCACATATTGCTGAAGCCTGGCTTGGAGAATTTTGAGCATTACTTTACTAGCATGTGAGATGAGTGCAATTGTGCGATAGTTTCAGCATTCTTTGGCATTGCCTTTCTTTGGGATTGGAATGAAAACTGACCTTTTCAGTAAGGTCCCATCTTACCAGAAGCCAAATCTACCCAGGATGGGCTTGCTGATCTTGTACTCAGTTGTCTTCTAAATACTGATCCTGGATCTAAGTCTTTAGTTTATAGTTTTTTATGCTTTCTATACTGTGATAAGAGAAGGCAATGGCACCCCACTCCAGTACTGTTGCCTGGAAAATCCCATGGATGGAGGAGCCTGGTAGGCTGAAGTCCGTGGGGTCGCTAAGAGTCGGACACAACTGAGCGACTTCACTTTCACTTTCTACTTTCAAGCATTGGAGAAGGAAATGACAACCCACTCCAATGTTCTTGCCTGGAGAATCCCATGGACGGAGAAGCCTGGCAGGCTGCAGTCCATGGGGTAACACAGAGTCGGACACGACTGAAGCGACTTAGTAGTAGTAGTAGAGTAGTATACTGTGATAAACTTCCTAGTTATCCAAACTTTGATTTTGAATTATTCTGTACCTAAATAGTTACAGCTGCCTCTGCTCACTTCTGCTCTCAACTGAGGGATGTATTCAAAGTGTTAGTCACTCAGTCATGTCAGACTTTTTGCAACCCCATGGACTGTAGCCCACCAGGCTCCCCTGTCCACAGGATTCTCCAGGCAAGAATACTGGAGTGGGTTGCCATTTCCTTCTCCTGGGGATCTTCCCCACCCAGGGATCAAACCCACATCCTGCATCACAAGCAGATTCTTTACCGTCTGAGCCACCAGGGAAGCTCGTGAGGGATATATTGGGTTGCTTAATAATTTTCCTCCATTTTTTCCTCCACATTTTCCTCCACATATTCACCTTTTTTGACCAGAAATTCAGGGGAGAGAATTCTATTGCTGCTCTGGTAAAATGCCTAGGGAGGGCCATGAGTGTCACATAATTTGAGAGGAGAGAAGGGTAGGAGTACTTATCCTATAAAGCCCAGAATCAAGAAGATATGTTCTTTCAACTCCACAGGATACTGAAAATCTTCACGTCTCCAACAAAATGCTATAGTGTTCCTGGAACTCCGTGAGTTGCAGAAACATTTATAAATGTGTTTCTAAACAACTTACCACTCCAGACTTGGAGACACTGGCAACTATGCTACCAGTTCTGACTTCAGCTTCTTATACTGGCACTCTATTCCTAAAAAAAGAAAAACCTTCTTGTTATGGAGCTCTAGCCTTGACTTGTGGCAAACTGTCTCTGTGATGATGATAATTAATTACCTTTCAGCTTTGGTATATGACTATGTTAATAAAACCTCACCCACATTCTGCACGGTGATGTTGTGATGGCAACTGATACGTGTAGAAGCAATTGGGAAAAAATGTAACTTGATATTATAGCATCAGCACTAGAGCAAGTAGTACAAACTATGTTGCCAGCCTGGTGAGGAAATGTGTTGAGGAAATGTGTTAATGAAATGTGAGAGCTGAGGAACAACAGTGGGGAATTACCTCTTCCTCTAGCCACTGCCTGGCTTTGGTCCTCCCTCAAAGACAGGGATGATTAATGGTAACCTTTGAAAGGAGAGATGCAGAAATGTATGCTTTCTTACTATCACAGAAAGTTCTAAGTTGGTCCGGAATGGAGCATAGATCTTTGTTGTTACAGCATCTCCTTAGTTAGATCAGAGTCACATAACCCCAAAGATGGAAGAGACTCAAGTAACCATCTATCTCATTTAGCTGCCTCATTTTGCAGATGAGGACACCAAGGCATATGACCCAAACCTACATGGCCACTTCACAGCACAGTGCCTGGACCCAGTGCTTCCTCCTGTATACCTCATCACCTACTGCTCCCATGGTTCAGCATCGTTTTGTAATAGGTAGCAGAAAGGGCAATTGATTCATTTATTCATTCATTTACCAAAAATTTACTGAGTCCTTATTTTGGACCAGGAATACTGAAGGCACTGGAATTGTAACAGTAAATAAAACAGTCAAGAATCATTGTCTTTGTCCCCTCAATAAGTGGTGCTGGGAAAACTGAACAGCTACATGTAAGAGAATGGAATTAGAACATTCTATAACACCATAAACAAAAATAAACTCCAGATATACATCTTTGGTTAATTCATGTTGATGTATGACAGAAACCACACCAATATTATAAAACAATTATCAATAAATTCAAAATAAATATTTTTTAAAATAAATGCATAAGTTCAAGATAGACTAAAGACCTACATGGATATATGACAAAAACCAACACAATATTGTAAAGCAAATATCTTCCAATTAAAAACAAATAAATTTTTTTTTTAAAAAGACCTAAATTTAAAACCAGATACTATAAAACTGTTAGAGGAAAACATAGGCAGAAAACTCTTTGACATAAATCACAGCAATATCTCTCTGGATCCACCTCCTACAGTAATGAAAAAAATAAAAATAAACAAATGGGGCCTAATTAAACTTAAAAGCTTTTACACAGCAAAGGAAACCATAAACAAAGCAAAAAGACAACCCACAGACTGGGAGAAAATATTCACCAATATGCAACCAACAAGGGATTAATCTCCAAAATATACAAACACCTCATGTAGCTCACTATCAAAACAAAGAAACAAACAAACAACCCATCAAAAAATGGGTGAAAGATCTAAACAGACATTTCTCCAATACAGATGGCCAAAAAGCACACGAAAAGACGATCAACATCTCTAATTATTAGAAAAATGCAAATCAAAACTACAACAAGGTATCACCTCACAGCAATCACAATTGCCATCATCAAAAATTCTGCAAGCAATAAATGCTTGAGAAGGGGTAGAAAAAAAGGAACCCCCCTATACTGTCGGTGGGAATGTAAATCTGTACAGCCACTGTGGAGAACAGTATGGAAGTTCCTTAAAAAGCTAAAAATAGAGTTACCGTATGATCCAGCAATCCCACTCTGGGGCATATATCTGGATAAAACCACAATTTGAAAAGATAGATGCACTCCCATGTTCACTGAAGCACTGTTACAACATCCAAGACATGGAAGCAACACAAATGTCCATCAACAGAGGAATGGATAAAGATGTGATACATATATGCAATGGAATATTACTCAGCCATAAAAAAGAATGAAATAATGCCATTTGCAGCAACACGGATGGATCTACAAATTATCATACTAACTGAAGTAAGTCAGACAGAGAAAGACATGATGATATGATGTCACTTACATGTGGAATCTTTAAAAAATGATACAAATGAACTTATTTACAAAACAGACTCACAGACATAGAAAACAAACGTATGGTTACCAAAGAGGAAAGGTGGGGGAGAGGGATAAATTAGGAGTTTGGGATTGGCATATACGTATACAAAATAATCAATCAGACCTTATAACGTAGGGAACTCTACTCAAAGCCACCGTTTCTGTGGAGTTTACCTTTTAAAATAAGAGACAGAATAACAACTGCTAGGAGAAAATAAATAAATAAAGGAAGGTATGGGGGAGTTGTACATGAGGTAGCCAGGGAAGGCGACTTTTAAGTAAAACCTGAAGGAACTGAGAAAATTAGCCAAGCAAATATATCCCAGACAAGCATTCCAGACAGAGGCAAGAGCAAAGGTTTTGAGTTAGTGTGTGTGTGCTCCTGGTGTGTGCAAGGAACAGCAAGGAGGCTGGTGTGGCAGGTGTGGGTGAACAACGAGGGAGTCAGTGACGTCCAAGAGGCTCAGCAGGGGACAAGTGGATGGAGAGTTCTGTAGGGCACGGTAGGGACAGCAGTGGACTCAGATGGAGAGCCATGGAGGAACACCATGACCATGGGTTCACTTGTACAAAATTACCATGATGCTATGGTTAGGAAGAGAACAAGAATAGCAGCAGGAAGGATTATCATAATAATCCAGAGAGATGAGAGTGGTTTGGGCCAGAACGGCAGCACTGGGGGAGGTAGAGTGGACAGAGTTTGCTGATGACCAGATGTGCAGTGCGAGAAAAACAGAGGTGCCACGCATGATGCCAGAGTTTTCATACTGACAACTGGAACAAGAGTTGCCGTGAGCAGAGACAAAGAGACAAGAGACATTGGTTTGGAAAAGACGTACTGAATATCAGGGGCTCCGTTCCTGACATCATTTTGCAGAGCGTATCTGATGTTTGTGTGGAGGTGTCAGCTGGGTGGTTGGGTATTTAAATTTACAGTCCAGAGGACAAAGCCTAGCGAAGATACAAATTTAGGAGTAAAGCAAGTAGAAAGTATTGAAAGTCATGAGACTGGATCAGATCACCCACAGAGAGTGAGGACAGATGGAGAAGGGCCTCAATTACCGAGCCCCAGGGTTCTCCCACATGTAAACACTGAGCTGATGTGCTAGAAGAGAATATCAGGGCACTAGAAACCCAACAAAATAATTATGACGAATTTTCTCTGAATCCCTATCTACACTCCACACACCCTTTCACATTTAAATCCTTGTTCCCTTTTATTAGCTTACTATTGTATTATCCAACTTGATTGTTTATCTTACTCATCAGTCTTTACTTCAAAGGACTTATGATATTTTCCAAAACCCACATACCCTCCTACTCTCTGGAAGAAAATATTTGCTGCCATCAATTACACTCAAAAAAATATGCCACAACAGCCTGGATAGGAGGGGAATTTGGGGAAGAATGGATACACATATATGTATGCATGAGTCCCTGTGCTGTTCACAGCATTGTTAATCAATTATACTTCAATATCAAATAATAAGGTAAAATAAAAAAAAAGAAAATGCCAACATGCCACAAGACATCACTAAAAATGTATAGTTTTCTCAGATGACCATATGAAGGGGGAAACAGTCATTTGTGTACATAACTTCATGTATGTATGTGAACACCGCTAATATTTATTAAGTGCTTACTAGTGCTGGTCATTCTAAGTAGATATGTATATATATTATCACAATATCTCATAATAATCACATGAGACAAACACTATTATTATTCACTTTTAGAGATAAGGAAAATGAGGCTTTCAGATGTTAACTAACTTGCCAAACTTATTAGCTAGGCTGGTTAAGAAGAACTGAACCTGACAGTTTGACTCCAGAACCCCTACTCTTTAAACTTTTGTCCAGAGTGTGCAAACTGGCCACCAATCTAGGGGATGGATTTAACTCATTTAGCTGTTTGGGTTTGGGCTGCAAGGTGTTTTCAAAAAAGAAATGTGCTTTGAATGTATTTAGGAGGTACGCATGTTCATTACATCACAGCCTGCCCTGGTCCTTACCGGCTTCATCCTTCCCTCTTTGGCATGTAATTTGCCTGCACACCGAGTACATTTGGGTTGTTGACACTTGCTGTGCTATACATCTTTCTTTGATCTTTAACAGGCTTCTGAACCACATATTTTATTTTTTGCACACACACACACCACCAACCCACCATCAGGAAAAATTAAACAAAACAAGGCTGTCCTTTCTTTCCATCCTTAATACTTTTCCCTGTGGTGGTCATTCATAATGTCTGAGATTATCACCTAGATTTACCTCTCCAAACCTAGTTTGAATTTAGCTTCCACAATGTAGGGGCAGCTTGATTTTCGCCTGGAAGCACAGAGCTGTACCCTTAGCATGTCCTATAACAGGAGGACTCAACCTCCAAGAGGGGCTTCATCTCATTTGTTTGATGTTGTCATAACTCATCTCTGAGCAGTAGCCTACGACACATATGTGTGTTGTAAGTGTGAGTAGATTCAAGTTATTTTTGTTTGGAAATGGCCAAACCACTGCTGATAAGCGTTGCCTTGAGAACTCTTGCTTAACCGCACGCCAATTAGACATTCAGGACTTAAGAATATTTTCTTAAATTACCTACATCAGGAAGCTAACGTGTTTCTTCAACTGCTTCTGCTTCTTGAGTATCAGGAAGGGCACTATGATTCTGGCTCTATTTTGGATTTAGAGGGGAGAAATCTGAGTTCAATGTGTAGCCATTTTTTTTTCTTTTTTGCTTTCTTTACAGAAAGTAAGAAGACATTTTAACAAAAGCCAGATTGAAACTCTTTTTGCTATAAAAGGAAATGATGGAAGATATTATTTATTTGTGTACCTAAACTGTTGGGTATATTATCTTAGCAAATATTAAAACCAGTTTTTCAGAAGCTGCTCTTTGCATTTTGAGCTCCAGCAGAGCAAAATAAAGCCGGGTGCTGAGCACCAAATTGGGCATATGCCTTACCCACCTAATGGGCTGATTTCTGCACCTGGGGCACTGGAAGAGCACAGTTATTAACTGCTAGGAGTTTTTCTTTTTTTGCCAGAGGAAGGGTTGGATTTCTTTTCCCTTTATATATTAGAACACAAGACATGATTTTAACCTTCGACCTAAAGCATCACCTACTACATGTTTAATGATTCAGTTCACTAATTAGAACACCAGAATTCATTCTTATTTAGAATTGATTAAATACTTTAAATATATAAAAAATAACTAACACACTCTGCCAAGTTTGCACATGAAATTCATAAAGTGATTCTAATAATAAATAGCTATAACAATTGTCCCCATTTCATACATGAGGCAACTCAGAGAACCAAATGACCCTCCCAAGATCACACAGCTCCAAGTGATAACTGTGTGGGGACTCCAAGCCATGTCTTATCATTCCAAAGCTCATGTTTCTTCCATGAGTTGGCTGTCCTTGTTGTTTGGCTGCCCTGATGCTGGTGACAGACTCATTAGATCGGTGACCCACTGTCTCACCACTCTGAGTCAATAATTTGCATTAGAAATGGATAAAGAGAGCAGAAAATTATTTGCTTGCCATCATCTGACAACTTTCCCTGAGTCAGTAGAAAAACATAAAAAGCTCCCACAGTTTGTCCCTAAATCACATGGACAGTTTTCCCCATGGGGCACCAGCTATGCAGGGTGTTGCACACAGAGAAATTTTGTGATCACATTTCCATTCCTTCCCTTCATCAGTGTGGTAATTGGCACCATGATGCTCCTGGAAAAGGGTCTAATACAACATGTTTTCCACATATATTTCACCACAGAACCCACTTTATCGAGTAACCAGACAGATGAGTGTCCCTTGGATTCTCGTGGGGAGCTACTGTTCTTACGAATCCCACAACTAACAAAATTTTGGAAAGCGTGTTCCCAGGAGCATCTCTCATAGCTCGGAAACACAGTGTGTAGGACAGTTGGAAGTAAACTTGGAGGATTCATTCTCTTCCAAAATTCGGTATAGAATAAAAATATAAATAGTTTCAGAAGCAGCTGAGAACAAATTTGTGAAGGGCACATTTATCATAGCTTACCGAGGGAGACTAGCAATGATGCAACCTGATGTCCAGGCAAATGCCACTTAGCCAGCTTCTACCCTGCCACTCCATGCCCCTCTCTGGGGTAGGGTTCCAGACTGTCTGGCCCAGGCATGACCCAGGAAGACAGCTCTTGGGTTCTTAACTCAAATTTACTTCAGGGTGGCACTGAGAACTGTATGCATTCTTGTTAGCCATGAGGAGAAGAACCCAAGGCTTGAAAATAATTATATTTTAGACTCATCTACATTTAGAATGTCTCACCACATCCCAATATATTCTTTGGAGCTAATACTTATTATTTCTTATTCACTTTCCTTCAGAATTGAATAAAATAAGAAAGCAATACTTTATAAGAAATATTATATAAAACTCCCTTCTTTCCCTGAAATGAATTCCAGAGATAATATATAACTTACTTGCATACACATAATCTTTTTTTAAAAAAATAAATAAACCATTCTAACAATATCATAAAGGAGAAATGATCATTTATATTGGAACAATATGAATTTTCACATACGAATGCTCAACCATTGTGGCATTTCAGGATATGGAGAAATCCTGACTCACGCCCAGTAAATAATAGCAGCCCCACTTTCATTGTGACCACTCAAAACACCTCTTTCTCCTTTTCCAAAGGAGAAAGGATGCCTCTATGCATCCATGTCTTTCCATTTAGAAGTAGTATATTAAATAAATTTAAGTAAGAATCAATAAGTTCCAATTACTGCCTTAACAGATCACTCTAGCTATTGAGTGCAGGGAGAAGGGTGAAAACAGTAAGATGGGCCAGGAGGTGGTGTGATCATCTGAGTAATAAATGCTACGTTCATGCAACTGACAACCACATCTACAGTTAGTCTGTTCTGTGGCCAGAAGCCTATTGGGTATCTCTATCTTAATATGCTGGTGATATGTGAAATATTTCAATCCTCAATTTAAATTTTAGAATCCCCCGATTCTCCTACAACAAAAGAGCATCTCTAATTTTAGCACCACATCCATCCTGCATATCTTTTCTGCAATGTCTCTTGAATTTTTGCTTTGCCTTACATCCAGTCTGGGATGGCAATCTTTGAGCCATCCTAGGAACTTAAATTTTCACTGAAATCACCCAGAAATTGCAGTGTAAAGGTTCCTTTCCTTTCAGACCAGAAATTAACATTGGGAGAAATCGAGTTTTTGCTGTATTCCAGATAGGTTACTTTCTCTAAAACCAGAAGCGTAACTTTTTTTATCCTGCTATTAAAAGTACATTTCAGTAAACGGGTATCAGTAAAATATGCAGTTATAAAAAGAACATTTTGGTCAAACCCTCGAATGTTAATCATACAGAGAATTCCAGAGACAGGTTGTTCATACAATAAAAGTATAACAAAGGGGCTTGCTACTGGCGCTAGTGGTAAAGAACCTGTCTGCCAATGCAGGAGACACCAGAGATGCAGATTCAATCCCTGGGTCAGAAAGATCTCTGGAGGAAGACATGGCAACCCACTCCAGTATTCTTGCCTGGAGGATTCCATGGACAGAGGAGCCTGGTGGGCTACAGTCCATAGAGTCACAAAGAGTCAGACACAACTGAAGCGACCTAGCATGTATGCAGTGTAACAAAACTTTATGTGGTTTATTGTTTTCTTCGGCTCTTTAAGAATGCACCACATTTGGAGAGAAGGGACAAAGGGGAAAGACATTATCAGAGATGTTCCAGATCCCTTTCTTGAAGTGAGAGACAATAAAAAGCCACCGTGAAGCCTTCCTGTATAAAAAGAATATCTGCTCGTGTAATTCCCGAGTCAGTGCAGAGGGCGGATTTGAATTCACAGCATTTTCAGCTGTCAGAACACAAGAAACTAGCAGGCTTAGTTCTGTTCCCCTCATGTTCAGGGACTCACTCGTCTGAACCTCTCCTTCAGCCGTCTGGGATCCACTGACCAGTCTCATCCTTTCCTCCAGCTCCCACTGTGGTCCTGGACGTGACTTCCCGGAGATAACGGTCCCTTGAAAGAACCCATGGAGAGGCAGGATTCTGGGCCCCAGTCCATCTCAGAAGGACGGCGGCAGAAGGAGGATTGCTTTATCAGTCACTTTTCTGCAATGAGGTGGGAAGTCTGAGCTCTACAGTCAGGGCAGTAACGTTCTGCTTGAAAACTCCCTGATTTTCCAGAATAGTGTGGCCAGTTCCCCCAAAAACAGACGCCCTCGGGGCAGAACTCACTTACAGCCTGTCCAGCTCAACCTTTGCCCCAAAGGGAACCTTCTCCTTCTATGAATTTCTTTAGCAAGTGATTGCAAAGTGCAAATGTTGGCCCTTGTTAAAACCTGCCTTGCATTAATGCCTAACTGAGCAATATTTTGTCAGAGAAACTGTGAGCTCCTATCTCCACATCAGCAGATAATGTTTTATACATCCTTTTCAAGTCCAACACATGCATGTATTAAATCAATATCAAACAAATGAATCAAGGTATTTGGGAGAGGATGGCTTTTAATTAGCATAGTACTGTTCCCAACATCTCTGTGCAGTTTAGTGAAATGTCTTTAGATGTTCATCTCTGATAATGAAACCATTTTAAATGTTTTTAATTAATTCATTCAGTATGCAGTGCCTGCCCTTCAAGGGTAAGGATGCCCTTGAAGGTACAGGCAAGGATGCCCATGGAAGGTACAGGCAGGTCCAGGTCATGGAGACCCTCGTAACTTATCTTTTAGAAGTCAGAAAGTCACTGAGGAATTTTGAAAAGTCAAAGTGTTAGTTGCTCAGTCATGTCCAATCCTTTGTGACCGCATGCACTATAGCTGGCTATAGGACCCTCCGTCCATGGAATTCTCCAGCAAGAATACTAGAGTGGGGTGGTAGCCATTCCCTTCTCCAGGGGATCTTCCCAACCCAGGGGTCGAACCCAAGTCTCCTGTATTGCAGGAAGATTCTTTACCATTTTAGCCACCAGGGAAGCCCCTTTATGAGGAACTTTATCCACGGCATAAAATGGTCAGTTTTGCTTCATCCTCTGCTGACCATGTGAAATATGGATTTGAAGGGCAGAACTGGAAGCAGGGTATGGTGTAGGACATCAGGAGAGAAATGATGAGGACTTCAACTACAATAGTCACAAGGATGTAGAAATGGGAACAGGTATAAGATACAAACTAAATACAATTTGATGAGCTTTAGAGGTCAAAATTCAAGAATGACAGTCAAATCTCTAACTTGGGTGACTAGGTGGTAATGGTTTAGGAAAATATTAGCTTCACTTCCAAAAAGAATTCTAGATTTTTCTCATGCTTCTTTCATAACACACATCACCCTGGAAATGCCATATATGTGTTCACTGTGCTCAGTGACTCATGCTCAGTCACTAAGTCATGTCCGACTCTCTGCAACCCCATGGACGGTAGCCTGCCAGGATCCTCTATCCATGGACTTCCCAGACAAGAATACTGGAGCGGGTTGCCATTTCCTTCTCCAGGGGATATTCCCAACCCAGGGATTAAGCCCGCATCTTCTCTTTGGCAGGTGGATCCTTTACAACTGAGCCACCTGGGAAGCCCATGTTGCTGCTGCTGCTGCTAAGTCGCTTCAGTCGTGTCCAACTCTGTGCGACCCCATAGACGGCAGCCCACCAGGCTCCCCCGTCCCGGGGATTCTCCAGGCAAGAACACTGGAGTGGGTTGCCATTTCCTTCTCCAATGCATGAAAGTGAAAGTGAAAGTGAAGTCGCTCAGTTGTGTCCGACTCTTAGCAACCTCATGGACTGCAGCCTACCGGGCTCCTCCGTCCACGGGATTTTCCAGGCAAGAGTACTGGAGTGGGGTGCCATTGCCTTCTCCGGGAAGCCCATAAGTCTGTATTATTAATACCAGCCTGCACTCTGCAAGAGGTCCTGAACCACACTGTCATGTTCACCACTGTCTGTATCACCAGGTACAAGCTCTAAGACATTCTAGACATTTACTAAATACTCCTTGAATTAACATCAGCATATTGATCTGAAGTGACTCCTATATATCTAGGAAAAAGAATGTTTGGGGAAAAAGCCACTTTTAGCTCTGAGAAGTGACTTAGCAGCAGCAGCAGCAGCTACCCACGTCAACTTCCAGAGTAAGAGATACATTCTGTTTTTAGTATCATTACCTCCAAAAATAAAATTTCCACAGTCTCTCTAATTTAATACTTCCATGGTTAAGCAGAACTCACTGTCAAAAACGTCTTCCTAGAATATGGTACAAAATCAACGTGTTTCCATTTATTCCAAAATTCATTTCGTGAGATAAACAGATTAGCTTTTTTAAAGCTGTCTCGTCACAGGAATCAACAAAGATTGAAAGGAGACATACCTCAAAGAAACACAAGTAAAGGCTAGTACCCAAGTACCAACTTTTTGGCTGCACACACAAAATTTTATTTTCCTTAAGAATAAACTCATAAAGGCATGATAGTTACATGGTCTTTGAAATCCTAACCATCTTGATTTAATATTCTTCTAGGTAATAGAAAATAATACTTTCATTTTTGTGAGATTAAGCATTAAACACTGATCCAACATAAATATAACAACATTCTGTGCTTAATATACACATTGTTAATAACTTTGATTTCTTGTGGATTAATAGAATTTTTACCAGAGTCCCAACAGGAAACAGGTGGCACACTTCAAACAGGCTAATTTGAGAGCTTATTCACAGAAATGAATTATAACGGCAATGCTATTTGGGGAACCACAATATACAGGAGAATCACCAAGGGCTGGAAGCAGCCTGTGACCACGGCTGTGCCAGAATGAAGGAGGGGCTCAGGAACTACTGAATCTGCAGAGAGAGTCAAGTAGAGAAGAACCTTCAAGAGGACCACAGACTTCTCTTGGAAGACACAGAATCAACTCCACAGTGTGGAATCCTCAGGAATGAACACCCAGGCAGCTCTCTCCTCCTTCCCTCTGATCTTCTACCATACCTCCCCACCTGAAGCTGAAGACCAAGGAAATGCGAGCCATTCCAGTCAGCCTCCTGGAGCAGAGAACAGGTAGAAAAAGGTGGAAAGTGGATCTGAAGGAGCAAATAGAAAATATCAACTCAGAGTTACTCATCTGAGATTTTCTGCCTAGAAAAGACTACCTTGGTCCATTTTCCAGGGTTTAAAATGTTATCTATCACCTGCTCTTGCAAAGGAGAAATTTTCCTGGGTTAACATTAAATTTTAAGTAAACAGTTATCAAAAATCTTGTGTTCCTCCAGCATAGCAAGCAGAAAATCTAAAAGATGAGTATAATTATAGAACATTGGGGAAATAAGTACAGAGAAAGTACAAAGCAAAACACACAGTAAATCCATAAATAAACATTTATACATCAGAAAAAAGTCTTTAGAATTTAGGGATGGCTTCATAGTTTGTGTCAGATGGCCATAAACACACATATCAGGATTCTTAGATTGGAGCCAAAAGCGTCTTTCTTTTATCTCTTTTTGGAGATTTAAAATCCCCTCACTTGTGGAACTGTACTTCAACAGTCCTTTTATCTAAATGCTTAGATACTTCCTTAAAAAGTACTGTTTTAATTCAAAAAAATATCATTTTTGTTACTGATTTCTACTGATTACCAATAATACAAAATGTTTTCTTATCTTGGATGTCCATTTGTTATCATAATATAATATGTCCGCTTATTATCATAATACAATATGTGCAAGGCGTTAGAGTTCCCTCTAGCATTTTCTTGAAGTACCTGATATGTTTATTGCAGAGCACGTCACTTAGCTGTGCATAGATAAAGTTAGTGTAATGGTAGTAGGTAATTGTTGCTCTCATTTGTTCCTCTCTTGAAGACGCAGTATTTTTTTCAAAGCATGCATTCAGAAATGCACTCTTAAGTGTGAGATTATGAATGAAGTTTTGTCTTACAATATGCATTGTCATGAATGCAAAATGTTTTTTTAAAAAATGCACTGCATTCTCCTATTGAGTATCTTAAAGTTTATGATAAAGACAGTAAAATGCAATGGGCCACAGAGATTCTAGGTAGGGCCAGATGGACAAGAACTCTAAAATCAAAATAGTAACTCTAAAATATAGTTATTTTCTTTATTCGCATATTTACTGATGCTGAAGCTGAAGCTCCAATACTTTGGCCACCTGATGGGAAGAGCCAACTCATTGGAAAAGATGCTGGTGCTGAGAAAGATTGAGGGCAGGAGAAGAAGCGGGGAGCTGAGGATGAGATGGTTGGATGGCATCACCAACTCGATGGACATGAATTTGAGCAAACTCCGGGAGGTAGTGAAGGACAGGGAAGCCTGGCGTGCTGCAGTCCGTGGGGTCGCAAAGAGTCAGACACGACTGAGCGATTGAACAACAACTGGAGCACTACATCCTGCCTTCTCTTGAAAAGAAATGAAAGGCTTCATTGTCATTTCCTCCTCATTTTCCCTGTCTTTCCTTAGATTAGAGGCTGACAGCTTAGATCACGTTCCGAGAGAGCAATGAAACCACAGCCTGGCCGTGTGTTATTTGAAGGCTTGGGTTTCATTCACTGTGGGTAAAGTTGGCTGAAGTGAGAGAGCCTGATTTGCATCACTGGGGCTGCCAGCAGGACAGAGATCTTAGCCCCTGCCTCCCATCGTGAACAAGATCTATAAAGGAAGCTGAGCCTCGATTCTTCCCACCAGGGCACTCATTTTACACCGTGCCAACTGACAGCATTTTCAAAAGCAGAATTTCAGCTGGTTAAACAAGAAAGTCCCCCTAACTGGTTTATACTATAACTAGTCAAAAGAGAGGAAATAAAGATTCATGGTGTGACCTCTCTCAAATACTAGACAGGTAACAGGTGTTGGGGGGGGTGGTGAGGAAATGGCTGTTATTTAGAGTCAGATATTGCAAACACCATTCAGAACAAGAGCCATATTGTTTAAACTTTCACTTGAAGTGTAAAATTTTTAAGTTTATCTCATTCACTATTTCACGAGACTTTCATAACTAACCTACTTATACCCGTGTTTAGGAGCCCCAGGTTCAGTCCCTGGGTTGGGAAGATCCCCTGGAGAACAGAATGGCAACCCACTCCAGTATTCTTGCCTGGAGAATCCCTTGGACAGAGGAGCCTGATGGGCTATACTGTCCATAGGGTCACAAAGAGTCGGACACAACTAAGCAACTGACACTTTAACTTTTACCATAACAGTGCTATTTTAAAATATGCCAGTTCCCTCACCAGCAGCTGTACTGGCCAATGTCTATCTTAACTGGTCCTCTACTACACTGACTTGAATAGCACCCCGAGTGTCAGTATTCTCAAGGTAGCTTTAATGAAGGATTTTTATCAACCTATTTTATTGTTAAAGGTATCAGATCAAATTCCACAGCTTTATTTCTACTTAGAGTGTAGAAAATCATAATATTGCTTCTGCCATAATAAGAAAACACCAGATAAACTATAAAGTATGTTTTCCTTTAAAACCATCAAAGAACAGTAAACACAAAGAAATCATATCTACGGAGAGGAGTGAGCCCTTTCTAGGTGAGTAAATGGTGACTGCTTTCATACCTGGGCTATGTCACATCTGGGGCTATCAATAGATGGAGGAGTTGGGCTGCCATAAACATTATTTGCTGGGACAAGAAGAAAACCAAAGAAAACCTTGAAAGACTGTATGATCTAGAAATATAATGTAAAATATAATTATCCTAATTCAACAATTCTTCCCCAATCTAGCTACTCAAGTAGCAACTGAGGCCAGGGGTCAAAGGTAGAGAAAGATATAGATTTCAAGTTCCCAAGTCACAAATTTGTGCTTGTGAAGTGGGAGTGAACTCACTCATAAGATATTTTAAAACAGAGATGATCTGAAATTAACTAAAGCTTCAACCTAGCACTGACTTAGCTCAATTCTAATAAAGCAAAAAATATCAACCCTTCACTCCAGCTTTCTCACAAAGGAAAAGGCATGTCCTCTATTTTTTGAAAAAGTCTATTTCAACTATTTCTGTTTTTTACATACAATATCCAGTGTACAATTAAAAGTTATGAGATATGGGCTGAAATATGAAAATGTGACCCATAATCAAGGGAGAAAAGAGTCCACAGAAGTAGATCCACAGTTAATCAAGATGATGTTATTAACAGACTTAGATTTTAAAATATCTATTATAAATATTTAGAGAACGGAGAAAAAATGGAAAAATGGGAAGAGCAAGTTTGGAGAAAAAAAATCAAGAACTCATTCTCAAATATGTTAAGTTTGAGGTAGCCATCTGATATCCAAGCAAAGACAGTTTAAGAAAGAGATCTAGACTGGAAACATACATTTTGGAGTCATCAGGATAGAGATGTTATTTAAAGCTACGAGACTGGATTAGGTTTACTTAGGGGAAAGGGTGGAGAGAAAAATTAAGGAGTCTAAGGACTTAGACCTGAAATATTCTAAAATTGGGAGGATACAGATGTCAGGAGGAAGTAGTAAACTGGGGTGAAAGAAAGCACCCTTCTTTTCCAGATATATGCTCAGGAGTGTGATTTCTGGATCATATGGTAACTCTTAATTTTAGTTTTTAAAGGCATTCCATACTGTTCTCCATAGTGGCTGTACCAATCTACATTCCCACCAACAGTATATCAGGGTTCCCTTTTCTCTACACCCTCTCCACCATTTATTATTTGCAGACTTTTTTTCATGGCCATTCTGACCAATTCAAGGTGATACCTCATTGTAGCTTTGATTTGCACTTCTCTAATAATTAGTAGGGCTTCCCTGGTAGTTCAGTGGTAAAGAATCCACCTGCCAATGCAGGAGATGCCTGTTCAATCTCTGGGTTGGAAAGATCCCCTGAGGAAGGAAATGGCAACCCCCTCCAGTATTCTTGTCTGGGAAATCCCATGGACAGAGGAGTCTGGCAGGCTATAGTCCATGGGGTTGCAAAGAGTTGGGCACGGATTAGCGACTAAAACAACTGTTTATGTAAACTGGCAACTAATACATAGATTCATTCTTATCGAACATTTCAACAATACAGAAATACCTAGAATTAATATCAAAACTCCTTTTCCCCACATCCATCACAATTCTGTCCCAGAGGAACCGTTTTTGTCACTTGGGGTGTATTCCTCCAAACATTTCTCTATGCATTTTCATACATGATGCTGATATACTGGCTTGGTTAAAAGTGATTTTTCATAAAAGAGTTCATGAATACATATTGCTCTTTAGCTTTCTTTTCACATATAATGAGGTATTAGTCATATTTCTATGTCAGCATTGTAGCTCTAATCCATTCTTCTAACTCCTACACGGATTGTACCTATTCAAATGTGTGTAAAAAAAAGTTTAAAGAAAGATATATCCACATTCCCTGATTGAAAGAAAGCTAAAGGAGCTTCAGTTTTATTTTTTGGACTTTGAACGCTTTCCCTTCATTATTTTTTGCTTCCAGTGATGTCCTGGAAATTGTTCCCTGAAATTAAACTGTTTAATGTAAATGTCTGTCATGTCTTTCTCTTTCCTTGAAAAATATATTTACAATAGTTGCATTTTGCAGCATCTTTCTAAATTTAGCTCATTTCAGTACTTCATCATGTGATTAACTGTAAATCGTCTAACTCTTTGGGTGCTGTGATAAGAAGGGGATTTACCATCATAGATCAGAAATTATTGATGAGTTGCAAACAAATGAAGCAGAAAAAAATGGTGCATGCTTCAAGTACGTATACATACTTAAAATGTTTTTCTATGTGCTTGAGTCAGCATAGCATCAGACCTTCTCTGCATTGTTTGTTAAATGTTCTTAGTACGAATTTACAATATTAAGTGGTAGTTCTCCCTAGGGAAGATTAGAAATTAAGGAGGAGCTCAGTGACTGAAACACATTCACACATTTCTTGGTTTAATCACACTTTCTTGATGGAGTTTTCCCCCTAATTCTTGTTTCCCATATTTGTTTCATTCTGATGAAGCCTGCCTAGAGCTCAATTTGGTTGAAAATGAAAACTTGTTCTTACTGATGGTGATAGATACCTTATTGCATAAATTATGGCCTTTGAAGTTTACATAGTAGATTGGATTAGTTCTTTAGAGTTGAAAGATAAGCAAGTTTCAGATGGCTTATCAATAGGATCGAAGTAGAAGTAGTGTTTCCATTACATACGTTTGACATGAAATCCAAATAAGCAAGCACAATAGCAAAACACACATAGACACACACACACATATATGCTTTCTATTAATAATTTTCAAAAATTTAACGTAAATATTTCTATTATATAGGCCCTTGTGATTAGTCAGTTTGCCAGTGACTGAATAAATAAGATTTATGTTGTTAAAGAGAAGTTTTTCACATGTGTGAATATCACTACATTTTCTCCATTCTTCATCATAGTCTGTTTGAATATAGCATAATGCCAAGTTCACTAGCACTTGCATTTGAAATGGTCTGCCATGCCACGTGCCTTCCTCACAAAGGAAAAGGCATGTCCTCTACCTTTAAAAAATATCTAGTTCAACTATTGCTGTTTTTTACATACAATATCCAGAATACAATCAAAAATTATGAGACCTGAGCTGAGTATAAAAATGTGACCTGTAATTAAGGCAGAAAAAAGTCCACAAAAGCAGAAAAGATGAAAACTTCTAATTTGAAAAGACACATACACCCCAGTGGAAATAACCTAAGCATCCATTGCAGATGAATGGATAAAGAAGATGTGGTATGTATATATATATACAATGAAATATTACTCAGACATTAAAAAGAATCAAATAATGCCATTTACAGCAATATGGACTGACCTAGTGAGTATCATACTAAGTGAAATAAGTCAGACAGAGAAAGATAAATATCATATGACATCGCTTATATGTGGAATCAAAAAAAATGATTTATTTACAAAAAGTTCATTATTTACAATGAACTTATTTACAAAACAGACTCACAGACATAGAAAACAAACTTATGAGGGGAAGGGATAAATTAGGAGTTTGGGATTAACAGATACATACTACTGTATATAAAATAAACAATAAGAACCTAATGTATAGCAGAGGATCTGCTGCTGCTGCTAAGTCGCCTCAGTCGTGTCCGACTCTGTGCGACCCCATAGACGGCAGCCCACTAGACTCCTCTGTCCCTGGGATTCTCCAGGCAAGAATACTGGAGTGGGTTGCCATTTCCTTCTCCAATGCATGAAAGTGAAAAGTGAAAGAGAAGTCGTCTAGTCGTGCGGGACTCTTAGTGACCCCATGGACTGCAGCCCACCAGGCTCCTCTGTCCATGGGACCTTCCAGGCAAGAGTACCCGAGTGGGGTGCCATAGCAGAGGGCCTATATTCAATAGATTGTAATACTGTAATAATCCATAATAGAAACGAATCTAAAGTGTATATATATATATGTGTGTGTGTGTGTGTGTGTGTGTTTGTATATATGTGTGTGTGTGTATATATGTGTGTGTGTGTGTGTTTGTATATATGTGTGTGTGTGTATATATGTGTGTGTGTGTGTTTGTATATGTGTGTGTGTGTGTATATGTGTGTGTATGTGTATACATGTGTGTGTGTGTATATATGTGTGTATGTGTATATATGTGTGTGTGTATATATATATATATAACTGAATCACTTTGCTATACACCTGAAACTAACATAAAACCAAATATACTTCATTTTTTTCAAAAGTTCCTATTTTATATACATACTCATACCATGAATTTATATATGCACAAACAGCCTTCAAGAGGAGCTCAAAACCAGAGTCATCTTTTGCACCTCTCTACAACCTTGACTTCAGTACTTAATGAAATGAAGTCTTAGCTTTGTTACCAAATAAGAGGAAGTAATGATTTGTGCTTATCTTTTTTAATTTATTTATTTTTAATTGGAGGATAATTGCTTTACAAGGTTGTGTTGGTTTCTGCCATACATCAACATGAATCAGTACATATGCCCCCTCCTGAACCTCCCTCCCACCTCCCACTCCACCCCATCGCTCTAGGTTGTCACAGAGCACCAGGCTGAGCTCCTTGCATCATACAGCAAGTTCCTACTGGCTATCTATTTTACATACAGCAATATATATGTTTCAATGCTAGATTAGTGCTTATCTTTGTTCACCATATTATGCTTCAATTCCATCTGGTATACCTCAATTCAATTCTGGTATGAACCATGTGGGGTTAACACAGACCCCACCAGTTAAAGGGCCCAGCCTACAAGAAGATTGCCTCACTTCAGACCAATGAGCTACAAATGTGGGGGGTTACCACAAGCCCCCTAATGTTTGATAATTCACTAGAATGACCCACAGAATTCAGGAAAATGCTATCTTTATGATGACAGTTTTATTAAAAAGGAGTTGTAACTCAAGAACAGCCAAATAAAGAGACACACAGGACGAGGTCTAAGATGGTCCCAAACTCAGAGCTTCTGTGCCCTGTCTTCATGAAATCAAGGTACATCACCCTCCCAGCACATCAACATGTTCACCAACCAGGAACCATCACTGAGTTCAGTATCCAGAATTTTAAGTTGGGTTTCATTAATTAATGAAATGAAATTAAACCCAATTTTTACTTGGGTTTCATTACATAAGCATGACTGATTGAATCATTGGTCACATGACTTAACTCAGTCTCTAGCCTCCGTCCCTCCCCATAGGTCAGGCTGTCTCAAAGTTTCAATTCCATAATCATATGGTTGGTTTTTCTGACAGCCAGCCTCATTATCATAAACTCAGATGTGATCCAAGGGGCTCATGAATAACAGAAACACTTCTATCACTTGGGAAGTTCCAAGGGTTTCAGAAATCCCCAGCAAGGAACCTGGGACAAAGAAGAGAAATTTTATTATAAATAAAGCAAACCTCCTGGGGACAGTACTTAAACTTGACAAATCCAGCATTTTTACATTTTCAATCTAGAACTGCCAACATGTGTGTTAATCACTCAGTCATGCCCGACTCTTCGCAACCCCACGGGCTGTAGCATACCAGGCTTCTCTGTCTATGGAATTCCCTAGGCAAGAATACTGGAGTGGGTGGCCATTCTCTTCTCCAGGGGATCTTCCTGACCCAGGGATTGAACCCAGGTCTCCCGCACTGCAGGTGGATTCTTTGCCATCTGAGCTACCAACATAGCATCCTTGAATATCTATTCCATTGATTAATCAACTTTCAGCAAATACTGTAGTTAACACTTCAGGCTTGTAGTTGCTTTATGTATCCATAATCCTGACAGGCAGGACAGCATCATGCGCAAGTGTTATAAGCTACAGAACTAGATTTCTTGGGACTCTGCCACATCTCAGTTCTTAGGCAAATTACCTGCCTCCCCAACAGAAAAAAATGAGATATAAAAATTACACCCATCTCCTATGGTGATTGTAAGGAATAACAGTGCTAATACAGACAAAGTTTTTAGGATGGTACCTGGCACTCAGTAAATGTTCACTTTTATTGTTGTTATTATACTAGAACTATTGAACACTCTTTACTAATTGTTTTATCTTGGCACAAAGAGCCTTAATGTATACCTAATTATCTTTAAAGTTGGAAATCTTTTCCCAAAAGCAAATAAATCATTGCGTTCTAAAAATAAGAGGGTTGGAGTAAACAATCTTAAGGACTCTTACAACTCAGAAACGTTATGATTATATAACTGGCCTCTTGACAGCTAAACGAGTTCTAACTATGTAGCCTAACTGTTGTGATGTTCTTATATATTCCCTTCATTTCTCTGATACTGTCAACTCATTGCAAGTTATCATGTAATGCAGAGCTTCATAACTGATTTTTCATCATTGTTATTTGAATATGAAGAAATAATCTCTGCCAGTATGTCCCAGACACACTCTATTTCAGAACCATATTGCCGAGATATGAGACAAAGTTTAAGGACATACCCAGATCTGCAGGTGTCTATCAAGGTGGGAAAGAGCTATTTTCTCTTTTCTACAAAGGAAAGTCTACTTTATCCCTCCATTTGGGAACAGAGAAGGAAACCTATCTTCTGCCAAACTCATCCTTTATTATTACATATCCTCTGTGTTTGTCTTTCACTCATCTTTTTTTGTCTGGAAACAGTTCAATCCAGTTGATGTGACAGATCATAAAATTTCATTAAAACCATTTAAAATTTCTAGCATCCTGCCATCTCTTTGCCTCAGATTTTTTCTTATTATTTCACCTGTAGGCTAGAATCCCACAAGCTACATCTGGATGGGAGAAAATTAAATCAATTTCTCCATTTCTATAGATCAGTTTCTGGAAGATAAATGCTTTGTTTTGGTTTCTTTAGAAAGCTAACATTCAAATGTTAAGAACCACTCGAGCTTAATGCAGAAGAGGCATGATTCCTAATCCTCATATAAATAATCAGCAAGTAACCAAGCATATCATTTCCTTTGAGTACATATCTATGTGCCAGAACAGCTTCAGTTATGTGGTCCATTCAGAATGCCTCAAATTGATAACAGAGCAGAGTAATGAGAATGGATTTAAAAAGTACTTTGGGGGGAAAAATGACCAAATAGCTTAATTAAACATAATGAAAATAATAGAGAAGAAAATAGGGGGAAAGTCAAATACTTAAGAAGGGAGTATTATATTGGAGAATGCTGTCTATGCCATATATCTTAATGTTAGACATCTTTTCCATTAAAATGTGAAGGCAGTATTATATTGGAGAATACTGTCTGTGCCATATATCTTAATATTAGACACCTTTTCCATTAAAATGTGAGCTTACTGGTTTGCATGGCTAAAACACTGAAATTTTGGCTGCATGAGTTGCATGGATCCAAGGCCAGCTAACCTGCATGAAGTATCCAGAATGTTGACTCATGGCTAAACACCCACCTGGAAGATCTGTGTCATGCCATAGGACTCTGACCTTGCTCCTGTTTCAGTCAACAGCTGTGTCATTTTTATCTAAATGAAGATATCTTTATCAGATTCTCATAGAAAGCCAAATAAAGCAGTAGGGTGATGCTTGATGGACCCAATTTCAAAATTATCTTGGTGCTTGAAACTACATCAAACAAAATTAGACAAAAATAAAATAAAATTTTACATTTAAATTTTTTTTAATTGCACAAGAATAGCATAAGGAGATCTGCTTTAACTGCATTTCTTATGAAAATTACCTGCTAATTTATTTTAGGATAAAATCAATATGAGCCAACAGCATAAACTAGCCTAAATAGGATGATGAAAACGATTTGCATTAGTCAAAAAAGCGGTCCAGATCAAGAATCTGAAAACACTATGTGCTCATGGTGCTGTGGTTTGGGTTCATTTTGGATAATTATCATGAGGTCATTAAGAGGAAGGCTGACACCAAGTGTACTTGGACTTACATTTCAGAAACTGGACTAGGTTCTCTATCGTTTACTCTGCCACAGAGAGTTTTTCCCAGTGCTGCTGAGAAACTAACAGCAGCAGTCCACCTCTTCTCCATCTTCTGTTTGTTCTGACAAGAAAAAGAGAGAGAGAAAGAAATGGAGAAGAGGGAGAGAAAGGGCACTGGTGTTTCCTCTTGGTCTTAACTTATTTAGTAATAGTAAAGGTCAGACATGTCCACAGAAATTGGAGATGAAAACCATCTTCAAATAGGCTCCATCCTGGAACGGCTCTTTAGAGAATTTCATCTCCTACACTGGATGGAGGGAGCAACCTGTGCTGTCTCCCCCTCACCCAATGTGGAGGGAATCATATTCCCCCATGTCTTATACTCTAGGCCTCCTGTCCAAAGGGATGCTTTTTATGTGTTCTCACAGATTTTTTTTTATTTGAGGCACACAACATCAATCCTCAACATATGTGTAATATTTTAATTTTGTTAAAATAAAATTGCTAAAATAAATTTTGTTAAATTGTTAAATGCACATTTATTTTGTTAAATCAATGCTTGTGAGTAGACATGAATTTATACTACACAGATATCTTGTATATTCTTAAATACAAATGACTTTATAATTTTACTCACTAAACAATCCATCCTCATAAACGGTATTTTCACAGAATTTGCAAAAGGAAGTAAAGTAATTTAAAAGGGTATCAGGTAAATTAAAAAGAAGGGGAGGTTACAAGTAAAATTCTCCCTGGAAACCTTTCTTCAGAATAGAGATAACAAAGGAAGAAAGTGTGAGTGGAGAAGAGTCAGGTTAGACATATTCTTCAAACTGTTGAAAGACTCTCAAGAAAGAGAAGATGGACATACTCTCATTATATCAACTAATGATCAGAAATGACAATGACAGAGCTTTCTATTCAATGTAAGAAGAATTTTCAACAATGAAAAGAGCTTCAGCTAAAATAGCGAGCTCTGGGAAGAATTCAAGCAGGGGTTGGGTAATTTCTCAATGATACGATAAGAAGACACAAAATTCATGGAGTTCAAGGTTGATTAGAGGATCTCTAAGGGATTACCAACACTTAAGAGTCTGTTATTTGTGCGTATGATAAAACACAATAAAACTTTAAAATGTAAAAATTATAAAAGGGATAATGTCAAGACTTTGCTCATAACTGTACAATTGCATTACTCAAAATATGGCTATTGTTGATGAGTTAAATGATAGTAACATTACACAGCCAAAGACTGCAGTACATGTATAATTTTAAAGACTGAGGTTGTATGAGAACCTTGAGAAAGGATGACAAATTTGTGAAACATACTGGGTTTTTGTTCAAAAAGAGATTTAAAAGTATGTTTAATGAGCTCAGGAGGGGGGAAAAAAGCAAATAAGGCATTATTTAAAGGAAAGCACGTGAACACAATCCTTCTTTGAAAAACTACTAAATGGTAATTCCAATCAAAGACAAAGTAAATCAAAACAAAGAACTCTGAAACAGAGAAGCCAAGGTAAAATGATGATAGTGGGAAGTTTTGAAACTGTTTGAGTAAATACAGACCAAAGGCTAAAATGACCATAGGGATTATGGCTCCATGTGAAAGGCACCTTCTCTCCACCAGGAGGATAGAAGACATCCTCATCACCAGCGACTGGGGATTCAGGGCCATGGAGGCTGTATAAACAGACCTGTTAGGTTAACCCTTATCTTTCTAGTTACTACATTTTTAAATTGGAGTATAATTGCTTTACAATGTTGTTTTGGTTTCTGCTGTACAATGAGAAGCAGCTACATGTGTATGCATACCCTTCCCTCTGGAGCCTCCCTCCCATCTCCCCCATCCCACCCCTCTAGATCATCACAGAGCGCTGAGCTGGGCTCCCCATGCTATGCAGCAGCCTCCCACTAGCTGTCTATTTTACACATGGTAGTGTCTAGTCACTACTTTTTCACTATTCACTATCCATAGCCCAAACTCCTTTGTTATGTGAATTCTTCACAAATTTATTACTTCTTTGTCTAAAAGATATAAAAGCTTCCAGCTCTGGTCACTTCATGTCTTCATTCCCTTGTGAAGGCTTCCCTGCATACATAAAAATTCAACAAAAAAAATATACATATACACATTTCTCCTGTAAATCTGTCTTGCCTGCTCAGTCTCTTCAGTCCTGTCTGCCTATTTGCGACCCTATGGAATGTAGCCCGTCAGGCTCCTTTTGTCCAAGGGATTCTCCAGGTTAGAATACTGGACTGGGTTGCTCAGCCATCCTCCAGAGGATACTCCAGATCCAGGAATCAGTGTAATTCTTAGGCCCAGATATCCGAAAGGATAGAAGAGAGTTTTTCCTCCCGATATAAATAGCTCTTTGTGACTATGAATTCATTGCTTTGTTTCGCCCTACATAGTTGGGTGCTGGCATTATAAATACATAATTTTTTAATTATGAGTTTCAATATAAAAGTTTAAAGAGTATGTTCAGTTCACTTCAGTTCAGTCACTCAGTCATGTCCAACTCTTTGCGACCCCATAAACTGCAGCACGCCAGGCCTCCCTGTCCATCACCATCTCCCTGAGTTCACTCAGACTCACATCCATCGAGTCAGTGATGCCATCCAGCCATCTCATCCTCTGTCGTCCCTTTCTCCTCCTGCACCCGATCCCCCCAGCATCGGAGTCTTTTCCAATGAGTCAATTCTTCGCATGAGGTGGCCAAAGTACTGGAGTTTCAGCTTTAGCATCATTTCTTCCAAAGAAATCCCAGGGCTGATCTCCTTCAGAATGGACTGGTTGGATCTCCTTGCAGTCCAAGGGACTCTCAAGAGTCTTCTCCAACACCACAGTTCAAAAGCATCAATTCTTCAGTGCTCAGCTTTCTTCACAGTCCAACTCTCACATCCATACACGACCACTGGAAACACCATAGCCTTGGCTTGACAGACCTTTGTTGGCAAAGTAATGTCTCTGCTTTTGAATATGCTATCTAGGTTGGTCATAACTTTCCTTCCAAGGAGTAAGCGTCTTTTAATTTCATGGCTGCAGTCACCATCTGCAGTGATTTTGGAGCCCCCAAAAATAAAGTCTGACACTGTTTCCACTGTTTCCCCATCTATTTCCCATGAAGTGATGGGACCAGAGGCCATGATCTTCGTTTTCTGAATGTTGAGCTTTAAGCCAACTTTTTCACTCTCCTCTTTCACTTTCATCAAGAAGCTTTTGAGTTCTTCTTCACTTTCTGCCATACGGGTGGTGTCATCTGCATATCTGAGGTTATTGAGATTTCTCCCGGCAATCTTGATTCCAGCTTGTGCTTCTTCCAGTCCAGCGTTTCTCATGATGTACTCTGCATATAAGTTAAATAAGCAGGGTGACAATATACAGCCTTGACGTACTCCTTTTCCTATTTGGAACCAGTCTGTTGTTCCATGTCCAGTTCTAACTGTTGCTTCCTGACCTGCATACAGGTTTCTCATGGGGCAGGTCAGGTGGTCTGGTATTCCCATCTCTTTCAGAATTTTCCACAGTTTATTGTTATCCACACAGTCAAAGGCTTTGGCATAGCCAATAAATCAGAAATAGATGTTTTTCTAGAACTCTCTTGCTTTTTCCATGATCCAGCAGATGTTGGCAATTTGATCTCTGGTTCCTCTGCCTTTTCTAAAACCAGCTTGAACATCTGGAAGTTCACGGTTCACGTATTGCTGAAGCCTGGCTTGGAGAATTTTGAGCATTACTTTACTAGCATGTGAGATGAGTGCAATTGTGCAGTAGTTTGAGCATTCTGTGGCATTGCCTTTCTTTGGGATTGGAATGAAAACTGACCTTTTCCAGTCCTGTGGCCTCTGCTGAGTTTTCCAAATGTGCTTGCATATTGAGTGCAGCACTTTTACAGCATCATCTTTCAGGATTTGAAATAGCTCAACTGGAATTCCATCACCTCCACTAGCTTTGTTCATAGTGATGCTTTCCAAGGCCAACTTGACTTCACATTCCAGGATGGCTGGCTCTAGGGGAGTGATCACACCATCGTGATTATATGGGTCATGAAGATCTTTTTTGTATAGTTCTTCTGTGTATTCTTGCCACCTCTTCTTAATATCTTCTGCTTCTGTTAGGTCCATACCATTTCTGTCCTTTATCGAGCCCATCTTTGCATGAAATATTCCCTTGGTATCTCTAATTTTCTTGAAGAGATCGCTAGTCTTTCCCATTCTGTTGTTTTCCTCTATTTCTTTGCATTGACCGCTGAGGAAGGCTTTCTTATCTCTTCTTGCTATTCTTTGAAATTCTGCATTCAGATGCTTATATCTTTCCTTTTCTCCCTTGCTTTTCGCTTCTCTTCTTTTCACAGCTATTTGTAAGGCCTCCCCAGGCAGCCATTTTGCTTTTTTGTATTTCTTTTCCATGGGGATGGTCTTGATCCCTGTCTCCTGTACAATGTCACAAACCTCATTCCATAGTTCATCAGGCACTCTATCTATCAGATCTAGGCCCTAAAATCTATTTCTCACTTCCACTGTATACTCATAAGAGATTTGATTTAGGTCATACCTGAATGGTCTAGTGGTTTTCCCTACTTTCTTCAATTTAAGTCTGAATTTGGCAATAAGGAGTTCATGATCTGAGCCACAGTCAGCTCCTGGTCTTGTTTTTGTTGACTGTATAGAGCTTCTCCATCTTTGGCTGCAAAGAATATAATCAATCTGATTTCGGTGTTGACCATGTGTAGAGTCTTCTCTTGTGTTGTTGGAAGAGGGTGTTTGTTATGACCAGTGCATTTTCTTGGCAAAACTCTATTAGTCTTTGCCCTGCTTCATTCCATATTCCAAGGCCAAATTTGCCCGTTACTCCAGGTGTTTCTTGACTTCCTACTTTTGCTTTCCAGTCCCCTATAATGAAGAGGACATCTTTTTGGGGTGTTAGTTCTAAAAGGTCTTGTAGGTCTTCACTCAACTTCAGCTTCTTCAGCGTTACTGGTTGGGGCATAGCCTTGGATTACTGTGATATTGAATGGTTTGCTTTGGAAACGAACAGAGATCATTCTGTCGTTTTTGAGATTGCATCCAAGTACTGCATTTCGGACTCTTTTGTTGACCATGATGGCTACTCCATTTCTTCTAAGGGATTCCTGCCCACAGTAGTAGATATAATGGTCATCTGAGTTAAATTCACCCATTCCAGTCCATTTTAGTTCTCTGATTCCTAGAATGTCGACGTTCACTCTTGCCATCCCCTGTTTGACCACTTCCAATTCGCCTTGATTCATGGACCTGACATTTCAGGTTCCTATGCAATATTGCTCTTTACAGCATCAGACCTTGCTTCTATCACCAGTCACATCCACAAGTAGGTATTGTTTTTGCTTTGGCTCCATCCCTTCATTCTTTTTGGAATTATTTCTCCACTGAAATAAAGAGTATGTTAACATTGATCAATTGTGAAATAAACAATTCACTAATGGAAAAAATCTACTTAGTTATCTCTCCCCAGCAAACTGTTAGGACTTTCCTAAACAGGACTTCTAGAATTGTAAGTTACTAACATCAGAAGATAATAATAACAAATGCTATCCATAGTGTATGAGACTGTTGCTCATAGTTGAAATTCTTTGTTTAAAGGAAAAAAGTCTTTCATCTGGGATCCTCAAGGACTCTTTCAAAATCTAAGAATGTGAAAAAAATATATAAGAATGTGCTTATATTATAAGCAAGAGGAAGCAAAAAAGTGACAAGTATGTAGAAGATCTAAACAAAGGCTGCCACTGGGGTCTTGGTAAAGAGGAGACAAAGCCAGTAAGTCTGAGACTTAATAACTGGCTGGACGAATGAGACTGAAGAGAGGAGCAATAAATGGTAACTACAATTTACAATCCTGAGAGTAAAGAAGGATGACAGTACCTAAATTAGAATAAAGTTAGGGGCAGCTTGGTTCAAATCACATTTTATTTTGGGGGTCAGTCAACACCTGAGGACAGCTGTCCAATAAACAGCAACAGGTAGAAGACTCAGAAGAGGACAGAGGTCAGGATTAGAGAGATGCATTGACATTCACTGCCACTCCAGACCCCCCACAGGACACCCCCCACTCCCAAGCAGTATGGATCTATGCATGCGTGTGTGCCAAGTCACTGCCATCATGTTCCACTCTTTGGAAGCCTATGGACTGTAGCCTTTCAGGCTCCTTTGTCCATAGGATTCTCAGGCAAGAATAATGAAGTCGGTTGCCATCTCCTCCTCCAGGGCACCTTCCTGACCCGGCACAGATCGAACCCATGTCTCATTATGTCTCTGGCATTGCAGGCGGGTTCTTGACCTCTAGCGCCACCAGGGAAGGCCCTATGTACCTATGACTGGATTACAAAACCCACAAAAACTACAGAAGTCCCAGTTGGTTTAAGAGCAGGAAACACAGAGAGAATAATTTCTTTCTTTATTTTCTTCTAAAGAAGGGAAAAGAAAGAAACTCTCTAGTGGAGCAAAATAGATAGACTATGATCTTATAATGTGATTAAAGTCTATTGGTACTGATAAGAAAGGCGACACTTAATTACACAGTGCTTTTCATCTTCTAAGCACATTACAAGTATTATATCAACTAATTAACAATGGGAAACTTGATGTTTCTGAAAAAAGACTGCTTTGACTACTTTTTTTCACCCTTTAGATGAACTTTTTCTAAATCTCAAAATACAACTTGCACAAAATGGGTAATATTTAAGCTTTTCAAACTAGTGGTTATGCCAAGCAGTTCATTTTCCTGGTACTTCAGAGCCGAATTACAATTTAAAAGGGATGTAGGTAAGCTATGTAAAAAGAAAAACAACTCTACTGCTCATAAAAGCCCATCTGGTGAGAGAGCACCACTGGGCCTGATAAATGGTAACACGAAGATGTGTGCTATTGGCCTGTGGCTTCTACATCCTCCAGAAGCAGATGGAAAAAGGGCACCGATTCCACATGCATTGAGGTCTAGTGTGGCTTCCAATTCAGACTTTCTTTTTCACCTCCAGTCATTTTAAAATTAGTGATCATCGGCTGGAGAAGACTCTTGAGAGTTCCTTGGACTGCAAGGAGATCAAAACCAGTCAACCCTAAACAAAATCAACCCTGGATATTCATTGGAAGGACTGATGCTAAAGCTGAAGCTTCAATACTTTGGCCACCTGATGCAAAGAGCCAACTCATTGGAAAAGACCCTGATGCTGAGAAAGACTGAAGGCAGGTGGAGAAGGGGATGGTCAAGGATAAGACAGTTGGATGTCATCACTGATTCAATGGACATGAGTTTGAACAAACTCCGGGAGTTGGTGATGGACAGGGAGGCCTGGCGTGTGGCAGTCCATTGGGTTGCAAAGATCGGACACGACTGAGCAACTGACCAACAAAGCATGTGTCACAAGAAAACTGGGCTAAGAGAGTGTGTTGAACACCCTTTGAAGACAAATTTTTGTTCATGAAAAAGTCTCTTATGAGCAGGTTTAAGAATCGGGATCAGAATTTTCAGCTCTTCCCTCATTCAACTAAAAGGTATTAAATACCTATTATGAGCAAAGTACTCCTAGGAGGGTTAACCTTGTTTAGAGTTGTATGGCACCTCTCTAATCACCTGAAGAAATAGGTAGCTATCATTCCTACATACTCTCCTTCTGCTGCTGCTAAGTCACTTGCTAAGACTCTGTGTGACCCCATAGACGGCAGCCCACCAGGCTCCCCCGTCCCTGGGATTCTCCAGGCAAGAACACTGGAGTGGGTTGCCCTTTCCTTCTCCAATGCATGAAAGTGAAAAGTGAAAGTGAAGTCGCTCAGTCGTGTCCGACTCTTCTCGACCCCATGGACTGCAGCCCACCAGGCTCCTCCATCCATGGGATTCTCCAAGCAAGAGTACTGGAGTGGGGAGCCAGTGCCTTCTCCGACTCTCCTGTCTGTCCATAAAAATCCTGTCTGCCTTGGCTAGGCTTCAATTCCCAGTCGAGAGGAAGGCAGCATGAGATAAGGGAAAATCAGCAGGCTTAGGTTTATACATGAGCTCTGCATATACTGCTCTAGCAGTAAAACCTTAGGAAGTTATTTACCTCCTCTGGACCTTTGCTTCCTCATACAAGGTGAGAATGGTAAGGCTTTCACAGCAGCATAAGCAGAGCATGTATATAGGGTGCAATTGGCTTCGTTCCTTTGATTATGAAAAATGCTTTTTCATTTCTCTTTTTTTTTCTTTTCTTAAATGTATTTATTTATTTTAATTGGAGGATAACTACTTTACAATATTGTGATGGTTTCTGCCTTACATCAACATGAATTGGCCATAGGCATATATGTGTCCCCACCCTCTGGAAACCCCCTCCCACCGGAAACCCCCTCCCACCTCCCTTCCCACCCCCTCCCTCCAGGTTGTCACAGATCCCTAACTGGGTTCCTTCTGCTGAAATGGTTGGTTTCTTCATAAATTATAAATAATTATCATTTCTTTGAAAGCTTACAGTAAATATTAAATAAAATAATGTAAGACAAATGCCTAGCCAACGGTAGAGCATAGTAAAATATATAGGATTTAGAGACAGGTAGACCTGGTTATAAATCTTGATTATGGCATTTAGTGAGTAGGAGCCGTGGATTATGGTTTCCTGACATCTCATAGTACCTTTCACAACACTAAGTATACAGTAAACACTAAGTTTTGGTTGACTGACATTGACTTATTCGTCAGTCAAGTAAAATACACAGCCACTTTACCTCTTTCCAGATATACAGTAACAGGTAGACTCTACCAGAACTTTTGAGCTCTTTCTAGCCTGGGAACATTGACTCTAAAGTTACTGGAGTCAGAAAGACCACTTTCTTTTCTTTTTAATATTTATTTATTTGGCTGTGCTAGGTCTTACTTGCAGCATATGGGATCTAGTTCCCTGGGCAGGGATCGAACTCAGGCCTCCTGTATTGGGAGTGCCGAGTCTTAGCCACTGGACCACCAGGAACCACCACCTTTTTGAAGCACGTACATTGTCAGCTCAGCAGCTCCAAAATGAACTCCAAGGGGCAGTAGAAGGCCTCTTACTTATCTTGTGAGCTGAGCCTTAGGAATACAGATAAATTTATCTCTGGACGTCTAATAATTCTCAGTCTATGTATTGTTCCAGCTCAGATATCTAAGGAATATTCTTTCTGACCTCTGCTTATGTGCCCTTCAATAATTTATTCCAGAGGTCATGGATTGCAAAGGCATGGATTATAATTCCAGTAAATATTTTCTTTGAATTGTTCTTTTTCCCCATTCTTCCCAGTCATTCTTTAATCAAAACGAGACCTGAGCAGACATGCACAAATTCTCATTTGTTCTATCCAGACAAATTCTCAATTCCTCTTTCCTATATCTAATTTTGTTATCTATATTTATGATATAATATGTTATATCTATATACATCTAGGGAAGAGCAATTGCAAAATTTATCAAGAATTCTCTTCAGAAGACTGCTCTCATAATAAGAACAAATTGTTAGCATTTATCACCATACAATGTAATCATATAAAAGCCTTTTCTTCTATCCTTATCCCCATAAGGTACCTCTCTATTACATTATAATGATAAATGGCAAAATGTTTTGCATGACACTTAAACTATTACAGAATTCTACAAGAAATGCTAGGATGCTACCCAGGGTTTCTGATAAGCAGCTACAGCTAAAAGTCAGCCTCACATTCTTAAGTGAAGAATGCTTATCTATCTCACACTGTTTATTTCCGTAAAACAATTTGCAAGTGAGCACAACTACATCGTAAGGTCAACACAAACGTATATTGGGAGCAAACATGCCATTGGGTGTTTGAACAGGTAACAGTTAAGTATTCAGCTTGGGGACAGACATAACCCTTTGCTCCAATTGAGAACAATCTAAACCAGTCACGTTATTCCCTCCTGCAATGCAGCTAACTCCCAATTCTCACTGATGATTTGATATAAGTAATTAGGTAAAGCCCAAATTTATACTAGTCAATAGCTAAGTCCCAACCATCTACTGCTACTTGAAGGAAGCATCACCTCTGGTGTGTGAGTGCCCGGTTACATCTGACTCTTTTGTGACCCCATGGACTGTAGCCTACCAGGCTCCTCTTTTTGTGGGATTTTCCAGTTGGACAACCCAATACTGCAGTGGTTTGCCATTTCCTACTCCAGGGAATCTTCCCCAACCCAGGAATCGAACCTGCTCCTCTTGCATCTCCCGCATTGGCAGGCAAATGCTTTACCACTGCGTCACCAGGGAAGCCCAACGAATACTTACTGCATATGTAATCTGTGCCAGCCACTGTGCTCATTGCTTTGCCTCCATTACTCATTTAGCCCTAGGCAAGTCCTATTATTATTCGCATTTAACATCAGGCAACTGAGACCCAGAAGGGCTAAACAATTTTCCCAGCTTCAGCCATGTACTAAGAGATAGAAGAGAGAAGAACACCGAGGCAAATGGTTTTGGAGTCTAAGTTCTCAACTCCCCCCTGTATTTCTTCTTTGTCGCTGCTCATATTTCAATCTATGTCTATAGACTTACCTCGAATATGTCCAGGGTATATTTGAAAGAATTAACTTATGGCTGATTCGTGTTGATGTTTGGCAGAAACCAACGCAATACTTAAGGCAATTACTTTTCAATTAAAAGTAAATAAATTTAATTTTTTTAATAAAAGAATTATATTAGTAAACCATACGACAGCATTTTAGACCAAGCTGCACTGACAAATAGTTTAACCAATAAGAGGCATGACAAAACAGACAATAAACAAGATTGTTTTACTGGTAGGATGATCACCAGGACCTGAGTTCATTCCCCCTTCCACTCTGATGTATTAGTATTGCCTCTCTTCATGGTCCCAGAGGCTGAAATTCTAAGCATCACAGCTGTCAGACAACATCCAGAGAAGAGGGGCACTGCATACTGGTGTCTGTTCTTGCTTGTTTTTTGTTGTTTTCTTTTTGAGTTAAAGAAACCTTTCCCAGAAGCGCCCCAGTAGACTGACCCTTGAGTTCCATTGGCCAGGAATGGGTCATCTGCCCACTGCCGAATCAAAGGAGGTAAGACCACATGATTAACTCTTGATAGATAGATAGATAGTATTAGACCGATAAATAGAAGCACAAATTGTTAGCTTCTTACACCACATGATATAATCATATGAGAGCCTTTTTTAACCAAAGTGCCAAGAAAAACCTCTTCCAGGGGAGTTGTTGTCATCCACCGTGAGAAGTCAAGGTTTTTCCCTCATTTTGAGATGAGAAGCTGTTAAGAATTACAGTGAAAGTTTGGGTCCTGACCTGACTGTTAAGATTAGCTTGAAAATAAAACAGAGACACTATTCCATTAATATTATGTCTCCACTAGAGTTTCAAGGCCTGTTGTCCTTATTTTTCATTAAGAGCCTGATTCATTTCCTTCCCTCACCCCAAAAAAGCTTTATACTCTTTGTCCCGGGGCCTTCTAAAGAAAGAACAACAGACAAGTAATCTGATGACTGTGGGAGTGTTGAGACAATTACAAACATGACAGGGACGGGAAGGAAGAACCAGAGAGCAAGGACAGGCAGAGAAATTGAGGTTTCAGGCAGGGAGAGAAGAAGAACATGGAGTTTGGAAGTCAAGGGAAGAAAGATTGCCCTCAAGGAACCTCCAGAGCCTGTCTCTACAAATCAGAGAAACCACAACCACTGCACTCTCTTCTGGAAGCAAACCCAGGGCTTGTCTATAACAACAAAGACCTTTTCATTTCTTCTCTTCTCCCTAAGCATCCCCTTAGCATACCCCCCACCTCAGATCCTGTCTTTGTGATCCTCCAGTCTCCGTGTTCCTCTTTCAACCTCTGACAACCCCGAAGAAATATTTTCTAACGAAATTTATATGTCACGTTCCAGCTAGAAGGCATGGCAGGCTGAAGCATCCTAATATAAAAGCAACTAGTGAGTAACCCCACTTTACACGGAATTTATTTTTCATCCCCAGAGCAAACACACTTAAGCTGTATAGTCTTTAAAACTATATATATATATATATATATATATATATATCTTTTTATATCTCTAGGCAGTTTTCATAGGCAGCTTTCTGATTTCATTCTCCTCAAGCACTTAGAGAGCAGAATAGGGGTCGATCATATTAGCTGCTTCCCAGGTGCCACTAGTGGTAAAGAACTCGACTGCCAGTGCAGGAGACCAAGAGACGCAGGTTCAATTCCTGGGTTGGGAAGATCGCCTGGAGGAGGAAATGGCAACCATCCCAGTGTTCTTGCCTAGAGAATTCCTGGACAGAGGAGCCTGGTGGGCTACAGTCCATGGGGGTCACAAAGAGTTGGACACAACTGATCACACACTCTATTCTAGCTGCAAATTCATTTCTTCAGCCAGAAAAGAAGAAAATGCAAGAGTCTGTGGTTGGGGTTTGTGGCACTACTGAGTTAGCAGAGGAATTTTCTCTATCCAATGCTGACATGAGCTCTAAGGGCAAGGGAATCTGTGTAGCAAAGACTCGCACAGCAGTTAGAGTCTGTGTAGCAAAGACTGCATGGGTGGTAAAATAGAGAAGCACAGAAAGTTCACATTTAGGACCCAGGGAATCAGAGAGCAAGGGAGTGCAGAGCAGGGGGTAGATGGGCAGCAGGGTGCAAAGGACTGAATGGAATGAGCATGTGGGGCCAGAGCTGAGCCAGGCCCTGCAGGAACTGGAATGTCAGGATCCGAGCAATCTCCTACAGCTGGGTCTCCTGTTCCCTGCAGCGCACTCCCTTCTGAAAATGCTCCTTTCACTGTCTCCTTCCCACAGCACATCTTTTTCTTCTCGCCATTTTCATAAGACTTCACCAAGATTTGCAAACAGAAATATTTCACCCTCTCTGCTATTTCCTTTCTAATTATTGTTACAGGAATTATTTCTCCATTTTTCTCCACAGCTAGATTTTTCAAGTACTTCACAGTTTGCCAGCAGCCTCATCCTTGTCTATGTCTAAGAACTCCTAAAAGCAACTCCAACATTCTTACCCTTTTTCATCCCTCAAATTTCCATACTTGTGCCCACGTTTGAGCAAGGAACAAACCAAATCTTCAACAAAGTAAAGATAGCAAATTCCATATGCTATGCTTCTAGAATAGCATATGGAATTGTCTCTTTTGGAGGCTTATCAGTTAAATTGTGCCACACTCCCTCCACAAATTTATATGATATAACTGTATTTGGAAATAAGTTGTTTACAGTGGTAATCAAGTTAAAATGAGATCACAAAAAAAAAAAAATGAGGTCACTAGGGTGAGTCCAATACAACTGATGTTCTTTTAAAAGTGGGAAATTTGGTACTTTCTTGGCAGTCTAGTGGCTGAACTCCACGCTTCCCCTGCAGGGGGCCCCGGTTCAATCCCTGGTTGAACAACAAGGATCTCGCCTGCCAAGTGGTGAGACTAAAAAATAATAAAAACAATTTTTGACTGTATGATTACTCTTGTATTAGGTATCTAAAGTAATCAAATTCAAAACAGGAGAAAGTGGGATGGAGATTTTCTGGGGCTGGGGGATGGGGAAGCAGGAGTTGCTGGGGACTGAGTTCTGGAGATTTGCTGCACAGCAAAGTGAATACGCTTAACACTGCTGAACTGTGCAATTAAAAAAAAAAAACACACACAGTTAAGATGGTTCTTTTTACTCTGTGCTTTTTTTTAACCACAAATAAAATTTTTAAAAAACAGAATGAAAATGAAAACAGGAAACGTGGACAGGGAGATAAGGGACAGTGGAAAGGGAAAAAAGCAAGGCGAGGAGGAGGCATAGGGTGAATAGAGCCATGCACACACCCGGGAGGGGAGCCTGGGATGGCCTTCCCCTCACGGCCCTCAGAAGGAACCTGCCAACACCTTGCTCTGAGACTGCCAACCTCCAGATGGTGAGACGACAAATTGCTGTTGTTTTAACTACTCAGGCTGTGGGATTTTCTGCCATCACAGCTCTAACAAACTAATATACAGTCACATCATGGAGAGGATAGAAAGGCCGGGTTCCGGGGGCAGGTGGGCCATCTGGAACATTCCATCCCCAGTGGAAGATGAAAACACAGGATCATATTTACAAAGCACACAACAGCGCTCATGTCCCATCAGAATACATGGGCTCTCACCACCATTCCAGGACCATACGACATAAACTCCACTCTTACTGCCCCATGAGATGACTGATGGGCTCATCCGCCCAGAGAGAGGACCTGGGGCGGGCTACACAGACCACCCATTAAGCCTCTCCTACCAGGTGAGAAAAGAGACCTTCAGTTCACACCATCAAATATAATGAAACCACTTAATGAAGACACTGGGATGGATATTATGGGACAGACAAAATCAACAAAATAAATTCCTTCCTTCAAAGAGAACAGGTTCAGAGATATCATCAAACTAGAGACCATCTGGGGAAATGAATCCGTAGGTTCACTACCATGCACTGATACTGATATCGTGCAGATACTTCACAGAAACATCACTTTCAACTCCCAGGAGTTACCAAGAACACGACTCAAAGACAACTCAAAGCACCCTTGCTTGCTAGGGGCCCAGCACTTCCTGCAAGAGAGCATGGCGTTAATCTGCGGGTGCTCGTGCTTCACAAATAACAATCCCAGAGGGACAAAGAAGCCACATGGCTCAGCATAAGGTCGTAGCATATGTCTGTTTTGGAAGTTCTAGTACATTAGTTTCTCATTTCTGTATTCTGAGAAATATCTTCTTGAAATAAAAACATTTATTACACATATTTTCAGACATATTCAATAGTAAAGTCTGAAAGTCGCTCAGTCGTGTCCGACTCTGTGACCACATGGACTGTAGCACACCAGGCTCCTCTGTCCATGGAATTCTCCAGGCAAGAATATTGGAGCAGCTGGTAGCCATTTCCTTCTCCAGGGGAATCTTCCCAACCCTGGGGATAGAACCCCAGTCTCCCGCATTGCAGGCAGATTCTTTACTGTCTGAGCCACCAGGGAAGCCCATTCAATAGTAAAGAGAAGGGTATAGCAGACTCCCCAGTCTCCATGTATACAACACCCGGCTGCATGCCATTTTCAGGAGACTATTTCATCTATTCCCCATCCTCCTCCCCACCCGCTAGATCATTATAAAACAAACCCCGAACACATCATTTCATTCACGTGTACTTCAGTACACATTACAAGACAGGACGCTTAATCAAATATCACACTTAAAATTAATAGCAGCTCCTTAATATCAACAAACTTTTCCAATTGCTTTGTAACTTTTATAGTTTATCATTTTCATAGTTGGTTCTAAACCAGAGATTTGGTTGACAGTTCTCTTAAGTGTCTTTTCATCCAGTTTTCTCCTCCCACTTTTTTCTTGTATCATTTAGTCAGGGCAGAAATTGAGCCATTTGTCCTGCAGCATTTCCCACATTCTGGGTTACTGATTACATCCCTAAGGAATAATTTAACATGTTTCTATGAACAGTAGTTAAACATAAAGACATGATTAGATTCAAGCCCAACACTTAAAAAGAATGCTTTATAAATGGTGCGGGATACACACTGTCTGATTGCCTTTCTGTGACAATGGCATGAACCAGCTAGCTCGTATGTTGGCAGCCTATCAATCCACGATAGCGTCTGCCCTACTGTCTCTTCCTCCAAGTAGAGGCTGGCGTGAGAACATGGATGCAGCAGGTTTATTGGGGTGGTGATCTCAAAAAGCAGCAGTGAGCAAGCAGGGCCAGTGACACAGAAGAGGAAGGAAAAAACAATGAAAGTGGACATTTGCAATTCCACTGAGGCCTGCAAAAGACCTCCAAGAGTGGTCCATCAGGGAAACAGGAGACAGGGGCATTTGTCCTTTAGCTCCCATCTCTGGGATAAGGGTTGCTTCTAGAGACACTAACTCTTCCGCACTAAGGACTGAGCTAGAGCCAGGGAAACTTGTGGGGTAACCCAGAGAAGGCTCTGGAACAGGAAGTAAAAAGACTCCCTGTGCACTGAGGGACACTGATAGGATAGTGGGTGAGGAATCTGAGTGCAGCATATCTGTCTACCAGAGCTGAGGCTAAAATCAGAGGTGGTCCCAGAGGATGTTGCATGAGCTTCAGAGACACCTGACACAGTCCCCATCAGGCCTTCTCTAATGCTAATGATTTTAGCAGTACTCTTGCCTGGAAAATCCCATGGATGGAGGAGCCTGGTAGGCTGTGGTCCATGGGGTCATTAAGGGTCGGGCACGGCTGAGCGACTTCCCTTTCACTTTTCACTTTCATGCATGGGAGAAGGAAATGGCAACCCACTCCAGTGTTCTTGCCTGGAGAATCCCAGGGATGGGGGAGCCTGGTGGGCTGCTGTCCATGGAGTCGCACAGAGTTGGACATGACTGAAGAGACTTAGCAGCAGCAGCAGCAGTGGTGAGCAATGCCTAGATACATGACATAATTAAATTAGGGGCACAAAATGAAGATAGTTTAATTGCGTATTACTCTTTTCATTTGTTAGGCAATATTCCTTAAAAAAGTTTTTCCTACATGAACTATGTGGTTACCCTGAAATACTGTTGCTCAGGAAGCACTCTGCAGTAGTTTGAGTTTTCCCCTCTTATTCACCTGTTTTCAGAATAATAATATGATGACCAATAAGTGTTTTTTTCATTATTATCCTTATGGAATCATGAGTTTTTAAACATTTTCTATGTGTTTCACTAGACTTTCTGATATTATTATTCTTTCCAATAAGTAATTATTCTTTCCAATATTCAAATTGTCCATCATTAGTGGAAAACCCTCCAAGTGAGTCCTTTTGACATGACCCCAGTTGTCCTGAGAGTCACTCTGCTGTTTGATACAAAATGTTCCATGTCATCTTGAGCATTTTCTCCCTAAGATCTGAAATTAGTTCTTCATCCAGGGAATCTTGGTTCCTTTCAGGAGACACAGCCTTTTAGGAGATATTCGTGACCAAAATCAGGTACCACAACAAGGTACTCTTAGCTACTGGGTTGATCATTGTTTCTAGATGTTTTGGGGAGCAGATGTAAATATATGAGTCCACATTGAAATTTCCAACTCAAAATTAGGAGATTCATGTAACTATTTGATTTTATATTTTTATCTCTTTTCCCTCACGCTGAAAAAAAAAAAAAGGTTCTTCATGACATCATGAAAATTACTCATTTTAGCCAACTCCATGTATAGTATATTTTCAAAATAAGAATACCAGTATTATCAGCAATGGTATGAATCCTGAAAAAAAGTTTGATTTCTTTATGTCTTTAGGTTACATCCCACCAGTTTCAAATTGATGTGTCATAAATTCACTTGAAATATTTTTTCTCAGTGTGGGTAAGCTACCAAGTGTAAACACAAGCTCATTTGTTTCATTTTCCTTTCAGTTACTTAGAATTGCTTTTTAATGTTGATTTAATTTTGTTGTATAATTACCAAAAATTTACAAAACTCCCAATTCAAAAGTAAATCAAGGTACATTCAGATAATTCAGGTTTCTATATCTGTTACCTCCATTCCCTTCTGCTGCTGCTGCTGCTAAGTCACTTCAGTCGGGTCCGACTCTGTGCAATCCCATAGACGGCAGCCCACCAGGCTCCCCCGTCCCTGGGATTCTCCAGGCAAGAACACTGGAGTGCCTTGCCATTTCCTTCTCCAATGCAGGAAAGTGAAAAGTAAAAGTGAAGTCGCTCAGTCGTGTCTGACTCTTAGTGACCCCATGGACTGCAGGCTACCAGGCTCCTCCATCCATGGGATTTTCCAGGCAAGAGTACTGGAGTGGGGTGCCATTGCCTTCTTATGTAAAACCAATTTATTTAGAATCAGTTTTGTGGTTTTTTTAATTCATTGAATTTTTTTAAATAAAAGCAAGTACATTCTGTATAATATTCTTTAGAGTTGTGATGGTTAATTTAATGTGTCAACTTGGTTGGGCCACAGTGCCCAGAGTTTTGGCCAAACACCATTCTGGATGCTTCTATGAGAGTTTTTGGATGAGATCTGTCTACATCTACGTAGTAGTCCCTCAGGTAACTGCATCAATATTTATTCACCAGTCCTCTATTGATGAATTATTGGGCTATTTCCAATTTTTTCTGTTACAGATGGTGCTGCAATAAATTACCTTGTTCATCAGTCATTTTGGTTTTTTGCCAGTGAATCTTAATAAATTTTAGAAGTAGGATTGCTTGGTCAAAAAGAAATGCATATATAATTTTGCTAGATATTAGCATGTCCACCCTCATAGGAGTTATACAGCTCTTCATTCCCCCAGCAATATATGAGGGGCCCCAGGCGGCTCAGTGGCAAAGAATCTGCCTGCCAGGGTAGGAGCTGCAGAAGACAGGTCCAGTCCCTGAGTGGGGAGGGCCCCTGGAGAAGGAAATGGCAACCCACTCTAGTACTCTTGCCAGGATAATCCCACGGACAGAGGAGCCTGGCGGGATACAGTCCATGGGGTTGCCAAGAGTTGGACACGACTGAGAGACAGAGCACATCACAACAATATATGACAGAGCCTATTTCTACCTAGACTCCCCAACAGAACATGAGCATCAAATGATTGTATTTACAAGAGCAGGTACTTCTGATAGGTAAGAAAAGGTATCAGTATAATCTTGATTTGTATCTCTCAAGGTGAGCAAGGTTGAATATGTTTACATACTATAGGAAATTTTTACTTCTTTTCCTATTAACTGCATGTTCAAATCATGTGCCAATTTTTCTATAGAGTTTTAGAATTTTTCTTCTCTATTTTTACAAGTTCTCATATATTTTTAATGTTTGTTTAAGTACTTACATTTTCTTCCCCCTTTACTTTTTATGGTATTTTTGGTGGTGGTGGTAATAGGTTTTTTGTTTTTGTTCTTATTTATTTTTAGGCCATGCCATGGGATCGCACAGAGTCGGACATGACTGAGCAACTTTCATTTCACTTCACTCCGTGTGGCATGAAGGATGTTGGTTTCCTGATCAAGGATCAAACCTATGCCCCCTGCATTGGGAGCACAGAGTCTTAACTTCTGGACCATCAGGGAAGTATTAACCTTTTGTCTGTGATATGTCTATTATATTTTTCACAGTTTATCTTGTTTCACACAAATATTTCAAATTTTTATCATTATTTTCCCCTAGTAACTACATCACATAAATGCCAGTGAGTTGTTATTAAAAGTTAATTCCAACCACAGAGAAAACCAAACACTGGCCTCATAGCATTTATGGCACTGTGAAATGTACTTTCATTTTCTATTCTCCGCATTCAATTTCTGCTTTGATCTTCCACATAAGCCTGCTGTTTACCTTCTACCACAAGTGCTTAGGGTCAAATTCAAGATCACTATTGTAAAACAGAATTCCCTGTCCTCATCCCAGCGAAGAGAAGTGCCTTTTTCTACCAAGCTAAGGTAGTCCAACAGAGAAGGCAATGGCACCCCACTCCAGTACTTTTGCCCAGAAAATCCCATGGACAGAGGAGCCTGGTAGGCTGCAGTCCATGGGGTCGCTAAGAGTCGGACACGACTGAGCGACTTCCCTTTCACTTATCACTTTCATGCATTGGAGAAGGAAATGGCAAGGCACTCCAGTGTTCTTGCCTGGAGAATCCCAGGGATGGGGAAGCCTGGTGGGCTGCCGTCTATGGGATCGCACAGAGTCAGACACAACTGAAGCGATTTAGCAGCAGCAGCAGCAAGGTAGTCCAATCAGCCTAGACGCCAGCCCCTTAAGTTATTAGCTATAAAAAGTAGAAGGGACACATTTCTTTTTTCTCAAAAGATTTTTAAATGTGTTGTAAACAAGGGATTTATTTGGGAACTTGATCCTGAATGATTTAGAGTCAGGAAGCCAAAACCCTGGGGGGGATTGGCTCCTGCAATCAGAGTGCACAAAAGCTGGTAACTCTGACAAGGGCTCTTTCTGATTCATGAAAAAAGGAGTGTGTGTGTGTGTGTGTGTGTGCACGCGCGCGCGCGCGCGCGCGCGCACCCGTGTGAGCACACACACATGCCCAGGAGCAATGGGATTGAGGGGAACACATCATTCTTGTGTTGGCTCATGAAGGCCAGGGCATTCCAGCAGCCCATCATTTCTGGGGTCATTCACGTGTCATGAGACACATATAAAGATGGGAAAATGCTGATACATTCTCCAACTATAAGAGTGGAGAGTAGACAACTTCAATCAGTAGACAAGTGAGAAAAGTCTTTGAGTACGACCTTCAATTCACCAAGTGAGCAGATACAAAATCATAACTTCTCCAACTGACTGATGTTTTTTGAAACTTTGTGTTGGTGAGAACAAAACCTTTGATTCCTCTATCAGAATTTACAAAAAAAAAAAAAAACAAGGCTTTAAATGTAAATACTCCCTGAGAGGTGATTCTGTGTATTATTGACTGAAGGCATCGTTAAGCATTTCACTTTTTCCTAAGGGCCATTTTGAATTGGGGGTAGAGGAAGGAGGGCAGCCAGTGACAGAGGTGAAACCGAAGTCAGAAAGGAAGCTGTGAGGGAGGGGAAGAATAGAAGAGAGCCTGGAGGCACGAAAAATCAACTTCTCAGCTTCAACATTTTGCCTAGAGCAAGCCCAGGGTGTTTGATTTCTTAGCCTGCCTAAAAAATGAAAAAGAACTTCCCCTGAAAGCTTCATTAACTCCATAAGCCAGTGATTATAGCAGCCTTTAATAGAGGAAGAATGACTTCCCTTTCCACAGAAACCTTAAGGGAAGACAACTCAAATCAACTTTTGAAATGTCTGGAAGAGAAATGGGAAGGGGTAGGAGAGAGGCCAGGAGGAGAGGGGAGGAGGGAAAAGGAGAAAGAAGGCAGGAGGTGAAGGGAGACGAGGCGAGTCATGGCACAGCAGGATCCACAGGGCAATCACGGTTAGGGTTTGGGGAGGGGTGGAGGGGAACAAACTCCAAGATGCCCCCTAACAAAGCAAAGAACAAAAACTCTTCTGGTTAATCATTCCAGCCTGCGGGAGGTCCAGCCACAACATATCAAGAACAAAAACTGTCCTGGACAAGTGTCCTTCCTTTTGGCTACTAGACAGTTGAACCCCATCTTAGCTGTGGGCCTCCTCCATCCTGTGGATATGGAGGTGAAGCTGAGCTACCTACAGCTATAAAGGCTGAAATACCTGCAACTTTGCCTCCCAGCCTCCTTGGCAGGTATGGGTATGCTACATGGACAAGCACTTCTCTCACTTCAGGGGGCCTGGGCTCAGTTGCCCAGTCACATCCTACTCTTTGCATCCCCATGGACTGTAGGCCGCCAGGCTCCTCTGTCCATGGAATTTCCTAGCAAGAATTCTGGAGTGGGTAGCCATTTCCTTCTCCAGAGGATTTTCCCAACCCAGGGATGGGACCCTTATCTCCTGCATTGGCAGGTAGATTCTTTACCATGGAACCATCTGGGAAGCACTTATATAAACTATCATCTTCAGTTAATAATAATTTCTTGATATTGGCTTGTTAAGTATCAAATGTACCACACTAAAACAAAATGTAAATAATAAGAGAAACTGTATAAATAATAGAGGGAACTGTGCAGCAGAAAAGAGGATCTATAAGAACTCTGTAGTTTGGGCAGTTTTTCTGTAAACCTGAAACTGCTCTAAAGTAAAGCCTATTAAATTTTTTTAATCTCTGAACAAACAATACTGCTTTCACATTGAAAATCTCGAAGCAAAAGTAGAACGTGCTTTACCAAAACAAAGTGGTATCTATATGTAATTTTACAAGGGTGTTTTTCAGTAAATAGCCCTAAGCTCTTTTCTCAGACTCCAAGTAAATAAGCCAAGTTTGGTATATAGCTTGTGATTCATCCTGGCCTATTTTCTACAAAATAGAAAAATATTCCCCATGGTTACTTCACTGAATTACTTCTTTATGTCTCATGCTCCAGAACCTTCTACCTCCGACATTTTAAAGCCCTTTCCTATGTGACATTTATTCTCTTACTTTTGTTGTTGTTGTTATTTGATATCATCCTTCCACTTTCCTTCAACAAAACAAAGTTCATGTTCTCTTCAAGTGCCATGTGCTCCATTGTGTCCAACTCTTTGCGACCCTATGGACTGTAGCCCTCCAGGCTGCTCTGTCTATGTAGTTTTCCAGGCAAGAATACTGGAGTGGGCTGCTATTTCCTCCTCCAGCAAATCTTCCCAACTCAGAGATCAAACCAGCATCTCCTGTGTTTCCTGCATTAGCAGGTGGATTCCTTACCCGCTGAGCCATTGAGGAAGCCCCATATTCTCTTAGTCCCAAGATTTTCTTGCACATCTGAACATCTCACAGAGATTCCCTGAATTTCATGCCTCTTTATCTTCCTTGCAATCTCTATCCTATCTTCCATAAATTACTTCTAGTTTTTGAATCCTTTCCTGAACTCTTTCTCTATTTCATGAATTCTCTGAAAGCGTTGGTTCATCAAACAAGTCTGAGAGAGCTGACTGGAGTTAACATATGACTAAGAAACTTTAAAATATAGGGGAAATGAATTACAGTGAGATTAAGTGATTCTTGGCTGAAGATCACAGAGTGAGTAACTTTGAGGTTGAAATTAGACTGTGTGTTCTTTATTTCAATCTAATCCTCTTCCATTGGACAGCATTACCATTTTAAAGGAGAAGAACAGCATGCATCTGCTCTCACACCACACAGCAGAGAGGAGAAAGATGGCTATCAGAAAAGCTTAAATAATATTTATTCATAATGACCACTAGCATCCAGGAGCAAAAACTAAAACTTCTTATCTGGAGCTACATATTTCAAGTATAAATTGAATTAATACTGTAGTCCCACCCTGGGGTTCCCTGGTCGGTAACACAGTAAAGAATCTGCCTGCAAAGTTTCAATCCCTGAGTCAAGAAGATCACCTGGAGAAGGGAAAGGCAACGCACGCAGTATCCTTGCCTGGAGAATTTCATGGACAGAGGAGGTCATGGACAGGCAGAAAATTTCATGGACAGGCTGGTGGGCTACAGTCCTGGGGTTGCAAAGACTCAGACATGACTGAGCAAATAATACACACACACACACACACACACACACACACATACACACAGTCCTACTTTATCTATAGGGGATAATGCCCAAGGCCCCCCAGTGGATGCCTGAAACCACAGACACCATGACATCCTGCATGCACTATGTTGATTCCTACACGTACATACCTATGATAAAGTTTAATTTGTAAAATAAGCACAGTAAGAGATTAACAATTTATTGGCTGTTGTTGGATTAACAGCCAATAAATAAATAAAAAGAATTTTTAAAAATTCTTACTGAAGCAGTCCCCAAACTTTTTGGCAAAAAGGACCAATACCTGCTAATGCTAAAGAAGCTGAAGCTGAACAATTCTATGAAGACTTACAAGACCTTCTAGAACTAACAACTAAAAAAGATGTCCTTTTCATTATAGGGGACTGGAACGCAAAAGTAGGAAGTCAAGACATACCTGAAGTAACAGGCAAATTTGGCCTTGGAGTACACAGTGAAGCAGGGCAAAGACTAACAGAGTTTTGCCAAAAAAATGGACTGGTCATAGCAAACACCCTCTTCCAACAACACAAGAGAAGACTCTATACATGGACATCACCAGATGGTCAATACCAAAATCAGATTGATTATATTCTTTGTAATCAAAGATGGGGAAGCTCTATACAGTCAGCAAAAACAAGACCGGGAGCTGACTGTGGCTCAGATCATGAACTCCTTATTGACAAATTCAGACTTAAATTGAAGAAAGTAGGGAAAACCACTAGACCATTCAGGTATGACCTAAATCAAATCCCTTACGATTATACAGTGGAAGTGACAAAGAGATTCAAAGGATTAGATCTGATAGACAGAGTGCCTGAAGAACTATGGATGGAGGTTCATGACATTGTATAGGAGGCAGGGATCAAGACCACCCCCAAGAAAAAGAAATGCAAAAAGGCAAAATGGTTATTTGAGGAGGCCTTACAAATAGCTGTGAAAAGAAGAGAAGCAAAAGGCAAAGGAGAAAAGGAAAGATATACCCATTTGAATGCAGAGTTCCAAAGAATAGCAAGGAGAGATAAGAAAGCCATCCTCAATGATCAATGCAAGCAAATAGGGGAAAGTAATAGAATGGGAAAGACTAGAGATCCCTTCAAGAAAATTAGAGATACCAAAGGAACATTCCATGCAAAGATGGGTTCAATAAAGGACAAAAATGGTATGGACCTAACAGAAGCAGAAGATACTAAGAAGAGGTGGCAAGAATACACAGAAGAACTATACAAAAAGATCTTCACGACCCAGATAACCAATATGGTGTGATCACCCACCTACAGCCAGACATCCTGGAATGTGATGTCTGGGCCTTAGGAAGCATCACTATGAACAAAGCTAGTGGAGGTGATGAAATTACAGTTGAACTATTTCAAATCCTAAAAGATGATGCTGTGAAAGTGCTGCACTCAATATGCCAGCACATTTGGAAAACTCAGCAGTGGCCACAGGACTGGAAAAGGTCAGTTTTCATTCCAATCCCAAAGAAAGGCAACACCAAAGAATGTTCAAACTACCTCACAATTGCACTCATCTCACACGCTAGTAAAGTAATGATCAAAATCCTCCAAGCCTTCAACAGTATGTGAACCATGAACTTCCAGATGTTCAGGCTGGATTTAGAAAAGGCATAGGAAGCAGAGATCAAATTGCCAACATCCACTGGATCATTGAAAAAGCAAGAGAGTTCCAGAAAAAAACATCTACTTCTACTTTATTGACTACACCAAAGCCTTTGACTGTGTGGATCACAATAAACTGTGGAAAATTCTTAAAGAGATGGGAATACCAGCCCACCTTTCCTGCCTCCTGAGAAATCTGTATGCACGTCAAGAAGCAACAATTAGAACTCGACATGGAACAACAGACCAGTTCCAAATCGGGAAAAGAGTACATCAAAGCTGTATATTGTCACCCTGCTTATTTAAGTTAAATGCAGATTACATCATGCGAAATTCTGGGCTGGATGAAGTACAGGTCAGTTCAGTTCAGTTGCTCAGTCATGTCCAACTCTTTGTGACGCCATGGTCTGTAGCATGCCAGGCTTCCCTGTCCATCACCAATTTCAGGAGTTTACTCAAACTCATGTCCATTAAGTCAGTGGTGCCATCCAACCATCTCATCCTCTGTCATCTCCTTCTCCTCCCGCCTTCAATCTTTCCCAGCATCAGGGCCTTTTCAAATAAGTCAGCTCTTCGCATCAGGTGGCCAAAATATTGGAGTTTCATTTTCAGCATCAGTCCTTCCAATAAATATTCAGGAATGATTTCCTTTAGGATGGACTGGTTGGATCTCCTTGCAGTTCAAGGGACCCTCAAGGGTCTTCTCCAATACCACAGTTCTTCAGTGCTCAGCTTTCTTTATAGTCCAACTCTCACATCTATACATGACTACTGGAAGAATCAAGATTGCCAGGAGAAATATCAAAAACTTCAGATACGCAGATGACACCACCGTTATGGCAGAAAGTGAAGAAGAATTAAAGAGCCTCCTGATGAAAGTGAAATAGGAGAGGGAAAAAGTTGGCTTAAAGCTCAACATTCAGAAAACTAAGATCATGGCATCTGGTCCCATCACTTCATGGCAAATAGATGAGGAAACAACGGAAACAGTGACAGACTTTATTTTGGGGGGCTAACCCTAAAGGAGATCAGTCTTGGGTGTCCATTGGAAGGACTGATGCTAAAGCTGAAACTCCAGTACTTTGGCCACCTCATGTGAAGAGTTGACTCATTGGAAAAGACCCTGATGCTGGGAGAGATTGGGTGCAGGAGAAGGGGACAACAGAGGATGAGATGGCTGGATGGCATCACCGACTCGATGGACATGAGTTTGGGTAAACTCCGGGAGTTGGTGATGGACGAGGAGGCCTGGTGTGCTGCGATTCATAGGGTCACAAAGAGTCGGACACAACTGAGTGACTGAACTGAACTGAACTGAAAATCACTTCAGATGGTGACTGCAGCCATGAAATTAAAAGACGCTTGCTCCTTGGAAGAAAAGCTATGACCAACCTGGACAGCATATTAAAAAGCAGAGACATTACTTTGCCAACAAAGGTCCATCTAGTCAAAGCTATGGTTTTTCCAGTAGAATGTATTGGAAAAATATGAGCTTGAGCAAACTCCAGGAGTTGGTGATGGATAGGGAATCCTGGCGTGCTGCAGTCCATGGGGTCGCCAAGAGTCGGACACAACCGAGCGACAGAACTGAACTGAACTGACCAATACCTGGAAGACAATTTTTCCACGGACCCAGGAAGGTAGGGGTATGGTTTTGATTTCACCGGCCACGCACCTCCTGTAGCCTGACCCAGTTCCTAACAGGCTACAGGCCAATACCAATTTGTGGCCCGGGGATTGGGGACACCTGTCTTACTACAGAAATGTAATGCCTTCACCATCTTAACTAAGCTTTTATCATGCACTATGACCATAGTTTTGCAGTTTGAGATGTGACAGCAAAATTTAAATTATTAATTTGATTTCTAAAACCTTTGTCCAGATTTACATTCCTAGTAATAGCAGAGAAACCTGCTTATCCCACCATCTCTTCACCATATAGTATGTTGTTATGGTTGCTTTTAATCTGTGCTAATTTGTTGGGTGAAACTGGCAAAATTTTTATTGCTTTAATTTGCATTTCATTGATGAATAAAGAGAATGAATAATTTTCACTTCTCTTAGCTATTTATACTTTCGGTCTGCATATTTGCATTCATCTCCTTTATTCCAATTTCAGCCAGGTCTTGCTGTTTTGTTGATGTGTATCCTCTCTTTGTAAATTAGGGTATTAATCTTTTATCATATCATAAAATAGAATACACCATTTACTTTTCCATTTTGCTTATCATATTTTGATAACCTAAATGGGGAAACAGCCGTAATTCATTACTTATTTGGTGAGAGGTCACCAGCTCAAGGATCTGATGAAGACTCTCATTAGAAAATGAACAAATGCACACACACATACACATCTGCTAACAATTTTAAAGGGCTTATAGACCTCTGGAATTCCATTTATAGACTCTTTAATTACAATACTCATTTATTACTCTTTCATCTGAGTCCTAACCATCTTAAAAACCCTTCACGGTAATAGAAACTCATTGCAACGTCTTGCTAATTTTGATTATGAAAAAAATGTAGAATTCATTGTGTGTACTATCTTGGAGAAAGGCAAGGTGCAATTGTAGGAAGAAAGTGTCTTAGGGGCCAGAAAGCCTGAGCTCTCATCCTAATTCTGTCACTAAATAAATGAGCTGGGAAAAGTTACTTAATCTTTGTCTCCAGATCTTCAACAATAAATATGCACATGTATGTGTGTTTGCTCATGTGAGTGTGTAAGGTGTAGTGAGAGAATTATTCTCTAAAGTCTTTTTTATTTCTAAAAAGAACATACATTTCACATCAAAAAGATTGTGTTATACAACACTTTTACTCTGAAATCATTAAAAAAAAAAACCATCCTGGAGAAAAGAAACATAAACTCCTAACATCACAGCTGTGACTCTTCAGCACTCCTTAGTTACAAGTAGTTAGACTACCATTTAATGGTACCATTAAAAATGCATTGTCACCATAGTAACTGCAACATTACAAGACACAAAATCTCTCCCTGAAATACTCATGCTGAGCAGCATACATTGTCTTTTGTAACGGTTGCTTCTACCTTTAATTTTTTTATCTAAGAATGCATAGCTTTCCCTTCTTTAATTTATTTGTAACCATGAAAACCTATCAAGACTTAGCTTTTTTTTAAAGTTTTTATGATACTTGGACATATATAGTACCAGTTGTCAACTGTGCCCCTGTCTTGCAGATTGGGAAACAAAAATGTTTCCACTCTCGGTAAAATTCTAATATAATTCTCCTCCTACTGCCATTCATCTCTTTATCACTATTTATCCCCTCTGATGGCCCTTTGCCTTTGGGTCTTATTTTTAATTCCCCCACTCCTGACACTCTGTCATTTTCACATCCTATCTCAGCTTCTCCCTAGGTGGTGACTAAGAACCAAAATATTAGTTGATACTGATTTGGGAAATAAACTCATAAGGTTATCTGCATTTTAAGAGAGGAATCTTAAAGGCTATGAGTCTTTCAAGACTGAACTAGATGTGTGGATGGGGTTTGGTGGGAGAGAGGTTCAAGAGGAAAGGATATATGTATACCCATGGCTGACACACTTCATTGTACAACAGAAACTAGCACAACATTGTAAAGCAATTATACCCCAATTAAAAAAAATTTTTTAAGAAGTAATACTTTACTAGACCTGGGTCAGCAATTTGGAATAAGCCTTCTCAACTAACCATAAACAAACTACATTCTATGCTATATACTTTTGAGGATCTCTTTTTTCCATGAAAAAACAATGTTTCTTGAGCACCTATCCAGAGCTCTCCTAGGCACACTCAGCCAATGAGATAGATCAGTACATATCAGACATCTGTATCTAGTTCAAGGGGAGGCGGAAAACCAAAAAGTGAACAAAAAGTAAATAAATAAATTCAGGTCCAAAACAGTTTTCCAAGTAATGGGACCCACTAATGCCAAGTCCTGAGACAGAAAGGAATTCTACATGTCTTTGGAACAGGAAAAGGCCGGTGTACCTGGAGCACAATGTATGAAGTGGAAATTTGTTCAGGATGAAATCAGAGAGAAAAGTATGGGCCAGTTCCCACAAGATCCTGGAGAGAAAAAGCAAGAGTCTAAATCTAATGGGAAGCCAATGGAAGATTTCAAAAAGGGGAATACAATTACCTGAATTACAATTTAAAAAGATCGCTCCTGGAGAATAAATTACAGCAGGAGACAAGGGAAGAAAGGAGACAAATTTGAGGAAATTTCAATAACACGAGGTACAGTCCCTTAGACAGCAAGGAGATCAAACCAGTCAATCTTAAGGGAAATCAATCCTGAGTATTCACTGGAAGGACTGGTGCTGAAGCTGAAGCTCCAATACTTTGGCCACCTGATGCAAAGAACCGTTCTTGGCAATCACTTTGATGTAAAATAGGGGTGTGTCTGAGAGGGTAGGACATGTGAAGGGAAGAAAGAACAACTTTATAAAGTTATTTCCAGTGTTACTGAGATGAGAGGGGGAATTCTAGAAGAAGATGATTAAAATAGCTCCAGCCTGGAGCATAATTCCCTCTTGGAAAGATTAATAAGAACATCTGAAGATGTTAGGATGGTGTTTAAGAAGGCTTCTTTTTGCTTTCAGCAAATGAGTCATTGATATTTCCTCAGTTACTTTGATTGTGTTGGATTAAAATATGGTCATAAATTACCTTCAGCTCCTCCTAATAAGAGATGGAGTCTCTACTCCCTCTCAGTCTGGGCTGGCTTTGTAGCTTGCTTTGGGCAAAGTGGTTGCCAAGAACAGTTGGGGGAAGCAGAGAAAGGTGAGAGTGAGGGAGGGGTTGTTATATATAGTGTATGCATTTATTTTGAGTTAATGAACAAGCCATTTCAAATATTTCATTACTCAATTCATAAAACATGAGGAGATGGTAGAATTTCAAAAGGTCTTCAATGGGAAAAAAAAAACTGAATATTTAGATTATATTAGTCAACTTGGGAAGTAAATGATAGATTCTGATGAGAGTTGTATCTAAAGTTTGCATGGAATATTGGGTGGAAAAAGAAAAGTAATAGATATACATTGGCTATTTAAATAAAATGTGCTGATACGGGGCCTTGAAAATGACCATAGGGAGTTCAGTTAATGAGGCTGTTGGTGTCATTTAGTTGCTAAGTCATATCTAACTCTTTTGAGACCCCATAGACTGTAGCTTGCCAGACTCCTCTGTCCATGGGATTTATCAGGCAAAAATCCTGGATTGGGTTGGCACTGCCTTCTTCAGGGAATCTTCCAGAGATCAAACCCATCTCTCCTACATTGGCAGGCAGATTCTTTACCTCTGAAGCTCTTGGTTAATGAGGAGAACAATCTAAATACATTGCATGTGTTCTAACATGTAGCAAACTGTATTCTCTTAGCAGTCAATATAAAACTCCTAGAGGAGAACATAAGCAAAACACTCTCTGACATACATCACAGCAGGATCCTCTATGACCCACCTCCCAGAATATTGGAAATAAAAGCAAAAATAAACAAATGGGACCTAATTAACCTTAAAAGCTTCTGCACATCAAAGGAAACTATTAGCAAGGTGAAAAGACAGCCTTCAGAATGGGAGAAAATAATAGCAAATGAAGCAACTGACAAACAACTAATCTCAAAAATATACAAGCAACTCCTACAGCTCAACTCCAGAAAAATAAATGACCCAATCAAAAAATGGGCCAAAGAACTAAATAGACATTTATCCAAAGAAGACATACAGATGGCTAACAAACACATGAAAAGATGCTCAACATCACTCATTATCAGAGAAATGCAAATCAAAACCACTATGAGGTACCATTTCACACCAGTCAGAATGGCTGCGATCCAAAAGTCTACAAATAATAAATGCTGGAGAGGGTGTGGAGAAAAGGGAACCCTCTTACACTGTTGGTGGGAATGCAAACTAGTACAGCCACTATGGAGAACAGTGTGGAGATTCCTTAAAAAACTGGAAATAGAACTGCCATATGATCCAGCAATCCCACTGCTGGGCATACACACTGAGGAAACCAGAAGGGAAAGAGACACGTGTACCCCAATGTTCATCACAGCACTGTTTATAATAGCCAGGACATGGAAGCAACCTAGATGCCCATCAGCAGATGAATGGATAAGAAAGCTGTGGTACATATACACAATGGAGTATTACTCAGCCATTAAAAAGAATACATTTGAATCAGTTCTAATGAGGGGGATGAAACTGGAGACTATTATACAGAGTGAAGTAAGCCAGAAGGAAAAACAACAATACAGTATACTAACGCATATATACGGAATTTAGAAAGATGGTAACAATAACCCTGTGTACAAGACAGCAAAAGAGACACTGATGTATAGAACAGTCTTATGGACTCTGTGGGAGAGGGAGAGGGTGGGAAGATTTAGGAGAATGGCATTGAAACATGTAAAATATCATGTATGAAACGAGATGCCAGTCCAGGTTCGATGAACGATACTGGATGTTTGGGGCTAGTGCACTGGGACGCCCCAGAGGGATGGTATGGGGAGGGAGGAGGGAGGAGGGTTCAGGATGGGGAACACATGTATACCTGTAGTGGATTCATTTTGATATTTGGCAAAACTAATACAATTATGTAAAGTTTAAAAATAAAATAAAATTTTAAAAAAATTTAAAAAAAATTATTTTGTAGGGAGAGCACCACCTTTATTAAGAAGAAGCTGTGATGCGCTCTTTTGCCACAGAAACAAATTGGCTAGGCTTTGGTTTCTTGAGGAAGAGAGAAAATTTTGTTGTTATTGCTGTTCAGTCCCTAAGTCATGTCCAACACTTTGCGACCCCATGGACTATGGCCCATCAGACTCCTCTGTACTCCCCTACTCTCCCTTCTTGGACCACAGCCTTGTCATTGTGATGGGGCTTACATAACTCAGTGAAGCTATGAACCATGCCATGCAGGGCCACCCAAGATGGATGGGTCATAAGGAAGAGTTCTGACAAAACATGATCCACTGGAGAAGGAAATGGCAACCCACTCCAGTAATCTTGCCTGGAAAATCCCATGGACAGAATGAAAAGAGAGATAGTAGTTAGCATTAAAAAGAGAGAGAGAGAAATGTTCTGCTTGAGTGAGTGGAAAAGAGGAAAACCTAAGTTAACCCAATGGGGAGGAGAGTCTAGAGAAAGACACTGGGCTCAAGGGAAGAAGAAACTGGGGCAATAAGATGCTGGAGGGAGATGATTTAAGGGAAATGTTGAGTGGAATAACTCCTCTCAAAAACAAACAAACAAACAAACAAACACCAAGCCTATCAAAATCCAGAAAATTCTGCATATGCCTGAATTTTCTTCCTTTACAGACTCTTTAGATTGCAAGGGGAAAAAAAAATCCTAACCCTAACTAGTCTAGGAAAGACAGGGTAGGAGAAAGGTACAGGGCTGGACCCAGAGACTGGAGTGCACTGCCTTTCTCCATCTCTCATCTTGGCTGTCTGTAGGTATCAGCCTCATCTCTTCTCCTTGCCAGGAGCAGGGAATATGAGCCTCAGACACTCCAGGCCCCACATCCCACAACTGCACCACCTCATTGAGGCCAGAGGCAACTCTATTAATGGTCCGGCTTGGGTCAGACGTCCACCCCTAGGCTATCACTGTGGCCCAAAAGACGGCAGCTTCCATTGCGTGACAGTGAAAGCACTGGTCCAAAAAAGCGGAGGGGTGGGGGGCGGGGGTTTGACACATAAAACAGTAAATGTCCAGTTCAGACTTTATGTGGAAAATACTGAAGGGTCTAAGTCTCCACGCCAGCTGGTTCGGGAGTGAGAAACAGCCACCAACTTTCAGTGCTACAAAGCCGAATTCTGAATTACTTTTAATGTGAGAAACAGTTCAAAGCCATATACTAATCATTTCCTCTTTAGTCATCAAGTAGCATATTATGTCATTTTTGTTTTCTGCTTTTTTCAAGAAGAAAAACAGGTGGCAACAGACTAGGGTTAGGATATATTAAACACAGTAAATTAAAAGACACAATTTCTCACATTAACTTTTTCCTAGCTCCATCAGGGCTTAATATGTAAATATACGCATATATTTCTATGATATCATTAATATACACAAATGTTCAAAGGAAATATTAAAGAAAATTTTAATTACACACACATGAAAAACAAAAGGACAGGAACCTTGTATCTTTTATGAAATTAAAGCAAATGTGAACTGAAATATAGCTATTTTACCTATTAGCAAATCTCTCTCATATATGGTATGAAATCAAACCCTTTAGGTTTTTATCTAAGTTACTGCCTCCAAGTCTTTCTTGCTTGTTTTGATCTTAAAATAGAAAGCAGTAACAGTGTGGAGCAGAAAAATATGAAAAGGAAGCAAAACCAGTCAATATCCATCTTTAGACGGTTGAGGTTTGTATGTAACAATAACTGTCACATAAAGGTAACTGTCCCGCTTCTCGCTACACATGCCACATACCTCAGGGTATTCGCTTCTGTCAGAAGCATCTTCACTACCACAAATCACATTTTCCAAGAAGGGAAGAAAGAGTCAGCTATGACTTCTGGATAGTTTGTGACCAGAAAGACCTCGTTGTTTAGAATAGGAAGCTCCAGGGCCATTGCTGGGGTTTTCGTTGCTGGTGAATTACCAGAAGGGTTTCCCAGGTGCTTCAGCAGTAAAGAATCCACCTGCCAAGCAGGAGACGCAGGTTCAATCCCTGGGTCAGGAAGATCCCCCGGAGGAGGAAATGGCAACCGACTCCAGTATTCTTACCTAGGAAATCCCATGGACAGAGGAGCCTGGCAGGCTACAGTCCATGGGGTGGCAAAAGAGTTGGACACAACTGAGCAACTAAATAACAACAAAATTACCAGGAAGGAGAGAGAGCATCCAGCTACTTTTTTAAACACCCTCCCTATCAAAAAAGGGCCTCATTTCCATGCCTTGTTAGATATCTGCGTGGGAGGATAACACAAGCGAACAAAAAGGAAATACACTTACTGCAAAGAGACTGTTTAGATGGGTTTCGAGCTGGAGTAATCACACCCAGGCTCATCTTTTCTTATCCTTTTCAAGGGGATGATTGCTTCTGATAAGCCTGCCACTCTTTTCCTACTGGGCGATCAAGTGGAACTTGTCCAGAGAAGATTTTAAAACAGAAGGTGTACTGTCTGAAATAGAGTCCCATCAGCAGTTGAAGGAGCTTTGCACTCTAGTCACTTGTACTGTACTTGTTATAGAAACACTCACATCGCTGATCCAAGCAAAACGACATGGAGAGAGAAACAAGCCTAACCAGAGTCTTCTGTGAAGGGGTGGGGAGGGGGGCGACGGGGCAGTGCTGCATACCTGTTCCACCCACATGATTCAGTGATTTAGCCACTAAGCTATGTCTGACTCTGTGTGACCCCATGGACTGTGGCCCACCAGGCTACTCTGTCTGTGAGATTTTCCAGGCAAGAATATTGGAGTGGGTTGTCATTTCCTTCCCCAGGAGATCTTCCTGACCCAGGGATCAAACCCATGGCTCCTGCATTGCAGGTAGATACTTAACCACTGAGCCACTAGGGAAGCCCACATGGCTAAACACAAGTATCATCCAGAGTTATTGATCCGATTCAGGTCTCTGTCCCAAATAATCTCAGGAGGCTTAGGGGCTTTTGTTTGATTGTTTGTTTGTTGGCTAACTGATCAGTTAGTTGGTTCAGCATCCTAAAAATACAAGTCTAAGCAATGTTGAGGCTTCCCAGGTGGCGCAGTGGTAAAGAATCCACCTGCCAGTGCAAGAGATGTGGGTTCGATCCCTGGGTCAGGAAGATTCCCTGGAGAAGGAAATGACAACCCACTCCAGTATTCCTGCCTGGGAAATCCCATGGACGGAGAGGAGCCTGGTGGGCTATAGTCCATGGGATCCCAAAGAGTTGGACGTGAATGAGCACAGCACAGCAAGCAATGCTGACTGGACATACCTAATGGAATGTATTATAAAGAATACAGGAATACGGAGAGACACAAGCCTAGCATACGCAGACCCCACACCACAACATAACAGTCATTCTGGTGTTCACCCGAGCACCTCTCTACTGAGCACTGGTAAAAGCACTAGCTGGGGGCAGCTGAGGGAACAATGCCTGTTCTGGTTCTGGACAGATCCTTTTTTCTTCCATTGTCCAATGTATCTAATTTGTTAATCCTCTTTTATTGTCCCATCTTCTTTGGTCAGTCCTTTCACCAAAGCTGATTAATTTTCTCTGTCAGAAATTTCCCAAAGCTCAGATTCAAAACTTTTCAGTTGTTACAGCCTTTATTCCACTGCCCATAACAACATGGCCTGTTTTAAATTCACCCTGCATGCAAGTGATCTCAAGGACCACTACTCCTTCCACCACTGGTGAGAACCAAACAACTTCTGGGCCAAGTGCTACCTCAAGGTCTCTTTTCTTATTACTCAAAATAAAAGTTACTTTAGGATTTCTTTCTATCAAACACTCCCACCCTTCACATTTATCGTTGAACAGTTTCAGACCCATTAATGAGGGCATTTAAAAAAAACACTACAAAATTATAAATTAGAGGAATTTATTTATTTTACAAATGTGTTCACTGTAAGATTCACTTAAAGAACACGTTTTTTCAGCTTCTGTGTATGGATAGGTGGGCTTAAAACTGACAGCAAAATGAAAAGGAAAGCCTCCTTTTTCAACAATTAAGCTTTTCAAGACATGACATGAGTGAACTAAACCAAGCCCAGCGCCCTGTACAGTAGCACATGTTGCCCATGGAGCCAGTCCCGCTGGTCCTCCTGTCTGCTGGACCAGGCATCTCCCCCTTCCTGGCCCAGGGCTTTTATGACACTAAGACACTCACAGATGGACCCTCCGAAAGCTTGAACGAACTACCAGCCATGGAGCAACCCTGGAGCCATGGAGGATGGGAGCCCATGAGTAAGCACTACCCTCCTCTGCCACTCAGGTAGACAATTCACAGGTGCAGTGTACATAGCTCCTTGGAGAGTCCGGTAGGATTTGTCTTTAGCTGTCCATCTGTTACTGTGGTAAACAGCCAAGTGATGGATCAGCTTTCCCTCCTTCCCTCACCCACACACGAAGTCTTATCTCAGACTCTGCTCCCAGGCTGAGACACAGGCACACCTTTGGTAAAGTGCTTTATCAAGACGTGGCTCATCAAAGCTCCTCTCTGCCCTTCTGAGTTTCAAGAGTCAGTGACCAGAAAAGAGAAGCGATGAACAAATTTTCCCCAGGGTCCAGAAGAAAGCTCAAAGAAGACTTTATGCTCATCCCACTCATCCATCTTCTCAGTTCACTCCTCTTCCCAACCATCCACCCTGAGTCTCAACACAGATACTCATATTTTCTTTAAAACCCATCTGGTTACTCCTTGTAACAAGATTCTAGAAATTCTATTTATTGAAGTCCTGTTTTTCCTGACATTCATCTGGCCTTGGTGCTGTAATAATCTCGCTGGAAAAGAAAACACGATCATGACTCAAGCTCTCAATGAGGAAGAAGAACAAAATTTGTTACTTTACCAACAGTGCAATAAACTAATTTAAAGGAAGTAAAGTACTCTCAAAACACCACTTTAAAAGAATAAAAGACAATTGGATTCTTGGCTACCTAAGAAGCACATTCTGATAACTGGAAAAATTATTATATACTTTACTGATAATTATAAAAAATTATTACATATTTTATTATATATTATATGATATGTTATAGTATTATACTTTGTTCTCCCGAGATAGTATCCTTCCTTTCATGTCTTTTATTCATCATCACAATTATTCAATAACCTGTCTAAGGAGCCATATTAGAACAGAAAAATTATACAAAATAGCAAAATAACCTTGACTGACCAGAATGGCTGACCCTCCTCTGGGTTCTGCCACTTCATAGATGCTCACTCATAGGCAAGTTTCAGTAAAAACCCAATAATCCAACAGAGTCCAGACTGGTAATGTATCAATATGAGTAATGAATTTTTCTATACTACTTGAGAACCCCATGAACAGTATGAAAAGGCAAAATGATAGGCTACTGAAAGAGGAACTCCCCAGCTTGGTAGGTGCCCAATATGCTACTGGAGATCAGTGGAGAAATAACTCCAGAAAGAATGAAGGGACGAAGCCAAAGCAAAAACAATACCCAGTTGCGGATGTGACTGGTGATAGTAGCAAGGTCCAATGCTGTAAAGAGCAATATTGCATAGGAACCTGGAATGTTAGGTCCATGAATCAAGGCAAATTGGAAGTGGACAAACAAGAGATGGCAAGGGTGAATGTCGACATTCTAGGAATCAGCAAATTAAAATGGAATGGATGGGTGAATTTAACTCAGATGACCATTATATCTACTACTGAGGGCAAGAATCCCTTAGAAGAAATGGAGTAGCCATCATGGTCAACAAAAGAGTCCGAAATGCAGTACTTGGATGCAATCTCAAAAATGACAGAATGATCCATTTGTTTCCAAGGCAAACCATTCAATATCACAGTAATCCAAGTCTATACCCCAACCAGTAACGCTGAAGAAGCTGAAGTTGAACGGTTCTATGAAGACGTACAAGACCTTTTAGATGTCCTTTTCATTATAGGGGACTGGAATGCAAAAGCAGGAAGTCAAGAAACCCCTGGGGTAACAGGCAAATTTGGCTTTGGAATGCGGAATGAAGCAGGACAAAGGCTAATAGAGTTTTGCCAAGAGAACTCACTGGTCATAGCAAACACCCTCTTTCAACAACACAAGAGAAGACTCTACACATGGACATCACCAGATGGTCAACACCGAAATCAGATTGATTATATTCTTTGTAGCCAAAGATGGAGAAGCTCTATACAGTCAGCAAAAACAAGACCGGGAGCTGACTGTGGCTCAGACCATGAACTCCTTATTGCCAAATTCAGACCGAAATTGAAGAAAGTAGGGAAAACCACTAGACCATTCATGTATGATCTAAATCAAATCCCTTATGATTATACAGTGGAAGTAAGAAATAGATTTAAGAGACTAGATCTGATAGAGTGCCTGATGAGCTATGGACTGAGGTTCATGACATTGTACAGGAGACAGGGATCAAGACCATCCCCATGGAAAAGAAATGCAAAAAAGCAAAATGGCTGTCTGGGGAGGCCTTACAAATAGCTGTGTAAAGAAGAGAAGAGAAAAGCAAAGGTGAAAAGGAAAGATATTCCCATTTGAATGCAGAGTTCCAAAGAATAGCAAGAAGAGATAAGAACGCCTTCCTCAGCAATCAATGCAAAGAAATAGAGGAAAACAACATAATGGGAAAGACTAGAGATCTTGTCAAGAAAATTAGAGATACCAAGGCAACATTTCATGCAAAGATGGGCTTGATAAAGGACAGATATGGTATGGACCTAACAGAAGCAGAAGATATTAAGAAGAGGTGACAAGAATACACAGAAGAACTGTACAAAAAAGATCTTCACGACCAAGATAGTCAGGATGGTGTGATCACTCACCTAGAGCCAGACATCCTAGAATGTGAAGTCAAGTGGGCCTTAGAAAATGTCACTACGAACAAAGCTAGTGGAGGTGATGGAATTCCAGTTGAGCTATTTCAAATCCTGAAAGATGATGCTGTGAAAGTGCTGCACTCTATATGCCAGCCAATTTGGAAAACTCAGCAGTGGCCACAGGACTGGAAAAAGTCAGTTTTCATTTCAATCCCAAAGAAAGGCAATGCCAAAGAACGCTCAAACTACCACACAATTGCACTCATCTCACACACTAGTAAAGTAATGCTCAAAATTCTCCAAGCGAGGCTTCAGCAATACGTGAACCGTGAACTTCCAGATGTTCAAGCTGGTTGTAGAAAAGGCAGAGGAACCAGAGATCAAATTGCCAACATCCGCTGGATCATGGAAAAAGCAAGAAAGTTCCAGAAAAACATCTATTTCTGCTTTATTGACTATGCCAAAGCCTTTGACTGTGTGGATCACAATAAACTGTGGGAAATTCTGAAAGAGACGGGAATACCAGACCACCTGACCTGCCTCTTGAGAAACCTATATGCAGGTCAGGAAGCAACAGTTAGAACTGGACATGGAACAACAGACTGTTCCAAATAGGAAAAGGAGTACGTCAAGGCTGTATGCTGTCATCCTGCTTATTTAACTTATATGCAGAGTACAACATGAGAAACACTGGGCTGGAAGAAGCACAAGCTGGAATCAAGATTGCCGGGAGAAATATCAATAAGCTCAGATATGCAGATGACACCACCCTTATGGCAGAATGTGAAGAGGAACTAAAAAGTCTCTTGATGAAAGTGAAAGAGGAGAGTGAAAAAGTTGGCTTAAAGCTCAACATTCAGAAAACAAAGATCATGGCATCTGGTCCCATTACTTCAGGGGAAAGAGATGGGGTAACAGTGGAAACAGTGTCAGACTTTATTTTTTTGGGTTCCAAAATCACTGCAGATGGTGATTGCAGCCATGAAATTAAAAGACGCTTACTCCTTGGAAGGAAAGTTATGACCAACCTAGATAGCATATTCAAAAGCAGAGACATTACTTTGCCAACAAAAGTTCATCTAGTCAAGGCTATGGTTTTTCCTGTGGTCATGTATGGATGTGAGAGTTGGACTGTGAAGAAGGCTGAGTGCCGAAGAATTGATGCTTTTGAACTGTGGTGTTGGAGAAGACTCTTGAGAGTCCCTTGGACTGCAAGGGGATCCACCAGTCCACTCTAAAGATCAGTCCTGGGTGTTCTTTGGAAGGAATGATGCTAAAGCTGAAACTCCAGTACTTTGACCACTCATGCGGAGAGTTGACTCATTGGAAAAGACTCTGATGCTGGGAGGGATTGGGGGCAGGAGGAAAAGGGGACGACAGAGGATGAGATTGCTGGATGGCATCACCAACTCTATGGACATGAGTTTGAGTGAACTCCGGGAGTTGGTGATGGACAGGGAGGCCTGGCGTGCTGCAATTCATGGGGTCACAAAGAGTCGGACACGACTGAGTGACTGAACGGACTGACTGACTGAACGGACTGACTGACTTGAGTATTACACTATTAATACCAGATACCCACATATATCTCAGTTCTCATCATCAAATGTGCAATATCATATTTTGATATTTTATTATGAAAGTATAGTACTATAAGTAGTCAACATAACAGGAAAGTTTATTCTAGAAACTGCTAAATACAATGGACTATCAATACACTAGTAAATCAATACCTATAAATGGCATAAATATTAGTTTGATTTTTCACTGGGTACTATCATTAGTATATTAGATAATTCACTACAGGAGATTAGGATGCATAGTATCTACGTACATGCTCAGTCATGTCCGACTCATTACAACCCCATGGACTGTAGCCCGCCAGGATCCTCTGTCCATGGGATTTCCCAGACAAGAATAGGGGAGTGGGTTTCCATTTCCTCCTCCTGGGGATCTTCCTGACCCAAGGATCGAACCTGCATCTCTTGTGTCTCCTGCATTGGCAGGTGTATTCTTTACCACAGGGTCACCTGGGAAGCCCATCCATATCTTATGGCATTTGCAGAAAACAGTTTCAATAATTTTTCCATCTATGCCTCTTAAACAATGATGATAATTGATCTTTTGTCTCAATGTAGTATATTTTAAATAACACTGTAATACCAAATTTAATTTCTGTCTTATATATACTTTCACCATTTTCAGTATCTGAGGTATCATCAGAAAATTGTGTTGCTCTCATTCTATGTGTTACCGCTGAAATCCACAACCACAGAGGGTTTGAACAGTGAATTTAAAAGCTGAACATTAGGATTATCTAGCTTTTTTCAAATAAAGAATTCGTATAGATCTAACTCAGATCTATACATTACAGAATGACACTTTTTTCAGTTTTTATTTTGCATAACCTTTCCGTGTTTTAGGTTTCCAGGTTTAGGTTTCCTTGCTGCTCAAGTGGGGAGAATAATGCCTACTTTACATTCTTAACAAATGAAGAGTGCCTGGTGTTGTGTTTAAGTGAGCTTACTGATTCACATCAATAAGGATGAAACACAGAGCAAAGCCCAAACTAAATCATAATTTTTAAGTAATATGAATTCCCAAAACTAAATGCAAATGAGGGCCTTTAAGAAATTAGCAGTTTCCTAGAAGATAGAGTTTATTTTTCCAGGTAGCTACAGATTCTTGAGCTTTCATTTGTCTCCATTCATTGTAGCACAAGTGAAGTCTTCTCCTGATGAGGACTCACAGCAGTTTCAATATATTTAGAGCTTCTAAATATACGGTACTGTTATACAGATTTCCTTTCAGTGACCCTTCAATTCTTATCATGCAGCCAAGGAAAAAAGATTCTTAACCTCTGTATACATAAATATTCAAAACAAAGGTTCTACTGTCTCTCTCAAGTGTAAGCAGCATATCCTAGTCCAATGCTGGCACATAATAGGATTAACTGAGAAAAAAACACAGTGTATCAAGCTCACTAATTTGGAAAGAACTTCCCAAAAAATTGATAGGGAAAAGACCAATAAACTGGTAGGAAAATGGTCAAAACACATGAACAGTTTGAAGAAACGGAAAGATAGAATGAGTCTGGAGTAATATGAAGTAATACACAACTTTCCTCAAAATAAGAGAAGGGAAAATTTTAACAATGCTCAGCCACCTTTTGTCAACTATTAGACATGAAATAACCAAAAAGTTTAACACTCCGTGTTGGTAAGTGTATGGAGAAATAGGCAGTATCATATACTGCTGGTGGAAGTGAAAACTGATTCAACTTCTATGAAGAGCAATTTTGCAATATGTACCAGATAATCTACTCTTTTTCTGTTACTTTTTTTAAGTCCCTAGAGCAGTTTCCCTTATATTTTTTGTTATGGATGTATAGTTGATTTAAAATGTTATGTTAGTTTCAGATGTACAACACAGTGAATTAGCTATATATATTATATATATATAATATGCATACATATATATATTCTCTTTCAGATTCTTTTCCATTATAGGATTATTACAAGATAGTCAATATAGTTGCCTGTGCTATATCTTTAACAAAGAAAAGTCCTTTTCTAGGAATTCATCAAATCATATTGAAACATGTACAAAATTTGTACAAAATTACACACAAGATATCTTACTGCAACATTGTTTGATATAGCAAAGACTGGGAGCAACCTACATGGTCATCAATAGATGACTGGTTAAATAAACTGTGATATATCCACTCAATGAAATATGCTGGAGTTATAAAAACTAATAAGGATTCTCTTTTTGTAACAATATGGAATGCTTTCAAATGTTAAGTCTTAAAAAAAACCATACAAGTTGTAAAATTGTATGAAGAGTATTTTATCATGTATATCAGAGGAGGAGAATATCTACATATCTATTTATTGATATTTGCATACATTTACAAAACTGATAGCACTGTTGGCTTCCAAAGAGAAGAATTGGATGGTGGAGGAATGGAATGGGAGAGAGTTTCATTATAAGCCTTTTTGTAACTTTTGAATTTTTTAATCATATGTATGTATTTCCTATACAAAAATATACATAAATAAAATTTAGATTAAAAAAGAAAAAGACACTCTAAGCTGAACAACAGGAACTATGATCACTGGTTCCATCTCAGTCCCTGCTCTCTTATTCCATCTCCTCTGTGGCTCATTTTTCCCTTCAAAGAATATGGAAGTTAGAGTGGCAAATCTCTAAGGTCTAAGTGTAGAGTTTTAGGCATGTGTAAGAAAACATAGCTTCAGAAGAAAAAAATAGAAAAATACTTTTCTGTATTTTACATATAAAGCTTAATGGTGAGTCCAGCCAACACAATTGTGATTCACTTCTTCACAATCACAAAGTAAAAGCCCAGATTCTAAGCGAACCATCCTGATCTCTTCTACAAACAAATGGCATCAACATGGTCTTTATGGAAATTGGAAGTACCCATCCTGAGTCCCTGTAACCACATGTCAAGCAAGCAGGTGCCTGTCACTGTCCACCTCCTGAAGACAGGGAGTTTTCACTTCCCAGTGCTGCCCATATGAGGAATGTCAAAGACCCCTAGACCCATTCATGCATGCGTACTGAGTTGCTTCAGTCCTGTCTGACTCTTGGCAACCCAATGGACTGTAGCCCACCAGGCTCCTCTGTCTGTGGGATTCTCCAGGCAGGAATACTGGAGTGGTTTGCCATGCCCTTCTCCAGGGAATCTTCCCAACCCAGGGATCAAATCTGCATCTCTTATGTCTTGTGCATTGGCAAGCAGTTCTTTACCACTAGCGCCACCTGGCAAGCCCAGACCCATCCACCTCGTCCACTCTTAGTGTACGGTACATCCGCTTCATTTAATATATTAATAGAAGCATGCTGGTTTATATCTGTGCATACACAACTCAGTGGGGCACATACAACTTAGTGGTTGGCATACACAACTATGTACAGATACAAAGCGATGTCATGTACATATAATACATACATGTATGTAATAATACATATTATATATACTTATCTTAAGGTAAACTTGTATATATAACGTATACATATTGCATTACCTTAAGATAACAATTTACCTTAAAGTCTACTTAAGATGAAAAGTAAGGACCAAGAATACATTTGCTGCAAAAATACAACACTTTATACTGTAAGGTTAACCAAACAACTCAGCACACTCTAAGAGTAATTTATTTATAATTACAAAGCAAAAGAGCACCATCTAAAAACCATCCCATACTCAAGATGGTATCATCCATGGGTGATATAGGGATGACAGTTTCTCCTTGATACCATGGCAACTGCAACTATCCACGTGTGAACAAGTGCAACAGAAGTTTTATAAACTTGCCAAGCACTGCATAGTAGCCCAACTAATGTACTAAATGAGGTCTTCCCTGTAGCTCAAAAGGTAAAGAATCTGCCTACAATGCAGGAGACCCAGGTTCAATCCCTGGGTCAGGAAGATCCTCTGGAAAAGGGCATGGCAATCCTCTTCAGTATTCTTACCAGGAGAATCCCCATGGACAGAGGAGCCTGGTGGGCTACAGCCCATGGGATCACCAAGAGTCAGACTCAACTGAGCGACTAACACTAATATGCTAAATGAAAGGCCTCTGTGTTGGGGTTTAATTGCTAAGTCGTGTCTGACTCTTGCGACCCCATGGACTGTAGCCCACCAGGCTCCTCTGTCCATGAGATTTTCCAGGCAAGAATAAAACTGGAGTGGGCAGCCATTTCCTTTTCCAAGAGATCTTCCAGACCCAGGGATTGAACCTGTGTCTCTAGAGTCTCCTAAATTGGCAGGCAGATTCTTTACCAACTAAGCCAGCAGGGAAGCCCATGAAGACCAAATTGTAGTTAACTTTAATAACTCTTTTAATAGATTATTGGTGACTAGCACTTATTCATAACCTAAAAATAAAAGTACAGAATATATTATTTGCCTCTGTTATCCTAATTTGTAAAACAGTAACAATATTTATTTCTACCTTACAAGATTACTTTAAGGATCAAATGATTAAAAAGTTTGTAATAATATTTCATAAACTGCAATGGGGTTGATATAGTTTGCAGATATAAATTTTTTGTTATTAAATCCTAAAATGACTCTGGCTACAACAGCCATGCAACCTTGAGTTGCTATGTACAGTCACTGTTCAACTGTTAAGGGTTTCAAAGGCTTCTGGAAGCCCTAGGAATTTTGACAAACATTAAAGTTTAGTTGAGTAATTGAAATTAAAGTTATTCGTAAAACATTGTTTAGAAAACTATATATTGAGGGTGAACTGACAGATTTAGACAATAAGCATATAGTTAATCAATATAAACAAATTTCCTAACAAGTGTGGTTTGCTGGTGCACTCAATGTCTAATTTCTTTTTTTTTTTTTTTTCCCTAATTTCTGATAAACAACTCTTGAAGAAGCAAAATGAGCCAAATTTTCACATTCCCTGCTTGGAAAATATGCCCTGTAGATATTTAATAACACATTCTGCTTTTCTGAAATCATTAATATTAGTATATGCAAACTTACCTTCAGGATCTGTTTTAATTACAAATGTGTCATGCATAAAACATGTGGAATCTTTTCAACATGTTCATTATCCTCTACCCCATTCTTCAATTCACAAGGCAAGTTTAATTGTGGTCTATTCATCAACTCTCCTTTAGTCTTAAGGTTTCTGCAGATATTGGTTCAGCTGAAATTTTTAGAAAACAGTCCTCTGGCAGGTTACCCCTGATTGGGTCCCACTTGAGAGGACAGTACTAATCAATGCACTGGAAAACACACAAGCACCAAAGCCACACTAAATCTATGCGCCGTCCCTCAGGGCTCTGATTATGGAAATAGATTCACATATTTTAACGATAATATTAGCAGCCACAATTCTTTCTCAGAAGAAACCTGAAGCAGTCATGCAGATTAGCACCGGCTTAACATTTTTAAAACTTTGTTTTTAAATGGGCTTCCGAGGAAACTACAGCCTCCCTGCTTACTTATTCTCCCTACTTCGTTAGAGTAACATGAGCTTAATTAGATTTATGTTGAGGCTATGTGCTCCTCTAAAGTCCGAGTTTCTATGAACACTGAATCATTAAACAATTGCAGTGGAAACATTTAAAAGAAAAAAAATCTTTTACCAAATCAAAAGAGATTCAAGAAATCCCAAGCTACCTGAGGCTAGAGGGTTTGAAATGCAATTAGTTGGTAGATATACTAATATTTATTTGAGACAATGGACCAGAATTTGATTCTCAGATGAGGAGCTAAAGTAAAAAGCCATAGAGGCAAACTTGTACAGAAAGCTAGAGAACTTAAGGAGAAAAACTAAAGTAAGAAGTTGTTAGAATTGGGTGGTGGTGTTAAACATTGAGGACATCATAGGTGATTTTTTATAATAAGGGCTAGGTGTCCTGAGGAGAGAGGGCCTAATTGAATCGGCGTTCAAGTGGTTGAAAGGAAAGCAATTTTGACCAGCCACCAAAAAGTGGTTTTGAGACTCAGATAAAAGAAAAAAAAAAAAAAAAAAAAACTGTCTCTCCCCAAAAGGAAGGAGGAGACCAGGGGGAAATAGCTCTGTCCTTATACTAGAGTAACTGTTTCATATCCTTTTTTTCCAAGATACATGACAGATGACCAAATGATGTTTCCTTTTAAGATGTATCTCCCACAAGCAATTTTTAAAAAAAGCTAGGATGTAGATTTGCAATTTTTCACCATATTTCATCCTTGTTTCTTCAACTCTAGAACTGTTAATGTGCGACTGTACCATCTTTGTAGGGTAAGTACTACATGGAGAAAGTTAAATTATTCATTACATGGAATATTTACCTTATGATTTAGACAACTCAGGTTGTTACCGTACCAAGCAGAGAGTGAGACAAACTAGGAAGGGCAACGGAGCTTCCCAGAGAAGGCCAAAGTATCTGTCCACTTGTCAACAAGTTCATGGAAGCCCACAGGTTAAAAGATCTGAAACCAGTCACTCACGACCAGTCCTCCACACCAGGAGCCAAGACACCTCTACCCAAGTCACACTGCCTTCTACTTTGAGGGTGATCAATAATGCGTGCTCAGCCATGTCCAGTTCTTTGTGACCCCATGGACTGTAGCCCACCAAGCTCCTCTGTCCATGGGATTTTCCAGGCAAGAATACTGGAATGGGTTACTCAACCCAGGGATTGAAACCACATCTCTTGCATCTCCTGCCTTGGGAGGAAGATTCTTTACCACTGTGTCATGTGGGAAGTCCATTTTGAGGGTAGGAAATCAGAATAAACAAAATCCAGTCTAAATTTTTTAAATTACAACATATGAGTTTTAAACTTTGGAAACCTTTGAGAATCTGTAAGCTCACAACTACCCCACATCACACCAACCAACACAGAATTTTCTTTAAAATACTAGGTAAAGAATAGATTGTGAAAACAAAATGTTGGCCACCCAGGGAACTTACCTGTGATTTGGAACTGGTTGAAAGTATGCATGTTAAATCACTTCAGTCGTGTCCGACTATGTGTGATCCTATGGACTGTAGCCTGCCAGGCTTCTCTGTTTGTGGGATTGTCCAGGCAAGAATACTGGAGTGGGTTGCCATTTCCTCCTGCAGGGGATCTTCCAAACCCAAGGATTGTACCTGCATCTCCTGAGTCTCCTGCATCGGCATGCGGATTCTTTACCACTAGCACCACCTGAGAAACCCGGTTAAAAGTATGAAACTGGGGAATTCGCTGGAGGGCCAGTGGTTAGGACTCAGAGCTTTCACTGCCAGGGTCTGGGTTCAATCCCTGGTTGAGAAACTAAGATTCCACAAGCTGTGCAGCATGGCCAAAAAAATAAATAAATTTTTTGAAAAATAAAACCCACCATAGGGTACTGAAAGATACAGAGAAAAAAATCAAAACAATCTTCCGCGTCTTTCAGAAAGCTTACTTTTCTCCCTTTCCAAGATGCAGTACTTATTGTTATCCCTCTTCAGATGCATCTACCCACATACTCCCAGCAAGTTTATTTACTGTTTCTGTTTTGTCTTATCGCTCCAGTTAAATTGCAAATTTCAAGTGATCAGGACTGTACCTCTCTCAGCCCTTCTGGCAATGCTAGACACCAAGAAGCCTTCCTACTAAATTCTTTTTTTACTTTGGTAAATTCTTATATGATTAATTAATTAAGCAAATTTGATTAACCCCTACATTTCTCTAACATTGTTTTCTTGCCATCTATTATTTTTTGTGGCTTTATTTAAATGTAATTGCAATTGTAATTGTAAATAAAATACGTTTATGGCAGATGTTATAAACTTAAAAGTAAGAAAAATATGTCAGACACATCATCAAAAATTAAACATACTTTTTATGTATTTATAAATTCTCAGGTCTTAGTTGCAGCAGGCAGGCTCTTCCTCGCGGCGTGCAGGCTTAGTTGTCCTGACGCATGTGGGATCTTAGTTCCCCAATCAGGGATCAAACCTGCATCCCCTGCATTAGAAGGTGGACTCTTAACTACTGAACCACAAGGGAAGTCTCAAAAATAAATATACTTTTATTATTGAACGGCACCTGGTTTTAGCATGAGAATAATGGTGAGCTCTTAGAAGAAATAGACCAAAATGTATATCTGATTAATAAGGAATGTTTTGTCCTACATATTAAACTCCTAATAAGTTGTTTTTTATTTTAATATATCATTCTAATAGGTTCTTTTGCATTAATTTTACTATTGAAAGTTACCATCTTACTTCCAGAGTCACTTCCTTAAAGATAACTTTTATCTCAATAAGTCTGAGAAAATATAAATCTAAGCAAGACAACTTAGAATAACTTAATTTATAGAGATTTGCATTTACAGCCACATTATTAAATTCAAAATTAAAGGTGAGCACTGCCTAATCGTATGTCCCTGGCCAGTTTTGCAGAAACCCCAATCTAGAAGACAGCACAAAAGCCAGTGATTTGATTTCTCATGTTTTGTTCATTACAGAGAAAATTACAATGAGGGAAAGAGATCAACAAAAAGTCATGTGTAAGGAACTTGAATTCCTCAAGGAACAGAGGCAAAATATTAGGTCAGATCAGTGATTCTCACCCTGTGCTGAAAGCTGAAACCTGACATGCTTCTAAAAAATAGCAATGCTTGGGCCCCAGCCCAAGATTCTAATTTATTTGTCTGGGAGAGTCCCAGGCATCTGTAGTTTTGAACGTCCCTCCAATGATTTTAATGTAGAGCTGGAGTTGAGAATCATTAGATTAAATGATATAAGATTACACATAAACCTTTAAAAAAAAATCTTATATTTTCCCTCTGTCTATTTCCAGTCCCAATTCAGGCAAAGTTAGAACTGTCCTTTAAGAAGAACTTGCTTTATGTAGAAATAAAAATCAACATACACACACACATATAATATCCTGTCACTTGCAGGATATTCATTGAGGAGAGAATGCAGCCAACATCCACAGAGAAGCATAACTAAGGTTTCCCTTGAAATCCATCATCAAAATTATTCTGTGTGTAGCTAGAGCCAAAATCGTAAAAACTAAGTTTATAAATAATGTTAATTAACTCTTTTATTCTTTTGTATCTACATGGACTCTTTTGGTTTAAAGTGATAAAACTGAAATCAGCCTAGTTTAAATGAAAGAAAACGGGGGAGTGGATGAATCAGCTAAAAACTGCAAAGGATCGTCACAGATCCACATTATCCACATTAGATCCAGGGCCCAATGTTACCGAGACCTGCTTTCTCACTCCCCTAGAACTCCCGTGTTCCCATTCTTAGTTATGCTTCTCTGTGGATGTTGGCTACATTCTCTCCTCAATGAATATCCTGCAAGTGACAGGAGCCCCAGGTTCGCATCTTTGCAGCAACCTTACCTAAAAGGCAAAATGTGATCTCTCCTGCTCCTCCAGAAGAAAAGTCCCAGACAGTGACTCTGATTGACATAAGCTGTATCACAGGCCCATGCTAAAAATGTCAACATATTACCTATCTACAAATAAATCACTTGAAAGCCAAACTGAGTTTTAAAACATTAACAGGAATGGACATAGGAAAGAAGTAGAGAGATTCAAAGACCAATCAGCAGAACTCTGTTTGTCTGAAACAAAATAACATATTACAGGAGATGCAATAGTTGATTTACAGAAATAGTCAAAGGTCATATCAAGAACAGACTTTTATCTTAAAGTGATGAACTTGATTTTTATTCTGAGAGCTGAGAGGGCCACAAAAGGATTTCAGCGGAAGAATGAGATGATCAGATTTGTTTTAGCAAGATGACTTCGGCATGTGGGAATAGACTGAACAGAAAGCATTTTAAAAATAGAAATCCGTTAGAAAGATATTTCAGCTTTCCGCATGAAAGGACATCTAAACTCATACTAAGGCAACAGTAAAACAAACAAAAACAGGAAATGGACTCAAGAAGAGTTTAAGGAACTGGTTATCTACATTAAACGAAGTGGTGTATGGAGTACTCAGAAAGGGAGAGGGTACAGAATGACTCAGTGATTTCTGGCTTGAGAAACTTGGAAGATAGTGATGCTATCCACTAAGAGAATTCCGGAATAGAGGCAGATTTGGAAGGGGATTATCAATTCTGTTTAACATATTGAAGTAGACTTATCTATAGGATCCAAATGGAGATCAATTCGTACTATAAATTCAGCCTAAAGATCAACCTTAATTGTAAAGTCATGGCGTTAGGTGATTTGTGCATAACTCCACTGACGTTCACTTTTCAGGACACAGGAAGAAGTAGGAGCAGTTAGCAGAATGGGGTACCATGTATTTTTAACAAATAAGGAGTTGGGCGGGGCGGGGGGGGGGGGTAGTATATAATCCCAACCAGAATGGTGTAAAGGGTATTCTAGCTGACAGCATAAGCCCCAAAGGAGGTCCAACGAGAGAGGAGAGACATTTTGAAGGGTTAGCAAGGACAAATGACCACGGACTTCACCTCACCCCTTCCCAGGTCTGTAGTTTGTAGCACTGAAGAGGATGATAAGGGAGTGGGGATTCTGGAGGAAAGCCAGGTGCTCAGGTTTAGATTTCTTTCTTTTTCTGGCTCCCCAGTGTCCAAACCATACCTTGGCCTTGGGAAGAGAAAAGAACAGAAGCCAAAGCAGCAGCAGTCTCCGTCCCCCTTGCCCAGTGAAAAGAGAACTTGTGTCCAGGTCCGGCCAGCTCCACGGTTGACACTCCCCCTAGAGGCAGTCATGGAAGAGTGCAGCCAACCTGAGAAATTCTCCACGGTTCAGGTGGGGTGGGGCTTATTGTTTTGAGGAGAGTCCTAACTTTTTTTTAAGGTTATACTCCACTTATGTCTGGCTCTCCTCCCCCAGAGACTCGCCACCCTATCAGCATGCATGCCCATTTTCTTCTGAGCCTGGTTCTCAATCCTTCCCATTATTAGACATCTTCACAATGAATTCTTTTTCTTCTTAAGTTAACCAAAGTTGGTTTCTCTTGTTTGCAACAAGCAACTCTAACAGGTACAGGTGACAAGTACTTTCAGAGGCAGAATGAAGGATGCACTATACTAAAGTCCCTGGCTCTCCTAAGACCTCTAAACTGTAATATTAGAAGCGTCACAGAGTTGCTAGACATAAAAGCAAAAGTTCAAAGGAGAAAAGTGATGTGACAAAGGAAAAATTAAAGCATTTCCATGTCCAAATACACCATAGCTAAAATTAAAAGGCAAATCAAAAGTACATAAGAAAATGTTGAGGTGTCCTACGGCTTTCCAAAATTAGGAATATTTCTCTTCTCTCGTCAAGACCATGTGTTGGTTGTTTTGATCCCCATAAGAAAGAAATTATATGAGACAAAACTTGTCAAAAGATTTTAGTCTCTATTTCTCATCAAATGTGGAGCCTTGTAGTACTGCCTGCACAATTCCTACACGCTGCCTGGAGGTGAGATTCCACAACCAGGTAGGCATTTCTGGGTTTGAGAGATGGTAAAATACCCTTGGCAATGAGTCTCTTGGATGATTTTCCTTGACCTTGACAGTGAAGCTTCCACTGATGCGTCTACAGTCTTTTCAAGGCAGGGCAGAGGATGGAGGGAGAAGTAAGAAGAAGATCATGTTCCCATCGTTTCACTTGGGCAAGAAGTTACAATTTCAACTGCATATCTAGTTATAATTTCCCTTTACCTTACGTGGGCTACTGAAAGAAACACTTGAAGGCAAACAACCATGATTGCTAACTAAAAAGGTTTTTAGCAGATGAGTAGCCCTTCCATGTTTTCTTGTGATGATCACCTAGCCCACCTCTGGGAAGGGCACAAAAGCGAAGGTCATCTCACTTACACACAGCAGGTTATGGTCACACTCTATAGTCTCCCATCTGCTTCCCATGAGAAGGAAAAATTATTTCACAGTCATTAGGTCTCATGGAGGAAAGGTTCTGATGTTCTTCCAATCCATATAAAATCACTTTGTCTCTGCTCCTTCGGCTCTTAACTGTTGGATTCAGCTTCACTTCCATGGCAGTAAACTTATATATGACTGATAATGACAACTGATATGTTACACTTCAATGAACTCAGTTCTGAAACTACAGAATCCTTTTCCATGATAGGCAGCCCTGTTAATCTGGACGACTCCATCACGTAGGAGGTCCAAATAGCAGGTGAAAAAGCTGGCAAAGAGGGCAGTGAAGGGGACAGTTTGAGAGGAAAAGGTTGCTACACAGAGCCAGGCTGGAATAGCCACACTGGAAAGGGCACAGGCCTAAAGGGGCTGACATTTCAGGGACATGGAAGATGCCAGGGCTTGGAGGCACAGTGAGATTAACTAGTCATCACAGGTTACTGCGCTGGGACAGAATTGCTTATTGTGTGTTGCCTTTGTTAACTGCAGTGCAGGCAGAAATCTCTACTGTACAGAGGACTGATCTGATCTGTGCTCTGAATTGAACATCGGTTTAAAAAAAAAAGAAAAAACTTTTATGCTTTAGCAAATTATAGCTGCTAGTGGACTGAGTTCCCAAGTGAGAGTGAGGCCCATATCACAAGGGAAGTGACCAGCATTCTGATGACCTTTTAAGGAAGCAGAGTAAGGGACATCAAGGCAATGCTCTGTCCTCACCCACAAACTCACAGGACTCCCGTTCTACTTTCATCTTTACACAATTTTTCAATCACTTTGCTTCTATTCTATGTGCTATCTGGTGATTATAAACTGTAAGCCCAGGAGGCCAAGGACAGTGTCTGTCTTTTTCCACACTATCTCCCCAGCACAGTTCCTGATAGGTAGGTATACAATAAATATTTGAGCTAGTAAATGAATTACATTGTTGACCCAAGGGCCACTCTATCTCCCACTTTTTCAAGATGTACCAAAAAACTCAAGAGAAAATGTCTAAAATATTCTCACGTCACTTTTTTAGGCCCTTTTTCTCGGGTATGAGCAAAAGTATTAGTTTACAGGTTAAGGACTTAAAGCAAACTTAAAGCAAACAATAGAAATTGCACATAGGATGCTAAGAATATTATAAAAATGAAGTATATCAACACATGATACCTTCTAGGTTTCACTGCTTTGGGGACAAGCTCCATATATTCATTTCATCCCTACAGACACTTTGCCTCTGCCAGGTGAATGCATGCTCTGCTCTGTTTAGACGGGGCGGTGGTGGGCACATGACTACCAGATAGCAGCATTTGTGTAATTTTACACAGAAATGTCTTGACATGTATAGAAGAGAGTTTTCTAAAATATCGAGTTCCACAGATATTTCAGCAATCAACTGTGGAACACTGGAAAAAAAAAATGACATGAAAAACCTGAATGATAACATAAGAAATACAGTAAAATCCTAAAGTATATTTTGCATAGTAACAATCCTTACCAATATACGTCTTTTAGCAAATATTTGTGACTACTTAAAGAAACAGGGTACAGATTTGTAGCCCTTAAATATTTCAGAAAATAACTGCTTCTAAGTGCAAAACAAATTGACTAATACTCTCTTTGTAAGTTTTTTTTTTTACTTTAGCAACTTTAAATCATTCATAAACTATACATTTACAATTGGGCTACTATTATAGGACATCTTGTGGAGTTATTCAAATCATTAAGTTTCTTCAGTTATTAAATCTAACTTAAAAAGGATTTTCCCCTTGAAGAAGGTAAGGTAAGAAGGTAAGGTACAGTCCTCTTCCCATCCTTAACTCTTCCAGTCTTTCTACTCCACTAAAATGGATTTTTCTCAGCAAAACCATGAAGATTATGGCAATATTATATCTTCTTTAAAATTTCTGCAGCTCTGAATCCTCTGCTAATCCCCTGCTTCTGGAAAACTTTCTCTCTTCCATTTGGGGAGAAAAGAGAACCGGGTGTGAGACCTAACTCCGCCTGCAGGTAGGACTTAACCTCTCTGGGATGCATAAATAAAAGAGGAATACAAGAATATCCTACAGGGTTGTTGTGAGGAAAAATAAGACCCTGTATGTAGCAGCCCTTTGTAAACTGTAAAGTTTTAGAGACACAGTAGTGTATTGTGTTTGGCATGTAAAATTTCAGCTCGCCCTGTCCAAGCTCTCTCCCTGCTCTATTCACCTTCAACACAAGTATCTCCAATCCAACATTCAACATACACTTACTGAGTTCCTACCGTGCAATAAAGCACTATGCTAAGAGCTAAAGATCAAAAGAAGGAATAGTCAAGAGGAAGGAGGAAACCGTATAGGCTCAGCTGTCCCATTGTATTTGATAGAATAGAACAACCTTGAGACATATCATGTACAGAATAATCAAAAAGCTTGACATTTTTTTCAACCAAAGCTTTTTTTCTCATTTTCCTTTCTTTCTGCTTTTTCGCTTGCTAACTTTTAAGAATGTCAAGAAAGGAAACATACATTTTATCTAATTAAAAACTTTCAGAGCTGAACATGCTTTACAACAATGTGCCCTTGGAGACAATGAACCATCTTTTCCATCAGTACATTTAACATCAAAATGTGATGTAATAACAAAAATATTATATTTCTTAGTCTTCACCAGTGGAAAGGCTGACAGAAGCTCTTGAGTCCTTGATTTCTCCATTTACTGCCTAACCTCAGCAGAGATCCACAAGAGCATGTTCCTGGTCCTAAGCCCGAGAACTCTCCTACCCAGGGGAGCTTGGACGGACCATGAGTAATGCAAAGCCCCTTCCAAGGCTATAATCGTACCCTCCCCTCATCCTCTGTACTCCACCCTAGTCCTTCTAGGCTTTCCAAGGGCGAGAGTGAAAGTGTAGTGGCCCTGGGCCACACTGGAGAGAGGGGCAGTGAAAGGGAAGGAAAAGGGAGAAGAGATCCAAAATAGATGCTTGCTCCCCAACAAATCTTGCAGAAAAAGCACTTTTAACCTCTTTATACTTCCCTCTGAAACTTCCCTCTTTATGTCAAGTTCTACCCCACAGTCTAGTTGTATGTGCCTGAGGACTTCTTTAAACATCTAAATTACTTTTCCCTGGAAGGGAGGGACAAGCAAGCATGGTTCCATGAACCCACAGAGAGTAAAGAGTAAGCCTCTACATTATCAATTTAACCAGTTTGATCATGTTTTCTTTTATGAAGCTCAGTACTGAATTTGTCAAAATGATAAAAAACCATTCACAAAGGAGGAAACATAAGTGGCTATTTTTTTAAAATTTATCTGTGGGTGTGTATGTGTGTGTGTGCTCAGTCACTCAGTCCTGTCTCTTTTGCCACCCCATGGACTGTAACTGTCCTGGCTCCTCTGTCCATGGGATTTCCCAGGCAAGAATACTGGAGCAGGTTGCCATTTCCTACTCCAGGGGATCTTCCTGATCCAGGGATTAAACCCACTTCTCTAGTGTCTCCTGCATGGACAGGCAGATTCTTTACCACTGCGCCTCCTGGGAACACAAGATTTATTTGGATCTGCCCATATCTGCTATGTCTATTAAGCTTTTGGTTTTAGTTTCAATCTTGGTGAGCTAAGAGAACACAAATCTCTCCCTGTCAAATGGCCTGAGTACCTCTGAAACTCCACTTTAATTAGTCGAATTAGGTCAAAATACACGTAAAGATTAGTATTTAGAGAATAATTGCTACCAAGATGAAATCAATAGGAAGGAAACTTTACAATTGAAAAGAAGTAGATACAAGAAAATCTGTGTCCTCTCTCAATCTACCTAAAAACAGGGTCCCTTCTCTTTATCTGGAAGGACAAAGGTTAGTCCTCAGAGACAACCTTAGACCCTATCAGCCTGGAGAAGAACACCAGAGGAATCTACATAACAATCTTTACCAACTAGCCTTTCATCTCCACCCCTGGAAGCCTGAAACTGCTTTTCTTTGTCCTGCTATTTCTCCACAAATTTATTATTGTTTGTTGAAGATGCTATATAAGCTGGAATTCTAAACCACCTAGAGGAGTTACTCTTTTCCCTCTGGGCATCTCATGTGTAAATTATATATACATATGTATATATATATATTCATTATTCTATTGTTAAAAAAAAAATTTGTGGATTTGGGTCTTGTTTGATGGGAGTGAATGGGAATTTCAAACAAGATCCACTGGTTCTTGAGAATTTTACATCGGCAGACACAATACTAACATGGACTGAACAGGAGAGAGTATAAAATGAAAAAAGAAAAGGCTATCCAATCTCCCAAATTCTACGGACAGGAAGCAGGCCAATAAAATAATTCAACTGTAAATACATGCTACCTTTCATACAAAAGGAGAACTCAAACTATTAGGTATAAAATAAGCTACAAGGATCTATTATACAACATGGGGGATATAGCCAATATTTTGTAATAACTATAAACATGACATGTGCATGCGAAGTTGCTTTGGTCATGTCCGACTCTTTGCGACACTATGGACCATAGCCCACCAGGCTTGTGTTAGGGTTAGGGATTCTCCAGGCAAGAATATTGGAGTGGCATTATCAGAGAAAAGCAAATCAAAACCACAGTGAGGTACCATCTCACGCCAGTCAGAATGGCTGCTATCAAAAAGTCTACAAACAATGCTGGAGAGGATGCGGAGAAAAGGGAACCCTCTTACACTGTTGGTGGGAATGCAAACTAGTACAGCCACTATGGAGAACAGTGTGGAGATTCCTTAAAAAACTAGAAATAGAACTGCCATATGACCCAGTAATCCCACTGCTGGGCATACACACCGAGGAAACCAGAATTGAAAGAGACACGTGTACCCCAATGTTCATCGCAGCACTGTTTACAATAGCCAGGACATGGAAGCAACCTAGATGTCCATCAGCAGATGAATGGATAAGAAAGCTGTGGTACATATACACAATGGAATATTACCCAGCTATTAAAAAGAATGCATTTGAATCAGTTCTAATGAGGTGGATGAAACTGGAGCTTATTATACACAGTGAAATAAGTCAGAAGGGGTTCCCTGGTGGCTCAGAGGTTAAAGTATCTGCCCTCAATGCAGGAGACCCAGGTTCGATCCCTGGGTTGGGAAGATCCCCTGGAGAAGGAAATGGCAACCCACTCCAGTACTCTTTCCTGGAGAATCCCATAGAGGGAAGAGCCTGGTAGGCTACAGTCCACCGGGTCGCAAAGAGTCGGACACGACTGAGCTACTTCACTTCACTTAAGTCAGAAAGAAAAACACCAATACAGTATATTAACGCATATATATGGAATTTAGAAAGATGGTAACGATGACTCTATATGCGAGACAGCAAAAGAGACACAGATGTAAAGAACAGACTTTTGGACTCTGTGGGAGAAGGCGAGGGTGGGATGATTTGAGAGAATAGCATTGAAACATGTATATTATATGTGAAACAGATCACCAGTCCAGTTTCGATGCATGAGACAGGGTGCTCAGGGCTGGTGCACTGGGATAACCCTGAGGGATGGGATAGGGAGGGAGGTGGAAGGGGGGTTCAGGATAGGGAACACATGTATACCCATGGCTGATTCATGTCAATGTATGGCAAAAATCACTACAATATTGTAATTAGCCTCCAATCAAATTAATTAAAAAAAAAAAATACTGAAGTGGGTTGCCAAGCCCTCCTCCAGGGGATCTTCCCCACCCAGGGATTGAACCTACATCTCTTACATCTCTCTTACATCTCCTGTATTGGCAGGAGGGTTCTTTATTAGCACCACCTGGGAAGCCCATAAATGTGGTATAGCATTTTATAAACTGTGAACCACCATGTTGTACACCAGTAAATTACTGTAGATCAACTATACTTCAATGTTTCAAAAAAAATAATGACTCAAAGATGGAAACAAAAGCAGAGAGCAGAATCAGAGCTCAGAGGATGGGGCCAAGAACCCAAAATGCAGAGCTGAAAACCACACATTACTGCCTGGCCTTGAAGCTCTAATCAAGGAAGTCTGCCTGGAGTTTACCTGGCTGGACTTTTAAACTGCTTTGGATAAGGAGACAAGTAAAAATGCTATTTGCTCCCCATTCTCCCCTGTTTTTGAACTGGAAAAGCTGTAACTCTTATGCCAAGCCCATTCAACCACTATGGAAGTGTTGGAGGCAGGTCACATTTTCTTTAGTTCCACAGATCCACAGATGCAGAACTTTGCCCAGGAGCTGTACTTAATGGATTACACCAGAGCCTGTTCTAATCTGATTTAGATGATGAGATATGGGACTTTTAAGCGGGTAGAATTTATGAGAGACTCTGGACTTGAACTGATGCTGTAATGGAATGATTCCATTTCGAACCTGAGGACAGGGTAAATGTATTTCACTTGTGGGACAGACATGGATTGTTGGGGGTCAGGGGTTGGGTTGTTAGGCAGAATCTTAAGAATGAACTCCCAGTGACCTTCTTGCTTGTATAACCCTCTCCCCTTTGAGTTTGGTGGGGACCTGTGACATGATGAATTATCACTCCCATGACTATGTTTCATTGTATGAAAAAAGGGAGATTAACTAGGTGGGTCAATCTAATCACAAAAGCACTTTAAAAACAGAATTTTCTCTAGGTGGCAACACAAGGCAAAGTCAGAGAATCAAAGGGTAAGAAGCACTCAATGCGCTACTGTGACCTTGAAGATGGAGGGAGTCATGTGCAAGGATCAGAGGACAGCCTCTAGAAGTTGAGTTGACTCCTAGCCAATGGCCCCCAAGGAAACAACTGAATTTTGCTATCAATCTGAATGAACTTGAAAATGGATTCTTCCAGGGAGTTCCCAGGTGGTCTAGTGGTTAGGACTTGCTTTCACAGCTGTGGCCTGGCCTCAAGGCTACAAACGACCACTCATTCACCTTAGCTGTCATCCAAAGCTACCTCATTGCTGTGTCACAGTTATCTGATGACCAGGCCAAAAATTAATCCGCAAAAGTGGTTGAAAGAAAGTTTTCCTCATGCTCTCCACTCCTAGAGATCAATTCATTTTTATACAGCCCCAAGTATTTGCACTGATACTGAAAAAGTCCAATAATTTTCACTCAAGTTCACAAGAAGCCTTAGAAAATCTAGGTTAACTCCTTGGAATATTTAGAAGAAATATTCCATAAAATTATCATGGTATTCTGGTATTCTGACTTGCTTTCAAGCTGGAGCAGATTGATCAATAGAGTCATGAATTTAAGATTCTCTATGGAGTTTGGGGTTGGTCTACACAATTGAACACTGAAAGCAGATAACCAAGGTGCATCAAATTATTTGCACCTGTACTTCTGTCCAGTCCAAGCACCTCTTGCAGAAGGGCTTCCTTAAAAATGTGAATTAAAAAATGGCTATTCTGACTGAGGAAATACAATTGCATGGTAAATGTGCTAACAGCCCATGTTAAAGGGTTTAGCAGCCCAGCTGACTCTTGAGTAGCACACAGGCTGTCAGTCCAGCTAATGTCACTAAAATCCCTAACAAAAAAATATTGTGTTCAAAATCCAAGACTGACTGGCATCATATATTGAAAAAGTTATTTTGGATGACTACCTATGAACCATTCTAAATTTGCTTCAGGCCACATGGTGGATCCTGATTAGTAGCTGATAATGCTTACTATTAAGACCTCAAGTTCATTAGCAAACATGGTACAACATGAAGTGTCCCAACTGAGGAAACAGAATAGAATTCACGTCTTGGTTATCACTTATTAACCATGTCAGCTCACCTCTATGAACCTGTTCCCTCATTATAACTTCAACTTCATAAGACTGCTTTGAGGATAAAGTGACATAACTGAAGTAAAAGAACTCTGATAACCAGAAAACTATGCCAATAGTGTTGTGGTGCTTCCCAGCATGTGGTAACCCAATGGGACATGATATGAGTCAAATGAGGTGAATTAAGCAGCACCTTCTGCAGAAGGAAATGGCAACCCACTCCAGTGTTCTTGCCTGGAGAATCCCATGGACGGAGAAGCCTGGTAGGCTGCAGTCCATGGGGTCGCACAGAGTCGGACACGACTGAAGCGACTTGGCGGCAGCAGCAAGCAACATCTTCAATGAAGGGAAAGCCCTTTAAGGTGATTATAATCCTCCTCTGAATCACAGTCAGTAAAAAATCCATTGTCTCTCTGAAGCCAAATACATAAAAATTGCTGAAGATAGGTCTCTAGAGTTCCAAGCCTGAAAAGGTAAGATTTGGGGGCCTAGGGTTTTCTGGTGAGAGTGAGTTCGAGTCCAGAATCTTAACTAGAACAGGACAAGGCAGATAGAATCTACAAGGTCAGAACAAAGGCAGCAACTAAAGTAAGGCTCAAAGTTAAGACTCTGAAACTCACATACTCAAAGAATGAACAAACTTCAAAAACAGCATTTTTATTTGGCAAAATCAGCAAACAAATTGGCAATCCTGACAGTCAGTCAGTCATTTCAATCTAACGTTTTACTTAGTAGATAAACATTTATAGAAAATCTGTAAATAGTATAAACACTTTTCTCAAAATGCTAAAAGGCCAAACACAATAGATTACATAGTCTATGTTTTCATCTGTATGAAATTCTAAAAAATGCAAAACTAATGATACAAAACAAATCATTATTTGCCAGTGGCAAAGGTGGGAGGATATGACTGACCGCAAATGGACACATGAATTTCAGGGGATGAAGGAAATGTTCTATATAATGTTTATGGTTGTAGACAGACATCTATATATACATCTTCAAAACTCACTGAATTCTACACTGAAAACTGGAGAATGTTACTCTGTGAAAAAATATACATCAAAAAAAATTGTAAAGGTTACACATAAGTCAGCATGCTTTTCAAAGAATCATTCCAGTAAAAATATTTTACTTGTAAAAAAAATATTTGTAGAAAATCTGGAAATAAGATATAAAATTTTTTCACAATCATAAGCAGCGGTTACTTTGTTTTTTTACTTTAATTTTCTAATTTAAATTTTATATTGGGGTATAGTTGATTTACAATGTTGTTAGTTTCAGGGGTACAGCAGTGATTCAGTTATACACATATATACATCCATTCTTTTTCAGATTCCCTTCCCATATAGGTTGTTTTAGAACACTGAATATAGTTCCCTGTACTATACAGTAGGTCCTTGTTGATTATTTTGTGTATCTGTTAATCCCAAACTCCTAATTTATTACCCCCCCCCAGCCTTTCTCCTTTGCTAACCATATATTTGTTTTCAAAGACTATAAGTCTGTTTCTGTTTTGTAAATAAATGCATTTGTATCAACTTTTTAGACTTCATATAAGTGGTATTGTATGCAATTTGTCTTTCTCTGACTTATTTCACTTAGTAAAATAATCTCTAGGTCCATCCACATTGCCCCAGATGGTATTATTTCTTTTTTATGGCTAACAGTCTACTGTACGTATATCACATCTTCTTTATCCATTCCTCTGTCGATGGACATTTAGGCTGCTTCCATGTTTAGACTGCTGTGAATAATGCCACAGTGAACACAGGGATGCATGTATCTTTTTGAACTATGGTTTTCTCTGGATATGAGCCCAGGAATGGGATTGCTGGATCACATGGTAGATTTTGGTTTTTAAGCAATGTCCATACTATTCTCCATAGTGGTTGTATCAATTTACATTCCCAACACTGCAAGAGGGTTCCCTTTTCTCCACACCCTCTTCTATTGTTTGTAGACTTTTGATGATGGTCATTCTGACCAGTGAGGTGATACCTCACTTCTTTAAAAATTAGCAATGCCGAGCATCTTTACATGTGTTTTTTGGCCATCTGTATGTATTTTTTGGAGAAATGCCTATTTACATCTGCCCTTTTTTTTTTGGACTGGGTTATTTTTGGGTTTTTGATATTGAGCTGCAAGAGCTATTTGTATTATTTTGGAGATTAATCTTTGTTGGTCACTTCATTTACAAATATTAAAATATTCTTCCATTCTGTGAGTTGTCTTTTCACTTTGCTTATGGTTGCCTTTACTGTGCAAAAGCTTTTAAGCTTAATTGGGTCCCATTTCTGTATTTTTTTTTAAATTTTCATTGTCTATGAGGTAGATCCAAAAAAATATTGCTGCAATTTATGTCAAAGACTATTATGCCTATGTTTTCCTATAAGAGTTTATAGTATCTGGTCTTACATTTAGGCCTTTAATCCATTTTGAGTTTACTTTTGTGTACAGTGTTAGAGAATATTCTAACTTCCTTCTTTAATATATAGCTGTGTTCCCAGTGTCACTTACTGAAGAGACTGTCTTTTCTCCATTGTATATTCTTGCCTCCTTTATTGTAGATTAACTAACCACAGGTGCATGGGTTTATATCTAGGCATTCCATCTTGTTCCATTGATCTATATTTCTGTTTCTGTTCCAGTACAATACTGCTTTGATTACTGTAGCTTTGTAGTATAGTTTAAAGTCAGGGAGCCTGATTTCTCCAACTCCATTTTTCTTTGTCAGAATTGCTTTGGATATCCTGAGTTTTTCACGTTTCCATACAAATTTTAAAATTTTTGTTCCAGCTCTGTGAAAAATTCTATTGATAATCTGTTAGGGATTGCACTGAATCTGTACATTGCCTTGGGTAGTATAGTAATTTTGACAATATTGAGTCTTCCAATCCAAGAAGTATGTCTTTCCATCTGTTTGTGTCATATTCCATCTCTTTCATCAGCATGTCACAGTTTTTGGAGTTTTTCCTAGCTTTTTCCTGTAGTTGATTTCTAATCTCATAGTATTGTGGTTGGAAAATATGTTTGATGTGATTTCAACTTTTTAAAATTTACTGAGGTTTGTTTTGAGATCCAGCATGTGATCCATCCATAGAGTGTTCCAAGTGCACTAGAGAAGAATGTGTATTCTGCTGCTTTCAGATGGAATAGTCTATAAATATCAATTAAGTTCAAGCAATGTTTACTTTATAACATTATAAGAATTTTTTTTTTCCTTCTAGAGGAACAAGCAAAAGTAAAAAGTACTTGAAAAGTGACCGTGAATGCAATTTAAAACCCTCCAAAAAAAGTCTCATAAACTCAGTACAATGATGTGGTACTTGACAGGTCTTTGAATGTTTTCCAGAATGTAACACTAAACAAGAAGTTCTAAATTCAGGTTGTACAGGAGTCAAGTAGAACATATAACTGATTGGCATGGGGCAAGGTTACTGAAGTAAGCTGGAGAGTACATGGCCCTTCCCAAATGAGTTGGCATCACTGGGTCCCACAGACTGATGTCAGGAAAAAGTACAGACTATTGTATAGCCAGAGTTGCTGATAATTAAAGACTTAGTATGTGAAATTTCCTGATTTCTTGAAATTCTCTGATGGTTCAAAATTTTTTTTACACCACCATGTGGGCTAAACAAAACGCATCCATATGCAGAATTATGACTTCAGGTCCATAACGCATGCTTTCTGAACTTTTTCAATAACAAAGTCTTACCTTCTTTCAAACGGCTTACTTCTTTCATTTGTAGAGAGTCCAGGATAATGTGGAATACTAGTGCACCTGAAGTAAAATTCATCTTGAAATTATATGATGGTCAGTCACTTCTAGTCACTTTGCTGAAAAGCAAAGTTCTGTTTACATCTCTAAGCATACTGGTTGGTAAAAAAAGGAAAATATAAATCAGAATGAAAGGAGAAGGAGTGAGGAAAAACTGAAGAAAAACACAATTTTAGGAGCCTAGTCAGCTTTTAGACTTCAGAGCAACAAAATAATCCATGTGTTGAAATTTGAGAACTTCATTGCCCCAACTAGTCCAACCCGGCTGTAAATTTCGAGCAAACAATTCCAAACATTCTCCCTCTGGCTTGATATAGTCTTTTAGAACCTCTGTCCAAAAACAAGAAAAGAAAAAAAAAAACACAAAACTTATTATTAAGGAAGGAATCAAAGTCCTTTAGTAGTTAAGAGGAGAAAAGCAGAGATGTTTCCTTAAAAAAGAAAAACAGCAAGTTAACTTCAAGGATTTCATCATAGACTTCACTATTTGTAGTTAGAAAGTCATTTGAAATAAACACCCCTGAGATCGAGAACAATACCATCAGAACTTTCAATAGTCCTAATTTATCACTTTTCATTTTTAGAGGAGAAAGGAAGATTTTAACACCCACACCGGTGACTTTTCAGTTTTCCAATAATGCTGACATAGCTCCCGAGTACTAGCTTAATTTATTTTTTAATAAATGTAATCCATGCATGGACAAAAGTACATAGGAATAATACAAAGACAATCCACTTTACAAACTAAGATAAATATCATTGTACGTCTCCACAAAAACATAGTTAAGTGTTAAGAGTTGGAAACACAGATAAATATTCAGAACATATACCTAACAAATAACTCTTACCTCCTCAGCTATAATTTGGCAGTACTGAGAACACTCCTTCACTTCCAAATTACAGATACTTCTTTACCTAAAATTTCACTGTATTATTTCTACAGTTAAATATTCCTTGTTCAATATATTCATAACTACTGAACACTGTATTTGTTGGGAAAATGGCATCTCATCTATACATTGGCTAGATAGCTATAATCTACACTAACAGAAGCTTTTTTTTAAGCACATGCTCATTTGAATGACAAATATTTAAATCAGTTTAACCTTGATCATGTTGCTGGTTAGCTTATTCTTCAACAGGAACTTAGTATGAAAATAACAATTCAAGTATGAAAAGTCATTATAACAGGCAAAATATAGTTCCTAATGGCTTTATAGGATTGAGCTTTAAAGAAATCCATCAAATTCTCTTTAGGAATGATAAGGGTTTCTTAGAAATACTTCATAGAGGTTAGATTTAAAAGCTAATATATGAAAAATTTTATATTTCATAATGTTCTTTAGTTGCTCTCACAACAAAATAATTGTTTGTCTGAAAGCACTGATCCTGTCTATCAAAAATCAAAGAATCAAATGTATTCATTGCCTACAACTCAAACAAACTCAAATCTGGACTTTGATAGCTTCTAGGAGATGCTGACATGAGACTTCTAGTCCTTTCGTAACTATGTAACTAAATGCTACTAAACTTGAGTGAGAAACATTTCCCCAAAGTCTTGAAGGACAATAAACTTTTATATCACTTTTCCATGTTTTGCCCCATGAATTCAATGCCTCACCAGGCTCAACTCACTTTTAAAGTGGTCTAACATTATACTGAAGCAAGGTTTTGTTTTCTTGTTTCTGCTTGTTTGTTCAGTTCTTCAGTACAAAGATGTTAATGACTCTACTTTGGCATTTTAAACTGGAATCCAAACTGGAATCAGCCAATCAAAAATATTTACTATTTCTGAGCACCCATTATAAGCGCTACGGGACTTAAAAGAAACAGATATCCATGTTTTCTAAGACTTCACAAACTAACAGAAAAAGATGGTCAGGTATTTGAAGTGAAAAAAATACATAAAACCTAAACCCATTTATCATCTCCCACTTTATCAATGGAACACATTTTGGCATCACTTTTTTCCTTTTTAGTTGCAAAACACAGAAAATCAAGGAGTGAAGTTTTTACAGTGCTAACTACATATGTTTAATTTCAAAACAAAGCAAAAGAAACAGAAGAAAATTAATGGAAATGTTTTATTCTTACTAATTTTAAATATCAATTTAAATGAAAATGCAAGATCTTAAAAGTTCTCATCACAGGAAAAAACATTGTAATTATGTGTAGACTTATTGTGACCAGTGAAAATGTACATATACCTTGAATCATTATGTTATACACCTGAAACTAATATGGTGTTATATGGCATTTATATCTCAATTTTTAAAAGTAAATTCACATGTATAAATTTAAATATGACATATATATAAATAATTACATAACATCTGGCATTAGTAAAACATACTTCTAACCAATGGAGAGGAAATAATTTATATATAGCTAGTTCATTCCCCTTCTGCTTGGGAGCAAGAGGCAGCTGGGGGGAAAGTACTCATATGTCAGTGCATAGAATCTCATACAAACTGTTAGTGAGTAAAGCAGTGAAAAGCAGCAGAAATTTCTCTAAGGAGCAATATAAAAAACAAAATTTTGATTCAAATACTTTTATTTCATTATATTCCTACCTTAAATCTTTAAACTTAAAAGATTATAAATTTACATTAGGCTGGAAAGCCATAGCTATTGTTGGCTTATGTTTCAATCTACAGGAAGAAATTTCAAAACTTAAAAAGAGTAAATGCATCATTTTGATATGGAATATGCTGCCAATTTGGTGTTTTTTATATTTTGCAGTAGAAAAAACAAACTAAAACTTGTTTGAAAAAAAAAAAAAAAACACCTTGGTGCTTTTAGAAGCTAAGGAGAGAGGAGATCATTTCATTCTGTGAATTTGCAAAAAGCACTTTAAGAATATTTACATGTAAAAGTTCTAAGCATTACATAGACAGCATGTATTATACCAAATCCTAGGGTTATAATTTCAGAGTAAAATATAGGCAGAAATCTGAAAGTTGCTTTCTGATGGCTTCATGTAGGTCTACATCCAAAACACAGACACTTGCTATACAGAAACATGAACTCAAAAATAAAGGATTATAAATACTGCTTGTCTACCAGTACTTCACCAAAACATAAGGATTACGTATATTGAATCATGCAAAAAATTTCTCCCCAAAATCTAACTTTTCTTTTTAAGTAGTCTCAATCCTAAAAATGTGTTTGTGCTGCTCTCTACTGGGAATACAGAAGAACTGCACTTCATAAATAGAAGCTATAAAATATAGGGCTAATTTTTATTAATAGTAATAAAACACTAATTTTAATCACTATTTTATAAAACCTTGTATCTTAAGACTCATCTTTAAACATAATCTGTGTAAAATGAATTGAGAAATAGTTTAACCATCATTTGGGAATGAAAGGTTTTTTGGGTCTGGCTTTTGGATTTTTAAAAGTAAAAAAAATAAGCTCTAAAGACAAACCCTTTATTAAACTTTGATACTCACCAAATGATAAAGAAAATTCCAATGAGAAGAATACAACTTAGATTTCCTCCACTGCGTATAACTGGTAGCAAACATAATTTTTTTCTCAAAGAACAGTACAGATTTTCCATTTAAGTCAAATGTTTACTTGCATTAAAGACTCTATCACAGTCCAAAGTTTAAAGGCAATTATTCACTGAGAATGCCTCTAGGTCAAAAAATGGATCAACAGGTAGACATCTGAATATTTCTCAAATGAATTAACACTAAAGATTCTTCTGCATAGGAAATCTAAGATACGAGAAATCTGGAGTGTTACCAATAAACATCCTTTTGGGAATGTGAATTCACCTTCCTATGTATCCTAGCTCATGAACTTTGAATGTCAAATTTAGTATTTCTCAAGGACTTATATTCGTTCCTATTTTTTTATTCTTTCAGTTGAAAAACTTAGCATTTACTGATCTTCTACTATGTGTGACAGACTCTCAAATGCAACCAATCCTCACAGCTCTGAAAGACTAAATATCATTATTTGCTCTTCAAACAACGACTCTGAGGTGGAAAATTATGAGTAACTCGCTCAAGTAGCAGAGCCAGGATTCAAGGTCTTTTAGGTCAATCTGAAAAGCCAAAACTTTCCACTATTCCTTGCTGTTTAGTTTCATTAAATGATGAACATCATACTAAAACATTAAGACTAGTAAGAACTGCAGGATACTACTACCTTTCCAACGGTTCAGAAAAGCAACACTACTCAACATAAAACTGAAACTGTCTACCATATATCAAGGGAATTGTAAGCATCTCTCTGACTGCTTTCTAAGCTCTAGGCTTTAGAACAAACAAGGGGTGGAGCCCTGACAATACAATAACGCCCCCAGAACTACAGTCCTCAGAAGTACCACCAGTCTTCACTCGGTTGTGCCAGTGATGGGATAAGAGCCCCATTAGTCAGGGGACCCTAAAACACAGTGGGAGAAGAAAGACTGAGGTAAGGTAAGACGAGTCTACACAGTCACCTGGGTGTTCACACGGCTCCATCTCCGCTTCAACAGAGTTTGGACCTAACAGACCCTTTTTCCAGCCACCCTCTAGACTTCTTTCAGGTCACAACCTCCAAGACCATTCAGCACCATTTTTGCGGTGAGCCCCTTACTGCCAACCACAATGATGCGCTCCTAGACCCATAAGAATTATTCCACCCAGCGGAGGAGGTGGTCAGCCACTGCTGGGCGGGTCTCCAACACCCACCTCTCTGTGGGCTTTGATTCGAGGCCACGATGTGCCCCTGGAGGGCTCCCGACCCGCTCCTCCCATGTGCTGGCCCGGCAGCCTCTGAAGATGCAGAGCCAGCACAGTGGCAGTGGCAGCGCCCTCCTCTTCCCTGACACGCCCGAGCCGCCCCCAGACAAGTGGGACAAAGCACTGTATGCTGCCACAGGCCTGGAGAAGGCTGCTCTGGATCTGCGCGCCCTCGGTTCTGCCCACATAGATCCCCCATCTCTCTGCCTTCCTGAAGCGCCACCTCCTGGATGTGGTGACCACCTGACCAACCTCTGCAGGCCAGCCAGGTTGGTACCTCCTGGAAAGGCTGACGCTCCCACAGCACAAGAGGCCAGCGAGCCCAGCTCCACTCGAAGGCCAGGCTCCCCCACCTGATGTCAGGGCCTCTGGCTGAGCCCCTCCCGGGTTAACCACCTGGAGCCCTTTCCCCAAAGCCAGGGACCAAATGCAAACAATAAAAGGTTTCTGGAGCAAAAAAAGAAAAAAAAAACAACAATCAATTCTCTATCTCACCAATTCTTCTATATGATTTTAGAATATTAATTAAAATAACACATATCATATTGAATTTCCAAATCTCTAGACCATTCAAATGCAACATTCAATCCTTTTGTCAATTTCATAAAAGTCATAACAATTCTATTTTATAGAAACATACCAGCAAGAGGTGGCTTATGTGAATGGAGCGTACAGGGCACACTGACAATTAACTTGTGGTCTGGAATGGGCAGCTCTTTTACATCTGCATTCCTACTGAAACAGAACAACAACGTAATTGTATTTTAAAGGACAATTTATTACATTTAAGCCACAGTTGCCTTTGATTTCTTTTCACCTTTCAAATAGCACCTCCATTCATAATAATTTAAGAAGAGAAATAATAATGGAAATCAACAATTTAAGTATTAAGAAATTTCAGATAGTTTTCTCTTCTACAATAATAACTATTGCACATTAGATAAAGCAAATGATAATATACAATTTCATGTGCCATTAGCATTCACACTTTTCTTGTTTGGGCCATTTCCAGATTTTCAAAAATGTAAAAATTAAGGAAAACCAATGATTACTGTGTTAAGTTTTGAAAGCCTGAAAATTAATACATTTATACAATTTTGAAAAATCACCCTTCCTACCTTAATAGTAAAGCAGCTTTTTCTCGAACTCTTCCCAATATAAGACCTTCATAAGGCTTTTTGTGTGGAGAATCTAATGGGAACACAAACTCTCCTGAACTGGTGATCTGACAAAAAGGAGACAGAAACAAAAACAACCCATACACCTGTAAATCCCATACACCAGGAAAGGATTGTTTTTTTTTCCTTCCAGTATACAGTTTCTACCAAAGAAAAAGAATTATTAAACCTCAAGGCTACTGCTATCCAATAAAAATATAATGTGGGCCACAGATGGAAGCCCATGTAATTTAAAATTTCTAGTACCAACATTTAAAAAAAGCAAGAAGAATGAGGCAAAATTCATTTTAACTATATTTTAATTTTAAATTATTTTTAATTTAATGTAACATATCTAAAATATTATCATTTTAGTATGTAGCCAATTCAAAAAATTACTGAGGTATGTTACAGTCTTTCATATTAAGTATTTTAAATCCAAAATGTGACATTTATTAGCTCATCTCAACGTGGACCAGTCACCTTTCAAGTGCTGAAGAGCTACACATAGCTAGTGACACACCACACCATACCATACCATAGTGGGCAGGGCAGCTTTACACGACTAAAAAATTATTTTAAATTTCTATCATCTTGCACATAAAACTCTTGGTTTTTCATTAAAATATGTTACTAGAAACCATGCCATCATTTATTCATTTGTTCATTCAAATAACATTTACCTGTATTACTAGCAATGTGACTAAGTACATGACAATAAAGTATTTTCCTTTATTTACAGGAAACAGTATCATTAAATACTGTCAAGAGCTAAAATTAATAATGAAAGTAGCTTGGGAACTGATGAGACAGACAATGCAAGTTCTAACCTCTTGGCATTAAAAATCCAGAAATTCAATCTCATCATTTCATCCTGGAGTGATTGATCAGACTCCCAGAGACTCACTCCAACTAATCAAACTCAAAACACAATTTAAAATAATATTCAATTAGTTAATTAAGCATGGAGGCAGATATTTTCACTGTCATAATACTCATATCTATCCTCTATGGAATCCTTTAGCATATATCAAGGTACTAAAAACCAAACCAGTAAAGTCCTTTTATCTCCTCTAGGGCCTACGAATAGCAACAGCTATTCCACACAGTGCTGTATAAACACTGGCAAATTCTGATGCTTTGGATGTCCTTTATACTCAATGCAGACTACTCCATCTGATGTAACAATATGTGCAAACACCTAACAAGTATTTCATATTTTTACATATTTTACATATTTCATAAATAAGTAAAACATATTTTTGTTTTAAACTATCATACCACCTCTTAGAACTGATTCCTACCAGAAATGAACAGTCTTAGTTTTCATGTATTAACATTTTACTGGTTTTAATTTCAGAAGGTAACGTTTTCCTGACTTTGGTCCCAGTTTCTGACTATGAAAAGAAAGGACTGTCGTAACAGAGTAGAATGGAGTTTTATATGCCCGTAACGATCCTATTGCAAATCAACCAGAGCTAAGCCCAAAGTACAACTGTAAAAGCAAACAATTATCAGCACTTGTTTGCCAAGTGCCATAAAATAGGTGCAAATAAACAATGTACACAGCTTTCAGAAGATACCCCAGTTACTACAAAGCACACAAAGCACATTAAACATAGACCTCTCCTCTGTCTAAAATGAATAGACCAGTAATATAAATGTTAAACATTCAGTCCCTAAAACCTGGTTTGTTTTTTTAAAGTTTAGGAGGCTTTTGCGGAATTCATTTAAGTAGACAGTGTATCTTTAAAAGGATAGCCAATGAACTTTGAACAACACACCACTTTTCTATATTTTTGGTATTCTTGAGACCAAGCAAAGATTAATATTAAAGACCTTTCAACTCATTAAGGAGTTAGAATCATTTCTTTCAAAAACAAGCACTGAGGAACACAGTTAAGATTCACAGTATAAAAGGCCTTGCTTCCAGCATTTTCCCAACTCTTCCACACTAGGTTTCTTTGCTATTTTCCTTTCCATCCCCAGCAACATAAGGGGGAAAAAATGACAAAGAAAAGAAAAAAGAAAAAGTCACAAAGGGCAGCTGAAGTTTTGGATGAGTAAAGAGGAAGAAGATCAACAGTAAGACAATTTCTATGTTTAGTGATGGACAAATCCCCCAAGGTTTTTGCTTATTGTCTGTTAAACTACAGACCATCAGAGCTCTTTAAAATGTCATCCTAATATCTACCTGAGTGATTTCCTAAGACCAGGAGTTTGGGGTTCTACTCCAAAAAGATACAGAACAAACAGGTAAAAAGCCTTGAGAATAAGAAGACAAAGGTATTTAGCAGCAAAGTAAATGTTTTAATTAGACCCTGCTGAAGAAGTAGAGTGATGCCATGTTAAACATTAAAAAGTAGGAGCTATCTTTATGTGACTTGTACATTGCACCTTATGAACAAATAAAGTTAACGGATACGTTAACTTTGGAACTTACTTTTACCCAGTGCCATTCAGCAACTACCTCCACAGACCAAGACGGGTAAAGCTCTTCCTTGACAAAACGCAGGTGCTTCTGTCTATTTGTCACCCACGTAACAACAAGACAGCTTGGAGCAGCCAGCTTAGGGACAGGGATCTGCTTTATCTGCAGTGGTGATAAATAACTATATCTAAAAATAAACAGAAAAAAATATTAGCAAAATCGAGGCCAAAGAGAAAAATAAGCAGGGAGAGGACCTGTATAATACTGATTCCACAAACACAAAGCTCCTACAATTCTTTATTTGTGTAACTAAATACAAAGCCACAGTGACACCCAGTGGACATGCTGTTTCACAGATAAGTTGGAAATACCACTTTTCATTTTTACTAACTCAAAATGATCAGGCCATATTTTTTTATCACTTCTGAATGTATTACATTTCAGTAATTTTACTAATATTTTCTATATGTTTTTATACCATTTAAAATTAAGCAAATATCATCTTGTGATGATCTGTACACTACACATGTGCTTGTGAATTCGCTAAGTTGTGTCCAAATCTTTTGGGACCCCATGGACTGTAGCCCACCAGGCTCCCCCGTCCATGGGATTCTCCAGGCAAGAATACTGGAGTGGGTTGCCATGCCCGCCTCCAGGGGATCTTCCCAACCCAACTCAGGGATTGAACCCGTGTCTCTTACATCTCCTGCATTGGCAGGGAGGTTCTTTACCACTAGCACAATCTGGGAAGCCCAGAGACTCCATTAACACTCTGGAAACTGTCTCAATATCCCACCACATTTCCAACACTCAATCTATCATCCTGCTTCTTTCATCCTTCAGTCAATTCTACTGAGCTCTCTGAAACACTCATGCTTTCATTACAAAAAAATTCTACAGCCCTGAACCTCCTGGCCATCAGTAGTACAATGTCTAGTTTCTCTTGTTAGAACTCTACTTGTTCCATAACACCCCATCAAACCAGTGTGGTCATTTGTCCAATCCCAACATACACAGTCATGAGAGGAGAGGCCGGTATTCTCCTGGCTCCCCTCCAGTTCCAGGCTGGAAACCCCCTTCTCTTTCAGAATTATGCTATCTAGCCTCCAGCCTTCTTATGGAACCCATTACATCCTCACTCTCCATACTCAATAAAAACTTAAGTTCTAAGATCTTTATGCCTAGCCAACATAAATCTTGCAAGTATCCTGGGTGATGTCAAAGGACAATCTAAATAATGTGCACGCTCAACTATTCTTCCCCTAATAAATACAATTGTATGCACTAACTATGATCACCAGCCCCTTACTCCTTAACTCTACAACTCTTGCAAACCTCCAATCTTAAATTCAATTCAATACAATTCTATTCAACTTCATATAGAAAAAAATCAGATGGAGAAAAATGCTAAACTGAAAATTGGCAATCCATTCTCAGGCTCTCAAAACTACTCATCAATTATTTTACTTACCCTTGGTCAACTACTACAAACTCTCATCTCTTCTTAAGTCCTTTGCCCAAACACACTCTTGGCAGATGAAATATGCCAAATATCAGTCAAAATAAAGGTCTTTAGACTCTTTCAACCACCTAACCCTCTGCCAGGTGTATGATGAGGGTGTATAATAACCTTCATTGTACACCTTCACTTACCTATTTCTCTTATTTTTCTCTTAAAGGAAACAGCATGGTTTCATGTGTTTAAAGCATATCCCTCCAGCTGTGTTTATTCCCATCTTCTAGTCTATCAGTAATGCTAAGTACTCTCCTCCTTCTGTATTTTCAACCTCTCTAGTAGTTTCTTACTATCAGCCTATAAATATGCTTATACTATACACTTTTATTTTTTATTCACTTTTTTGTTGTTGTTTTTCTACATACTATACACTTTTAAAGGAAGAAAGAAGAGAAAAGACTGGGGGGAGGATGGGTGGAGAAGAAGGAAAAAGAAAAGAGGAGAAGAGAAAAATAACAGAAAAGAAAAAAGAAATTCCCTCAGTTAGGTCTCCTATCTACAAATATGCTAGTTTACTTCAGTCACTCAATCGTGTCTGACCCTTTGTGACCCCATGCACTGCAACATGCCAGGCCTCCCTGTCCATCCCCAACTCCTGGAGTTTACTCAAACTCATGTCCATTCAGTCGGTGATGCCATCCAACCATCTCATCCTCTGTCGTCCCCTTCTCCTTCTGCCTTCAATCTTTCCCAGCATCAGGGGCTTTTCAAATGAGTCAGCTCTTTGCATCAGGTGGCCAAAGTATTGGAGTTTCAGCTTCAGCATCAGTCCTTCCAATGAATATTCAGGACTGATTTCCTTTAGGATGGACTGGTTGGACCTCCGTGCAGTCCAAGGGATTCTCAAGAGTCTTCTCCAACAACACAGTTCAAAAGAGCCAATTCTTCGGTGCTCAGCTTTCTTTACAGTCCAACTCTCACATCCATACATGACTGCTGGAAAAATCATAGCCTTGACTAGACGGACTTTTGTTGGCAAAGTAATGTCTCTGCTTTTTAATATGCTGTCTAGATTGGTCATAACTTTCCTTCCGAGGAGTAAGTGTCTTTTAATTTCATGGCTGCAGTCACCATCTGCAGTGATTTTGGAGCCCCCCAAAAATAAAGTCAGTCATTGTGTCCACTGTTTCCCCATCTATTTCCCCTGAAGTGATGGGACCAGATGCCATGATCTTAGTTTTCTGAATGTTGAGCTTTAAGCCAACTTTCTCACTCTCCTCTCTCACTTTCATCAAGAGGCTCTTTAGTTCTTCACTTTCTGCCATAAGGGTGGTGTCATCTCCATAGCTGAGGTTATTGATATTTCTCCCAGCAATCTTGATTCCAGCCTGTGCTTCCTCCAGCCCAGTGTTTCTCATGATGTATTCTGCATATAAGTTAAATAAGCAGGGTAACAATATACAGCCTTGACGTACTCCTTTCTCTATTTGGAACCAGTCTGTTGTTTCATGTCCATCTCTAACTGTTGCTTCCTGACCGGCATACACGTTTCTCAAGAAGCAGGTCAGGTGGTCTGGTATGCCCATCTCTTTCAGAATTTTCCACCGTTTATTGTGATCCACACAAAGGCTTTGGCATAGTCAATAACCAGCAACAGATGTTTTTCTAGAACTCTCTTGCTTTTTCGATGATCCAGCAGATGTTGGCAATTTGATCTCTGGTTCCTCTGCCTTTTCTAAAACCAGCTTGAACATGTGGAATTTCATAGCTCATGTATTGCTGAAGCCTGGCTTGGAGAATTTTGAGCATTACTTTACTAGCGTGTGAGATGAGTGCAATTGTGCAGTAGTTTGAGCATTCTTTGGCATTGCCTTTCTTTGGGATTGGAATGAAAACTGACCTTTTCCAGTCCTGTGGCCACTGCTGAGTTTTCCAAATATGCTGGCATATTGAGTGTAGCACTTTCATCTTTTAGGATTTAAAATAGTTCAACTGGAATTCCATCACCTCCACTAGCTTTGTTCATAGTGATGCTTCCTAAGACCCACTTGACTTCACATTCCAGGATGGCTGGCTCTAGGTGAGTGATCACACCATCGTGATTATCTGCATCATGAAGATCTTTTCTGTACAGTTCTTCTGTGTATTCTTGCCACCTCTTCTTAATATCTTCTGCTTCTGTTAGGTCCATACCATTTCTGTCCTTTATTGAGCCCGCCTTTGTATGAAGTGTTCCCTTGGTATCTCTAATTTTCTTGACAAGATCTCTAGTCTTTCCCATTCTATTATTTTCCTCTATTTCTTTGCACTGATCACTGAGAAGGCTTTCTTATCTCTCCTTGCTATTCTTTGGAACTCTGCATTTAAATGGGTATATCTTTTCTTTTCTCCTTTGCTTTTCACGTCTCTTCTTTTCACAGCTACTTGTAAGGCCTCCTCAGACAGCCATTTTGCTTTGTTGCATTTCTTTTTCTTGGGGATGGTCTTGATCCCTTTCTCCTGTACAATGTCATGAACCTCCATCCATATTTCATCAGGCACTCTATCTATCAGATCTAGTCCCTTAAATCTATTTCTCACTTTCACTGTATAATCATAAGGGATTTGATTTAGGTCATACCTGAATGCGCGGCGCTGGAGTGGCAGGCCGCTGAGAGGAGATATCCCTGCTATTTACCTGGGGCCAAACTATGGTGGAGGTAATAAAGATAACGGTGACCTCCTTCAAAAGATCCCATGCATGTACTACACTCAGTGCCCCCAACCCTGCAGCAGGCCACCACCAACCCACGCCTCCGCCAGAGACTCCTGGACATTCACGGGCAAGTCTGGGTCAGTCTCTTGTGGGGTCACTCCTTTCTCCTGGGTCCTGGTGCACAGGTTCTGTTGCGCCCTCAAGAGTCTATTTCCCAGTCCTGTGTAAGTTCTGGCAGCTCTGTGGTGGGGATAATGGCGACCTCCTCCAAGAAGGCTTATGCCATATCCAGGTCTGCTGCACCCAGAGCCCCTGTCCCTGTGGCAGTCCACTGCTGACCCATACCTCCACAGGAGATGCTCAAACACAGTTCTGTCTCAGTCTCTGTGGGGTCCCTGGGTCCTGGTGCACACAAGGTTTGTTTATGCCCTCTGAGCGTCTCTGGTGAGAATGGGGTTTGATTCTAAACACAAATTCACCCCTCCTACTGTCTTGCTGGGACTTCTCCTTTGCCCTTGGACGTGGGGTATCTCCTCACAGCCATTCCAGCACCTACCATCTTACTGGGGTTTCTCTGACCCTGGACATAGGGTATCTCTTCATGGCCAGTCCAGCAAAGCACAGCCGCAGCTCATGACCTTGGACGTAGGGGATCTCCTCATGGCCGCTATCTATGATATGCTATGGACTGGCCTATCTATGTAATGCATAGTAATCTCTTTTCCTTGGCAGCTTTAATTCCATTTGGAATTTTAGTTTCTCTTTACCATGTATCCTAACATACTCATAAATTCCAGGGATTAAGATAAAGACATGGAAGGGAGTGTGGAACAGGGGTAGGGGGTGGGGATGGAAAGAAACTATTTTGCCTATCACAGATGGTAAAACTGGGAACAATGCATCAACAATTACAGTATCTCCCTGTGTGATTCTTATTAATAAAAGAAACTATAAAATTGAAAAGGAAAATTAATTACCTATTTTGATTACTGTACTACGATTATATAAGAAAATATCTTTGTTTTCAAGAAATGCAGAATAAATATTTCAGAGTAACTTACTCTTTCTCCTAAATAACTTATTCTCAAACTGTTCAGAAAAAAATTATATATATATATATACAGATATCTACACACACACACACAAATACACACATATAGAGAATAGATAGATGAATTCTTTGTATGATCCTTGCAACTTTTAAGAGGAAAAAATCCAATTATTGGTACAGTTCATAAACAAAAAACATAAGGAAACTGAAGATAACTGTGGAGAAGAAGAAATTTCATATGAAGTTTAAGTCAAGGTAACAGAAATTGTTCAGTCTAGAAGACTGAAAAGTGAGACGAAATATAACCGAAGATATTCACTGGAACTAGAGGGGAAATTTTAGTTTTTTGAAAAGCTATTTAACTTCGTCTTATTTACTAACTGAACTTATCATTCTAAAAGGTTACATAAACTGAACAGTGGCATAAATTAAAACAAATTCAGAATGAATTAGACAACTTCATTCATAGCATATTACTAATACTATATTTTGGCACATAGTTCAAAACTTTAGAATTTGATATCAAAGAAGGCAAAATGAAAGGTGGAGTTGCGCAGTCATGCAACTGACTCTTTGCAACCCCATGGACTGTAGCCTACCAGGCTCCTGTCCATGGAATTTTCCAGGCAAGAGTACTGGAGTGGGTTGCCACTTCCTTCTCCAGGGGATCTTCCCGACCTAGGGATTGAATCCGTTTCCCACATTGCAGGCAGACGCTTTACCATATGAGCCACCAGGGAAGCCCCAAAGAAAGCAAAAATGTTGTCTTTTGGTGTTATAGAAATATTTCTGAACTAATTCAGTCAGCAACCTTCATCTTTAATATATTATTTTTAACATTCTTATACCTATATATAGTTCTAGTTTAAGAGACTTACCTACTTAACCTACCCACTTAATGGAATTAAACTTTAAAACTGAAGTGTTTTAGTTTTTCAGACACTTTGTACCATAAAGTAACACTTTCAGTTTATGTAACTATAATGCACAAACAACAATAGCTTTCAGAAAGCATATGTAACAGATACACTTACCTGTTACTTCTTTTAACCGATTTGTTCTGCCATGGTGGATCTATCACAATCACATCATATGTTTTCTTACCTGAAAACAAAGAAAGGATTTCAGAAAATACCTTCTACTTGTATCACTTTAAAAACTAAACATGTTCTTCAACAATGAAGTGCATTCACTCTGGACATAAATATGCTGGCAAATATATTTAAATATGCTGGTAAAAAAAGGATTTGTGGCATTTATTCAAATAGAATAGTTCATCCAAAAAAATTGAGATTCCCCTTATAATTTAGTACCTCTGGGATTTTAATGTAATTGCACCTGTTGCACCCTTCCTAAAAATAACTACAGCTCCCTTAGCTAGACATTGTGCTGTCACTTCGGTAATGTCTGATTCTATGACCTTATGGACTGTAGTCTGCCAGGCTCCTCTGTCCATAGGATTCTCCAGGCAAGAATATTGAAATGGGCTGCCATGCCCTCTTCCAGGGGATCTTCCCAACCCAGGGATCGAACCCACATCTCTTCTGTCTCTTGCATTTGCAGGTGGGTTCTTTACCACTAGTGCCCCCTGGGAAGCCCCTAGCTAGACATCGATGATTTGTAAATGCCCTATGTAAGTCTTGGCAGCTATATTAAAATGGTCCTTTCAAACACAGGATGGATGTGGGGTTTTTTGCCTTTTTTTTTTTTTTTTTCCTTCACTTTTTACATGAAATAAAACTTCAATTTCTTAACTGACATACTGACCTTAATATTGATAAAATGTCCCCAGTTGTCTATTAGTATCCTTTTCCCTGGTCCAGGATCCCCAGCAAAATCACATTTAATCGCTATGTCTCATAAATTTCTTCCAATGTGGAAAAGTTTCTCAGTTTTTATCTTTTTTGACCTTGATACTTGAAGACTACTACTGGCTGGTCATCAGCAGGAAGCACAGGGTGTCAGAATGTCTCATGATTAGTGATACCACCTTGAGTCATTTGTTTGGTTAAAGTGCTGTCAGCCAGGTTTCTCCAGTTCTACCTCAGTAATTATTAACTATCTGGGAGGGACATACTTTAGGAGAAGGCAATGGCACCCCACTCCAGTACTCTTGCCTGGAAAATCCCATGGACAGAGGAGCCTGGTGGGCTGCAGTCCATGGGGTTGCTAAGAGTCGAATGCAACTGAGCGACTTCACTTTCACTTTTCACTTTCATGCATTGGAGAAGGAAATGGCAACCCACTCCAGTGTTCTTGCCTAGAGAATCCCATGGACAGAGGAGCCTGGTAGGCTGCCGTCTATGGGGTCGCACAAAGTCAGACACAACAGAAGCAACTTAGCAGCAGCAGCAGCAGCAGGGACATACTTGAAGACTCTGCAAATATCCTGCATCTCATCTTTTCACCCACTATTTTGACACCCAAGTACTATGCTACGTGTCAAACGGGAATTTCCTAGTTACATCATTCCACCTACATTTATTAATTGGGATTTTACTATAAGGAAAAACTGTCCCTTTCCCTTTTATACACAAAGGTATCTTTTTGTAAATGGAGAATCTCATAAGTAAGCAAAAGAATGCAAATTAAAATAAGGATGTAATGGCTGTTAAACAATTAGAGTAACAAAGATGAAAAAGACTGGGGGGGAAAAATGTTCAAATATTGCATGATTTTCTCATTATTTTGTCATCTTGTCATTTACCGTGAAGAATTTATGACACTGTGACATGAATAACCACTCATGTTTAAAATGACTCGAAAGTAATTAAAAGAAGCTTTTCATTAATAAGCTATGTTACTTTAATAACTTAAAATTTTGCTCCAAAATGTACAAGTAACAGTATATAGCAGATTAAATTCAATTTAATCAATATGCCTCTTATCTCATCCCTTAGAATATTATGATAGTTATAATTTATTGGAAACATATCATTGAGCTAAGCTTGTGATGCAAATTATCTCAATTAATCCTCAAAATTACCCTCAGAAGTAGGTATCATCATATCCATTTTATAGATTAGGAAACAGCTCAGTTTTGTGAGGTGTCTAAAGACTCAAGTCTCATAGTTTCAAGCTTAAGACTCATAGTTAAGCTTCAGAAATCTAAATTCAAATTTACATGTAGATAACTCTGAACATCAATATCTAAATTTTCAACTTTATACACGAAAATACTTTTGAGAAACTTTAGATAATAAACTTGAAAATAGCTTAAAGGCTAAGAATAGTTTGGGAATTAACATTCATATCTGAAGCATTTCTACTTTGCTATGAATAAAAGTTAAAATTACTTGGTCAAACACAATTATACCCTGAATTCCTAAGTATAGAGCAGTAACTATATTTATCCTCTTGGGGACTAGTTAAGTTTTTGATACTTTGTTTGTAATAAGATTTATTTTTTTAATTTTTAAAGCATAAGTCAGCACTTTAAAACTGAATTTAAAGTTTTAAATTAAAAAAGAAAATACAGAGAAAATTATTCACCCTATTCACAAAATGCTGATGCTCATTCAACATTCAGACTTGCTCTTGACTTTTGAGGCCACAGAAAAATTATCTAACAATAAACATAATAACTACTTACAGTTCAGAAGTGGGTGCATACAAGAAATGTCAGACAAAAGAAAACTGCTTTTTGGTGGCAGCAGGTATTTTTGTCCCATTAAAGTAATAATTTTTGTAAAGCTAGAGGTATTCTCAACTATCCGTGAAAATAAATCCTGCTCTGTAACAGAGGTATCATCTTCCATCAACTGTAACGTCTGAAGTTCCGTCTCATTCAGAAAAGGCAAATGCTTTGCCATTTCACATAATTCTGACAAATTACAGGTATCAAGCGGTAAAGTAATGGGCTCACTGCACTTGTTCAGTTTTTCAGAACATGAATGAAGAAAGCCACTTGTGAGACCTTCTTGGATTAACTGTGAAGATCCATCCAAAATCAGCCCCCTGATCTGTAAGAGAATTTTTTAAGTATATTATTAAAACATCACTGACATTAAAACAATTTTCTAAATAATAAAGTTTCCTACTACGCTTTGAATATTTCAACTTATGGATTAAAACCAACATTCTTAATGCTTACAATAAAATAATTTTATACTACAAGAAAAAGAAAGTGTGACTATACCTTTGAATGGCTATTTCCTAACTGTGGAATAATACAAATCTCGTAAACTCACTAGAAACTAAATAACCAAGCAATATATATCTTTAAAAATCCTTAAAAATTTATAAGATGAATTTGATAATGCTTCTAGAAGTGAAAATTCTAATCTATAAAAAGACTTAAGTTTTAATCACATTTAATCTTAATTTTTCTAGTAATTTAATTTTAAAATAAACATATCTTTGATTTCATAAAAATATAGCTTGAATTGTTAAAGAAGAAAAAGGCAACTCTATAAAATGAATATATTAAATAAGTTTTGCAATAACAGAACCAAAATAATTATAAAAGTAAAAGCCAGTACTGCTTCTGGATAAGATGGAGTACTTTTCATCTGAAATTACTTTTAAAAAATTATTTTCAGAAAAAAGGCTTTCAGACCTTGGGTGGATGTCAAGCACTGCAGAGTATTATTATTAATACAATTACACATGTACTCAGTCATGTCCAACTCTTTGCGGCCCTATGGACTGTAGTCCACCAGGCTCCTCCTCTCCCCATGGGATTCTCCAGGCAAAAATTCTCCATGGCTGACATTCTCCCACCATGTCCTCCTCCAGGGGATCTTCCCAACCCAGGGACTGAACCTGCATCTTTTGCATCTCCTGCATTGGCAGGCGGATTCTTTACCATTGCGCCACCTGGGAAGCCCCAGAATTGTACTCCCTAAATAAAAATAGAATCCAATTGCTCCAGCTTACTGCCTTGAGAAAGTTTTCATGTAGCAGGACAGGAAGGAGACCCGTTCAGAGACCAGCAGTCTCTCGGAGCCAAGGAACCAGAGCTGGGAGTCTGGAAAGGCCAAGGCGGCAAGAGTTTGCAGGGAGAACACCAGAGCAGAGAGCTGCACAGACAGAGAGCTCTTAAGAGTTGCAGAAGGTCAAGTTTCCAGCTGAGCAGTGATCAGTACATACATGTGACTTCTTAATTTAATAAACTCGTTACTTTAATACTTTGATCTAAATCTGTTTTAATAAAATCTTAGACCTAAACTTGCTAACTTGTTAGCTTCCAAATAAAGTAAAATCTCAGACAGTTCATCATTGTTCTTGACAGGGGTATTGGGTGCATAACAGATTTTGTGTCAGTAAAAGGAAATAATCATCAGCCTTAGACTAAAATCCTCATTCTAAACTCACCCAAGCAAAATCTACCCAACAAGTGATAGACCAATAAACCAAAAATCTCTAAAGACAGAAGTTCTGAACAACACTATCAATCCACTTAACCTAACTGACATTCATAGATCACTGTATCCAACAACTAAAGAATACATATTCAAAAATACATAAAAAATAGCACACAATACAGTCACAAAGATAATTCACATGCTGGACTATAAAATAAAACTCAATAAATTTAAAAGCACTGACATCAGAGTATATTCTTATACTCCAATGGATTTAAGCTAGAAATCAATAACAAAAAGATATTAAGATAAACATCAAATATCTGAAAATGAAATTGCAGACTTCTAAATAATTCATATAGGTCAAAGATCAAATCACAAGGGAAATTAGAAAATATTTTGAAGTGAATGAAAGTGAAAATACAACATATCCAAATACATGGAATGCAACTAAAGCAGCAATTCAAGGGAAACTTACAGCTTTACATGCTTATATTAGAAAAGAAAAATGATCTAAACTCACTGACAAAAGGCTCTACTTTAAGAAGTTATTAACAGAAAAAAAGCAAAGTAAGCCAAAAGGAAGAAAATAATAGAGGACAAATATCAGCAGAATAGAAAACAGACAATAAGGAAAATTAACTCAGTTAAAAGCTGGTTCTTTGAATATACTTGACATCACTTTATGTGTCTGATAAAGGATTAATATTTGGAATATAAAAGAACTCCAAAAACAACAACAAAAACCCAATTTAAAAATGAGCAAAGGACATAAACAGACATTTCTCCAAAGAAGACAAACGGCCAACAGCATTTACAAATATGTTCAACATCAAAGATCACCAGAAAAATGTAAATCAAAACCACAATGAGACACAACTCTTACCCATTAGGATGGCAACCAAAAAAAATAAAAACAAAAATAAGTGCTGACATGGATATGGAGAAACTGGAAATGCTTATGCACTGCTGGTGGGAAGGCAGAATGGTACCACCACTGCGGAACACACAGTTCCTCAAAAAATTAGAAACAGAATTATCATATGATCCAGTAAGGCCACTTCTGGGTATATTCCAAAAAAACCCTGAAAGTAGAGACACTCATGTTTCTGTGTGAGTGCATAAACATGTATGTGTTTACACATGTTTATATATACATGTTTTATGTGCACACTCATGTCTATAGTAGCATTATTCACTACAGCCAAAAGGTAGAAACATCCCAAATGTGGATGAACAGAACAGATAAATAAAATGTGGCACATAGCGGGAAGAGGAAATGAGGAGTTACTGTTTAATGGGTAGAATTTCAGTTGGGATGGCAAAATCATCCTGGATATAAATAATGGTGATGATTAGACAATGTGAATGTACTCAGTGCCACTAACTTGTACACCTAAAAACGGTTAAAGTGGTAAATTTCATGTTATATATATGTATAGCCACAAAAAAGAAAAAAAACTACCAAAAAAAATTTTTTAAAGACTGGTTCTTTGAAAAATACAACCAAAAAACAAGCCCCAAGCTAGAAAAGAAAGAATACAAATCACCAACATAGCAATGAAAAGGGTGATCACTTATCATCACAAATCCTATAAACATTAAAAGCATGGAAAAAGAATACTATGAACAACGTCATGCCAATAAATTTGACAACTTGGATGAAATGGACAAGTTTCTTGGAAAATACAACTTGCCAAAACTGTCATAAGCAAATCAGAAAATCTGAAAATCCCTGTGCTCTATTAAAGAACCTGATATTGTTACTAAAAAACCTTCCCCAAAAGGAAACTCCAGGCCTAGATAATCTCACTGGTGAATTACATCAAATATTCAAGGATGAATCAACATTAATCCTAAACAACTTTAACAAAGAATGTAGGAGGTACAGCAATGAAAAGACTCAACATTATTAGTCACTAGGGAAATGCAAGCTAAAAACCTCAACAAGATATCACCACACTCATACAGCATAAGTTTATTTATGTGAAATATATGCTTAAGCAATGTAGCATAAGTTTATCCCATCTTTTACCTACTGACAGTAGACTTTTATAACTTAAAAAATTTCTAGACTTTACCAATATAGCATATGTTTATTTATGTTAAATGTATGTTAAGTACATGGAGTTCTAATAAAAATAGATTTAAATTGTTAATTACTATAGAAGTAACAATAAACCACTCCACTGTTAAATTCTAACCTTGATCAAAATGATTGCCTGATTTTTAAGACCACTCTATTCACATTGTCCATTTACTTATACTAGTTCACATTAACCTTCCAATGTCATCAATGAACATTTTACACCATACCTTTCTGTGGTATTCCATAGCATCCAGTTCACCTTGATTGAAAGCAACACATCTCTTACGCTTCTAAAGAGTAAATTACAGGGAAAAAATTTTGTGGCCATCCATCACAATATTCATACTTTGAAATACATTAATATTTCTTTTTTATTTACCACATTTTCCATATTGTCTATCTCATTCTATAAGAGGTAATAATTAACTGCTGCTGCTGCTGCTGCTGCTGCTGCTAAGTCACTTCAGGCATGTCCGACTCTGTGCGACCCAATAGACGGCAGCCCACCAGGCTCCCCTGTCCCTGGGATTCTCCAGGCAAGAACACTGGAGTGGGCTGCCATTTCCTTCTCCAATGCATGAAAGTGAAAAGTGAAAGGAAAGTCTCTCAGTCATGTCCGACCCTCAGCGACCCCATGGACTCCAGCCTTCTCGGCTCCTCCATCCATGGGATTTTCCAGGCAAGAGTACTGGAGTGGGGTGCCATTGCCTTCTCCAAATAATTAACTACTGAGGTTGAAATAAGTGCAAAGAGTATGGACTAGGGAGGTAAGCTTTCTCAAATAATAATAATTATTATTACTATTACTACAAACTTAATGGGTGATAAAAGGCCACCTAGCTGTTAGAAAGAACTAGAACGATATAATATAAAATGTAGCACTGACATCCATGGACACAAGGAAACTAATACTGTAGTAGAGTCAATAGTGAAATCTATCAGTTGCTATGTGGGGTAATTATTCTGAACTTTCTTAATTTCTACACCAAAAAAAAATCTGCAATGTACTTTTAATAGATCTTTACACATAATCTGAAGATTGAGTACAGGTAAGATATATCTGTTCTACATGTAACAACTCCAAAGAACATGTGAGTACAATACACAGCAAGGACTTTCTACTTGTTGTTGCTGAAATCTCAGTGCCTACATGGTTGCAAACTCCTAGCAGGCTAACAAAAGTTTTTTGGCTGAATGAATAAATGGAATCTCTATTACTTTCCTTATTATACATCTCAACATGCTTTCTTATATTGGTATCTTTCTTCCTCACCCAACTATAAGGTCCAAAAAGCAGATTATATTTATCTTGTTTCCTCACTCTGTTTGCAACAGCACATAGAAACATTTATTGGTTGAATAATGAATGTAACTCCTATCTCTAACAACAACAACAAAAAAGTTAATATAATCTATCTGAAATGGACTTGGTATAATCATCTCTGAATTCTTCAAGTACATAAAAAGTATTTAAAACATAATTAATTTGACCCTAATGGTATTCTCAAAACTTCTGATAACACCAATATGTATACAAATATATATACTTTCAGAATATATACATTTCCCATAGTAACTTTCTAGTTTTATTACTAGAAATCTTTCAAAAACATTACCCTTCTTCCAAACATTTATTATACAAGTTTATCCCCAAAGGAAAAATCTCTAAAATTCCCCCCAAATCTATATACTGCTTTAGAATTTTATAGAGAACAAAACATGTTTTTAAGCAAAAATATTTGTAAAAAACATGCAATTCATACAGAAACCTAAGCAGACAGGGTTTTTTTATTGTGTAGCTTTGTTTGTTAATTTACAGAGCATTCACTTTTGAATCAACTTTGCTTACTTTTGAGATACGCAAATTTGGTTTTCTAAAAATGGTAGAATGTTAGCAAAAAATTAAAATTACTCTGGATATGCTAAAGTATCACTATGATTTATTGACTATTCTTTAGAATTAGTAAATCACAAGATATTTAAGACATTGGAATGATACATTTGTGTTCTGTATAGAAAAATAAAAATTTCTTAAGAGTTATTACCTTGCCATTAATAGAAATGAAGATTTCTTTCTTAACATCATTTACTAGATCTTCCTTTTCTTTACTTTCTTGGCACTCTTTGTGATTAGCGGAAGTTATATAAGGTTTGCTGATATCAAAGAGTTCAGATCGAAATACATATTTCTGTATGAACATTTCACAATTTCCTCTATCATCATTCTCTGGCTTACTGGTAGAAGGAACAAATGTAGCAGAGGCTCCAAAAGAGGACACAGAATCCATGTGAAGAGAATCAAGGTGAACAGAAGTAGGCCGGCTTTTACTACAACAAGGCTCATGATGCTGGTGAAGTTCATAGCTTATCTTGTTAATGAAAGCGAGGTGATCCAGCAGCCATCCTGGTGATAGCTCATGCACCACAGACATTCTCTTCCTTTAAAACATACAAACACCTCTTGGAATTAGAGACTAGAAGTAAAACCCTAGTTTGACTAGAAGTAAAACTTCCCTGAGAAATTCTTAAATGTCCTGTTTTTCAATAAAAATATACTTCATACACATGTAGATTTTATGTGCAAGTATATAAACTTGAATGTACACAGAAGCGAATTTAAAATTTTTAAGTTGTTAATATGTATAGTAGGACTAAGAAAAACTAAAATAAAACATTGCAATGAAACATTAAAACGGTATAAACTTTTTTAATATTGATTTTTTAATTGAAGGATAATTAGTTTACAGAATTTTGCTGTTTTCTGTCAAACCTCAACATGAATCAGCCATAGATATACATATATCCCCTCCTTTTAGAACGTCACTCCCAATTCCCTCCCCATCCCACCCGTCTAGGTTGATACAGAGCCCTTGTTGGAGTTTCCTGAGACATACAGCAAATTACCATTGGTTATCTATTTTACATATGGTAATCTAAGTTTGCATGTTACTCTCTCCAGACATCTCACCCTCTCCTCCCTGCTCCCCATGTCCATAAGTCTATTCTCTATATCTAAAACAATGTAAACTTTTAATTTCAGGGTTGATAATTCAAAAATTTCATCCAACTTGACCAAAGAGGGTGAAAACCTGACCTTTTTTCTGGAATCCCAAAGAGATCCTCCTGTTTCTCGAGCCTCCATACAACCTCCCGCTTGGCACTTGGCTCTAGCCAGTAGGTCTACAGCCTACAAGTCACGAAGACACTGAATCCTAAAATGGTGAGTGTCCTGTCAAACCAAAGAATATTGCATTACCTATGAGAATTCAGCCTTTTAAATGACATAAGCCTAGAGAAGGCCACAGAATTTCCATAGGAGCTGTTAGGGTGTCAGCTCATTTTTAAACCACACTTACTACAGTAAGCCCCTCCAGCACAACTGCTTTACTAATCACTGCTACCAACGGAGTGCAGAAAGAGTCAAAACAGCAAAATGCAATTGTAACAGGATATCAGAAGCACTAACCCCTAGCAAAACTGCAAGGTAAAGAGTCCAGATCTGCGATTGGTTCTGAGCAGTCCTCTTCTGGCAACTAGGTTTTTTCAGAACTTATCTTTTCCTGAAAGACAGTTTTTAGGGAATTCCTTGGTACGCCAGTGATTAGGACTCTGGGCTTTCACAGAGTCTGGATTCCAGGTTCTTGGTTCCAGTCCCAGTCAGGGAACTAAGATCCCATAGGCCGAATGGCACAGCCAAAAAAAAAAAAAGACCAAAAAAGGCATTCAGTTCTGGATTTTGCTTACTAAAAGTTGTGTAGTGGAGAACTTAAAAGGTGATATAGAATAAGAAATAAAATAAGAAATACATTAAGCAGTTAATAGCACAGTTAATAACAGTAGCAATGTATATAGATTCAAATTTCTAACATCATTTGCATTAGCATTATGACCATGGACCAGTCATTTGATTTCACTGAGCTTCGATTTAATCATTTTAGGACATCTTAGGGGGCAATTCAGAGAATTAAATAAGGTAACTAACTTTTAAGTGTTGTGCTCGTGTTTCACACAAAGCAATCAAATAAACGCTGCTGGTGACAGTAATTCTGTTACTGGTCCTCCCTTCAGAATCAGCAAGACTTCCCAGGTGGCTCAGTGGTAAAGAATCCGTCTGCCAAAGGAGACATGGGAGACGGGGATTTCATCCCTGGATCAGAAAGATCCCCTGGAGGAAGAAATGGCAACTCTCTCCAGTATTCTTGCCTGGAAAATGCCATGAGCAGTGGAGCCTGGTGGGCTACAGCCCACGGGTTATCAAGAGTCATCACTTGTGGCGAAGCGGTCCTAAAACGGAGAGTGCAAGCTAGAAGTGTAGAGGGGAAGGCTGAAACTCACACAGGAAAGGTGACTTGCCCTAAAGTATGTGTGGTGATCCTAGGACGAAAGAGCAGATAAAACCAAGGAGGGTCTTGGAATGCAAGAATAGAAAAACCAGACCCTTATGGTCCTTCCCTCCCCGTACTGTAACTATTAATGGAACAGTATAACCTGTCTCCCCTCCTACTCCTTAGAGAGAAGGTATTTGCCCTACTCTTCCCCCACCCAGGATACATGCCTCATCCAATCTGCAAATGACCCGCAAGACCCCTATTCCACTCCTTGTACCCTAGGTATAAAAGTGGACTAAGGACCCCTGTTCAACGTCGGTTTTCCCTAGAGCTGGCCCGCTGTTCTAACAGCGTCTCCCATTCTAATAAACTTTATTTCCCTCTCATTCTGTCTCATGTCTGGAAATCCTTTTCCAACCCGCACCCGGACCACGACAGTATGTACAACTCGTTGATGGCACAACTGCTACAAGATCCAGGTATCCAGTCCTGGGGCTCTGAGCTCCCCTGTCACCCCCACCACTTTCCAGGTTTGGGGCTGTGTTTGACTCTGAGTTCAAACTCAGGAGAGCGGGTGATGTCCTGTTTTACCAAAGTAGCTTACTGGGCTTCCCTGCTAGCTCAGTCCGTAAAGAACCCGCCTGCATCAGCAGCGCGACCCTGAGGCCGACTGCGGCCACATTTCGCTGTCACTAACGCCTACCTCGCCGGCTTCCCAGTACTTCCAGTACTTCCCAGACTTGCTTCATGAAACAGCACGCGTCTAACCCAGAGATCCTGAAAAACACGCCTTTCAGGACAAAGCGGGGGGGGGGGGGGGGGGGAGGGAGGGGGGCCGGGGGGGTAAAAAAAATTCTGCTTTTCTAAGAGTCGACGGGAGCGACCATATTGCTGTACGGAAAAAAAACGCGTTTCCAGGCCTGGAGCGCTCTGCTCGCTACTCAGTGACGTACAGCGCTCCGGCATTCACCGCTAAATTCAAAGGTCGGACCTGACTTTGCAGAGGACGCTTACAGTGGCCAGGAAAAACCAGTGCAGCCAGTGAGGTGGCGGCGCGCCAGCAACACGCAAAACGTCTGGCGACGAGGAGCGGCGCGCGACAGTTGCGTACGAGAGCTGCGCAAGAAAATTGCGCACGCGCGCGCACGTCCTGCGCGATGACGTACACGCCGGCGGAGATTTTAAAATTCGAAAGGCGGCGGCGGGTGGAAGGAGTTTGTGTTTTGGCGGCTGCTATCCTGTCCAGCGGGCAGTTGCAGGGTTTACAGCAATTCGGTCTTTGGATCGTCTCGGGAAGCTGGAAGAAAGGTAACTAATGATTTTTGGTTAATTTTGCTCCGGGCAGCTGGAGGGAGAACGCCAGGTCGCCAGGTTAGATTCACAAGCCCTAGGAGGCGACGTTTTGGTGTTTGTTGTTGTAACCGACCTCTCGAGTCAGTCAGTACGAGGCGCTAGTTTCCCGCAGTCCAGTACATTTCTTATGGCAGTGATTTTCCGAGGGAGAAGGGGTGGGCCAAGCGGACACTGATGGGAAGAAGAGGGCCTGGAGAGAGGAAAAAGGGAAAATTTGATGAGAGCACATAGAGGAAGACAAGATGAGGAACTGTTTGTTGTTTTTGCGTTTGAGCTATTAGTGTAACATCCCGATGCCGTGTACGGAGTACATGCAGAAGTATTAATCTCAGATTCTGAGAGTACATTTTAAGTGGAGATTGGGAGGAAACATATAGGTGAGAGTGGAAAAGTTTAATAGATACAGAAGTGTATACTGAAGAAGAAATGGGTGTGCACACAAAGAAGGAAAGAGTATATCAGTTTCAAAGACAAAGGAGAGCTTAGAGAAAAGGATAACCACAGATGTCCATTGTCCTGGAAACCAGGGCAGGACCTGGAAAGGTGAGGAGTACAGTGTCTAATGCCTCGAAGACAAGATCCTGTTGCAGAAAAAAGCCAATTTTGACTCTAGTTAGAACTGTTTCTTTGACTTGTTTTCTGTTGCTTTTGTTATTATAATCATATATAATGGCCAACCTCAGAGAATCCTGCCCCTCTGCCTGTTAAACTAAAGTGCCTTTGTTCAGAACCCTGTCCACCTGTAGATAACAGGAAGGAAGAAATTAACACATCCCCTGCCTAAGACTTGCCATTCTAAGAGATATTTTCAAGATTAATGGCCATTTTACTTTATTTCCTCACCTCCCTGGCATCTCAGATTAATTGGCCTGTCCTGCAGCGATCAGAGTGAGGTTGGACTAAGCAACAATAGAATCCGAAGATTTGTCAGTGAAAGATACCCCAGGAGGTGGGAAGGGCGTGAGAAGTGAATGTAGTCTGAGGAACTGGACACAGCCTGTAGACCAGATAATTTATCCTTGATAAAAGGGAGGTTGAAGCAAGAGGGCCAGTAATTGAAGACTATAAATGAGAAAGAGAAGGTGAAGGACAGAGCTAAAGAGGATGGCCATTAGGAAAAGAAAACAGGATGGTTTCCTTTGAGACCAAAGGAAACATCAGAGGTAGTTGTTGTCAGGTGGCCTCTGACTTCCCATCAAAATAGGCACAGCCAACAGTAGTAATGTGATCAGAGTTAGGATTCAGGGTTTTAACTACCATAAATTCCCTTGTGAAGAGGAATCATACCTTTACTACCTTTCTATTGTTTGTACTGCTTTGCACACTCCCTTGTACATGGTAGGCAGTTAGTAAGTATTTTCACTTGTTGAAAATTTTTAAAGGAAATCAAATAGATAAATATTCCCTGTAAATGAGGACTTAAGCTTACATGACAAGATAACCCAGGAAAGAACGATGAAACTTGTCTGCCTTTCTGTTTGAGGATGAAGATAATAGTTGAGGTTTAATGTACCATCTACATCTGGAAAGACTTGTTTAATACCAAATTTATGAATGCAGGTCATAAGCATGAAACGCAGTTCAGTTTCCACCGGTGGTGCTGGCCGCCTGTCTATGCAGGAATTAAGATCCCAGGACTTAAATAAACCAGGTCTCCATACCCCTCAAACGTGAGTACCTCATGTCTTATTGTCTTTGGCCGAGAAATCTGTAAACGTAGTTAATGCAAATATGTAGTGTGAGTAATATTGTGATGAATCTTGTCTGTTGTCAGCGATACCTGATTTGGAGTCAGTGAAGGCTAGAGTGGGCCGTTACTCCACGTTGTGTCTTATCTCATTTGATAGTTAAATCTCAAAAGCCACAAACTTTGTAAGGCAATCCCTACTGCTACTGCTAAGTCACTTCAGTCGTGTCCGACTCTGTGCGACCCCATAGACGGCAGCCACCAGGCTCCCCCACCCCTGGGATTCTCCAGGCAAGAACACTGGAATGGGTTGCCATTTCCTTCTCTAATGCATAAAAGTGAAAAGTGAAAGTGAAGTCGCTCAGTCGTGTCCGACTCTCAGTGACCCCATGGACTGCAGCCTACCAGGCTCCTCCATCCATGGAATTTTCCAGGCAAGAGTACTGGAGTGGGGTGCCATCACCTTCTCCGAAGGCAATCCCTAAGGGACTGCTAATTCCCCTTCAGTGCTCTTTTCATTCTTATTTTCCTGCTTTCCTCAGAGCTGCTTGTTTGAGCAGGTTCTGTGCTATAATTTTCAGTTTACTGCAGTTTAGTCAACTAGCACAGTTCTCAATCAAAACCATTACTTGCTCTGACAGTTGACTGCAGTTTAGGAGCCACCTATAGAACACTGCTTCTCTAAACTATTTCCTGGAGATTCATTGGTGTCCAAGAAAGGTGTCCAGAAGAACTTGCTATTATTGTATTCAATATCCTGTAATAATGTATAATAGTTGTAATGGGAAAAAATTTGAAAAAGTATATGCGTGTGTGTATATATATGTATATACATGCCAGCTATTACAGGAATCCCAACGAACTTTTTGGCCAACCTATATAATAAACACTTAGTTTGGTGTATACCTGTAACATCATAAATCAACTATACTTCAATCTTTTTTTTTAGGTTTTCAATAAAAAATCAACTGGGGGTGGGGAGAACTTTCAATCATAAACTAATTTTTCCCTGTGAATGATTTTCTTAAAATTAAGAGAAGGCTATTTGTAATCTATATGAGTTGTATCAATCCTGTATTACCAAGGTACAAGTTACTTGCTAACTGCTCTTAAATTACTTAGGTTTACATTGTGTGAGTCTCTGCTACTTTTAGAAATTTGAAATACTTATACGTTTTTTTCTTCTGAAATCAGAGAAATTTTTTGTACTTTTGCATGTTACTACTGCAGATTTGTGCCTTAAATTGTCAGAAGCTAAAAGACTGCGTTTGTCAATATTTTTGGTCAGTAATTGACATAATGTATGTTCTTAAGTATAGCCACATTCTAATAAAGAGTAAGCCTCAAAGGAACAAAATTTGAGTGTGACTATCAGTCTATGATTGAAAATACCTATTTTTAAATTATTCATTTTCCTTTGAAATTGTTATCCATAAGTGTACATATTTTAAGATAATTAAAATAACAATGTAGATATGTTTTTTTTTCCTACTTTCTTCTTAACACTTTAGTTAAGCAAATGTATATTATATTATAAGCCTATCCCATTTATAACAACTGTAATTGCTGCTGAAAATTTTCATGCTTTTGAATTATTTTTGTTGGGAATGGGTAACAAATTTCCAAAAGTCTCTTGAACTAATATTTTTCCATTCATTTGAAGAGTTTGTTTTTCTCCTTTTCTTAAAGCAAAGAGAAATCAACCTTTGGAAAATTGAACATAAACAGACCCACATCTGAAAGAAAAACCTCTGTATTTGGTAAAAGGTAATGATATTTTTTATTAATTCTAATGGAAAAGATTCTTATAGCCATACATTGAGTTAAATATTCAAAGTACAAAAAATTAGATATCATGGTCCCTTTCTACAGAAAGTTATAATCTTGTTTTCCTCTGTTTTAAATGGTTAAATTGATTATATTTGCCTTAGATGATGCTGAAAGATACATCAAAACATTCAGACCACTGTTTCATTGTTACAAGTGAATTCTTGATGGAAAATTCACATAGACACTCTGGAATCAGCATTTTAACGTTAGGAATCATCATATCTAGTCCAACATTTTAGTCACAGACTTTTTAATACTCTTAAATATTATCAAACCAGTCAATCCTAAAGGAAATCAATGCTGAATATTCATTGGAAGGACTGCTGCTGAAGCTCCAGTACTTTGGCCACTTGATGCAAAGAGCTGACTCATCGGGAAAGACCCTGATGCTGGGAAAGATTGAGGTCAGAAAGAGAAGGGGACGACAGAGGATGGTTGGAAGCCATCACCGACTCAATGGACATGAATTTGAACATACTCTGAAAGGACGAGGAATCCTGGCGTGCTACAGTCCATGGGGTCACAAAGAGCCAGATATGACTTAGCGACTGCACAACAATAAAAACAAATATTATGGACTCTTATGGGCTATATCTGTAGATATTAACTATATTAGAAATTGAAACTGAGGGGGAAATTTTTAATATTTATTCAAGTTAAAATAACAATAACCTATTACATGTTAACATAAATAACATGCTTTATTTTTAAAAACAAAAGTATTTCACTAAGAATGGTGACATTGTTTTACGTTTTTGCAGTCTCTTAATGTCTGGCTTCATAAAAGGTAGCTAGATTCTCATCTGTTTCTGAATTCAGTCTGCTGCAGTATCTGGCATCATGTAGCCAGCCTTTGGAAAACTCCACTGTACACTCAGGAGAGAGAGAATGAGGACGAAACGGGTGAAAAAGAACCTTAATTTTATTGTGAAAAGAGTTTTGACTTCTCAGATCCCCTAGATCACACTTTGAGAACCGCTGTCTAGAGTAGATCAGAGGTTGTCTGGAGTGAAGTAAGGATTGACTGTTTAGAGGGATGAGACTTTGGGATGATGGAAACGTTTGATCTTGATCATGGTAGAGCTTTCACAGGTGTGGACCTTGTCAAACCTCATCAAACTGTGCTTTAAGCAGGTGCATTTTACTCTAAGCAAATTATACCTCAATAAAGTTAATTTTTTTAAAGAAATTCCCAACTCCAAAACAAACTTTTTTTTTTTAATCTCACCAAAACTTAAAATGTAACTTCAAGACAGGTGTTTATTTAACTACTTTGAAAATATTTAGAGATGACATATTTGTTACCTTATGAAAAATCTTTGTCATAAACCCAGGTTAAACTGTCTCTGGTGTTCATTCTAGCTGAAAAATCCTAAGGAATTTTTATAATGTAACTTTGATCTCAGAGCTAAACTTCAGAGATAATGGGGATAATGATGATAAAATCTAATGTTTGCTGAGCATTTTTGCAAGCCAGAAAAGTGCTATTTTATGTCTCTTCTACTCAATCCTCAGAACTCTCTATGTGTAGATAGTTATTGTCTTCATTTTATCGATAAGGAAATTGAAGCACTGAGACGTTAAGTAAGTTACCCAAAGTCATACAACTGGTAACAGAGATAGCATTTTTAACCACAGACTCTGGTTCTAGACCCTACACTCTTAAACTGTAAGTTGAATATTACAGTATTTTGATTGGTTAGGAAATACTTTAATAATTTCAAAAGCTATTAGTACTTTTGAAAAGTTATTAGCGTTTTGTGTAAAATAAGAGCTGAGTCTATACATGTATTCCTTGGTGAAAAAATATATGTACATATTAAAGAGTAACTACTAGCAGTAGGTAGGAGAGTGGTTCTCAAGTTAGCAAATCCTCAGGGGGGAAATTAGCTAATTAGTCAGAGCAGCAGTGAAAGAGGGCCCAAGTTACAGAACTTTGAGAGCCTGGGCAGAAGAGAATTTGAAAGCGGCAAGCAAACTTGCAGGGAGAAACTCCGTTTTGATGAACAGAGTTGAGATATTAGAGCAATGTTTGCTGTAACTCAGCTTTGTGGAGTCTGTCCAATAAAGAAAAGTACTGTTCCAAGTATAATAAACTACAATAGTTAGGTAAGTTGGGCCACAAAGATTAGCAAAAGGAATTATTATAAAGGTTTAAACAAATGAAGTTTTGTTTGGGGGGATGGCGCTTAGAATGGGGCATATATGCTATAGGTATTAATGACTAAAAAGTAGTAACATATATTTATGGTAAATCACAGTCAGATACATAATATCGCATGACAATAACATTCATGAAAAAAGCACACACAATCTATTTCAACATCTCAAAGGTAATTTTCTCACAATAAATAATGGCAAATAAAGAGATTGGAAGTAAAGGAGCCGTCATGAAGGGGTGAGTAGGGTGTTGAAAGGATCTGTGTTGTTGAAGAGACCTGGAAGACTATTGGTGCAGAGAACCTGCTGGACTCAGAACACATATTTTTAGAGGATAATGTGTATGTTAGTGATGCAGAGTTAGAGAGTATTTTTTCCCGCCTCATTTTATACTTTAATCTTCATTATGTGCTTTTTTTTTCTCTGCTTTGAATAAGAGAAATCTGTTTAAATAAAAACTGAAGAATTTTAATCTTTGATGCTGATGTTAAAATATAAAATCATGGGACTTCCCTGGTGATCCAGGGACTAAGACTTCAATGCAGGTGGCCCAATGCAGGTTCCATCCCTGATCAGGGAATTAGATCCTACGTGCCGCGACTAAGACCCAGCACGGCCAAATGAATAAATACGTAAGATCGCTTTGAAATAATTCAGGCTTCACCACAGAAGGAAATAATTTTGACTGATTTTGTTTGCAGAACTAGTGGACCTGGATCCCGGAATAGTCAGTTTGGTATATTTTCCACTTCTGAAAAAATCAAGGACCCAAGACCACTTAATGACAAAGCATTTATTCAGCAATGTATTCGACAGCTCTGTGAGGTATTTTATATTCTTTAATATTGTAAACTGTGAGTGTTCTCTTTAAGTACTTTTCAATAATTTTCCTATTGTGAAACATTTGACATTTCTTAAAAATTATTGTAGTTTCTTTCAGAAAACGGTTATGCATATAGTGTATCCATGAAATCTCTACAAGCTCCTTCTGTTAAAGACTTCCTGAAGATCTTCACTTTTCTTTATGGCTTCCTCTGCCCTTCGTATGAACTTCCTGACACAAAGTTTGAAGAAGAGGTTCCAAGAATCTTTAGAGATCTTGGGTTTGTATGTTATATTTCTCTTTAGCCTAGAGAGATTATTGGAACACAGAGGAGAATGAAACTCAATAAGTGTGTAAAGATTTTGAGAAGTAGTATATTTTAAGATGGACCCTGTGGGTCACATATGCAAGGTCAATTGAAAAGACAAAAAACAACTATTTGGGAATTATTACTGAAGTACAGATGATAGATCATAAAACCCTCAACGACTCATGTGACAAGGAATAGATAGGATGGACTAGATACTGCAGATTTTATAGATCAGAAAAGACAGGTGTCAAAGCCTGGTGAGAATGGAGTGAGATAAGAGTCCAGAAAAGCCTGCGTAGGATAAACACAGGGAGAGATAGACTTGAGGAGAAGTACATACATGGGTTTTATTTAGGATACGTTGCATTTGAGGGAACAAATAATCTTTCAGAAGAGAAGTCCTGCCTATTTGATTGTAAGTCAAGTTTTGCAATTTAGGGGATACATGTACAAAGTAATTGTCAAAAAAATACACAAAATCATTTGTGAGTAAGATGACAAAGAGAATCTCAACAAGTATTTTACTTCTAAACAAGTCAAGACTGTTGGTATATACTTGGAATTTTTTAAATGTAACTTCTTGCTTAATTTAGCCATTATTTTTATAAAAATTAACATGCTAGCTTATTTTTTCTAATTTTTCATAGGTATCCTTTTGCATTATCGAAAAGCTCCATGTATACAGTGGGGGCCCCTCATACGTGGCCTCACATTGTGGCAGCCTTGGTTTGGCTAATAGACTGCATCAAGGTATTTGATTTCTCATTTTAAATATATACATAGGAAAGATTTTTTTCCCCTCCTCCTCAGAATATTTTTCTCTCCCAATATTGCTTTTACCAATTAGCTCCAAGTCTGAGTCAGTTTTCAGAGCACGTTTGGTTTTATGTTCTTCAAAATGTTACTACATGAGTCCACAGGAGAGGAAGGGAAATATCCCAAAGGCAAGGAGATCGTTTGTTTTCATGAGGTTTTACAGCTAGAAACAAACAAAACCCCCAAAAATTCAAACAACAACAACAAAAAAAAAACACAGCAAAATAATGTCAGTAGGAACTTCCCCCGAACATTTATCTCAGATTCCTCTGAGTCCTTTTCTCCTCTCATATTTTATAATATTGAGGAGTGGTGGTTTGTTAGTAAATGTAAGGGAAGTTTACTCAAGTCCGTATTTCTAGTTTATATGATTTCAGATTAAAATTTTTTCAACCAAATCTTCTCAGTTCAGAATTTTCAGTTCTTGTAGTAAGGTCTTTTCTCCAGTTCTGGGGATCTGTTTGTGCCTCCATAAGGCTCACCTTGAACTTTGCAGAGTAGCAAGAGTTCTCACAAGGACCTTTGACACGGCAACAGAAACTGTCTTTATCTACCCTGATGACAGGTAGGAGATTCTGCTTTTCATCTTGGGCTATGCCCTGCATGTCTTTCAGTCTTAATTAAATCTGATTGTCACATGAGGCCTTGTCAAGTGAAGAAGAGGTAAAGGATGAGTCGACGGAGCTTGCCTGCATCCACTCTAGATACACAAAAGGGATTATGAGTGCCTTTGGAACAGGAAAGGAGCGGATAGGACAAGCAACTCTTGACTCAGGACAGTATCCCCACTCAGCAATCCTGTAAATGAGTGCTAGGCTAAGAAAATTTATTGTTCTTTTATACTCCTAATGCATAGTCCATTTTTTTTTTTTTTTTTAGCTCAGTGTTGATTATACTAGATATACATTGTATCTTTAGGTTTTATAGCAAATTCTTTTTAATTTTATTTTTAAAACAAGTTATAAAACAGATGTTCTGAAGTGGAATTTCTGTGCCTTAAAAACATTTAGGCATTTTCCTTCTGGCTTGTTAATTACAAACATCTGAATGTTTTGCTATAATTTATTATTTGCTATCACTTTCAGCTTAAATATTTGTTTAAATGAAGACTTTATATTGTCTTCAATATAAGATTCAACCTGAAGTACATTCTTAAACATTTTGAAGGAGTCAGTGTATAACATTTGAGCACCAAAATTAAGTTCATTTAAGAGAAATAATTATTACTGGCTTAGCTTTTTTGGCAGTTCTGTTTTCAATTCTCAGAATTATGTTAAAATGTGTAGCAATACATATGTTCTCAATGGGCTACTAACAGTGTAAAAGAGCAGCATATTTTTCTCTATTATTGTTTAGTCAGTTGTATCCAACTCTTTTGCGACCCCGTGGACTCCTCTTTTCATGGGATTTCCCGGGGAAGAATACTAGAGTAGATTGCCATTCCATCCTCCAGGAAATCTTCCCGACCCAGGGATTGCACCTAGGTCTCCTGCATTGGCAGCCAGGTTCTTTACAACTGAACCACCAGGAAAGCATATTTTTCTGTGTAGAATAGAACTAAATATGGATCCCATCCTTTTTTAATCCTAAGGGACTTAGTTATTAAACTGTCAAAAGGATTATATTGTAAGGTTTAAAAGAATAACCTCTCAAGAGACTTTGTCATGCAATAATGTAAATGCTTCTAAAAATGACACTGAAAACAAGTTTGGCAAAACTTGAAAAATGTGTTTTTCCTCATAAAGTTAATCAGTTTAATATGTTTGTATACTGACCAGTTACATAATGCCATGAAAGAAAGCTCACCTTTATTTGATGATGGACAGCCTTGGGGAGAAGAAACTGAAGATGGAATTATGCATAATAAGGTACCTTACTTTACCATAAACATCAGTCATCTGATATTATTTACTAAGTGTGTCATTATTGAAATTAACATAGTCTTTTGTAGAACTTGTCTCTTTTGCTTCCTGAAAATCTAAAATTTATTTTTGGAAATACTAGTCAATGGATTTACTCTTGGATTCACACTATAGTTTCCTAAAAATAAATAAGCATAGAAATTTGGAAATGTTAAGTAAAAAAGACAAGGCAATTAGAATTAAAACATAACATGTTATTGTTTATGTGTAGATATAATATTTCTTTTTCTCCCCTGTCTTTTAGAATGAAGATAATCAGTACTGGCATCATTATTCTAATATATTTTGTCGACACAAAGCATAAAAGACTGGGTCTTAAAATAGATGGCATATGGGGTTTTTGTTTGTTTTGTTTAGACCATTTTAGCTAGGGTAGTTGCCACTTCTAAAAGTGACTGAGATAAAATAGTCTAAATTGGTTCCCAGACCGTCCTTTAATGGAGCCTAAACTGTAACTAACTCCGCCCTATTTCCTGAAACACACAAATTTATGTCTCCAAATGGAGCAAACACCCACCCCAAGGAATAAATTTATAGTATTGAGATTGAGCATCAGTTTCCCCTAGCTTATATAAAAGACCCAATCACTATGCGGTTCCCTAAGATGAAAAATAAACATCCTGTGTTCTAATTGTGTTCTTCACTTTCTGGAACATTTGTCATAAAAAGAAAGTAGAAATAGCCTCAACCTCATCTTTTATTACTACCTAGGCAGTGGTTCAAATTCAAAGGTAAATGTACTGACTGCCATGGTGTTGCCTAATTGTTTGTTTGTTTGTTTTAGACTTAATACTTCATTGGTGATCCCTGCTAGAAAAGCAGCTAGAAAGCCTCTGATCCTCTTGAGAGAATTCTCCTCCCATGTTGCAATATGTGTGCTAGACTAAATTTATTATACCTCAGTTTTTACCCAAATAAAATTATAACACCTACTAAATTAATTAAATACTAATTTCTTGATAGTCATCCTAAAGGTTAAACCAGTCAAAGTTATTCCTGCTATCTTAGCTGTTATTTCAGATGACAATATATATAAAGAAGCTCTTTGGAAATTATAAAGTACTATTTTTAAGTTATTTTAATTTTAAATTAAAAATTAATTTTTAATTTAATTTTAAAGAATTACCAAGATACCAAACTTCACCAGGTTCTGAGTCTCTGCTTTGTGGATATAGAGACTCAGTTGTTTTTTTTTAACCTTCAAAATCAAAATCAACCAAACTTAAGAAAACTGATTCACTCTTAGCAAATTCACATCCAAAGAGAAGTGAAAATCTATTTATTTCCCCCCAGTGATCCGTCTTTCCAGTTACAGGAATACTCATGCCACCTATTCAGGTTACACCTTCCGTATCAACCAAGTAATGAGAAGGTTGCTTAGTAAGCAGAGCATCAGGGCAGAGGGAATTGGTTTGTCTTAAGGGATACTGACTTCATCTAACTGTGGAAAATTCTTATCAGCTCTCCTTGCCTCCTAACAAAGGATACATCCTCAGTGACCAGAACACCTCAGAACTGCAAAATGGAGTGTTACTTTCCCTTGGCTAAATATTGAGTGCTAATATTCTACTGTTCAGATCTCCACTAACTATGCCATTTTTTTAACCTGAAGTTACAGTGTAAATTATAGCCTTTATTAATTATGTTCTGGCTTTCATAACCAAATCTTGTCAGATTAATTGGATTTAAATGATTAGCAGTTCATTTAAATTTTTCATAGGTTAGATTATCCCCAAAGATGCTTACGTTTGCATTAATAAGCATCATCTCACCTTCTCAAAACCCTTCTCTGAAGATATGGGCTTTTCTGGGTTTTTTGTTTTTTTTTTTACCATTTACTAAATAACACCTTTATTCAAATTTAAGTGTTCTTTTAATCCTCATTATTCACTTTAGAAGTAGCAGACTGAGTAAATCTGTGCAGCATAATTAATGATATTCCCTAGGTTTGTGTCTCATTTACAGGAGTTCATGTAACCACTTGGTATTCCTGACTTTCATTATTTTCATTCATATTTAAATTTTCACTTAGAAAAGTGAAACAAACTAAATAGAGATTCACAACTGAGTTTTTAAATCTGCTTCACCCAATCAGCTGTTTTTGGACTACACCATAAAATGCTATGAAAGTTTCATGACTGGTGCCGACAGCTTTGAGGAGATGAATGCAGAGCTGCAGTCCAAGCTGAGTAAGTGCTTTTGCTCCTAGTGTGCTGGTGTGTAGCTTATCTTATTATGCCAAATGTTTATATGAGCTCCTCACTTTGAATGTATTTAGATACCTCCTTATTTTTATTATAACTGCTTCTTAGGTGGAGAGAAATAAAGGATGTCCTTGCTTTATTATTTTAATAAGTAAAGTACCAGTTAGTGAAAAGATCTATGGTCTCCCATAATTCATGTCAGAAAGTTAAGGGGCCATTGTATTTCCAAAGAAAGAAATTATTTTTCCACTCAGCTATGATCTAGTGACATTCAGAACTTACTGGCTAACTTTTAAAAAATGTTCCATAGGTATTTTACATCATTTTCCTTTTTTTATAATAGTCATATGTAAAATGCCAGAGTGGTAGGTAAAATAGATAAGTTTAAGATGTATAAAGCTATCCTCTAAAGACTATAGAATCATTCAGAATAGGAGGATACCTGCCACTCTCAACCCAAAAAATGAAAGCATTCTCTTGTGTGTCCGTGGGATAGACCTTCCTGAAGAATAGTGAGGACAGTTTCAGTGTGTCCACGTGAGAAAGGGAGCAAGCAGAGTATATGATGTTGGGTTTCTTTTTAAAGAGGAAAATTCATAGTGATCTGAAACCATAAGCACTAGTGACTTCTTTGCTATTTTGGTTATAATTAAGCATATAAATTATATTCATGTATTCAAACTATTTATTATATACACACTGTGTGCCGCCCACGGTGTCGGCACCAGGGATACAATAATGAGTGAGAGAAATCTCTGCCCTCATGCGCTTGCATTCTATTAGACAGAGACAATAATCAAATGAACAGTAAGTCAGATGGTGGTAAGTGCTAAGAGGAAAATGAAGCAGGGCTGGGAGGCAGAGAGTGCAGTGGACCACGGGAGGGATTGCAGTTTTACAGATGGTAGGAGGTTCCCTCACTGAGAGGGTTTCAAGTAGAGACTAGAGGAAGTGAGTGAGAGAGCAATGGTAAAAACGTGGGGAGGAATTTTCTAGGCAGATCTAAGACCTTATGAAATTTTGGGGTTTTTTTCTCCAGAGGATTTATTTAACGTAGATGCTTCCAAGCTGGAATCATTAGCAGCAAAAAACAGAGCATTGAATGAACAAATTGCAAGATTGGAGCAAGAAAGAGAAAAAGAACCGGTTAGTAAACATGGTTATCTTCAATAGGCTTACACGTTTACTGACATTCTTGGATCTCCATGGAGAAAACTAGCTATTTCTTTATATATAGAGAAAAAAAACTTTTTTAATGCATTAGCAAAATGCACTAAAATGCATAAATTTGCATTAGGAAATGCATTAGCAAAATATGCTTCTTAAAAGTTAGGTTTTTTTTATATAGGCCACAACTCCTAATGAAAACATGTTTGGTCTCCCTAGAGCTTTGTTTTCCCTTGTGATCTATCTGTCTTGGACTAACGGTGTTCAGAATATGATGAAAGAATCTTATCTACTTACATCAGACCAAAAGGATCTTTAGAACAAGGTCCCCATGTTACATACCTCATGGGAGCACCAACAAGAGGCCCTGAGCTTTGTAATCAGTGGAAAGAGAATGATAATCAACGAGTTTGTATAATATATTGTATCCTGAGGGCTTTCTAAAAGCTAAATGATGATGTCCAGATATCTAATGTTATTTTGTGTATTATGATACTGAAATGTTCTATAAAATAACAGATTTTTAAATGTTTGTGCTTTTTCAACCTGGCCGTTGACTTTATCTATCCCAAATTGGCTTCTGAAAAGTACTCCTCTCGATTGGGTAATAACAGTAAACTCCCCTTCTAGTTCTTTTTGACTCCCTCTAAAACTGAAAAGAAAACTCTAATTTATTTACCTTTCTTTAAGATGAATTTGAATATTGCTTTACTTTCAAGTAAAGTATGGAATTATTGACAAGAATAACTAACTTCATATTCTTTTTCTTTTAAAGAATCGTCTAGAGTCATTGAGAAAATTGAAAACTTCTTTACAAGCAGATGTTCAGAAGTATCAGGCATACATGAGCAATTTGGAGTCTCATTCAGCCATTCTTGACCAGAAATTGAATGGTCTCGATGAAGAAATTTCTAGAGTAGGTAAGCACAACTAGTGCTGAAAGTTCATTTCGGCTGGGGTGGGAGCATACACAGGGCTCAGCACATACGGAGCAACCTTGTCATCGATATCTTTCTGCCTCTTAATGGTAAATGTTGGTAGCAGGCCGCCAAGTTTTTAGTGACTTCTATATCCGTTTCCTGAGGTTGCTATAGCAAATTACCACAAACTTGGTGACTTAAAACAGTGGAAATTTATCCACTCACAAAAGGCTAGAGGCTGGAAATTGGCAGGGCCACACCTTCTCTGAAGACCCTGTGGGAGAACCCATTCCTTGCCTCTTCCAGCTTCTGGAGTCCGATGGCATTCCTGAGACTGTGGCCACTCCACTCCAGTCTCTGCCTCCATCCACACACTGCCTTCTCTGTGTGCATGTCTCTCTTCTGTCTGTGTTAATTTCTCTCTATCTTTTCAGAATATTTATGACCTTTAGGGCCCACTTCAATAATCCAGGATAGTCTCCTTACTGCAAAATACATCCATCTATGAAGACTCCTTGTCCAAATAAAGTATTGTTAACAAATTCCAGGGTCTGGCACTTCACATCTTTGGGTGACCATGATTCAACCTACTATACCTTCTAACATGTTTTCAGATACCTGGCTTTTTGAAGCCAAGACCTAACCTAAGAACATATGCTGTCTGAACATAAACATATCTTCAATTCCACCTTGTAATTAATAAGCCAGGTTTTTAAATCTTTGCTAGCCTCAGTCTGCTGTATTTGCCTTATCCTCTATCGCTATCACTACCGCCTAGGCTACTCCACAGCTTAACCTGATTGAAAATAACATGAAAAGGTGCTATAAAAGCCCAACTAAAGTTTGTTTATATCTTGTGTGTTCCTAACCTTCGTTTCATAAACACATATGGATCTTAATCATAAAACTGAAAATACTGTGGCCCATGAATTGCTTCTGTGGGATGCTTCTGTGGTGCCAAAGGTAGCACAAAGAAAGATATCTACACATCACAGAGCCATTGGCTGGCAGTTTACAAAATAAATAGCTATGTGGACCTACTATACTATTTTCCCAGGTCTCTGCCTAGTTTGATTTTACTCTTTTAAGGGTTTTACGCCTGAGCCTGTCTCATGTAGGAATTATATAGATACTCCTTAGGATATTTGATTTAACTCTTATTCTTTGGAATATTGATCATCTGTCATATCAAGGACAGTAATTATCTGGAGTATTTGCTAAATTGATTTATTTTTTTCCAAGTAAGTCTGATTATATATTAGCTTTGCTCTACATCAACTCTTTAAATAGTTCACACTTGGCCACTAATATTTGTTCTCCATAATGACAAGGAAATTTAGACATCTTAATCAACTAGAATTGAAGGAACTTAATTTATTTCTTTTGCAATGCAGAACTAGAATGTGAAACAATGAAACAGGAGAATTCTCGACTACAGAATATTGTTGACAACCAGAAGTACTCGGTTGCAGACGTTGAGAGAATAAATCATGAAAGAAATGAATTGCAGCAGACCATTAATAAATTAACCAAGGACCTAGAGGCTGAACAGCAGCAGTTGTGGAATGAGGAGCTGAAATATGCCCGAGGCAAAGAGGCGGTATGTCTTACCATTCCCAGAGCAGCACCTCATCAGAACTTACCTTTGTAAAGGTCCATCCCAATTTAGAAGAACTGAGTGGGTAGAAGAAATTGGCTAAAGAGGTAAAATTTTTCAGCATTGACATTTTACTAAAAACAGACTCATCCCTTCATGTCAATTCAGTAACAGCCCAATTTCTCGGTCATACTTAAGATAGCCTGTATTTTCCAATAGTGAACCAAGAAATGAAGGAAAAACGTCTCTAAAGCCATGGAAATAGTTTTCATAAGTCCCAGGCCTTTTATTCTAGAAGTGGACATGAGTCACTTCTTCATTTACGTCCTCACTGCTCAGACGTGTTTAACATCTGCTGTGTACCGCTCACCATGTCGGGTGCAAAGGGAGGATAAAAAGACACGGGAACGTAAGAAACTGCCATTCTAGATGACGTTTCTCTTCCATGAGGTCAGACCTCCACCACATACTGAGGAAGCCTGTAGTACACATGAGCAGGATTTTGGTGTGCGTAGTGTAGGGTGATGGATGGCGGTGGTTTTCAGAAGGCTTCCTTGCAGATGTAAGACCTGAGCTGAATTGGGAATGTGAGGAGGGAGGATTAGCCTGGCCAGGCTGGGGAGCCAGCAAGTGACGTGTGTGGGGAAGTTAGGGAGGAAGCAGCACCAGGCACTCTACTGTCCTGAGCTTTCCATGTGGCTAGAGCCTAACAGCAAGGGATGTGGCATGTGCAGAAGATGAGACTCAAAGATAAGAAAGACCAGGTGGTGAACATCCTTGTCACGTTTAGAAGCTCAGACTTTATCCTGAAAGCTCCAGGAAGCAGACCATTAATACGTTAAACACATAAGATCACATTTCAGAAAGATCTCATTTTTGATAATGTGATAAAATGGATAGAAGGAAGCAAAGCAGTCAGATAAGGATCTGTGGGAAGTAATTGGTAGAAATTACAGACTGAAGTTTAGATAAAGCTAGTGGAGATTCAAAGAAATGGGTGGATTCTGTCTGCTTAGGAGGTAGAATGAATAAGGAGATGAAAAAAAGGGGGCCGACACCAGGGTCTGGTTTGAGTGATGGGGCAGGTAATGAGTAGTATCATCCACTTAGGAACAGAAGAGATGGAGAAGTTGGCAGTCAGGAGAGGAGATGGTAGGCTAGACCTGTTGTGCCCATGCAGCATTTAAATGAAAATATCTTACAGACTATTTTACATGGGCCTGTACTGCAGCATTAAATACCTGGGTTTGCAGTATAGATTTGGTAAAAATCTGTATATATTGTCATTGGAGCCACAGGGTAGACGAATTCACCAAGGAACAATACAGAGGAGGAAGATAGAACTCTGGAAATATCAGCATCTTGGAAGTGGACAAAGGCCCCTTAAGAAAGGCCTGAAAGGAAGTAGGTTCTCGATTCCCCTACCAGGGATCAAATCTGCATCCCCTATATTGGAAGGGCAGGGCCACCAGGGAAGTCCCAGAAGGCATGTCTTTTTAAAAAGGCTCCTTTAAGCATCTACGTTTGCCTATGGGGGCAGTTCGGGTTTTTCACCCTGATCATATTGTGAAGTTCATTATAAGCATAATGAAACAGTTTCTTGGTCAGGTTTTAACTGTTTTACATTATTAAAAATCTGTATTTTACACAGCTGCGTATGTAATTCTTAATATGGAATGCACAATTCAGCCTGAGCAATAAGCACTGCCTCATTTTTTGAGCCATTTCAGCAGATTTTTGCTTTGCCTTAATTATCTGTGCTCCCTCGTACTCCTGACCTGCTCATCTCTGTACCTGTGTATAAAAGAGAAAAATACGTATTTCTAGCCAGTGATGGTGATCGCAAAGGTCTTTGAACCTAGAATTTGGTAAACCTTTGTTGTAGCCCTGGGTTTGCCAGCACGTTTATGTGACCTCAGCACAGCATCTAACTTCTCAGAGCCTCAGTTCCCTTCTTTACAAACTGAAGTGTGATTAGACCAGGTCGGTGAACCTGAAATGTCACTTCAACAGTTATTAGCACATTTTGTCTCTCAAGCACTGTGTGGGAGAGGGGAAGTCATGAATCTCTAGACTAGGTGAACTCTGTTTACTAGCTCAAACTAGCTGTATGAGTGCTGTTTTTGATTTGGAGGATCAGGCTGAAAGAAGAAAATTACCCAGGAAGTGGGTAAGCAGTGGCCTAATGAGGGGCCAGCTGGGCCATGGTCAGTGGGAAGAAAACCTTAGGGTACTGAGTAGGAGAGATTAAAGAATGGAGGCAAAATACTAAAGTCCAGCATAAAGAGTCCACCCCTTAGTTTTCTTTCCAGACTGATTTTTATCCCACCCACCACCTCTGACTGGGAGTCTGCTTCTAGAGCTCTTTGCTGAGATGGGCATTGAGGCTACCTCCAGACTCTTCAGGAGGAATGTGGTGCATGTTCTCTGTCTGAACTGGCTGGGGGAAGGAGAAATGTATCTCCTTCTGCTGTCCCCACAATCTGGCAGGATGGAGCACATGGCCTTGTGAAAACTGCTTTATTACACCAACAAAATCCTAGTGAAAAACAACAATTTCTAGGATTATTTAGTATAACGCCAGAGAGAACTCCATACCTTAGTCATCCCTGGAGAGCTACTATATTACAAATTATAGTAATTGAAATGATTTCCTGATTTATTAATGTGAAATCTTAAATTTTGCATATAAGTGTTGCTTTTAAGTTTTTAGAAATTGAAGATTATTTAAGCAGGTTCTGATAGGTACTTTTGCCCTTGCCTTCTTTCAAAGTATTCATTTTATAGATGGTAACTATATGAAAATAAATTGCCTAGACTCTGCAGGTTTGTTTATTTCATCAGATACTGAGTACTCTATGCCAAGTACTGTTCTAGTTGCAAGGGATGCAGCTGCTCTTGTGGAGCGTGCTTTCAGGTGATGGCGATGAACACATGAGTAATCTCTCTCAGGTGGTTACAAGTGCTCTGAAGGGTCAAGTAAGAGAGTAGAGAAATTGGGGGTGTTATGTTAGAGGGAAAGACTTCTGATGATGTAACTTGAACAGAACCCTGAACGGAGGGAAGAAGACCAGGAAATGTGGAATATGTTAGTAAAATATTTTTATCAAAACAGTTGAAATAACATTCAGAGACTTGAGTGACTACAGTTCACTCGTTTTAAATAAATGAAATGTTTTATTTTGTACATTGACAAAGCTAAGGTTTGTTTCTGTTTGATAATTTCTCTGTCTGGTACTTTAAAAAGTGAATTTTAGTTAATACCTCAACATGGACTTTTATTCCAAACTCCTTGTCAGATAAATGGAAGAACAATACTATTTTGTTGTTGTTATTCAGTCACTAAGTCATGTCCGACTCTTTGTGACCCCATGGGCTGCAGCACGCCAGGCTTCCTTGTCATTCACTATCTCCCAGAGTTTGCTCAAACTCATGTCCATTGAGTTAGTGATGCTGTCTAACCATATTGCTTACTAATTAATTATGGTGTTAAAACTATCTTAAAATTTAGTGTGAATAAAATCTTTCATTCTTTATATTTTAAAACTGCTACTGTTACTACTAAAAATGCCAACTTTAAAACTAATGAAAAACACATAATCTTTGAGTAAAGCTGCAAAAAAAAAATGCCAATTGAAAACCATATGGAATAGAATTGTTTGTTTTATTTCAGTGTTTCTTTTTGTGTTCTCTTCTTACAGATTGAAACACAATTAACAGAGTATCATAAATTGGCTAGAAAATTAAAACTTATCCCTAAGGGTGCTGAAAATTCCAAAGGTTATGACTTTGAAATTAAGTTTAATCCTGACGCTGGTGCCAACTGCCTTGTCAAATACAGAGCTCAAGTTTATGTACGTAATCGTGAGTACTTCGAAGGTTTTTAAGTGATATGATTGATGTCTGCTCATAATATTTATAACTAACAGTTTAAACTTCAGCAGGTCCATAACTCAGGACTAAATGTAGAAATACAACACTGAAACTTGCCTTCTTTCTTCCTGGTAGTAGACCCCTGCTCTCTATTGTACCGTACTCTTCGAATTATAAAGCCTCATCTTCCCTCTCTTCCTCTAAAAGATTTTATTATATATAAAATAGATGCAAAGATTAAGACAAAAATGAGACCTGATGCTTGCTCTCAAGTTGCTACTACTCATCTCAAGGGAGAAAGACAAAATAAATACTTTATACATGCTTTATTAGAAGTCTTTACACGATATACTAACAAGATCAGTTCTTCTCAACTGAGAGAAGTCTCTACAGCAAAGGTGAACCTGGAATGAAATCTTCAAAGATGAGATATTTATGGGGTGATCTGTGGAAAGGTTTTCAGGCACAAGGACACACAGGAAGGCATGAAGTATAACAGAGCATTAAGTACCACCAGCGGCCAATAATGAGAGTACTGTACATAATTTTCAGATATGGCCAAGGATGTAATTTGAGGAAGAAAAATTTTAAGTGCCCCCCAAACAATGTTAATTTTCAAAATAGTTTTTAATATAAGAATGTCAATTAAAGTCTAAAACCATGTGTTTTTTTCTCTTAAGAATCATTCTTTCGTTCCGTGAATTATTTATTGAGTATCAACTACATTCCATACCAGCTAGATGCTGAGATAAAATACCCAGAAAGAGGAATTCCCTGGTGGTCCAGTGGTTAGGATTCAGCCAGGTCCAGGTTAAATCTCAGGTTGGGGAACTAAAATCTCTCGAGCTGCACAGCACACCAAAAACACACACACACACACATGTAAAGATACAGTCCCTACGTTCCATGTTGCAGTTTATTGGCAGACAGATTTTGATTAAATCTAAGCTTATTTTCAATAGAAAAAAAATGCATCCAATAAACAGTTAATCTTTTACTCTTGTTTCTCAAGCAGCTGCTTGGTAGGTAGGCAGATAGAGTTTACTCACCTGTGTTTTGAGTAGTTTGGTGTATCAGTGCAAGAAAACAATTTCTGGATCAAATTACTGTAGAAAAGATTACCCAATGCAAAAAGAATGCATATTCTCAGAAAAGAAGAATCTTTTCTTTGCCCCCTGGAAATAGTTTTACATAATAATAGGACAATAAAAATAGCGTCAAGAAGATGCAGCCCCCACTGTCTACCAATAAGTAGTATTTGGAGAAAGGTTCTTAAAGAGATTAAAGAGGCAACTGCATCCTTCAAAAAAGAACTGCCAAAATTTAAAACTCAGCGAAGATTTCAGAAGACCTACTGAAAACATAGTAGGGTTTTGAAAACATGTAGGGTTTTGAAAACATGTAGAGTTTTCTTTTGGAGCGATGAAATTGTTACAGAATGAGAATACCTTGTGAATGTACTAAATGCCATGGAGTTGTATACTTTTTTTAAAAGAGTTGTGGGTGAGAGAACACCTCCCTCCTGCCTCCCAGTTTTGGCAAGCCAACTTGAGCAATCACCAGCTGGAAAACCAAGGCCACTGAGAAGTCCTGGGACATCTGACAAAGGCAGGCATAAGCTAAGCTTTCTTACCTTGTCAGCCTCCTAGACCTCAGACTGAAAAAGCCGGTGGAAGGGGAAGTGGTGAGAGCCCCTTTTCTCTCACTCTTATGTTAAGTCCTGCCACAGGAACTCAGGAAAAGTAGAGAGGGAAATTGCCCTCTCCCTGACAGGGTCCAGATCTTCCTTGTTCCTTCTGCAGCCTCAGTCCTACTTTGCGCGGCTTCTACATCCCAGTCCTTGTTGGATAGACAATCGTCATGTTTCAAGTCTTCTGCTATTAACAACAGAGTTAGAATGAGGAGCAAAAAAAATGAAGAGGACATATAAGGCTAAAGAATTGGAAAGGATTAAGGGGAAAACGATGCATGGAGAGAACAGAGCATAAAAATAAAACCTACATATAATTTGTTTTCAAGAAAGATAACATTAAATTACATGTACTTAAAGAATGTTTAAGTAATAGCAGTGAATTTCCAGAATAGAGAAGCCAGTCTAGAATTTTGCAAGTATTCAAAACCAAAAGCAAGTTACATTCTATAGTTATGGAAATTCCAGTAAAATTAGTTTTATTTTCTTATTGATGGTGTATTAACTTAGATTTAAAACACCGTGGCTTCACTTTTCTCCAAAAGATTCCTCATGAGAGAACTTGTGGAATTATATCATATGTAACTGACATTCCTATGTGTTTTATAGGCACCACTCAAGGAACTGTTGAACCAAACTGAAGAAGAAATTAATAAAGCTCTAAATAAAAAGATGGGTTTAGAGGATACTTTAGAACAAGTAAGTAATGAAACAGTTGTTATACATATAATGTTTTGTGGTTTCCAATTGCTAAGGAATGGATTTTTAATAAAATACGAAAAATGAGTTATACCCTTGACCTAGAAACACTTGAAGTAACTTTTTAAGTAACTTAAACATTCTAAGCTTCACATATCATTAATGATGAAGTGATATGAAACTGAGTAAATCTCCCTTTTTTTCTAATGGCAAATCACCTCTTATAACTTGAGGTGATTTAGTAATATTCGTTTTTTTAGTAAAAGGAAATTGAAATAACTACCTTAGAAGTGAGTATATATCATTTGCAGTTAGAAGCTAACTAGCTATGATTGATAAGAGACTTCCGTTTACCAGATTCTTCATTCAGGACCATGGAATTCAGGGAGATTCAATTTTAAATGCCTATAAAATTCTTTTTCTGAAAGTAGGTTCAGAAAATTCCTGCTTCTGAGATACTTGAAACATACAATCACCAATATAGCTGAGAAAGAAGACTATTGTATTCGATAACCTTTAGGGTAGGGTAAACATTGTTATAATTGATTAAGAAAAGTTAAAAACTCCTCAAATACAAACAAAAGGTATTATTTACATGGCGTGGACTGTAGCCCACCAGGCTTCTCTGCCTAAGGGGATTCTCCAGGCAAAAATACTAGAGTGAGTTGCCATGCCCTCCAGCAGGGGATCTTCCCAACCCAGGGATCTAATCTAGGTCTCCCACACTTGCAGGCGGATTCTTTACCATCTGAGTCACCAGGGAAGCCTATTTGTTTATATAACACCAAACAATTAAAGCAACCGCCTAGCTAATTCAACTCTTTGAAAACTATGTTCTGGCTAACAGATTTTAAGATATAAAAGAAATCCTATCTTTTTTGAGAATAGAAGCCTGTTAACTTTTCCTCATCTGAAAATAAAATCTATGCATTTCACAAATAACTTTAAAAGTAACGCACACTTTTTTTATATTAACAAATTTTCATCAATACTTACTTTGTATTAGAATTTTTCACACCTCCCACACATAGAAAACGTTGTTAGATAAGTGAAGAGTTTCATGATACTATTGTTATTGTAATTTAGGGCTTCTACAAATGTGTGGGTTTTGTGACTATCATGGGGAAAAGATAAGAATTAGGACTGCTTTAACGGGTGTGCCCCAGTGGTGATGGTTATTTGAGATGAAGTGTTTAGCCCACTTCAGTACAGTTTCTCTCTGGTTGGAGTGGGCAGTAAGCCTGAAGGCTCAAAAAAGTATGAATTTCAAGCAGTAGGAGCCTCTTGACTGAAATCTGTTTCAGACTACTTGAAACTTTTTAAAGGCTATAGGCAGGAAAAATTGGGCAGGGTAGGGACGCAATTATGAAATGCCTACTATAGTTTAGGCACCATGTTAATGTCCCAAAGATCAATATAACCAAAGCTTATATGAAATACAAAGTCCCATTCAGAGAAGACTAACATATGCTATTATGCTAATCAGATTTGCTTTTTGTTTTTGTTTTTTTCTGCAAGACTCCTTTGGTCATAGAATAAAGTGACTGAGAGGGAAGGCAACTGAAATTAAGAGGTTAAGCTGTAGTACTCAAGTAGGAAATTATGGACATAAAGGGAGGAAACGAAGAAAGGGGACAGGTTGAAGAAATGTTGAGGCAGGACCCAAGCATTTTGTGGCTGAATGAATGCTAGGAGAGAAAGGAGGAGCAACAGTGACTTCTGTTTTTCTAGGGTGGGCAGCGTAAATTAGGAAGAAAACGAGGCTGGGAGTGGCCAGGGCAGTGCAGGAGATGTTGAGCTCGCTTTCCATGAGAGACAACGAAAAGGAAGCTGAAGCAATAGATTGAAAATATAAAAAGGATACTGGGTCTGAAGCCAGGGATGTGGGTGACATTTCTTAGAATGTGTAGAAGAAAGTAGCAAAAGATTGGCAAAGGAAGGAAGTAGACGGAATAGTTGGAGAATAATCAGAAGGAGGAGGATACACTGTAAAAGTCAAGTAAAGAAGAAAGAGTGACCCTAACTAAACTCACTGTGGTAAAGAATTCACAGCGTATAGAAGGAAGTGAGAAGGGGCTTCCGTGGTGGCTCAGACAGCAAAGAATCTGCCTGCAATGCAGAAGACCCAGGTTCAAGCCCTGGGTCAGGAAGATCCCCTGGAGAAGGGAACCCACTCCAGTATCCTTGCCTGGAGAATTCCATGGACCAAAGAGTTCACAATATATACATAATCATCTTGCTGTACATCTTAAACCCATGCAATGTTTTTTTTTTTAATTGAAGGATAATTCCTTTATAGTATTGCCTTGGTTTCTACCAAACATTAACGTGAAACAGCCATAGGTCTACCCATGTAAACCCATGCAACATTATAGGTCAATTATATCTCGATAAAACTAGAAAAAAAGGGAGTGATCAGTGATGTCGTATGCTTGAGAGACTAAAACCTGAAACTGTTTTTAACTTTTATAGCCGATTAACAATGCGATAGTTTCAGGTGAACAGCAAAGGGACTGAGCCATACATATACATGTATCCATTCTTCCCCCAAAACTCCCCTCCCATCCAGTCTGCCACATAACATTGAGCAGAGTTTCCTGTGCTGTACAGTAGGTCCTTGTCGGTTTCTATTTTAAGTATAACAGTGTGTACATGCCCATCCCAAACTCCCTAACTATCCCTTCCCTCCATCAACCTTAAGGTTCCCTCAGCAACCTTAAGTTCATTTCTAAGTTTGTGAGTCTGTTTCTATTTTGTAAGTTCATTTGTATCATTTCTTTTCAGATTCCACATTTAAGAGATGTCGTACAATATTTCTCCTCCTGTCTGACTTCGCTCAGTATGACAGTCTCTAGGTCCATCCTTACTGCTGCAGATGGCATTATTTCATTTTCTTTAATGGCTGAGTGATATCCATGGTGTGTGTGTGTGTAGATATACATATGTATATCTTAATGTACATTTTCTTAATCCATTCCTGTGTCTATGGACATTTAGTTTGCTTCCACGTCTTGGCTATTGTAAATAGTGCTGCAATGAACATTAGGGTGCTAAAACTATTTTTTGATTTGACAAGTAGTTTAACCAAGTTAAGATGGCCTAAGATAAAATAGCAGTTTGAAATAGTAAAGGTTAAACAGTAGCAAAACTAATCAATCTGATAAGTACTTTAAAATAATCCCCAAAACCGTTCAAGAAAAAATGAGAAATGGATAAACTATAAATATGTAGGGAATTTACTTAATTTATGAAGTAATACAAAAATCTATCTTTAAGAAATTTTGCTTATAAGACTAGTTTAACCCTCATACCACAAAGATACCACAAACGAAGAAAAACCAATCACACTTATGGGTATAAGTATAAAGTTTAAATAATAGCAATTAAAATTTGTTTAGCAAGTATTTTTCTTAAGAGTCTGCTATATATACCTGTACTATAATCAGTGTTGGTGATATAATATCTTTCTTTGTGAATTCTTATTTGTTTGGAAAGGTGAGTGTAAAAACAATTATAACAAATTCATAAGATTTTTGGAGTATAAATACAGCATGTTGTGGATTCTCCATACACCTACCTAAGATAAGCATAGGTTCTTTCTGAAGGAGGTGGTAGATGAGCTGAGTTGTGAATAGCAAGTAGGAGTTGGCCAGTGGATACACAAAAGGATACAAACACAGACACACATGCCTGCCTCTGAAGGCCCGGACACCAAAGACCAGGATGTATTAAAGAATTACCTTGAGTCTAAGTAGGATAGGGAAGAAGCCTGGGAAAACAAAAACCTAATTCTGAAGAGACTTACTTGTTCTTACTTACTGGTAGAATTTTTATTCTGTAGGCAGCAGGTACCACTGAAGGTTTTTTAAGTAAGGGAATAAAACCTGTGTATCTTAGTAAGCTTACAGTGTTGACATTCTGAAGAATACTTTAGGAGGTACGTGTGACTGGAGACATACAATTAAGAGACCTAACAGTATCCTAAGCTGTAAATGGTAAGGAGGCAAACCAACGCTATTGCAGTGAGGATGGAGAACAGAGATTTAAAGGTTAAAACAGGGAATTCCCTGGTGATCCAGTGGTTAGGACTCTAAGCTGTCACTGCTGAGGGCCCAGGTTCGATCTCTGGTCGGGAAGCTAAAAATCCTGCAAGCTATGCAGCACTGCCAAAAAAAAAAAAGATTCGAGCAACATTAGTCATCCACTTAGAAGTGAAGGTTAAGGAAGAGAGTGAGATTAAGAATGTCCAGGAGTCCAGCTTTGGTATACAATATTAAAGAAAAGTTACTTAGGACACTTGTTAGCAGTGGTAAGTTAGACTCTGTTCAAGAGGGGCTATTACAGTGGAGTTTGGTAGTAGGTGAGAGAGATGGGGCTTATCCCAAAGGCAACAAAGAAAAGTGGGAATTTATAGCTAAGGAGCAGGGTGGGGATCAGCAGCTGGAAATATCAGAGTTGGGGTATTCTGTCTAAGCACCATCCTAATCGGTTTCTTTCTGAAGGCCGGCCAAGGTGAAAAGTCATCACCTGGAGTGTGGCACAGGATGAGGAACCTGATCAGATATTCAGGATGGGAGATTCTGGTTTAAGTGACTTGGCAGGATTCTTGCTTAAAATTGGATAACACAGAGACAAACATGAAAGCCCAAGTCAATCTAATTGAGAAGAGTTCAGAAGATCCTAAGTAGTTTGGTCAAAAAGAGATTCTTTGTCAGTGACAATGTTCTATAACCTTGATGAAAAATACAAAGAAGGTTGTAGAACAGAATTTCAGCCTGGGATATGCCGTTGCAGGTCTCTGGGACATCAAAGTAGAGAATGTCCAGTAGGCAGTTGAAGTTTGGAAATAATAAAGATACAGGTAGGTATTTTTAGCTTGCATGTAATTAACAGCCAGGAGATCCCCCAGGTATGAGAATGAGCGAGAGCTCTCCCAAGTGAGCAAATGAGAATACAGCCAGAGAGATTACTAGGAGAACGTCCAAAGTACAAGCAGAGAAAGAGAAATCTATTGAATTAGAAGGACCCCCACCCCCACCCCCAAGACTTAAAGAGGAAACAAGGAGTTTCCACGATCTTAGAGACCAAGGAAGAAAGTTTCAATAAGGAGTGGTCAGTAACCACAGGTCTTACTCAGATTAAGTCTGAAAAGCGCACATTGGCTTTAATCATAAAGATGTTCCTCCTGACATTTGCAAAAGCAACATGAACCAGAGGAGCCAGAAAGCATGTTTCTGTGGAGTGTAAATGGTGAAAAGGAAGATACTATAATCCAAATAGGTTATTCTTCATGGGCTGCTACAAATCTATTGCAGATGTTTGAATCCACGGAAAGGTGGTGAAACTGTGGCTGAAAAGTGGTGTGTGGGAAAGATTTTTGGTTTGGTGTGTGGTTTTCTTGTTTTTATAGGAGAGGGTTGTTTGGTTTTGAAGATGAGGGGGAGTTCAACAGGAAAAGGGTGAAGTTTAAAAAAGCAGGAACAAAAGACCTTGATGGATTTGAATGTGGTCCATGAAGAAATACAAAGGCATGCGATCAGAAAAGAGCTGAAGAGGTTATTTCTCTTCATGAGGAAAATGTGTGCCCTGCATCCTTAAACTAACTCGAAGGAAGAAGGAAAGGTCTCATGTTGGTTGGTTGGTTGGTTGGAGGCAAGAAGTGATGGAATTCCAGTCTGGTGGCTTCTATCAATTATAGAAGGAAAATATCATCTGATTAATTGATGATTTCTTTGTGACTTGAGAGCTAAGAAAGAAGGGAGGGAGGAAGGAAGTCAAATATTAGTAGTTAGGAGTTGCTTTGGCGACTTATTTTTAATTCCTCTCCTGTTTATTGCAATGGAATGTGTACTCATAATCAAGAGGAGGGAGAGGAAATGTCTAATTAATTGGTAAAACTGACATGGCAAGAAGCGCTGCTCAGTTAAAAGTAAACACATTTGACCAACCATGAGGGCCTAGTAGAAGTTCTGGTTATTGGAGTGTCGATTTTGGCCTTATTGCAAGTGAATTTAATAAAACAGTTTGTTTGCTTCAGAAGTAGCATCTTTAGATTGGAAGCAAAGTTTATAGCTTCAGTAACTGGTCTTTAAAATGTGAAAGGCGAGTGATGTAGAAAAAGTCCTTGGAGTTCATTTTGAGTTCTGGGCATATGCTAGTTGAATGATCCTGAGTAAACTGCATTCTTTCCAGCCCACTTTTCTCTCTCTTGAATAGGAAAGGAATGTCCCTTTCAAGATCTTTGGATGACTGAATGACAAGTACTGTGTGCAAGGAAAAAAAAAAAGACAGTACCATACTGCAAGTTTCTTAAATAAGTTTAGTCATTTTACCATCCTACCTTTCACCAAATAACAATAGCTTCACTAAATTTTTCCCAAATCATGTGTTTTGTTTTAAATTTATGTATGTGTAGAATAATCCTTTTAAAGAAAGACATCAACTACTTTCTGTTTCCTGTTGCAAATACTATCCTCTTGATCTAGCTGAAAAACATTCTGTATTAATTACCAATATCAACTGGTATCAGCACTTGTCAACAGGAAATGAAAGAAACACTTTTTTTTTTTAAGGAACACTTTTTTTCTTCCCCATTTTGGTTTCAGCAGATCTTAAAGCTCAAACTTGAACAAGATTAAACGTTAACTTGATTACTCTTTGGAAGAATGCATTGACTATAACCAATTAGCAAATATTATCAAATAAAATCAGTTTGAGTAGTTCTCTTTAACATCCCAGAAAGTGAACACACAAATGAAAGCCACATAACTAAAGTAGATAAAAATCTAAATAAAGTTAAGACTTGAAAACGGCAGGGGAAGGAGTGGGTGGGACGAATTTAGAGAGATTCATTGACATAAATACACTACCATGTGTAAAATAGATAGTAGGAAGCGGCTGTAGGGAACTCAGCTCGGGGCTCTGTGATGACCTAGAGGGGTGGGATGGCGTGGGAGGGAAGTGATGTATGTATATGTACAGCTGATTCATGGTGTAGAGCAGACACTAACAACATTGTAAAGCAAATGATGTTCCAATTTTAAAAATAAATAAAACCTATCCATTAAATGGAAGAGAAAAAACCTAGAGAGCAAAACAATTTATATTTAAGGACTCTCACAGCTACAGAAAAATAGAAAAACAGATATTGGTATCTCTATTTTACTGAGAATTAAGCCAAATTTTTTTATTCCTAACTAATGCCCTACTATACCATTCTACATTTAAATATTATATATTTTTTTAAAATGCCACCTTGAAATTAACTTTTCTTGGAAAAAAATTAAATTTGTATGACATGAAAGGTAAAAGGCCACAAGAACTAGAAGAAACAAAATGGTTCAGTTAGTTGGTTGATAATACAAAAGTTTTATAACTTATGAAAAATTTTTTGGTGTATAGTTATGATTTCTCAACCAAAGTTTTATTCCTCAAGTTAAGTACAATGATCACAGAAAGCAGGAGAAGTGTACGAACTCTGAAAGAAGAAGTTCAAAAGCTGGATGATCTTTACCAACAGAAAGTGAAGGTGAGAGTTTTGCCCATTTGTTTAGGTTCTCCAAAGCCATGTTGATGGACTAGGCACCTGTTCCGACATCAAGCTTAAATCTTTGAGCTATATCCTATATCTCGTCTACAGTAATCTTCTTGTCCAAAGTTTATTGTAAGGAGTTATTTCTTTTCTAAAGAACTTTTTTCTGGAATTGCGCTATTTTACCATAGACCATGTTTAATACTCCACTACTACTTTATATTTACATTTGTGATTCAGTATATTTCCTATATACAGGCTTGAAATCACTGCTAAATGAATGCAGTATAGGCCTGTTCGAAAGGTCACATTTACGTTTATAGTATAAAATTTCCAAAAGACCATTTAAAGTCTTACCACGTGTAAAGCAGTAAACAGTCCTGTGAATACAAATGATGATGCAACCTGATTTTTTTGAATGCTTGACATAAATGGTTTTTTTTCATCCCCTTGGAGTATATAGAATGTGAATATTGAAAAAACATAACTGTGCCTTTATCCTGATAGGAAGCTGAGGAAGAGGACAAAAAATGTGCCGATGAGCTGGAGTCCTTGGAGAAACACAAGCACCTGCTGGAGAGCGCAGTTAACGAGGGCCTCAGTGAGGCTGTGAATGAGTTAGACGCTATTCAGCGGGAGTAAGTTCATCTCGCCAAGATCTGTGATGTGTATTTTCTGTTTAATTATTTAACATTTTTATAAAACTAGACCTGGTTTATTCGCTTGGCTTTACATTATAGAGCTGGCCTGGGGAGGAGGAGGGTGAGTAGAACTGAATGAAGTAGAGCAGCTTAAGATACTTCCCCTGGATGGTACATTCTTCTCCCATGACAGCTGTTGTCCCGTTACCTTTCCAGTCAGAAGAGAACTGAATAGTTATAATCCATAGGCTCTATGTTAATTTATATTCAAATACACTCAAAAAACTTAAAAAAAAACTTTCAGTCTGGCACTATAATCCTTAAAATCACATCTCTCTTGTTTCCTTACTTGTAGCCTAGGGATAGGAAAGTCAGGTGAAGGTGTTTGGGGCATATAAGTTTTTGTTTATAATCTGAATCCAAATGCCTAAAAGTAGGACTCCCAATTCCTTCCTTCATCTGTATTTAGTGTCTTGTCCCTGAAAGCATTTACATTTATAATCCTTTTGGAGACTCAGGTAAACAGTATGCTCCCAAGTTTTATCTGTTAAAGCATGAAGGTTTGGTGCTGTTCGGTGCTGTTATTTGCATGGGATCTTTGGAAATGTTTTTATTTCTGTTTGATTGCAAACTGGACCTCTGTGAATTAGACACAGAGTAAGCAGAACATAGACAACCACACCCTGGTTTCATTGAAATACGAAAAGAAGTGAGCTAGCAAAAGCTGACATATTAGGTTTTCTCCTAGACAGTTCAAACAAGAGTCTCTGTCCCACAGATACCAACTAGTCGTGCAGACCACAACTGAAGAGAGACGGAAAGTGGGAAATAACTTGCAGCGTCTTTTAGAGATGGTTGCTATACATGTCGGGTCTGTGGAGGTAAGTGTGTGAAGTCTTTCCTACAATCTAAGAAAGCTTTTTCAAACTCTGATTTATTTCTGTTTTGCTTCTATAGAAATTAAATGATCATTTTTATTTCTCTGGAGAATATGATCTAGTAAAAATTTATCAGAAGAGTCTTACATAGCGGTGTGTGTCTTGTAGTCATCTGTTTTACATAGATTTTTAACTAATGAATAATATACCCATATACTGGTATACGATTCATCGATAAAAGAAGCACTGATGGATGCTACAATGTGAATGAATGTCAAAAACATAATACTCAGTGAAAGATGCAAAAGTGCGCATATTTATGACTCACTAATATAAAATGTCCAGAAAAGGCCTATCCGCAGAGGCCGAAAGTAGATTTATGTTGCCAGGGGCTAGGGTGGGAATAAGGGCAGATGGGCACAAAGATTGTGGTGAAGGTTGTGCAACTTTGTCACTTGATTAAGTTATTCTTCTTCTTCCTTAAGGCATGTTTGTTTTCATTGAGTTATAATATAAATACAAAAAATAGCATAGCCCTTAATAAAAAATAAGTAATCTGTCTTATTTGCATAAGCAATATACAATGATATTTTATTACATCCAACAGTGTATAATGATGTGGCAGGCCATATTCTACACACCAAAAACATTAGTACATACAAGATGTAATAAAGATGAAAGAGCATGTTTTAATGACAAATATTTTTCCTGTTACAAAGCAAGAGTCAACTGAGTCAATCTGAAAATCAAATTGGCTTTATTCAGTGATTCATGTTTTGGGCAGCATCCCATGTGGCAGATAAAAAGGAGCTCCAGAAAAGACAAGGTTTAAAAAGTCAGAGGGTGTGGGACAGAGAAGTCATAAATTTAAACAGGGTAATTCAGGCAAAGTGGCAAGGTCACCTTCCTTTGTGGGACAGAAGTTCTATTTGGCAGATGACCTCACTGGTGCCAACCAGGAAATTCCAGAAGGACCAGTTATGATGACATTGCTGGGGAAGGTTGAAACTGCAGTTAGATTGAGCATTAAGTCCCACCTTAGTGATGTAGGCTTAGCTAAAGTGATTCCATTTTGAGCCTGATGTTTCTTTTTAACATTCCTTCCTGTTAATTTCATGTGTGTAAACACAGAATAAAGTATTTTGGAAACATGAAATTTACCTTATCTCCACCTTTCAAGTAACTTGAAGGTTTAACAATAAAACTATCCCTGCAACCTGCTGAGCAGAGCCTACAAACTAAAATTGCTAAATCTAAAGGTCCTTAGAAATTCACTAGGAGATAAATTTAGGGGGGAGCTCATAATATCACATTAAAAGGTTTTCATTTGTTAGACAACAGAGCATGTGATCTTCTCTCCCCTCTTCTCTTCTGAGTGACATTGAACTTCCGCTCACTTGCTGGCCAGTGCTCTTCTCTGCTTAGTGGTAAAAGCTAAGAAAAGCACCCTGCGATACTGCGTCAGAAAACCTGGGTTCTACCCACGTCTTCCTAGTTCCACCACTCAGTGTCTCCGTAACCTTTCGTGGCTCCTTGTTCAAGAGTTATTGTTCATCTGGACCACAGACCAGAAAATGATTTGAGTGGTTACATTTCTGGAGGTCAGAAATCTAAAATGATCCCTTGGGGCTGCACTCCTTCTAGAAATCACAAGTAGTCCTTGGGTTGTGGTCTCTTCCTCCATCTTCAAAGCCAGTAACCCAGTATCATCTGTCCTCTCTAACCTCTCTTTGTCCTTATGCCTTCCTTCTCTGACTCCCACACAGCTGATTCCTTCTCACAAAGACCCTTAAAATTACGCTGCCCCACCAGGATTGTGCAGAATAATCTTTTCTCAAAATTCTTAACTTGTTCACATCTTCAAAGTTCCTTTGACCATGTTACATAGCATTCATAGGTTCTGGTGATCTATGGACAGCTTTTAGGAGTCACTTCAGCCTACTACACCTGGGAACAAACAAAAATTCATTAACAGTAAAATGGAAAAGTAAATGTTGGTACATTCATTCAATAGAATGTTATATAGAAGTACATGAATAAGCTATAGCTATACAAAAGGAACACAGGAGGGACTGACCAGGTAGATGTAAGAGTATTCAGTTTATTCTTATTCTTACAAACGTTGCAGTCTTATTTATAGACTTCACAATTAAATGCTTTAAAAGAAATCGATGTTTTTACATTAACAATTGCTAAATTTTTCCATTAGAAACACCTTGAGGAGCAGATTGCTAAAAACGATAGAGAGTGTAAAGAATACGCATCTGAAGATCTCTTGGAAAACATCAGAGAGATTGGAGACAAGTACAAGAAGAAAGCTGCTCTAATTCAGGCTCTTGATGAATGAAGATAAAGTATTGATTAAGCAAGAACTTTATTAGCAGTGTAAATTTTGAAACGTCCTTTGTAGGTCTGAAAACTCTTTAGCATATCCTATATCCCTCCTTACAATGAAGTCTCATGACCACATCCTCCCAAGCCCGTGAAGTATTTTTATAGCTTTTCTAAATCTAGTTCATTAACTTAAGATATGTAGAACCTGAAATTATGGTAACTTGTTGGATTGTTATATTTAGATATGAAAGACCAGCTATATTATGTACCTGGAGTTAATAAATTGCCTCAGTGCAGTGTGTTTTTTCCCCTGATTTCTCTGCCTAACTTGACATGGTTAGAAAAATAAGTATTTCGAGTATAAGAATTTTAAAGTATAATTAAACAGGAATCAGCAAACTACATAGGCCAAATCTAATCACACCCATTCATTGATGAGTCATCTGTGACTGCTTTCCCCCTACGAAAGTTTAGGGATTCTCCTGGTAGTCCAGTAGTTGGGACTCTGTGCTTCCAATGCAGGGGGCACAGGTTCAATCCCTGGTTGGGGAACTAGGCTCCTATATGCCACACAGTGTAGCCAAAAAGAAAAAAGAGCAGAATTTATTGTGTGTGACAGATCAGATGGCCTGAAAAGCCAAAAATGTGTACTATCCACCCCTTTACAGAAAGTTTGCCAGCCCCTGGGGTAAACTACACATGTTGACTCTGACTGACTGACTGAAAACCTTTCCTAATCATTCTGGACACATGGTCAGACCCACTCTTTATCCAGAGCTGAGAAACTAAATTTCTGGATCCATGCTGTCTTTACTCTGAATTTTTCAAAGCCGAAGGATGTGGAATGTGAGAATCAGAAGAAACAATCTCGTTTTTTAGAGATGAAAATTTATTCCTAGAGAAGTTCTGACTTACCTCAGGCCATGCCTCTTATTGGCAGAAGCCCCCCTCAACTGGAACCTGTGCTCAATCCTGACCACAGAAGCCCTGAAACATGAATGTTCTGGATGGGGAGGGAGTCACGTTGGAAAGTGAGGTTTTAGGGACTTCCCTAATGGTCCAGTGGTTAAGAATCCGATTTACAGTGCAGGGCATGTGGGTTCGATCCCTGGTTGGGAATCTAAGGTGCCACATACTGTGGGGCAACTAACCCAGCGGCACAACTACTGAAGCCCAAGAGCTCTGGAGCCCGTGCTCCACAAGAGAAGACTCCACACCGCATCTAGAGAAAGCACTCACACTACAACTAAGAACCCACCCACTGCAGTGAAGTGAAGACCCAGAATAATTTTTTTAAGAAGAAGCTTCTTCGACAGGTCTAAATTGTTGGGAATCTCCTTGAAGTGGCATCCGCCTCCAGTTGAACTTTCTATTCTTTGTATTCCAACTCTAATGCAAATCAGAGTGAAAAGCATGATATAATGAAGCATAAGCAGTATATAGAATGAGGCTCAGCAGGTAAAGAATCCGCCTGCAACGCAGGAGACACAAGTTCGATTCCGGGTCAGGAAGATCCCCCAGAGGAAGAAATGGCAACCCACTCCAGTATCATTGCCTAGGAAATCCCATGGACAGAGGGAGCCTGGTGCGCCATAGTCCATGGGGTTGTAAAGAGTTGAACACCATTTAGCAATTAAACACACACATGTACAGAATGGAATGTCTTTTAGGAAGGGCAGGGAGGGGGCATTCAGCCTGGAGTGTCCATTCAAAGACAAGTCATCACTGGGAGATAATTAATAGGTATGGCAAGATTAATGGTTACCAATGTATTCAAGAATCTTGACTCTGACATCTAATAGAACCTTATTCAATGGTGGAAATGTTCTGTCTACACTAACCAGTGTGGTACCAGCCATATGAATCTACTGTGTACTCGGATGATATATATATATATATATGACAAAATGCATACTCAGGGCTGTGCCACTCAGAACATAGTATGGAAACAGCATCAGCATCACTGGGGAGCTCATTAAAAATGCAGACTGTTGGCCCCAGCCCAAACCTACTAAATCAGAATCTGCACTTTTTGCTGTGTATTGACACAGACTTAAACTTTTCCTAAGTTCTGGCGTATATATATATATATATATATATATATGTATCCTTCCATAAAATCATCCTCACAAGCTAATGAATATATCCATCACTGCTTAAGTTCCCTTGTGGCCCTTTGCAGTCCTTCGTCTTGCCCCTGCCTGACACCCCTCCCCAGGCAAACACTGATCTGCTTTCTGTTACTTTAGTTTGCATTTTCTATAAACAATCATTTTTGTTTCATAAAGCTGAGAGGTCCATGTTGCGATAGTTCATACCTTTTCATTGATGAGTAGTGTTCCATTGTATTTATTGAGTTTGTTTATTCATTTACCTGTTGATGGACATTTGGATTGTTTATAGTTTGGGCTATTTTATAAATAAAGTCATTATGAGCTTTCATGTACAGATGTTTATGTGCATATCCTTTCATTTCGCTTGGGTAAACACATAAGAGTAGAATGGCTAGTTCATATGTGGCAGAAAATGTTTCCTAACGTGGTTCCTACCTGCAGTGTATGAGCTGCTTACGTCCTTACTCACAGTTGTATGGTTTTAATTCAGCCATCCTAAGGGTATGTGGTTCTATCTACTATGATATTAATTTGCAGTTTCCTAATGAGCAAAGGTGTTAAATATCTTTTCATATGTGTTTTTTATCAACCATATATGTTATGTATATGTATTCTCCCAGCCTGTGATTTGCCTTCTCATTTTCTTAATGTGCTTAGTCACTCAGTTGTGTCCAACTCTTTTCGACCCCGTTTGTAGCATGCCAGGCTCCTCTGTCCATGGGTATTCTCCGGGCAAGATTACTGCCCTCCTTCAGGGGATCTTCCCAACCCAGGGATTGAACCCAGGTTTCCCCACATTGCAGGTGGATTCTTTACTATCTGAGTCACCAGGGAAGCCCTATTTTCTTAATGTGCCTTTTTTTTAAGTTCCCAATCTAGTCTCATATTTATACTTTTTGGGGGGAGCTATGCTTCATTGCTCAATGGCAACCCACTCCAGTACTCTTGCTTGGAAAATCCCATGGGCGGAGGTTGCAGTCCATGGGATCGCTAACAGTCGGACACGACTGAGTGACTTCACTTTAACTTTCACTTCACTTTCACTCCCATACATTGGAGAAGGAAATGGCAACCCACTCCAGTGTTCTTGCCTGGAGAATCCCAGGGACGGGGGAGCCTGGTGGGCTGCCGTCTCGGGTCGCACAGAGTCGGACACGACTGAATCGACTTAGCAGTAGCAGCAGCAGCATGCTTCATTGCTGCTTGGGCTTTTCTCTACTTACGGCAAATGGGGTCTAGTTTCTAGTTGCAGCTGTGGTAGGCTTCTCATTACGGTGGCTTCTCTTGTTGCAAACCCGGGTTCTGGGGCAGACAGACTTCAGTAGTTGCTGTGTAGGGCTCAGTAGTTGTGGCTCCCAGGTTCTAGAGCACAGGCTCAATAGCTGTGGCACACAGGCTTAGTTGCTCTGCAGTATGTGGGATATTCCCAGACCAGAAATTGAACCCGTGTCTCCTACATTGGCAGGCAGATTCTTCACTACTGAGCCACCAGGGAAACCCTTACTAGTGTCTTTTGAAGAATAAAAGTTTTAAATTTTGATGAGGTCAAATTTATTGCTTTATATAAACTACTTTCTGCATATCATGTAGTAAGATTTAACGAATCTTTGCCAAGCCCAAGAAATCTTTGCCAATACCACTGTGATTTATACCTATGTTTTTTCTAGAAGTTTTATACTTTTGACTACTAAGCCAAAATCTGAATTCAAGTGTGCATTTTTAAAAGGCCACTAAGTTGTTCATATGTACATTAAAATTTTAGGAGCACTGCTTTTTTTAAAAGAGAAACTCACCACTAGTTAAATATTATCCATAATGTCATACTATTTAATAGCAACTCTAGGAATGACAATAAAATTGCACTAAGTATAATCAAAATGATAACCTCAGCACAACTTGGAACATGCTCAGGAGGCAGAAATGATCCCTGTACTTTCAGTTTACACACTTTTACCTCACTCTACACACTTTCTTCTGAATTCCTAAGGACACACTTATCTCCAGAACTAACATCATTACAGTAAAACAGATATTGTTCCAGTTACAAGTTCCAAGAATCCTGGAGTCAGAAAAGGCTTTAGATATGCAGTTCAACCTTCTAGTCAATGAGGAACACCCCCCATAGCATTTCTGTAGATGGTTACCTGGCCATCGTCTGATTAGTGTGGTGATAGGACTGCTTCCAAGTGGTTCACTCCTTTGAAGCATTTAATGACAGCATCACTGCTTGTCATAACGTTCTATCTCATATTGGGCTGAAATCTGCCTTTGTGTAACTTCCTCCAGTTTCGACTTTTTGTCACAGAACAGTTGGGTGGTCATAGTTTCCAGTTCCACTCAGTGACATTGGTTGGTTATTTATTATTATATATCTTATATTTGATCTTGTGTTTGATAAAGTCAGTCTTTCCCCATTGTTTTGATCTTTGTAATTTTACCTTGCTTTTGATGTTACTATTTTTAAGCCTTTCCTCTATAGGAGTATTTTTTCTTTTCTTTCTTTCTTCTTTTTTTTTTTTTTTTTTTTTGGACAGGAAACTGGGATTTATTGGTGAGCTTGAGGAAGGCAGGGACAGCACCAAGGGTCTCATGAGTGCAGGCCCGCCATTTGTCCAGGGGCCACGATTAGTGATTATTTGACCCCACAGCCGTCCAGGATGAGCCGCTTTTCTGACATATTTTCAAATTCATCCACATGAACCTTAGTAAATCCCCACTTCTTGGAGATGTGGATCTTCTGGCGGCCAGGGAACTGGACCTTGGCCCTGCGGAGGGCCTCAGTCACATGCTCCTTGTTCTGCAGGCTGGTGTGGATGGACATTATGACTTGGCTGGTGTGGACCCTGGCCACTTCACCCTGGGTCTTTCCAAAGGCAGCACACATACCTGTCTGGAGCCTAGACTGGGACCAGCATGCCAGTTGTGACTGTCCACTGGAAAGGACTGTCCACTGGAAAGGGCTGTCCCCAAGTTCCCTGAACAGATAACAGGTGGCATACACTACCGGGAAGGCTGCTCTCTGCAACCATTGCACATCAGCCCCCCATGGGGAACAGAACACAGTCAGTTTAATTGGCAGAAAATTATTTTCTTTTTAATTTTGAAATAATTTGACTTTTTAAAAGCTGTAAGATGAATACATACAAATAATCCCGTTCACATAAATACCATAGCTAATATTTTACTACATTTATTTATCATTCTCTCCCCCTGCCCTCCCTATTTACTTATTTATTTATTTAGCTAGCTGTCTGTCTTGACTCTCTTAGAAGCTGCAGACATGATACTCCTTTACCTCTAATACTTCAGTGCATATTTCCTAAAACCAAGGACAAGCTCTTATATAACCACAAGGCAATTTCAAAATCAGGAAATTAATATTGATATTACCTGATCTATAGAACTTACTCAAATTTTGCCAGTTGTCCCAATAATGTCCTTTATTTAGGACTTTTTTCTCCTGGTCTAAAATGCAATTCAGAATCATATATTTCATTTATTAATAGTTGCCCAATATATTTAATCTCTTCTATACTGAAAGAGGAGATTAAATATATCGGGCAACTATTGGAGAAGACTCTTGAGAGTCCCTTGGACTGCAAGAAGATCCAACCAGTCCATTCTGAAGGAGATCAGCCCTGGGATTTCTTTGGAAGGAATGATGCTAAAGCTGAAACTCCAGTACTTTGGCCACCTCATGTGAAGAGTTGACTCATTGGAAAAGACTCTGATGCTGGGAGGGATTGGGGGCAGGAGGAGAAGGGAATGACAGAGGATGAGATGGCTGGATGGCATCACTGACTCGATGGACGTGAGTCTCAGTGAACTCCAGGAGTTGGTGTTGGACAGGGAGGCCTGGTGTGCTGCGATTCATGGGGTCACAAAGAGTCAGACACGACTGAGCGACTGATCTGATCTGATACTGAAAGAGTTCCTCATACTGTCTTTGACTTTCATGACCTTGACATTTTTGAAGACTCCAGTAATTAGACTGTTGTTCAATTTTTTCTTAACATATTCCTGTGATTATATAGGGTATATGACCTTGAAGGATATGACAGAACTGATGTCACATTCTTCTCAGTACACTGCTTCAAAAGGTACATGATGTTTATGGTTCCATTAGTGTTAACTGATTAATGCCTGATGAACTATGGACAAAGGTTCATGACATTGTACAGGAGGCAGTGATCAAGACCATCCCCAAGAAAAGGAAATGCAAAAAGGCAAAAGGTTGTCTGAGGAGGCCTTACAAATAGCTGAGGAAAGAAGAGAAGCAAAAGGCAATGGAGAAAAGGAAAGATATACCCATTTGAATGCAGAGTTCCAAAGAATAACAAGGAGACATAAGGAAGCCTTCAGTGATCAATGCAAAGAAATAGAGGAAACCAATAGAATGAGAAAGACTAGAAATCTCTTCAAGAAAATTCAAGATACCAAGGGATTCATGCAAAGATGGGCTCGATAAAGCAAAGAAATTGCAATGGCAACCCACTCCAGTACTCTTGCCTGGAAAATCCCATGGACGGAGGAGCCTGGTAGGCTGCAGTCCATGGGGTTGTTGAGAGTTGGACACGACTGAGCGGCTTCACTTTCACTTTCTACTTTCATGCATTGGAGAAGGAAATGGCAACCCACTCCAGTGTTCTTGCCTGGAGAATCCCAGGGATGGGGGAGCCTGGTGGGCTGCCATCTATGGAGTCACACAGGGTCGGACATGACTGAAGCGATGCAGCAGCAGCAACAAAAGCAGAGGAGAAGGCAATGGCAACCCACTCCAGTACTCTTGCCTGGAAAATCCCATGGACGGAGGAGCCTGGTAGGCTGCAGTCCATGGGGTCACTAAGAGTCAGGCACAACTGAGCAACTTCACTTTCACTTTTCACTTTCATGCATTGGAGAAGGAAATGGCAACCCACTCCAGTATTCTTGCCTGGAGAATCCCAGGGACAGAGGAGCCTAGTGGGCTGCCATCTATGGGGTCACACAGAGTCGGACACGACTGAAGCGACTTAGCAGCAGCAGCAGCAGGAGGAGGTGTTAAGAAGAGGTGGCAAGAATACACAGATGAACTATCCAAAAAGATCTTCATGACCCAGATAACCATAGATGTGTGATCACTCACCTAGAGCCAGACATCCTGGAATGTGAAGTCAAGTGGGCCTTAGGAAGCATCACTATGAACAAAGCTAGTGGAGGTGACGGAATTCCAGTTGAGCCATTTCAAATCCTAAAAGATGATGCTGTGAAAGTGCTGCACTCAATATGCCAGCACATTTGGAAAACTCAGCAGTGGCCACAGGACTGGAAAAGGTCAGTTTTCACTCCAATCCCAAAGAAGGGCAATGGCAAAGGATGTTCAGACTACTGCACAATTGCACTCATCTCACACGCTGGTAAAGTAATGCTCAAAATTCTCCAAGCCAGACTTCAACAGTACATGAACTGTGAACTCCCAGATGGTCAAGCTGGGTTTAGAAAAGGCAGAGGAACCAGAGATCAGATTGCCAACATGCAATGGGTCATCAAAAAAGCAAGAGAATTCCAGAAAAACATCTACTTCTGTTTTATTGATTATGCAAAATCCTTTGACTGTGTAGATCACAACAAATTGTGGACAATTCTGAAAGAGATGGGAATACCAGACCACCAGACCTGCCTCTTGAGAAATCTGTATGCAGGTCAAGAAACAACAGTTAGAACTGGACATGGAACAACAGACTGGTTCCAAATAGGAAAAGGAGTTCATCAAGGCTGTATATTGTCACCCTGTTTATTTAACTTATATGCAGAGTATATCATCTGAAATGTCGGGCTGGATGAAGCAGAAGCTGGAATCAAGATAGCCAGGAAAAATATCAATAACCTCAGATATGCAGATGACACTACCCTTATGGCAGAAAGTGAAGAGAAACTGAAGAACCTCTTGATGAAAGTGAAAGAGGAGAGTGAAGAAGTTGGCTTAAAACTCAACATTCAGAAAACGAAGATCATGGCATCTGGTCCCATCACTTCATGGCAAGTAGATGGGGAAACAGTGGAAACAGTGGCTGACTTTATTTTTGGAGGCTCCAAAAATCACTGCAGATGGTGACTGCAGCCATAAAATTAAAAGACGCTTGCTCCTTTGAAGAAAAGCTATGACCAACCTAGACAGCATATTAAAAAGCAGAGACATTACTTTGCCAACAAAGGTCCGTCTAGTCAAAGCTATGATTTTTCCAGTAGTCACATATGGATGTGAAAGCTGGACCATTAAGAAAGCTGAATGCCGAAAAATTGATGCTTTTGAACTGTAGTGTTGGAGAAAACTCTTGCGAGTCCCTTGAACTGCAGGGAGATCCAACCAATCCATCCTAAAGGAAGTCAGTCCTGAATATTCATTGGAAGGACTGATGCTGAAGCTGAAACTCCAATACTTTGGCCACCTGATTCGAAGAACTGACTCATTGAAAAAGACCCTGATGCTGGGAAAGATTGAAGGCAGGAGGAGAAAGGGATGACAGAGGATGAGATGGCCTGAGTTGGATGACATCACCAACTCGATAGACGTGAGTTTGAGCAAGTTCTGGGAGTTGGTGATGGACAGGGGAGCCTGGCATGGAGTCACAGAGTCGGACACGACTGAGCAACTGAACTGAATGTTAACTTTAATCACTTGGTTTGGATGGTATCTGCAAGATTACTCTTTCCTTGTAATTAAGAACTGGGGAGGAGGAACTTCCCTGGTAGTCTAGTTGTTAAGACTCTGCACTTTGAATGCAAGGGATGTTAGTTCAATCCCTAGTCTGGAAACTGAGATCCCACATGCTGTGTAGTGCAGCAAAAAGACAAAAAGAGGGGAAGGGTACTTTTTGTTGTCGTTCAGTCATGTCCGACTCTTCACAACCCCATGGACTGCAGCACACCAGACTTCCCTGTCCTTCACTATCTCCTGAAATTGATATAATGTTTGTTATCAAGCTTTCACTTACTAGTTTCAACATCAGTATGTCCTGAATGAATGAATCATTACTGTGTTGCCAAAGATTGATTTTAATTGAGATATAGTTGGCACATAGTTTAAAGTGTGCAACATAATGATTTGACATTTGTATGTATTGCAAAATGACCATCACAATGAGTTTAGTTAACATCTTTCACCACAAGTAGTTACAATTTTTTGTGTGTGATGAGAACTTTTAATACCTACTCTTTTAGAAGCTTTTAAATGTACGATATAGTTTTATAAACTATAGATACCCTGTTCTAATTAAGCAATTTTAAAAATTTCTAGTTCTAGAAATTTAAAAATGCCAAAAAGTAATGTTTAAATTTCTAATTCTATTGCTTACTTGTACGTTAATTAGTTGACATCCTACTGTAAGAAAGAACTTTCTCTTCTCTATTTATTCATTTATATCAGTATGAACCCATGGATTCTTATTTTAATCAGTGAGTTGTAATCTGTAACTATCATCATTTATTTTGATGTTTAAAATAAACAAGATGGACATTCAGAGGGAGCGGTAGCCAGATCATTCTTGGTAGGTGGGAGTCTTTGCTTCTGGGTCTACACAGAACTCTCAGATTTGACCAGTGGGAGCCCCTGCAGGCTGGCTCCTTGTCTTTTTTGAAATTTCTCCAACACAGTTTGAGCATTTCCTTGCTTTCTGGCACAAGAAAATGTTCCAGGTCCGTTCTATACTTTCCTGTCTACCCTGCAATCAGCCATTCTCTGAGGATGCCAAGTGTGTTTTAGTGGACAATAATATTTGGAAACCAAAACTAACACTGTGTGTGTTGATTGTACCTAAGGTGCCAATACATCTGGGTCATCTCCAAGTACAGAAGTAGAAAATGTAAGTATTTATATACATAAAGACATCTATATTTATATTTATATCTGTATCAATATATTAAAAACCATGAGTTCACACCGATAGCTCCAGTTCCAATCCAACACCACACACGTGCTTGATTATGGGAGCCAGAACATAGGCCAGATATTCAAGAATTCATTGGCCTAAGGCCACTTTTTAAGAATGTGGGATTTAACCCCCTGGAAAGGACCCCAGGGGGTGGAATGAACTCACCACTCTTAGGAGGCTGGATAAGATGATGGCTTTTTCTCAGCAAAGTGGGAGTGCCTAGGTTGCTCTGACAGAGAGTACAGGAAGAAATAGAAAAGTCTTCCCTTGTGTCTCAGTGGTGAAGAACCAACCTGCCAATGCAGGAGACATGGATTCAATCCCTGGATTGGGAAGATCCCCTGGAGAAGAAAATGCGACCCACTCCAGTATTTTTGCCTGGAGAATTCCACAGACAGAGGATCCTGGCATGCTGCAGTCCATGAGGTCATAAAGAGCCAGACACGACTGACCAACTGAACAACAACAGGAAAGTCGAAGAAAGTGAGCTCACTGGAATACATAATTTGAAGCCAGATGGGCCCCCAGTGTTCCACAGGAGGACCCCAAGGACACCCCATCCATGGAGTCCATAGGGACCACCCTGGTGACAGGGGTAGCTGCACCACTGGGGAGTTCAGTGCTGGCTCCTCTGCAGGCCAGCATGACAGTGAGAAGGGTAGACAATGAGCTCATGAACATCCATGGGGATAATGGAGCGCCACAGTAACAAAGGCAGGAGGCTGCCCTCGGTGCAGAGAAAGTCAGAAAAGCAGTTCAGGGGGCTTAATTTGAACATGCCGTGGAGCTGGTTAATAGCGATGGTGATCCTGGGGCAAAAGAGAAGGGCAGAAGTTCCATATAGGTCCAGAAGCAAAGATTCCCACTTACCAAGACTAATCTGGCTACCGCTCCTTCTGAATGTCCATCTTGTCAGCCACAGAGACCAACACTGTGCCCCTGGTACAGCAAGCACTATACGCTTGCTGTTCAGTCGCTCAGTCACGTCCGACTCCTTGTGACCCCATGGACTGTAGCTCACTAGGTCTTTTCTAGCACTATCGCTAGAGGAGAACAGCTGGCCACTAGGTGGCAAATTGACCACACGAGGCCCTGTCTGTCCTGGAAGGGCAGCAATTCATCTTGGCCAGAATGGAAACCTATTCTGAGGGACAGTTTGCCTTTCCTGCCCACATAGCCTCAACTGGCAGCCCTGTCTGGGGCTTTGGGAATGCTTGACTCACCCGTGTGGAGTTCCACACACATAACATCTGATCAATGAAAGAAATAGAGGATTGAGCTCGTGACCACAGAATATACTGGTCTATTTTGGATTATCCAGGGGACTATTCTTTTTCTTTCTTTCTTTCTTTTTTGGCTGCACAGGCCTTCAGTTGCAGCATGTGAACTCTTTACCTGTGACACGTGGGACCTAGTTCCCTGACCAGGGATCAAACCTGGGCCCCCTGCATTGGGAGTAGGGGAGTCTTAGCCAGTGGACCACGAGGGAAGTCCCTCCAAGGGACTATTCTTCTAAACATGCAACTGAAATGCCAGCTTAGAGGAAGCAGTGTGAAGGGATAAGGCACCAACCTTTAAAATACCACATATTTATGGGAATTCTCCAGCGGTCTAGTGGTTAGGACTCTGAGATTTCACGGTAGTGACTGGGATTTGATCCCTAATTGGGGAACTAAGATCCTGCAGGCCATTTGACCTGGCCAAAAAAAAAGAAAAGATGCAACATGTTTATTAAGTCAGAGAGTTCTGTGTGGAGCCAGTAGGAAGGCTTCACAGCAGTGGGAATCAAGGGGTAGAAGCCAGTGTTTCTCCAGCTACCGTCCCTCTCAGTCACCAACTGGGGACTGTGCTCATCTCAAGCCCTGAACTGCAAGGCTTAAGCTCCCATTTCTAAGGGACACATTCTCCTTGTAGGAGGTATGGTAGTACCAGATCTTCCCCACGTCATCAGGGTGGGTGATGATGCCCTGCTCCATGGGGTACTCTGGGGTCTGGACACTGAGCCTTCCTTGGATCTTGCCCCCCATGTAGCTGTCCTTCTGCCCCACACCCACCATGCAGTCTTGGTGTTGGGGCACCAGACGATGGGTGGGAACACAGCTAAGGGTATTATCTTCAGTAAAGCCAGTTTTGCATGTGTCAAAGCCACAGTCGACAACAAGCACATCCATGTCTCCCTGCCTGTGACCCTTGGAGGCTGAGTGCAGGAGCCCACAAGCCGGGATGGCTGCAGCAAGCCCTCCCCAGGTTCTCATGATGCTGTGTTTTCATCATCTACAGTTTCAGTTGGTGGTTTCTCTTTGTTCAAAGAATTGTTTAACATAGTTTGACATTTCCACATAAAAGGAGTTTTGTCCCCCTCATTTTTTTAATTTCTAGTTATTTTGCACCGTAAGCAGAGAATACTATCTCTACTATTCAGTGTTTGCACTTTACTGAGGTTTTTCTTTCTGGCCTTGTGGTTTTTGTGAATGTTCACAAGCAATTGAAAGGAAAGTGCATTTTCTTTTTTAGGATGTACTATGTGCTGTTAATATATCATCAATCAGATCTACCTTATCAATTATGTTATATATAATTCTATATTATACAATTGACAATTGTATTACTAAGGTTTCCATAATTTACTCATCTTTTATGTACTTGATCTCTCACAGACTGAGAAAAAGGAAAGTGAAGTGATTTTGCCAAGTTCTCAATAGTTAATGGTAAAATTCATCAGTAAACGGTGAAAGAGAATTGAGGCAGTTTGATTGCCGAACCTCAGCTCTGAACTATTATACCACCTGCCTTCCATGGATATTCATTAGATCTGTCTCTGTGTGGTGTCACTTGGGGTTTAAACCATTTAGTAGGAGACAGAGAAGTGTCCCGAGGGAACAATATGAAAGCAATAGAAAGGGCACAGGAGTTTGTGAAGCAATTTAGTATAGTAGTCGGGAAGTCAGTTTATTCTCTGAGAAGCTGAATGATTGTACGAAATGTAACAAGACTCTCAAAAAAGGAACTGAAACTTAAGGGGATTATATAGGCCAGTGAAATTGCCAAGGGCATGTGTACTTAGCAAGGGTGCGGTGTGGCGGGGCAGGGTGCATGTGGTCAAGTTGGGAATGGTAAGTGGCTAATGTCAAGCAACTGAACAAGTGGGAGACACTCTCCCCCAATCATCTGCAAGAGGGTGATCATAGCCCTGGAGGTCCAGTGGCTAAGACTCCTCACTTCCAATGCAGGGGGCCCAGGTTCGATTCCTAGTCAAGGAACTAGATCCCACATGCCTCAGCTTAGAGTTCTCATGCTGCAATTAACACCTGGCACAACCAAAATAAATAAGTAAAAAAATATATTTTTTAAAAAAGAATTCCACATTTTTTTAAAAAGTAGGTGATAATAGAGGGTTATTTTATCCCTTGCAGACCTTCCAACCTCCAACTGGGAGGACCATTATCAGCTCTGAAGAGATCCCACCCACCAGACAAGTGTGGGTTGAGATACAAAGAGGGAAGGTCCCCAGTGGTTTGCCCACAAAAGGGAGGTGACGGTGCCACTGTTGTGGAGGGTGGGGTGATGAACTGCTCTCCGCTGGCAGGCTTTTCAACTGCTAAGAAAGGAGAAAGATATGTGTGGTCAAGAAGCTAGTCTTCTGCTGGCAGAAATGGGTCTGTCTTAGGAAAGTCTTTCAGTATTAGGTCTACAAGAAGACAGAGCAATGTCATTAGAGGGAAGAATTACTCCCTGCTTATCTTTCAATATCAGAAAGAGCATCAGTTCTTTACAAATCAGAGAATAAGGTAGCTATCCAGGCTCTTAAGGGAAGGTCCTGTGCTCATCAGAGTAGAGAAGGCAAAACTCCACCAGCATGAAGGGAGAGAATGGATGTAAAACTCTCAGTGTGTAGGGGGGGAACTTCCCTGATGGTCTAGTGACTAAGACTCCACACTCCCAGTGCAGGGAACCCGGGTTCGATCCCCAGGTATGAAACAATTTTGGAGTAGGGAAGATGAGGTTAGGTCTCTTTGAGAGAACTGATTTTCCAGGCACCTTGGGGGAGGCAGAGTCAATGTTCAAGTTATTTGGATCCTGAAAGGGAATTCCAGATGAGCTGATCTACCTACACCTTCACGACTCACTTCTTGAAAGAGTGATTTGGAAAGGTGAAATAGCTCATCGTTTGAAACTATCCATTCTGAGACAAGCAAGGAAAGCTTTGGAATTGAATCAGGCCAGAAATGAAGCTGGCCGTGGAGAAAGGAATGAGGCTGAAGTGGCTTTAACACATCGAGCAGGAAACCTCAGATGGAAGGTAGTGAGCAAGGAGCAAATATTGAAGGCAGCAAACCCCAAATCCCGCTTTGTGGATGCTCTCAATCTGTAGGGGAGGAACTTCCCTGGTGGTCCAGTGGCTAAGACTCAGCACTCCCAATGCAGGAGGCCTGGGTTCAATCCCTGGTCAGGAAACTAGATTCCACATGCTGCAACTAAAGATCTTTAGTGCAGAGAAAGGGAACTTGAGAAGTTCCATCAAGTGAATGGGTTTCCCAGGTGGCATTAGTGGTAAAGAACCTGTCTGCTAATACAGGAGACATAAGAGACAAGGGTTCGATCCCTGGGTTGGGAAGATACCCTGTAGGAAATGGCAACCCACTCCAGTATTCTTGCCTGGAGAATCCCATGGACAGAGGAGCCTAGTGGGCTAGAGTTCATAGGGTCTGAAAGAGTCAGACATGACTGAGAAATTTAGCAAGCACATGTATTGAGTGAATAGGAAAATGTGGCTTCTAGGAGGAGAGAGTCAGGTGACCCCAGTTCTATGGGATGGCACTCAGTTGAAAAAGTCACCTGCTGCTGCTGCCGCTAAGTCGCTTCAGTCGTGTCCGATTCTGTGCGACCCCATAGATGGCAGCCCACCAGGCTCCCCCATCCCTGGGATTCTCCAGGCAAGAACACTGGAGTGGGTTGCCATTTCCTCCTCCAATACATGAAAGTGAAAAGTGAAAATGAAGTCGCTCAGTTGTGTCCGACTTGTAGCGACCCCACAGACAGCAGCCTACCAGGCTCCTCTGTCCATGGGATTCTCCAGGCAAGAGTACTGGAGTGGGGTGCCATTGCCTTCTCCAAAGAAGTCACCAGAGCCAGCCAAAGCCAGGTAAAGCCCACCAACCAAAGAAAAGATCAACAAGCCACACCTATAGGAAAAGGTTGACTTTATTGAACTTGCTGGTGTGCGGAAGAACTACTCATGGGATGTCTCAGTTAGACAGAGCGGGGTGCACGCTTGTGCCAGTCGATTCTGAGAAAGGATGGCTTGTTTGTCATTTTTCCAACCGCAGTATAGCCTTAAGTGTATTTGGTCAGAGACACTGTCAAACAATGTCAGCAAGACATTGTCATGTTTGCCTGACTGTGTCCTGTTCAAAACATTGTCTAACACAGTCTGACTAATAGCAGAGTGGCTTTGCACTTTCTCAGGTCCTAAGTGGGTTAGAGGTCGAAGATTGGGGAAGGTAATTTGGCCAACTGGAAGACCATGGAAAGGCCTCAGCAGGGTTGTGGTTCCAGAAGAGCATTTGAGGAAAAATTCAATTGAGCAGAGAAAAGGGGGGAATTTAGCTTACGTGAAGGAAGGAGGCCACTCAGCAGTTATTGGAATACCTGAGATGAACCTTACGTAGAACACCCAGAAGCTCTTTCCTACACCTCCATGGGGACCCTACTCCGTGAGAAGACAGGCTCACAGGGCAAGAACAGCATTATTATGATAAGCATGTACTGTATTTCCCCCTTCCTGTTGTAGTTGGCTTTGTGCTAGAATACCTTGAGGAATTTGGCTTTTAGTTGCGAATAGTTTCTCTCTAAGGCTAGCAAAGTGGAAGACAATACATTACTAGGTTTAAACTTCCCTTTGTTCTGCAAAGGCAACAGGGGTTGGAAAGGCTTAGCTTTGAAATGAATGGTAAACACATTCTGGAAAATGGAAAGGGTTGAGAGGCTATGAATCTGAAAGTCATAAACGTTCAGGGGACTCTGTGTGTATGTGTGCATGTGAATGTGCGTGCATGCACACATGTGTGTGTACACTTGTGATTCTGCTCGACTTCTTTCTTCTTTTTTGAGAAGCCTTTTTTTTTTAAGCTTTAGAACACAGGAACAGGAGGGACACACCCAACAGCGGAGGAAGCAGGAAACATCTACTCTAAAACTGAAGAACAGAAACATGAAAACTGAGAGAATCTTTTGTATATTTTTGTGTAGTTTGTTCCCACTAAACTTTCCTGAAAACATTCACACTTTGTCTGTGTGTGATTGGGAATGGAGGTGCTTGGATCTCTTTGTGCAATGAATCCAGTGTGATTTAAGCAGTTTCATTGCTGCAAACTTACTGATTGCTTTGGAGAATATTTCTTCTCTGGATCACATTTCAGAAGCATTAGGAGCTGAGTCCCACGGGGCAGCAGTGGGTCAGTTACAGGAGTAATGAAACCTCAAGCTGGAGGAAGGTCTGTAAAGAAAGAAAAACTGGCTGGGCTGGACAAAGGTCAATTTGAATTAAGCTATCAATGATAGTGTTTACAACTTAAAAAAAAAAAAGTAGACTTGAGGCATGTGAAAAGTACAAGCCGTCCTTGTTTTTCATAATTTATATGGTTCAGTTCAGTTCAGTCAGTCATGTCGACTATTTGCGACCCCATGAACCACAGCACGCCAGGCCTCCCTGTCCATCACCAACTCCCGGAGTCCACCCAAACCCATGTCCATTGAGTCGGTGATGCCATCCAACCATCTCATCCTCTGTCGTCCCCTTCTCCTCCTGCCTTCAATCTTTCCCAGCATCAGGGTCTTTTCCAATGAGTCAGCTCTTCACATCAGGTGGCCAAAGTAATGGAGTTTGAACTTCAACATCAGTCCTTCCAATGAACACCCAGGACTGATCTCCTTTAGGATGGACTGATTGATCTCCTTGCAGTCCAAGGGACTCTCAAAAGTCTTCTCTAACACTACAGTTCAAAAGCATCAATTCTCTGGTGGTCAGCTTTCTTTATAGTCCAACTCTCACATCCATACATGACTACTGGAAAAACCATAGCCTTGACTAGACAGACCTTTGACAAAGTAATATCTCTGCTTTTTAATATGCTGTCTAGGTTGGTCATAACTTTCCTTCCAAGGAGTAAGTGTCTTTTAATTTCATGGCTGCAATCACTATCTGCAGTGATTTTGGAGCCCAGAAAAATAAAGTCAGCCACTGTGTCCACTGTTTCCCCATCTATTTGCCATGAAGTGATGGGACTGGATATATTATGAGATGGCTGGATGGCATTACCGACTCGATGGACATGACTTTGAGTGAACTCCGGGAGTTGGTGATGGACAGGGAGGCCTGGTGTGCTGTGATTCATGGGATCGGACACGACTGAGCAACTGAACTGAACTGAAAAGTAAATGAGCTACTTGCTATAATATTTACGTATCTCTAGTGGGGATGTGCATGCATGCTAAGTCGCTTCAGTTGTATCCACTCTTTGCAACTCCATGGACTATATAGCCCATCAGGCTCCTCTGTCCACAGGATTCTCTAGGCAAGAATACTGGAGTGGGTTGCCATGCCCTCCTTCAGGGGATCTTCCCAACCTGCAGATCAAACCTGCATCTGTCTGTGTCTCCTGCATTGCAGGCGGGTTACCTGGGAAGCCCCTAGTGGGAATGCTATGTTCTAACTCTCTAACAAGCCAAGTGCTCTGCAGTAGGGAGGGTGAGTAGCATTCAGCTTTCAGGAAAAAGCTTAGATCTCTTTCAGGAAAGTGAAACCTAGATAGAAAATAGAAACTGTCCATGGGGAAACTTGTGTTTTTCTCCCTGGGCTTTGTTTGGGGAATACATTCAAAATAATGCAGATGTGTTCAGGGAACTACTCATTGTTAGGGAAAGATTTTTCTGCCCATTTTGGGTTCTTTTCTCAGAAAATCGTTGAGCCCTGTGACTGTGTTTGCAAACACTGATATGTACTCGGACACATCCAATTTAATGATAAATTGCATTAGACTTTCCAAGATTTAGAATATCTGGAAGAGCAGATTAATTACATCTAGTTTTCCTCATTTTATTGCTTTATGGTATATGTATTTTTATCCACAGAGCAGGAAACAACCATATTTTCAGAGCTTGAAGTGTCTAAAGATCATTTGGATCTAGGAGGTGTAGGGGAGAGAGCTACAGCACCCCCAACCCCAGGCCAGAAAGTCTTACTTGGGAGGTAAGATGTAAACTGAGTCCACTGAGTTAAACTAAGGATGTGGAGGGTGGTTGGTAGTGAAAGAAAGAGCTGGGAAGGACCATGGAAGTCTACTGAAGGGAGGAATGCAATGTCAGTGTCCTTCGCCACGAGGGCATTTATTTCCTGGGCCACTGACTCCTTGGGAGGATGGAGATGGGGACGGTCAGGGGGTGCTTTTTTTCATTCATTTTTGAAGCCCCAGTACCTGACACACAATAAGTATGTGATGGGCAACAAATGCTGCATGGATTAGTGAATAAATGAATGATCACTTCTAATAAGGCATCATGGTTATCTGTGTTTATGTGTCTGTTTTACTCATCTGTCTCAATAATTCTGTGCTGAGTATTGATGGAATCATCTTGAGTTACATAGCTTAGCAAGGAGGTAGGTTGGGCACTTAAGAGCCAGTGTTCTCACTCCTAGCTCAGTTTTCACATCCCTAACAACACATTGCTTCTTTAATGCTACCCCATTAAAACAAAATGCTCATAATAACTTGCTCCTCCTCTGAGTGCTTCTCAGAAGCTCACAAACCATGTTTTTTTTCTGACAATCCAGTTTCATTTCTTTTTAGTCATTCCTTTTATTAGTAAGCAACATTTTTTTTTTAAGCAGTGAGTTTCAATATTCAAAACTACCACCTTGTATTTTAGGTAACTATGCATTAAAATAGCACCAAAAAAAGTGGGTCCTTTTGAATTTGTCTTCATTCTTAATGTCGAACCTGTTACTATAATGTCTCAGTGATAGTAGGTGCCGTCTGAAGAAGAGTTCAGGGTACTTACCAGTATATAACTTTACCTCTAGATTCTTAATGATCAAAGCACAATGTATTAAAATTAAAACTTTCAGAAAAATTTGCCCAGAATTCAAACAAAACTAACAAGCATTAGTATCTATTTTGAATTAGATTTATGGTTTTGGGCAGACTATAATAAGTTTTCAAAAGAATGACACATTTTACTATTTCAGCACTATGTTCTATAGTTTTAGATGATTTCAAGGAAATTTAATACTTGCGAATATGCATAGAGGTTATACAGAGAACTCAACTAATGGAAAAATCATAGTTTACAATATTACATGAGCCCCAAATGAACTTATCTGTAATGTATAAGAGTTCAAACTTGGGAGACAGATAAATTTGACTTTTAGTCCTCACTGTGTGAATTCCTAGCCATATGATCCTCGGCAAGTGGTTTATCCTTTATGTTTTTGTTTCCGCAATTCTAACATAGGAGTATTCCTGGTTGCTCAAATGGTAAAGAGTCTACCTACAATGCAGGAGACCCGGGTCCAATCCTTGTGTCGGGAAGATCTCCTGGAGAAGAAAATGGCAACCTACTCCAGTGTTCTTGACTGGAGAATTCCGTGGACAAAGGAGCCTGGCGGGCTACAGTCCGTGGAGTCACAAAGAGTCTTATCTAGCAGAATTAATGAACATAACTTCCTCAATCACTCAATGAATGGCAGCTATTAATATAACATTCATAGTAAGAATATCAATCCCTAATGTATCAGTCGAGGTTTCTTAAAATATATATATTATTTATTTAAAATTCTGACCACACCATGGGACATGCAGGATCTTAGTTTCCCACCCAGGGATTGAACCCAGGTCCCCTGCATTGGGAGTGTAGAGTCTTAACCATTGGACCACCAGGAAAAGTCTCCCAACTGAGGTTTTTATTTACAAGGAAAAGAAACTATTTCTGGCTATTTTAAAATTAGAAACAAAAAATGAAATAAAATTAGAAACAGGCCAGTGGTTAAAACTCTGTGCTTCCAATACAGGGGGTGCAAGTTCAATTTCTGGTGGGGAAATTAAGACACCACATGCTGCCCAGTGTGGCTGAAAAATAAAAACATAGAATAAATAAAAGCAGAAACAGTATTTTTGACTAGGAAGCTGAATTTGCTGGGGGGCTGGCAAACCTTACTTGAAAACTACTTGGTCAGAACACAATTAAAGCCATGAATTGGTTTTATGAGAAAAGCACAGCCCTTGCACGGTGCACACCACTCCACACTGTGGCTGCCGCATGCTGTTCAGTTCAGTTCAGTCGCTCAGTCGTGTCCGACTCTTTGCGACCCCATGAATCGCAGCACGCCAGGCCTCTCTGTCCATCACCAGCTCCCGGAGTTCACTCAAACTCACGTCCATCGAATCAGTGATGCCATCCAGCCATCTCATCCTCTGTCGTCCCCTTCTCCTCCTGCCCCCAATCCCTCCCATCAGCAGAGTCTTTTCCAATGAGTCAACTCTTCACATGAGGTGGCCAAAGTACTGGAGTTCCAGCTTTAGCGTCATTCCTTCCAAAGAAATCCCAGGGCTGATCTCCTTCAGAATGGACTGGTTGGATCTCCTTGCAGTCCAAGGGACTCAAGAGTCTTCTCCAACACCACAGTTCAAAAGCATCAATTCTTCGGCACTCAGCCTTCTTCACAGTCCAACTCTCACATCCATACATGACCACTGGAAAAATCATAGCCTTGACTAGACGGACCTTTGTTGGCAAAGTAATGTCTCTGTTTTTAAATATGCTATCTAGGTTGGTCATAACTTTCCTTCCAAGGAGTAAGCGTCTTTTAATTTCATGGCTGCAGTCACCATCTGCAGTGATTTTGGAGCCCAGAAAAATAAAGTCTGACACTGTTTTCACTGTTTCCCCATCTATTTCCCCTGAAGTGATGGGACCAGATGCCATGATCTTCGTTTTCTGAATGTTGAGCTTTAAGCCAACTTTTTCACTCTCCTCTTTCACTTTCATCAAGAGGCTTTTTAGTTCCTCTTCCCTTTCTGCCATAAGGGTGGTGTCATCTGCATATCTGAGGTTATTGTTATTTCTCCTGACAATCTTGATTCCAGCTTGTGTTTCTTCCAGTCCAGCGTTTCTCATGATGTACTCTGCATAGAAGTTAATTAAGCAGGGTGACAATATACAGGCTTGACGTACTCCTTTTCCTATTTGGAACAGTCTGTTGTTCCATGTCCAGTTCTAACTGTTGCTTCCTGACCTGCATACAGATTTCTCAAGAGGCAGGTCAAGAGGTCTGGTATTCCCATCTCTTTCAGAATTTTCCACAGTTTATTGTGACCCACACAGTCAAAGGCTTTGGCATAGTCAAACAAGCAGAAATAGATGTTTTTCTGGAACTCTTGCTTTTTCCATGATCCAGCAGATATTGGCAATTTGATCTCTGGTTCCTCTGCCTTTTCTACAACCAGCTTGAACATCTGGAAGTTCACAGTTCATGTATTGCTGAAGCCTGGCTTGGAGAATTTTGAGCATTACTTTACTAGCATGTGAGATGAGTGCAAATGTGCGGTAGTTTGAGCATTCTTTGGCATTGCCTTTCTTTGGGATTGGAATGAAAACTGACCTTTTCCAGTCCTGTGGCCACTGCTGAGTTTTCCAAATTTGCTGGCATATAGAGTGCAGCACTTTCACAGCATCGTATTTCAGGATTTGAAATAGCTCAACTGGAATTCCATCACCTCCACTAGCTTTGTTCGTAGTGATGCTTTCTAAGGCCCACTTGACTTCACATTCCAGGATGTCTGGCTCTAGGTGAGTGATCACACCATCATGATTATCTGGGTCATGAAGATCTTTTTTGTACAGTTCTTCTGTGTATTCTTGCCACGTCTTCTTAATATCTTCTGCTTCTGTTAGGTCCATACCATTTCTGTCCTTTATCGAGCCCATCTTTGCATGAAATGTTCCCTTGGTATCTCTAATTTTCTTGAAGAGATCTCTAGTCTTTCCCATTCTGTTGTTTTCCTCTATTTCTTTGCACTGATCACTGAAGAAGGCTTTCTTATCTCTTCTTGCTATTCTTTGGAACTCTACATTCAGATGCTTATATCTTTCCTTTTCTCCTTTGCTTTTCGTTTCTCTTCTTTTCACAGCTATTTGTAAGGCCTCCCCAGACAGCCATTTTGCTTTTTTGCATTTCTTTTCCATGGAGATGGTCTTGATTCCTTCCCCCTGTACAATGTCACAAACCTCAGTCCATAGTTCATCAGGCACTCTATCTATCAGATCTAGGCCCTTAAATCTATTTCTCACTTCCACTGTATAATCATAAGGGATTTGATTTAGGTCAGACCTGAATGGTCTAGTGGTTTTCCCTACTTTCTTCAATTTAATGACTGACTGGTCACATGGGTGCCTCTCAGGGGCCTAGGAGACTGGAACAAGTTGTTTGCCACTGGCAGTCACACCTTCCACTGGAGATGTGCTGTCTGTCACTTAGGTTTATATGATGGGAAATTCTCCAAACATAGGAAGGGAGAGAGAGGGTGGATGGCCAAAAATATGCAAGTACATCTCGCACATCCCGGGAAGCAACACGTTTGGGAAACCAGTTTGACACTTCTCTTTTTCACGTGCCACATGCCCAAATCATTAGCAAATCTTTCAGCCTCATCTTCAGAATCTATGTAAAATCTGACCACCCCTCTTCAGCTCCACCATTACCAGCATAGATCAAGCCCTTATCTCCTGCCTGGATTACTGATTCAGCCTCCTGGCTGGTCTGTTGGTTTCTACATTTGGCCCCTTACAGTTTATTTCCAACCTAGAAGTCAAAGAAGTTCTCTTTAAAAATATTGTTGTTTAATCGGTAAGTCGTGTCCAACTCTTTTGCAACCCCCGGACTGTGGCCCACCAGGCTCCTCTCTCCCTGGGATTTCCCAGGGAAGAATACTGGAGTGGGTTGCCATTTTCTTCTCTAGAGGATCTTCCTGACCCAGCGATTGAAACCAAGTCTCCTGAATGGGAAAGCGGATTCTTTACCGCTGAGTCACCATGATCAGACCTCAAATCCTGTTTGAGTCCACTTATCCGAGGTACCTAGAATAGTCAAATTTATACAGGTAGATGCCAGCGGCTGGAGGTGAGGTGTGAGGAGGGGGAAGGGTGACTTGGGGTTTGATGGGGACACACTTTCAGTTTAGGAAAGTGAACGATTCAGATGGATGATGGTGAGAGGTGCCCAACAATGTGAATGTACTTGGTGCCTCTGAACTATACAGTGAAATATGGTTGAAATAGTATGCTTTATATTGTGTGACTTTTACCACAATAAAAAGCATTAAAAATATGTCAGACAGCCCCATCCAAATAAATAAAAATACATCAGACCTTATCACCCCTGTGCTCAAAGTCCTCCGATATGTCTTACTACCTTCAGTGCAAAAGCCAGAGTTATGACAGTGACCTACGATACCCTTTACAGTATTCCTTCTCTCCCCCGTTTGTCTCTGTTCACATCCTCAGTTACTGTCACAATGCCATCCATGCTTAGAACTCAGGATCTTTGTCCTTATTTTTCCCCCTGCCAGGATCATTTGTCTCACAGATCATTACAACTTGCTCCTTCACTTCCTTCAGTTTTCTGCTCAAATATCACCTTATCAGAAAATGTCCTCTGACCACTCTATAAAATTATGACCCTCTAGCCCCTGGGACTCCACATTCTTTGAAACTCTTCTCCATAGCACATTTATGTCCAACCAGACATTCTGTATGCATGTTAGTCGCTCAGTCGAGTCTGATTCTTTGCAGCCCATGGATCGTAACCTGCCAGCCTCCTTTGTCCATGGAATTCTCCAGCCAAGAATGGAGTGGGGTGGCATTTCCGATCCAGGGGATCTTCCCAACCCAGGAACTGAACCCGTGTCCCCTTCATCTCCTTCATTAGAGGTGGATTCTTTACCTATGAGTCACCTGGAAAGTCCCATTCATGTTTATATACGAGCAAAATCAGCAGAATCCTGTTTTCCCATTTTGTTCAGTTGAGTGAAAATCATGAAAACCCAGGAAGGAGAAATTTTTATCTAAGCAGTCAGTGATTAGAAAATTTGATCCTTCTGTGCTGTTCAGGAACCTGGTATTTGTGCTGTAATTGAATCAGAATGCACAGGGTAATTAAGAACAAAATGAAAAAGGGTTTGTGCTATTTCACAATGAGCTTGATGTGGAGGCAAACAGCAACATTCCAAGCACAACTAAGTGCTTAGTATAAGCAATACCAGTCCATTTAAAAATCCTGTAATATACTCAGTTCTTTATTGAGTCATGGGCTTTGTTACCATGGAAATGCAGTTGACCACAACCTGAAGTGTCTCTTAAGTGAGAAAACACTGAGCGGGAAGAGGAGGAAGTTATCATTCTTGTGGTGACACTTAAGAACCAACTACATGACACTCCTGAAAAAGAATAAAGTGAGGTGGTTTGCTCAACAGGATCTCAAAACATACTAGGACTAGAAAATGAAGACAGTACAATAATAGCAGGGGTGGGGGCAGAAATTAACCAACAGAACAGACTAGAAAATCCAAGAACAGGAAATTCTGTGGTGGTGCAGAGGTTAGGACTCTGCACTTTCAATGCAGAGGGCCGGGGTTCAATCCTTGGTCAGCGAACTAAGATCCTGCGTGCTGTGTGGTGCGGAAAACAGGGCAAAAGAAAATCCAAGAATAGAAGCATGCATTTACAGAAATTTGATATGTGGTAAAAGTTACACAGTTATAGCATGGAAAAGCTGGACTACTGTTCAATAAATGATGCTCAGATACTTAATTATTCATTAAAAAAATTGGATCCCTTTTCAGTATCATGGGTAGAAATCAACTCCACACAAATTAAAGACTCAAATTTTTTAATGGAAAAATTTTAAACTTGAAGAATAAAATTTGAGGAAACTTTGGTAGTAGAGAAAGTCTTCTTTCTTTTTTCCTATTTGGCATGTAGGATCTTAGTTACCCAACCAGGGGAATAGAAGAACCTGTCCCCTGCAGTGAAAGCACAGACTCCTAACCACTGGACAGCTAGTGAATTCCCAGAAATTTTTAAGAGACAACTGTAATGGAGATGATTGACAAATTTAATCACATTAAGATCAAGTACTACTGTTCATTAAAAGATCACAGAAAGAGTAAATATAAACCATGAACTAAGGAAAGATATTATAACACATATAACCAACCAAAAGTTAATAGCCATGATATAAAGAACTTCTAAGAATCAATAGGATAAAAATAAATAAAATAAACCTATAGAAAAGGAAGCCCCAAGCATGAACAGGCATTTCACAGAAGAGGAAACACAGTTAGTAAGTAAACATATGGAAAGATGCTCAATATCACTTATAAGGAGGCAATTGCAAATTATAACCACAGTGAAACACTATTTCACATCCACCAGAATGACAATTTTTTTAAAGTAAAAAACACTCCTAAGTGTTGATAAAGAAGTAGAACAATAATAAGTCTTCTACCTGCTAGGAAACAATCTGGTGTCATTAGGTAAATTTGTAAACATACACACTCTCTTTGACACTTGACATGTATCCTGTGCAGTATATCCATTGCATAAGAACATCAGAATACACACACAAATGTTTACAGAAGCCTGATTCAATGAAGGCAAAAACCGAAAATAAATAAATAAAAAGACAAAAACAGCAAACAAGAAACCCAAATCCTGGAAATAATTAAAATGTCCATGGATAGGAGAATGGAAAAATTGTTGTGTATTCATTTCAAGAAATGCTATATAGCAGTTAAAAAAACAAATGAAATACAGCTATATGCATTAACATTATTGAATCTCATAAATATGTTGAGCCAAAAAAAGTTGCAGAAGAGTGTATAAATGTATATGCAATTTGTGATTTTTCCCAGTATCAAAGGCCTTGATGCTGGGAAAGATTGAAGGCAGGAGAAGAAGTGGATGACAGAGGATGAGATGGTTAGATTGCATCACCAACTCAATGGACATGAGTTTGAGCGCACTCGGGGAGATGGTGAAGGACAGGTAAGAGAAGCCTGGAGTGCTACAGTCCATGGGGTTGCAAAGAGTCAGACATGACTGAGCGACTGAACAAAATTTATGTTTAATCTTTGTCTACTGTTCCTGGCACATAGTCCCCCAAACCCTGGAATTTCTTAAGTGATAAGAGTAATAAAGGTGTTTTTGGTTATTTATAATTAGCCTCTTTCAACTACAAGTGTGTTTATGTTAACGAGGGGATTTTTGGAAAGCCTCTAAGGATGGGGCTGGTTGACAACGAAACCAACCTGGATTAGAGAGTTGGAACTTTCAGTCTTCCACTGTACCTCCCAAGATGGCAGAGGAGTTGAAAGCTGACCAGTCACCAATGGCCAAAGATTTATTTAATCAATCTTGCCTACATATGAAACCTCCATAAAAATGCAAAAGTCTTGGAGAGCTTCTGTGTTGATGAACACAGAAGAGTTTCGAGAGAGCAGAAGCCCAAAGAGCAGAGTAGCTCTGTGCTCTTTCTCCACACCTCATACTTTGCGTCTCTTCATCTAATTCTACCTGATTTGTAACTTTATTTAATTCTTTCAAAAAACATTTATTCATTTATTTGACTATGCTGAGTCTTAGCTGCCCCACATGGGATCTAGTTCCCTGTTGTTTTTCAGTCACTCAATCACTTCTGACTCTTTGTAACCCCGTGGACTGCAGCACGTTAGGCTTCCCTATCCTTCACCATCTCCCGGAGCTTGCTCAAACTCATGTCCTTTGAGTCGGTGATGCCCTAGTTCCCTGACCAGGGGTCAAACCCGGATCCCTGGAATTGGGAGCGCAGAGTCTTAGCCACTGGACCACCAGGGAAGACCCTATTTAATTCCTTTTTAAAAGAAAGAATCTTTATTTACTTATTTACTTATTTATTTATTTTTGGCTGTGTTGGGTCTTAGCTACAGCATGCAGGCTGAGTATCTGCATCATTCAGGATCTCAGTTCCTTGACCAGAGAAGGCATTGGTGTCCCTTGCATTGGAAGGCAGATTACTAACCGCTGGACCACCAGGGACGTTCCCTGATTTGTACCTTTTATAATAAAGGTGTAAAGTAGTCAGTAAACTGTGTTCCTGAGTTCTCTGAGCTGCTCTAACAGATTAACTGAAACTGCAGTGGGGGTCACAGGACCCTCAGATTTAGAGCCCTTGGGTTAGAAGCACAGATAACAACCTACACCTCTGATTGGGCATCTGAAGTCAGGAAGGGGGACAGTCTCATAGGACCGAACCCTTAACCTGTGGTATCTGACATTTTCTCTAGGCAGATAGTGTCAGAATTGAACTAAACTGTAGGATGCCCACAAGGTGTCACAGATTGTTTCATGCATGCAAAACCTATATATCTGGTGTCACAAGTGAAGTAGAGTTGTGGTAGACTATTGAGAGCAGAGGACACGCACAGCAGGAGTGTATGGTTTTTCTTTTATGGTAAATAAATTCAAAACAGAAAACCTAAGGGATTTCCCTTGTGGCTCAGTGGTTAAGACTACATTGCTTCCAATGCAGGGGCTGTGAGTTTAATCCCTGCCTGCGAAACTAGCTGTGTGGTACGGCCAAAAAAAATTTTTTTTAATTTAAAAGCCAAATAACCTATTATAAACAGAAAGAAAAAGTACACATTTCAGATCAGAGAGATTACCTCATAGTAGTCAGTCAGTTCAGTCACTCAGTCGTGTCTGACTCTTTGCGACCCCATGCACTGCAGCACGCCAGGTTTCCCATCACCAACTCCCCGAGCTTGCTCAAACTCATGTCCATAGAGTTGGTAATGCCATCCAATCATCTCATCCTCATAGTAGAGAGATGACATTTTGGGAGGGCTACACCAGGCCTCCAGAAGGTCAGGAAAGCACTTTTTCTTAAGTTGGGTGGTGGCTACACATGCTGTTTGTCTTTTAACAGACAATTAGATTATACGTACTCTTTTGAATGTATGAAATAAATATAAAGATGTAAGAACAGATTGAACAAGAAAATGTAAAGTCCTTGTAGAAATACTGGCAATTCAAGATCTTAATAAATGGTCAGTATCATTTTTCATATATAAAGAAAAAATTCAACTGCATGATTTTTATTTATTTACTTATTTATTTTTGAGCCAAGTCACCCACTTGTGGGATCTTAGTACCCTGACCAGAGATTGAATGCAGGCCCCCAGCATTGGGAGTTTGGAGTCACAACCATTGGACTGCTACGGAAATCCCTCAACTGCATGGATTTTTGAAGAAAAAAGAATCTGTCTTACAACCAAAATGTGAAAACACCAGCAGTTAATTTAAATTTTTTAAGATGCTTTATTCAAAGTTAGTTCCTTTAAATAACATGGAAATTAGAGGTAATACATCAGGAGAAAGTTGGCAAAGGCCCATGTGACTGGAAGTATATTATGAGATATTAACATATTTTAATATGCTAAATTAAAGTCTTTGTGTGGATCACAACAAACTGTGGACAATTCTTAGAGATCAGAATACTAGACCACCTGACCTGCTTCCTGAGAAATCTGTATGCAGGTCAAGAAGCAACAACTAGAACTGGAAATGTAACAACAGACTGGTTCCAAATTGGGAAAGGTGTACGTCAAGGCTGTATATTGTCACCCTGCTTATTTAACTTATATGCAAAGTACATGATGCGAAATGCCGGGCTGGATGAAGCATAAGCCGGAATCAAGATTTCTGGGGGAAATATCAATAATCTCAGATATGCAGATGACACCGTTACGGCAGAAAGAGAAGAACTAAAGATCCTCTTGATGAAAGTAAAAGGGAGAGTGAAAAGGTTGGCTTAAAACTCAACATTCAGAAAACTAACATCATGGCATCTGGTCCCATCACTTCAGGGGAAATAGATGGGAAAGCAATGGAAACAGTGAGAGATTATTTTCTTGGGCTCCAAAATCACTGCAGCTGGTGACTGCAGCCATGAAATTAAAAGATGCTTGCTCCTTGGAAGAAAAGCTATGATCAACCTAGACAGCATATTAAAAAGCAGAGATATTACTTTGCCAACAAAGGTCCATCTAGTCAAAGCTATGGTTTTTCCAGTAGTCATATATGGTTGTGAAACCTGGACCATAAAGAAAGCTGAATGCTGAAGAATTGATGCTTTTGAACTGTGGTGTTGGAGAAGACTCTTAAGAATCCCTTGGACTGCAAGGAGATCCCACCAGTCCATCCTAAAGGAAATCAGTCCTGAATATTCATTGGAAGGACTGACGTTGAAGCTGAAATTCCAATACTTTGGCCACCTGATGTGAAGAGCTGACTCATCTGAAAAGACCCTGATGCTGGGAAAGATTGAAGGCGGGAGGAGAAGGGGACAACAGAGGATGAAATGGTTGGATGGCATCACCGACTTGATGGACCTGAGTTTGAGTAAGCTCTGGGAGCTGGTGATGGACAGGGAAGCCTGGTGTGCTGCAGTCCATGGGGTCACAGAGTCAGATATGATTGAGCGACTGAACTGACAGAACATATTTTAACTTTTTTTTTTTCTTTGATTTTCCCTCAGCCAAACACAACCAACCCCCTATACCAATTCAAGAAAATGGCAGACTCTATGCTTTCTTGCCCCAGGAGAACTTTGTCCCAGGCTACCACTTTGGTAGCCTCCAAAGAACCATGCTTCCCGTATTCCTGTTTCTCCTTTTCATCAATCCAGGACGGTCCTGTGACCTGACTTAACCCACAGAGTGTGGCAGAAGGAATGTTGTTTCAAGTCCCAACTTAAGGTCTACAGGCTTCCACTTTTATTCTCCAGGGGAAGTTAGCCCTCAGGTAAGAAGTATTCCCACCTCTTTGTGAGAATCCCAACCTTAACTGAGAGGCGAGGTACAGAAAAGAGATCTTAGAGGTGCTGGCCAGCAAACAGCACCAAGTTGATAGCCCATGTGAGGAAGGCATTTGAAAGTGACTCCCCTAAGAACTGCCTAGACTGATACACCACGTGAACCTCGTTCCGCCAAGCCCTGCCCAAGTGGCATGAGCCAAATGAAGAAAATGATTGTTGTTTTAAACCACTGGGTTTGGAGCTAATTTGTGGTACAGCAATTGATAACTGAAACAGGGTGTAGAGTAGAAAAGATGCTTTCCCTCTGGGACTTTCCCCCCTAAAAACTGACGTTCTTAGGAGAATGCAGAGAGTTTTGGAGAGGGGATACAGAAAAGCACTTTGGAGGTGAGAAAAGGACTTTGAGGCATTCATACAGTACCTTGAAGAATGATGAAGAGGGAAGTTTCTCCAGATGCACAAGATTCCGTTTAGGCTGGTTAAGAAGAAATGGTCTTCCCTACCCTCCTAAATACATAAGCGGTCCATCTAGGGAGTTAGGATTAAAAGAGGCCTTGCAAGTGGTTCCCACATCCCAAGTGGTATAAAAGCAACAGTAAATCACTGGATCTAAAGAGGGTATATAGACAAGGGAGAGCCTCTAAGCTCACCACTCAGAGCCTGGAACTTGTTAAAACTGGAACCAGAGCTCCTAAATATTTGCTACCAGTTCCATAGATGGGGTCTCAGAGTCATATGTTACAGAAAGTGCAGAAATACAGCTGGCAAAGTCTAAACTCAAGTCACTAACACTGTCTTTACCTTTCCAGAAAGAAACACACTTACAAACTAAATTTGAGAAGATAGGAGTAGTTAAGAACTCACTTTCCTTGCCCTTTATTTTTTAGGTGTTTTCATTTTGGAGGAATTTAGTCTCATCAGCAAATCCTAACAAGATTACTCCCTTCTTCTTTCTGCCAATTTGTAATATTTTATCAAATTGTATTTGTAATATTTTATCAAATTGGCTTCATCACAGTACACACATATCAGTGCTAGCTTCCAGATTAACAGTGAATTCTGTAAACTTCCCTCTGTTATGGGAAGGGACTACTCAGGAGCTTGAACATGTGACTAGCTTTGGCCAATGACACCAGAAAACATGATGCGTGCTGAACTTTGACAGGCACTTGCATATTGGAGCTTTTTCTTTTGAGGTTCTGTGACAGCTTAAGTGGGAAACCAATCGATGCTATTAGAGATGTCTATGGAGGAATGTGAGATCCACTTCTTAACAGGCTCGGGCTAACTGCCAGCCATGTGAGTGAGACCATCATGGACCATCCAGCCCCAGTCAAGCTGCCAGTGACTGCTGCTTGTCATATACAGTGAATTCAACAGAATTGCCCAGTTAAGCTTAGCCCAAGTTACAGAATCATGAGCAAGTAAATGGTTCCTATTTGAAGATCATGGCATCCAATCCCATCATTTCATGGCAAATAGAAAAAGTGGAGGCAGTGATAGATTTTATTTTCTTGGGCTCCAAAATCACTGTGAATGGTAACTGCAGCCATGAAATTAAAACACGCTTGTTTCTTGGAAGGAAAGCTTTGACAAACTTAGACAGCATATTAAAAAGCAAAGACATCATTTTGCTGACAAAGATCTGTATAGTTCAAAGCTGTTTTCTGGTAGTCATGTATGGATGTGGGAGTTGGACCATAAAGAAGGCTGAGTGGCAAAGAATTGATGCCTTCGAGTTGTGGTGCTGGAGAAGACTCTTGAGAGTCCCTTGAACAGCAAGAAGATCCAACCAGTCACTCCTAAAGGAAATCAGTCCTGAATATTTATTAGAAGGACTGATGCTGAAGCTCCAATACTTTGGCCACGTGATGTGAAGGGCTGACTCATTGGAAAAGACCCTGATGCTGGGAAAGACTGAAGGCAAAAGAAGAGGGCGGCAGTGGATGAGATGATTAGATAACATCACCGACTCAGTGGATGTGAATCTGAGCAACCTCTGGGAGATAGTGAAGGACAGGGAAGCCTAGCTTGTTGCAGTCCATGGGGGTCACAGAGTTGGACATGACTTAGCCACTAAACAACAACAACATCTGAAACTATTTACTGACCACTGTTCACCATATCTACAATATAGTTAGCAATATATAGTTGGACAACATTCTGATTACTACAAAGTTACTGTTTTTCCTGATTTCTGCTGTAACACATATACTGAAAAGAAGGAGCCTACATGTAAGGAATGGTTGGGTAAAGAAAAAACATACAGATCACTAGTCAAGATTGCAAACATTTGTCATTCATTTATACTACTGTATCCTAAACATCAACATCTCTAATCATCTGGTTAGTTTCACCAGCTAAGAGACAGTCCATGCATGACTCACGATCTTTTATTTATTATGACATAAGGATTTCAAATTTTCATGAAGGAATGGTTCTCTAGAAGGAACTTTAAATGCCCATTAAAGCCTTGTGTGGCTAATTAAACACACCAGCATTTGTCTTGTTGGGCTTCCCAGATGGTGCAGTGGTAAAGCATCTGCTTGCCAATGCAGGAGACAAGACAAGTGAGTTCCATCCCTGGGACAGGAAGATTGGCTGGACAAGGAAATGGCAATCCACTCCATTATTCCTGCTTGGAGAATCGCATGGACAAAGGAGCCTGGCAGGCTACAGTCCATGGGGTCACAGAGAGTCAGACAACTGAGCACACACACATTTGTTTTCTTTCTCAGCAGTGGGGAGGTTGTTGGTAGTGATGCAATTTTTCCTTTCAGGGCTTGCTGCAAGTAAACTGTTGCATTTATATGGCCATAGATATAGATAGGAATTCTGATAAATTGTGTACATTAAATTACCCAATTTAAATTATTTGTATTTAAATCAACCAATTCATTACAGGATCATCGCTTTGATTTGAAAGGTTATGGCTTCAGGAAAATTTTCAGTTTAGCTTGAGGTGATCTGTTTCCTAGGTTTCTCAGGATGGTGGCATCCTGAAACAACACGGACTTACTCATGGTTGTGAAAAAAAATTACCTTTTTTGTTTTGGTGAATGTGAAAAAAAAAAATACCCCAAACTCAAACAACAAACATTTGTCTACAGGCAGAAACAAATCCAGAATGGTCATTGGGCATTATAGGTTAAGCATAATAAACATACACTCTGATTGAGTAACAACTATGGGAATTTTCTGTAACATTAAAAAAAAAGCTGTTCTCTAATGCAGAGGAAATAATATACCATGGTATCAAATGTTCTTTTCTCATAAACGAAGTTTTTATTTGTTCAGTGTAACCAGTACTATTGATGGGGGAAAAAAACAAAAAATAATAATTCTTCTAATACCACTCAAAATGAACATATCAACTTGATTTTCATTAGAATATTTTTCATACTAATAAGTCACAAACCAAGACCCAGATTTTTGTACGTATGGGTGAAGGTGCTAAGTTGCTTCTGACATTCGATTCACTCCAGTATTCTTGCCTAGAGAACTCCATGGACAGAGGAGCATGGTGGGCCACAGTCTATGGGGATGCAAACTATGGGACACGACTGAGCACACACACACACACATTAAGATGAAAAACTTTGTTTTTTTCGTCATTTAAATCAAACACCACTATGTAATGGCCTCTAATGAAAAGTTCAGTTGACTTTGAAAGCTAAAACAGAAGAGGTCAAAGAAAGCCCACAGGAGTTGAGGTTACTTTGTTCTTAGCCTTCTCCAGTATCTCTTCAGGAACATGAATGGCATCTGACCACAACACTCCTCTTCCCAATTTATCTTCCACCGTCTACTGCTCCATTCTCCCCACATGAACCCTATTATTTATGCCCCTCACAAACACATGCCCTGACACTTTTGTTCCAACTGCGTGTTCCATCTTTACTACCTTATACGTCTAGCCAAACATACAACACACACACACACACACACACACACACACACCCCTACACCCACACCCCTACGATTTTGGAGGGTCTTTATTTGGACAAGCATATCTATGCTTCTGACGTACACTAAAGATGGGTCGATCCACGTAATTAACCACGAGGGTTTGGCAAATCCAGTAAAACAGAAAATATACTTTATTACCCGAACTTTCGAAGAATCAAAAAAATCCCCCAATCTTAGTGGATTTGTTATTGTAAAACACAAATTATTGCCTAAACATTTTTAAGACCTTATGACTAAACCTAGTCCTCCAACAATGACTTTTATTTGTCGTTGAGTTAGGGTACTACAGACCAGGATTAAGATATTTAATGAAGCTCAATAAAGGCTTTCATAGGAAGCGTAGTCTATGTGAAGCCCTTTGCGAACACTATTTAACTTATTTCTGACAACTCTATAGCACAGGCGTTTCCGTGCTCGGTTCTCAGCCGCGTTTCGGCGACGGGTCGGGGAGGCGTGCGCAGCCTGAAGCGTCGGGCGCCCGGACCCTTGGAGGCGGCGGTGACGTCACACAACTGTGCGGAGGTTCTCAGGGGCCCTCTTTGTCTCGGGGGTCCACGCCCAGACTCACACAGAACCACTAGGCTCTTCGGCGTCGGTTCTTTTCGCGTGGGGCCCCACGTGCTCGCGGCAGAGGCAGGTCCAACCACGAGGACCACGGCCCTGACGCTCCCCGGAGGGCGCAGCCGGGGTCGCGGCGCCAGGAGCTCGAAGCCGGACGGGTTCGGTCCGGGGTCATGGCGAGGCGGGAAGATGCCAGGACCCTCTGGGCCGGGAGAAGATAAGTCCCTCGGGAGATTCCCTCCGCTGCTCCCGTGACTGGCTCTGCCGCCTCAGTGACTGGCTAGCCCTCCCAGAGCGCCCGCGCCTGTGAGGGATCGAGCTTCCCTGTAACTTCGTGAGGGTGAAAGAGGCCAGGCCCCGGGCAGCGGCGGCGGCAGCGGGCGCCGAAGCCCCGCCCCGGCCCGCGCGGCCTGCCGGATTCGCCCCGCCCCCTGCGCGCGGCCAGCCGCCCCTCTTCCTCCTGCGCCACAGTTCCTGGCGGCTGGCCTGGTCGCGGGTCGCGCTGCAAGCTCGCGTGGGCGGCGGCGGGCGCGGGTCCCGGCCCTGTGAAGAGCGCGCCGCGCGCCTCCTTCCCCCCCGGGAGCGGCGGGACGCGGAAGTGACGTGCTGCTCGGGCAGGAGCTCGTTTGAATCGGTTCCCGGGTGATCCTCGAGCCTGCCTCTGCTCGGCCGCCGCCGCCGCCGAGTGAGGAACTGAGCGCGCCAGGGTAGAGGCCTCGCGCCGCCCCGGGCGCTGGAGCTGAAGGCGCCAAGCGGGGCCCGCACTTCGGTTTTCAGCGCGGCGGCCACAGGCGCCGGCACGGCTGTTTGCTCTCCCCGTCCCCCAATATGGCAGCGGCGGGCGGCGGCGGGCCCTCGGTGGAGACCGGAGAGGGTGGCGGAGGCGACGGCCCCAGGACGGTGTACTTGTTTGACCGACGCGAGAAGGAGTCGGAGCTCGGGGACCGGGCGCTGCAGGTCGAGGAGCGCTCGGACTTCGCGGCGTTCCGCGCCTCCGTGTGTCAGGTACGCGACGGGGCGACAGAGGGATGCGCGGGTGAAGTTTGGATTGGGAGGGTGACGAGAAGCCCACGTTGCTCACCGCGGGGCAATAAACCTGTCACCCGGCCCGGGTCTTGCGGCCTTGGCGTCTCCCTCCAGGGTGCCCGCCATGCCCGAGGCGGCGGAGAAGCCTGGGGGCCGGGCCCGCCGCCGGGCCCGGGAGTGCGGGGCTGGCGGGTCGGTGGGCCTCCCTCTAACCCCGGCCTTGTGGCCGGGATCGCGGCGTCCGGGCGGTGGTACCGTGGGTTTCGAGAGCTCGACCTTTGCACTGAGGCCGTGCAACTCATCTTTTGAGTCGGGAAAGCTGTGTCTCTTTTGGGTGAAACTTTTTTTTTTTTTTCAAGACAGCGGAGTTTTCCCCCGCTGGCTCTGTCAGGAATATCGTGATAGCTAGAAGTTGTGAGATTCCAGGAGTCGATTTTTCCTAGGTTCCTTCAGTGATGCAGTAATTTCACGGGTCGTGCTGTCAAGGTTTGCGGGCGCGCCCTGGCTGGTCCTTCCGTAGTGGAAACACTTGACCTAGAGTTCCTCGCAGGTGGAGCTCTCTGTGGTTTCCTGCACCCCCCAGCCCCTTGCGGGGGGAGGTCCTGAACCACTCGAAGGGTGTCCGAGGGTATCTACGGGAACACCTGAGGACCGATATACTTCCTGTATTAGTTTGCGTGAGAAGTTAATAACTGCGTAGGCAAAGCCCTACTTTAAACTGGAAAGTGTTTTCTAGATCTGAGGTGTTGCTGGTGCCTGAGCTTTAAAGAATGGATGTTATTTATCATGAGCTGCTTCAACCACTTGGGGCTGTTTTTAAGCGACAGAGAACACCTGGCTAACCAAGAAAAAGGACTTAGTGTGAAGCAGTGTTTTAAACTTGATGTTTTAGGGCTTCCCAGGTGGCTCAGCAATGAAGAATCCGCCTGCCAATGCAGGAAATGCGGGTTCGATCCTTGGGTGGGGAAGATCCCCTGGAAAAGGAAATGGCAACCGAGTCCAGTATTCTTGCTTGGGAAATCTCACGGACAGAGGAGCCTGGCGGGCTACAGTCCATGGGGGTTGGGAAGATTCGGACACGACTGAGCACGCACGTAGGCTGATGTTTTAGTACTCTTTAATTCCGTATAGTAGTTGATGAAATAATTGAAATCAAGACCCGTAGGCAGGAAAAAAAAAAAAAAACGATGTGAGAGCAAGCACTTTGATTTGTTCTGTTTTTCCAGGGTCTAGAATCATGCCTGGTATGTGGTAAATAGTCAAATTAGAATGACAAAATTTTACGAACTCAGAAGTTCATTCTCTGTCTGGATACAGCGCATTCCCATGTCCTTGAAAAGTGAATAAATGAATGCTCATTATTTTTGATGAATGTTTTGTATTTATCAGGGAAAGGGAAACTCTTATTTTTGTAGTTGATTATTTAAAGTATTCATATTGGTTATATAAAATCATGACACACAAAAATGACTTTAAAATGTCAGCGCATTAAAAAATTAAGGAACCAGAGAGGAAAAAATAAACCTTTTATTCACTATGAAATTTATAACCACTGTTAGTAATTGGAGTTATTTCTTTGTGTTCTTACCATCAGCCTGCATTTTTAAATAATCTTAATACATGTCTGTATTCCATTTTTTTCACTTAATATTGTCAGTATCTTTCTATTTTAATGCAAATCTTCATAGTCAAAGTGGTCTGTTTTGAACCAGTCAGTGTTTACATATACATATCTCTTTTTGTTTGCACTTGCATTAGATTTTAAGCAGTATCGTGATAAACATGTTTGAATGCAGTCTTTTTTTTTTTTTGAGATTTATTTTTGAGTTTAAGCCTTTTTTCCCCTCCATTTAAAAAAAATTAAACTCTAGTTGATTTACAATGTGTGTTAGTTTCAGGTGTACAGCACAGTGATTGAGTTACATATGTAAATGTTTCAAATTCTTTTCCCTTGTATACATAGGCTTATGGCTTTGTTTTCTTTGGTTTAGAATCTTAGAAGTCAAATTCTTGGATCAACGGTCAGGAATATCAAAGCTCTTGATATGTATTTTTAAATTGTTTTTCAGAAAGGTTGTACTAATTTACCCTTCCTCTAGAAATAATTCTCCTATGTCAAAAGTGTCAGTAACTGTGTTACATGTATAGGGGAAGTGTATTAACCTCTTATTGCGGAAGTGGTAACTCACTTTTGGAGATCATGACTCACCTAAGTCAAACAGATAGTACAGAAGTTAAAATTCAGATCCAGAACCCAAGTTCTTTTTGTTACATACCATTCAAATGATATTCTTATTTATAGGGAACAGATATATTTGTTCCATTCCTTCAATATTTTAATAAGGAAAATATTCCCTTTGACTAATTCTTGTCCTCCTGCCTCCTACTTTTTCCTGCTAGAACAGAGAAGGCTTAACTTTAATTAGAGGGAAGAACTAGTAAAAAAATAAAAAGGAAGGCTAACTTTTTTTTTTTTTTTTTTGAGAATTTAAAGCTAGATTATGCCACCTAATCCATAACTTTGTCTCTGTTACATACATGAAGAACTAAAATAGGTTCATAAGCGGTGAAACTGGGATCAGAATCTAGGTCTATTTGATTCTAAAGCTTGTTTTTGTTTTTAAACAATATCCACAGGGCCCACACTATTTTCCATGTTAGAGGAGTAGGCAGATAGTGCACTAAATTAAAGTTTTTCATTAAAACTTAAACTAACAAGTGTTTGTAGTGCTAGGAAGTATTATGGGTCCTAAACTGTTATATGTGTAAAAGTTCACTTTGTAGAAAAAAGGAGCAGTCAAGAGGCAGGAATAGAATGTGGATTTGACAGAAGGCTTTAGACCTGTGATAAGCAGTTACTGATTCACCTGAGCCCTTGTGACCTCGCAAAATCAAAGATTAGGAAATAACTTATTTGGCTAGTTCTTAATATTCACAGTCATTAAGTCCCATTTGTGCAAACCCTCCTCTGCACACCTAATTTACAGTAAATGCCTACTTTTTCCCAGTGGTTCCACTATTCCTTGTCACCCCATTATAGCACTTGTTATAACATTGTACTTAAAAAAAATTGTCTCCATTCCTGGAGGTTAGGAGCCTTATCTAATAGTTGGTTTATAGCTGTTTAGTTAAATGAATCAATCTCTTCCTTCAAAAAAAATTTTTGTATATAGGGTATGTTGTGTTAAAAATTCCAAAAGACGAAAAGAAAAAAAGTAAAAGATAGATGTAGGAAAGAGTAGAATAGTAACCTGAGAGCTAATTAATGAAAGTTCATTTTATTAAAGCTTATACCAGTGCTGATCCATGAAATCAGCTTTGAGTTTCTTAGAAGTGAAAACAAAGGAGAGATAATGAATAAAAAACCCACAAAGTCTATAAAATAAAAGCATTCCAGCTGCTAAGAATGCAAACCTTTGAGAAAAATTTCTCCCTAAATTCCTCACAAATCCTGATAAAATAGACAACATTCTTATAGATAGGAGAGGCTCTTCTTATTTTGTCTTTTAATGCAAGGTACAGTCAGACATGATTTAGCAACTAAACAACAGCCCTTGTGTTATTTAGGGTATTGCAACCTGCTTTAACCAGTTACCACCCACATTTTTTTTTTAATTTATTTATTTTAATTGGAGGCTAATTACAATATAGTGGTTTTTTCCATACATTGACATGAATCAGCCATGAGTGTACATGTGTTCCCCATCCTGAACCCCCCTCCCACCTCCCTCCCTGTCCCATCCCTCAGGGTCATCCCAGTGCACCAGCCCTGAGCATCCTGTCTCATGCATCGAACCTGGATTGGCGATCTATTTCACATACGATAATATACATGTTTCAATGCTATTCTCTCAAATCATCCCACCCTTGCCTTCTACAGAGTCCAAAAGTCTGTTCTTTACATCTGTGTCTCTTTTGCTGTCTTGCATATAGGGTTATTGTTACCATCTTTCTAAATTCCATTTATTCATTAACATACCGTATTAGTGTTTTTCTTTCTGACTGACTTCACTCTGTATAATAGGCTCCAGTTTCATCCACCTCATTAGAACTGATTCAAATGCATTCTTTTTAATAGCTGGGTAATATTCCATTGTGTATATGTACCACAGCTTTCTTATGCATTTGTCTGCCGATGAACATCTAGGTTGCTTCCATGTCCTGACTATTATAGTTCAGTGCTGTGATGAACATTGGGGTACACGTGTCTCTCTGAGTTCTGGTTTCCTTGGTGTGTATGCCCAGCAGTGGGATTGCTGGGTCTCATGGCAGTTCTGTTTCCAGTTTTTTAAGGAATCTCCACACTGTTTTCCATAGTGGCTGTACTAGTTTGCATTCCCATCAACAGTGTAAGAGGGTTCCTTTTTCTCTGCATCTTCTCCAGCATTAATTGTTTGTAGACTTTTGGATAGCAGCCATTCTGACCGGCGTGAGATGGTACCTTGTTGTGGTTTTGATTTGCATTTCTCTGATAATGACTGATGTTGAGCATCTTTTCATGTGTTTGTTAGCCATCTGTATGTCTTCTTTGGAGAAATGTCTGTTTAGTTCTTTGGCCCATTTTTTGATTGACTGCCCACATTTTTGTAGAGATTTCTCACTTAAGTGTACTCTGTGTGTTCCTGGTTTTGGGGTGATTCAGGGACAGAGTGATCGGATATAATACCAAAGCACACATCAGTAAAGGCTAGTTGTTTGTTCAAAGATATGCATTGAAGTATATAGCTTCTGATTGATCTAATCCATTAAACAAGTTTAAAGTATTTGAGGATTTTATGGTTTGCAGTTCATTAGCCCATCATAAATATTTCTTCAGACTGGCTTTTGAGAGAAGTTGGGCAGCAATAGTTTGAAGCTAACCTGAAGACATGGAGGGCCGGTTCTTTATGTTACTCATTAAATAAAAATCCAGGTACTTTAACTTGAACCCAGAAAAAGGTGGAGTTGAAGTGATCTTATAAAAATGAAAAAGCCCAGTCAAGACTCTTGCCCAATATAGAATGTCATCCTGCTTTCATTTAGAGAAGGGCAGACAATGTTTCTGTATTCAAGGCTATTTTGGTACTCATACAGGAAAGACTTTGTCAGGTAAGACAAATTTTTAGATCAAAAATATGGAGAGAGAAGGATATGACATCTTGAGTAAAAGTATAATGAATAATGTAAAAATAATTTGTTTGTGAAATACCAGAGCTAGAAAATATTTAGAGAAGTTATGAATTTGAGAAATAATTTTGTAAAGAATTATATATAAAGTAAAGAAAAAAGATAGCTTATGTATCTTGACTGAACAATAGAACCATGGAGAGAGTGTATGAAATACTTGTATATGCTTTTCAGATGTATATCAGTCTTAATTCAATTTGACACAGTTTTTTAGTAATTATAAAAATACATGTTTTGTTCTACAGGATATATAACCACATGATCTAACAGTTGGGATGTTGCAGAAATAAAGTAGTAAAGAACTGAAAAATAAAGACAGTCTTAATTATATAAAAACCTAATAAAGATGTGTGAAGACAATTTTTTTTTCTGTAAGCAAATAGAATCTTTTCTCCATCAGTGTATTGTCTATAGCTTCATTTCTCTTGGGTGTAATTGGGTAGAATATGAATATTTTTAATTTTACTAAAGTATACCAGATTGCTCTTCAGTATGGTTCTAGCCCTGTCCACAATGTGTAAGTCCATTTTCCCTCTATGGAAAGCTATACTTAATTTGTTTTTCCTTCAAAATATAGCTGTCTTTTTAATAGAGCTTTTATTTAAATTGAAGTAAATAGTTGATTTATAGTGTTAGTTTCAAGTGTATAGCAAACTGCTTCAGATGTACACAAACACACAGATGTATATGTGTGTATATGTGTATATACACCCACACAGACTCAAACTTTTTTGGATTATTTTCCATTGTAGGTTATTATAAGGTAATTGAGTATAATTTCCTGTGTTGTACAGTATGTTCTTGTTCTTTATTTTATATATGGTAGTATATATATGGTTTTTGTTGTTCTTTGGCTGTGCAGTTTGCGGGATCTTAGTTCTCCAACCAGAGATTGAACCCAGACCACCATAGTGAAAGCACTGAGTCCTAACCCCTGGACTGCCAGGAAATTCCCTAGTGGTGTGCATCTCTTAATCCCAGGCTCCTAGTTTATCTCTCTCCCCTGCATTTCCCTTTGGTAACTGTAAGTCGTTTCCCATGTCTGTGAGTCTGTTTCTATTTTATAAATAATTTCATTTGTATTTTTTTTTAAGATTCCACATATAATTGGTATCATGTGATATTTGTCTTTCACTTACTTCACTTCATCTGATAATCTTTGGGTCTATCCATGTTGCTGCAGATGGCATTATTTCATTCTTCTTTATGGCCGAGTAATACTCCATTCTTTGTGTGTGTGTCTACGTGTGTGTGTGTGTACACACACTACATCTTTATCGTCTCATCTGCTGATGGATATTCAGGTTGCTTACACGTCTTGGTTATTGTAAATAGTGCTGCTATAAACATTGGGGTGCTTATATCTTTTCGAAATAGAAATTTTGTCTTTTTCAAGTATATTCCCAGGAATGGGATTGCTGGATCTTACAGTAACTCTGTTTTTAATTTTTAAGGGAACCTACATAATGGTTCTTCATAGTGGCTGTAGCAGTTTACATTCCCACCAACAGTATAGAAGGATTCTCTTTTCTCCATGTAGACTTTCTGATGATGGCGCTTCTGACCAGTGTGAGATGATACTTCATTTTAGTTTTGATTTGTATTTGTCTGATGATTAGTGACATTGGGCATCTTTTCATGTTCCTGATGACTGTCTTTGGAGAAATGTCTTTTTAGGTCTTCTGCCAATTTAAAATTTTTTTTTTTTTTTTTTTAAATACTGAGCTGTATGAGCTGTTTGTGTATTTTGGAGATTAATCCATTGTCGGGTTCTTCATTTGCAAATATATTCTCCTATTCTGTGGATTGCCTTTTCACTTTGTTTATGGTTTCCTTTGCTGTGCAAAAACTTATAAGTTTAATTAGGCCCCATTTGTATATTTTTGCTTTTGTTTCCATTGCTTTAGGAGACAGATCCAAAAAAAATAATGCTGCAGTTTATGTCTAAGAGTGTTCTGCCTATGTTTTCCTCTAAGAGTTTTATGGTATTCAGTTTTATATTTACATCTTTACTCCATTTTCAGTTTATTTTTATATTTGGTGTTAGAGAATGTTCAAATTTCACTTTTTTAAACAGGTGGCTGTTCAGTTTTCCCGATACCACTTTTGGAGAGATTGTCTTTTTCCATTGTATATTCTTGCCTCCTTTGTGGTAGATTATTTGACCCTTAGTACATGGATTTATTTCTGGGCTCTATTCTGTTCCATCGACCTATGCATCTGTTTCTGTGCCAATACTATACTGTTTTGATGATTCTACTAGTTTTGTAGTATAGTCTGAAGTCAGGGAGTGTGAGTCCCCCAGCTCTGTTACCCTTTCTCAAGATTGTTTTGGCTTTTGTGTTTCCATACAACTTTTTAAAGTTTTTTTTTTTCTAGTTCTGTGAAAAATCCCATTAGTAATTTGATTGGATTGCCTTGAACCTGTAGATTGCTTTGGGTAGTATGGTCATTTTAACCAAATTGATTTTTCCATTCTAAAAACCCAGTATATCTTTCCTGTTCGTGTCATCTTCAGTTTCTTTCATCCATGTCTTAAGAGTTTTTGGAGTACAGGTATTTTGCCTCCTAAGGAGGTTTATTCTTCAGAAGTTTATAAGACATTTTATTCTTTTTGATGCAATGGTAATGGGATTGTTTCCTTAATTTGTCTTTCTGATCACTTGTTAGTATATAGAAATGCAAGATTTCTATACATTAATTTGTATCCTGCAATTTTACTGAATTAATTGATGATCTCCAGTAGTTTTCTGGTGGTGTCTTTAGGATTGTCTATGTATAGTACCATGTTAGTAGATTTCTGTGGTGTCTTTAGGATTGTCTATGTATAGTACCATGTTAGCAGTTTTCTGGTGGTGTCTTTAGGGTTGTCTATGTATAGTACCATGTTAGTAGTTTTCTGTGGTGTCTTTAGGATTGTCTATGTATAGTACCATGTTAGCTGCAAGCACTGACAACTTTACTTCTTTCTTTCCAGTTTGAATTCCTTTTATTTTTTTTCACTGGTTACTGTGGCTAGGACTTTCAAAACTATGTTGAATAAAAGTGGTGAGTGTGAGCATCCTTGTCTTGATCTTAGAGGGAATGATTTCAGCTCTTCACTGTTGAGTATGTTGTTAACTGAGTTTGTCATATGTGGGTTTTATTGTGTCGAAGTATGTTCCCTCTGTAGGGAGATTTTTTTTTTTTTTTATCATAAATGGATGTTGAATTTTATCAAAAGCTTTTTTCTGCATCTACTGAGATGAACATTCAGAAAACTAAGATCAGGGCATCTGGTCCCATCACTTCATGGCAGATAGATGGGGAAACAGTGGAAACAGTGAGAGACTTTATTTTGGGGGGCTCCAAAATCACTGCAGATGGTGACTGCAGCCATGAAATTAAAAGACACTTGCTCTTTGAAAGAAAAGTTATGACCAACCCAGACAGCATATTAAAGAGCAGTGACATTACTTTGCCAACAAAGGTCTGTCTAGTCAAAGCTATGGTTTTCCCAGTAGTCACGTATTGATGTGAAAGTTGGACTATAAAGAAAGCTGAGTGCCAAAGAATTGATGCATTTGAACTGTGGTGTTGGAAAAGACTCTTGAGAGTCCCTTAGACAGCAAGGAGATCCAGTCAGTCTATCCTAATGGAGATCAATCCTGAATATTCATTGGAAGGACTGATGCTGAAGCTGAAACTCCAATACTTTGGCCACCTGATGCGAAAAACTGACTCATTGGAAAAGACCCTGATGCTGGGAAAGATTGAAGGCAGGAGGAGAAAGGGATGACAGAGGATGAGATGGTTGGATGGCATCACTGACTCAAAGGACATGAGTTTGAGTAAACTCCAGGAGTTGGCACTGGACAGGGAAGTCTGGTGTGCTACAGTCCATGGGGTTGCAGAGAGTCAGACACGACTGAGCGACTGAACTAACTGACTGAGATGATAATGTGGTTTTTATTCTTCGGTGTGTTCATGTGATATATCACATTGATTGATCTGAGGATGCTGAAAAATTCTTGCATCCCTGGATTAAATTCCATTTGAACATGTTTTATTCATTTAATGAGGGCAACCAGTCTGTTCTGAAGGAGATCAGCCCTGGGATTTCTTTGGAAGGAATGATGCTAAAGCTGAAACTCCAGTACTTTGGCCACCTCATGCGAAGAGTTGAGTGAGTCTGAGTGAACTCTGGGAGTTGGTGATGGACAGGGAGGCATGGCGTGCTGCTATTCATGGGGTCGCAAAGAGTCGGACATGACTGAGCGACTAAACTGAACTAAACTAAACTATGCTTTATGTTATCAAGACTTATACTTTTTGCCAGCCTCATGGGAGTGATATCTGCTGTGTGCTAAGTCACTTCAGTTGTATCCAACTTCTTCCACCCTATGGACTGTAGCCCGCCAGGCTCTTCTACCCATGGGATTCCCCAGGCAAGAATACTGGAGTTGGCTGCTATGTCCTCCTCCAGGTTTAATTTCTCTGATAACTAGTAAAGATGAGCATCTTTTCATGTTTTCTGGTTTTTCTCCTTTATGACTTGGATTTCTTGTGTATTTTCAGGAATGCTTTTCTCTCTCAATATTATTTCTGTATTTTTCCTCCACAATTTTGGATTAAAATGTAGCTGCTTTAGTTCTCTTGGGGTTTATTTTCATGTATGTTGAGATGGGGATTTCTAAAATCTGTTTCTGTACCATTAACTGTCTCAGTATTCTTTCTTATCAGTTTGTAATGTCATTCCACTGAAATGAACCTACATATACTCATCCACATTGAACAGTTCTTATTTGCCATGCGTGCTTCATTTTTGCCTTTTGAAGCATAGTCCAGGCCTTAGTTTACTTCACTCCTGTATGCTTCAACATGCATTTTATTATCACACCATCAAAATTAACATTTTTAATGGTATTATCTAACAGTTAATTCCATGCTTAGATTTGTTTGTCTCAAAAATGTCTTTTTATTGTTGGTTTGTTTAATCAGGGTCCTTGTACTGAACTTGGTTTTTTATGTTTCTTAACTTCTTTTAAAATTTAGAGCATTTTAGCAAAATACCTTCCCCCAGTCTTTTTGTTTTTCCTAACATTGACTTGTTGAAGAAATCAAGTTGGTTTGTCTCTCATATTCCATATTCTGGATTTGTCTATTCCTTTATGGTGCAATTTAGCTTGTTCTAACTCCACATATCCCACAGACTAGAAGTTATTTTTAAAGACTTATAATTAAGATTTAGGCTCAGCTTCTCTGGGGTGGGGGAGAAAATACTTCATGGGTGGTGCTGGGACTTCATATGACATCACATCTGAAGGCACTTAATATATGGCTGTTTCACCCACTCTGTTTCTTACCACTGCCAAGTGGTGTGATCGAGCAAGTGGGATTCAAATGGGTTCAGCTGGCTTCTTTAGTAATAAAGCTTTAATTTAATGGTTCATTTATTGATAGTGCTGTTCTGATTGCCATTCCTCCATTTTTATTAACAGAAATTCTCTGCCTCCAATTGATGAGGCAAAAGAACAACTTTGCTTCATCAGTTAGAGATACATGGCTACCTAGAGATACATGGTTACCCTGAAATCTGTTGGTACAAGAAAGCAGCATAAATGGTCTACTTGCCCTTTACTTTGCTGGTGTTCAGAGTGGGGAGTTGGTTTTCAGTTAGCTTCAATAGTGACCAATAGGATTTTTAGATCAATATTGAAGACTTGAATATCATTAGTCTAGATTTTTTTTTTTTAGTAATCTTCTGTGTAAGGTTGGTTTAAATTAACTAGTTCATCATTACCTGAAATAGAAGTCAAGTCTTTTAACTGTGTGTTGCCCTATTGTTTGATTTTGGAACGAGGATGTGTTTTTTAATTTTAATGACATGTAATATTTTAATGAAAAGATTAACTCATTTTTCTAATTCTTATATTTGTTTTTTTGTGAAATTTCAGGTTTTCATGTGTTTTTTTGGTCATTTACTTTTTCCCGTCCTTTTATTGTTCATGTTTTTTCCCTCTTTGTTGACTTTGATCTTGATTTATGAAGGCTTTTTCTCCTCAGGATGTTAGCACTTTGTTTCGTGTTGCAGTTTACTCCCCTCGTTTATAATTCGCCTTAGTTTTTTTCAAGTTATACTTTTGGAAGAGGTTATAATAGATACAATGGAGAAGGCAATGGCACCCCACTCCAGTACTCTTGCCTGGAAAATCCCGTGGATGGCGAAGCCTGGTAGGCTGCAGTCCATGGGGTCGCTAAGAGTTGGACACGACTGAGTGACTTCACTTTCCCTTTTCCCTTTCACGCATTGGAGAAGGAAATGGCAGCCCACTCCAGTGTTCTTGCCTGGAAAATCCCAGGGACGGGGGAGCCTGGTGGGCTTCCGTCTATGGGGTCACACAGAGTCGGACACGACTGAAGCGACTTAGCAGCAGCAGCATAATAGATACAAAGGTTCTTTATACAGACATCCTGCATAGCCTGGCAGTCTTTATCTCAGTGTTGTAAAGTATTAACCTCTATTTTTATTTAGTACTTCTGTTTTTACATATTTAAGTATTTAATATATATGAACATAAGTGTTAATGCTTTCCTCCAAATAAGTTTACTTTATATATCGACACAAAATAATATGTCTTTTGTCTAAGAGAGCTCTGCTGATGTTAAACACTTTCAAAATGTTCACTGTTCTTAGGTGACATAAAATAGCAGAAAAATCTACCTTGTTAATAAGCAAATAGGTAATTTATAGATAGATTTGTGGTTAATTATGCAAAGGCAAAATTTAAAAATGTTAAAACATATTTCTCAGAAAAATGTAGTACTGTTATAATATTATAATATCCTTATCGGTATTTTCATATTTTTGTAAACTTGACTAGGGCATTTATTTCCTTTCTATAATAATTGATTTTATTCTGTTATTTTTGGTAGACACTTGGCATTTCACCTGGAGAGAAATTTGTCATTACAACAACCAGTAGGAAAGAAATTACCTGTGATAACTTTGGTAAGCAACGTTGCGTTTATGCCTTTATATTTAATATGTTGGACGGGGGAGCCTGGTGGGCTGCTGTCTAAGGGGTCGCACAGAGTCGGACACGACTGACGCGACTTAGCAGCAGCAGCAGCAGTACATTACAGGGTAATGACTATTTTATTACCTAGATAAGCATCAAAAACCATTAATATTTTTGTTTACTTTGTTGGAATGGGGGAGGAAACTGGCTCTACACATCTACTTTGTGCAGAGCTCATACTTGTTGAGCATGGTTATAAGAAAAGAGTTGATATCACTTAATGGCTATAAAAGATGAGACCTTGCTCAACATCCAACCACAGGTCTTCTGCATGGACCCTTAAGAGCTACTTCTCCTGACCCACTTGGATTCTCCCATTAGCTTTTTCTACCCGGTTATGTTCTAAGATGTGCCAATTTTTTCATGCCTGATTCCTTTTTTGATTTAATCATTCTTCGCATTCATATTGATAACCACTTTAATTAGTTCCTCATCTGATTTTCTGTGACAGTTTGACTTAAGAATTGAGTGTTTCAGATGAGTGGAAGTATTTGGACCTATTCCACTGATATTCTTAACACAGCATAACTGATTATAGATCAGTCCATTGTTTGGGGATTTGCCTGTATGATTTTTAAAGTCATTTCATAGATACAATTTATATATTTAAAATTATAATTTCATTGTGTTTTGGATGCTGACTTAGCACTTAAGATGTTACCTCTTGATTTCAGATGAAACTGTTAAAGATGGAGTCACTCTATACCTGCTACAGTCAGTCAATCAGTTACTACTAACAGCTACAAAAGAACGAATTGACTTCCTACCTCACTATGACACATTAGTTAAAAGTGGCATGTATGAATATTATGCAAGTGAAGGACAAAATCCTTTACGTAAGTATTCCCTTTGTACTAATTGTGATAAACTGTCACTTACCTTTATTCCCTTGATCAGACTTTTAAAAAGTTCTTTCATTCTACTTTACTCAAAGACTATGATCAGTTCTTGTGAGCCTCCTTACTTCATCTCTTCATCACAGTGTATTTGTTTTTATACCTAAGTCATCTTACATCAAAGTAAAGATACCTCTCCTTTTAAAACTAACGTAGAATGAGAATTCATTCCTTTTCAACTCATAAGAGATGGTTCCTTACACATCTACCTCCTGTACACTCTCCTTTCCTGTTGTTCTTCCTAGCTTCCTAAACTCTTCTCCCAATTATATTTGTTTTACCTTGCATATTTTTTGTAGCTGTACTGCACAGCTAAGTGGTTTGTGTTCCTTATTGTTTCTTTATAATTCCCTCCCACCTTTACTATTAGACAGTTTTTATCCTACCTTAGATTATTTTGATTTAGAGAATCTCTTCCATCTGGATTCTGCGAAAGTGTTCAGGTATTCATTATAAGCTTTCTTTCTTTCTTTTTTGAACATATGGTTTGTGGGATCTCACTTCTCTGACCAGGGATTGAACCCGGGCCTTGACAGTGAAAGCCTGGAATCCTAGCCACTAGGTTACCAGGGAGCTCCCTATAAATTTTCTTTCTTTTTAAAAAAATTTATTTGTTTTTGGCTGCGCTGGATCTTCATTATGGCACATGGGCTTAGTTGCCTTGAAGCACATGCTATCTTCCCAGACTAGGGATCAAATCTGTGTCCCCTGTGTTAGCAGATGGATTCTCAACCACTGAACCACCAGGGAGGTCCCCTGTAAACTTTCTTACTAAATATTTTTTTCATTGTATATGCATTAGAGTTGGTAGAAAATTAGAAAACATAGATAAACAAAAACAACACAGAGAATATTCCCATCTCTGCCACCCAGATGTAACCACCACCAACACTTTGGTGTTTATCATTTCTGACCTTTTTATATATATATATATATATATATATATATACACTTTTTTTTTTTTTTTTTGGTATTATATGGTGCATACTTTTTTTTTTCCTTTTGTTGTGCCACGTAGCTTACAGGATCTTAGTTCCCCGACCAGGGATTGAACTCAGGCCCTTGACAGTGAAAGCCCAGAGTCCAAACTACTGGATTGCCAGGGAATTCCTGATGCATTCTTTTTTAACCAACCTTTTAATTTAAAATGTAATGAACATCTTTAATATGTATGTCAATATATATTTATTTTAGGGCTTACACAGTATTTAGATAACATAATTTATTTGAACACTATATACTATTGTTGTTGGGACTTCCCTGATGGCTCAGAAGGTAAAGAATCTGCCTGCAATGCAGGAGACCCACGTGGCGCTAGTGGTAAAGAACCTGCTTGCTGGTGCAGGAGATGTAAGAGACATGGGTTCAGTCACTGGGTCGGGAGGATCCTCTGGTACGGCAACCCACTCCAGTATTCTTGCCTGGAGAGTCCTAGGGACAGAGGAACCTGGCGGTTTATAGTCCATGGGATCTCAAAGAGTCTTGCATGACTGAAGCAACTTAGCGCACAGACACCCACACACACACTGCTGTTACTAGACATTCAGGTTATTTCAGGTTTTTTTTTTTTTAATTGTTACAAATGACTGAATATTCTCGGGACTAATTCTTCTTGTACATCCTTACCTTGACTGCTGTTGTTACTGCTCTCAGCTGCAGAGCCAGGCACTGTGTCAAGCACTTTGTGAGCATTTTCTCATTTGATCCTTAATCCTGTGTGTTAGCTAACATGAAGGTAATGACCTTATTTTGCAGAAGTAACTAAGATAGCCACAGTTCTACTCTCTATAAAGTGTGGTCTGTTCAAGCTCCCTGTACATCACCTCTACTCATTATTGAGCTTGATACAGTGGTCGGGCATCACACCTAAAACTGAATTTTTCTGTCCTTCGTCTGAATTTTCCCTTTACGGAAAAAGAGGACCGTTTTTCCAGTCTTCTAGAACAAGCACTCAAAGCCACCTTGGATTTCTTTTTCTTTCTCCTTTTATATCTAATCAGATACTAAATTCTACTCATGTTTTCCTTTGAAATTTCCCTTAACTCTTTTTCTTCCCATTTCCTACAGTGTCCCTACTTTTCCATTTTCTAGTTAATACCCTTCACTAGATCTTTATACATATCTGATTTGTGATGACTACTTTCCAGCTAGTTTATAAACGGAGCCATCCCCTACATGTTTAGCGTTTGGAAGTGCTTGCTGGAATGCTACTTTGTGGGTTAATTACAGCCTAAGTTATGCTTAAGTAAAGAGACATTAATTTAGTATGCTCACCCTTTTAATTAAGGAGATAAAAGTGGGAAGTAGTTTGGATACTGACCCTGCCGAAAGGAGAATGTTAGAAATAGTGCTGAGCCACTGATAAACTGAAGGTCAGGCTGGTTGTATAGTAGGAAATTAAGAGCAGTTTTGTGTCAGTTAAGCAGATACATTCTGCCATTTCACAAGTTGGTGTTGCAAGATACCTATATTTAAATCAGCCCTTAATAGACACTTTTATATTTGTCCCGTATCCCTAAATGTGCTTAGTTTGACTTGTGCATGATGTAAGTATGTACCACAGACTACTATTTGATTTTATGGTTATGGTCTTCTGTTTGTCTCTCATGTGTGTATGTCTGTCTTTAGATTATAAACTCCTTGAAGCCAGGAATCATGGCTGGCTCACTCATGCTGTGTAGTGCCATACAAGTACTGGTTGGTAACTGCTTTTTTATGCTGGTGGTGATTGATGATGCCTTACTATGTTTGTGTCATTAGGATCAGGATAATACTTTAATTTTAGCTCTTTGGAAAATAAAAGTGATGGCTTAAGGTACTTCAGAATTCCTTCTACTTTGAACTTTTATATGAAGTATTTAGGAGGGAGAACTTAAGCAGTAATGTTTTCTCACTCTCTTCCAGCATTTGCTCTTGCAGAATTAATTGACAATTCATTGTCTGCTACTTCTCGTAACAATGGTGTTAGAAGAATACAGATCAAATTGGTAAGAGAATAATACTCTAAATCAAATTAACTTGTGTTTTTATGGAAGTACTGCAGGTTTATTGGAAAAAAATTAAAATATAAACTAAAAGTAGAAATAATTGTCTGATGTCTCTTCATTAAAATTTTTTCACTTGCCCTTTTCCTATGGATATATGTATACATGTATGTGTGATTATAGTGTACATTTTGTTTGTGATCTTCTATTTTCCCTTAGAAGTAGATTGTAAACATTGCCATATTATGGCTATTCTGCAATGTAATACACCACTGATGCAATTTGATTTATTGACTAATATAAATTATGTAATCATTCTGTGGCTGTTGAACATTTAGATTTGTTTCCCTTTGTTTTTGCCATTGTAAGCAGTGCTGGTAGCAGGAGCACCCTTATAGATCTTTGTACACATCTCTGATTAGTCCTCAAGCTACATTCTGAAAAATGGAATTTCTAGGTTAAAGGACATGAAGAATTCTAAGGCCTTTGATTCATACAGCTGGAGTGCCTTTTAGAAAATTGTATTAATATACACTTCTCCAGCAATGTATGAGTGAGCCCAATGAATCACATTTTTTATATTGAACTTTTCATGTTTTTAATATTGATACAACTTTTCCTGTCTTTTTGAACTTATTTCATAGCATTTTGATGAAACACAAGGAAAACCTGCCGTTGCAGTGATAGATAATGGAAGAGGAATGACCTCTAAACAGCTTAACAACTGGGCCGTGTATAGGTTGTCAAAATTTACAAGGCAAGGTGACTTTGAAAGGTTAGAGAACCTTACTCACTTTTTTTATGGGCAGCTGGGTATTTTAATAAGGAGAAGAACTCTTCTATTTCTTTAGTTATATACATTGTCAGCATATTTATTTAGAGTTTTATAGTAAAATAGTTTTTAAGGTCAATACTAAAAAAGTCAAAACTGCATAAATCATATTGTACCCTCCATTGAATGATTCTTTCTGCATTTCCTGAAGTGTGTAGGAGTTATGTTGGTATGTTGCCTACTGTGGAGTTTTCCCCCTTTTCTTAATAACTTAAGTTTGGAGAAAGCTGTATAGTGTCTAGAGCAGTAGAATGTTTTTTAAGTGGGCTTTAGAAATCACCTGATACCTCGTGCAAAATGTCCAAGGGAACCACATGTAGTTCTCTGGAGCTTACTGTGGCTCTTTCAGGGCTCTGCTTTACAAAACGTTCACAGCTGTTAGGGAGTAGAGTCTAGTCAAGAGTTTTGTATGGGAATATGTTTGTAGAAAATATCCTGAATGAGAATGTCATAAAGGAAACAATGTATACTCAAAGCTGTCAGGGATATAAAGTTTTAGCTCCTTGAGATAGTTGAATTCTACTTAGAGGCATGACTCACTGTGGGATTGATGTATAAGCTATGTTTTATAATTTAGGAAACACACTTGGGGAGAATCTGTTAACATTCTTATTAAGAAGTTAGTATTTATTCATGTCCTATTTCCTTTGCTCTTAGTTGTGTCAAGGAAAGTCACCCAAGTTTAAGGATCTGTCTCAATAATGTGTAAAATTAATATAGTTAATGCATTTGCCTTCTCATTTCTGAGATTTCAGCACTCAGAATTTTCATCAACTTTGTAAAGCCTTCCAGTGCCATGATGAGAGGCAGTAAGTAAAAAGCAAGGGCTCTGGGATCATTTGGCCTCGTCTGAATTCTAGCTTTATTAGTTGTATGACACTGGTCAAGGTACTTTACTTCTATCTCAGTTTATGTATCTGTAAAATGGGGATAATACCGCCTAAGGTTTTGTGAAAACCAAATGAGTTAGTGCATGTAAAATCCTCAGAGCCTGGCAAATAATGATAAGCAGTCAGTAAATACAAGCTATCATGGTAGCTATTCGGAGAAGGCAATGGCAACCCACTCTAGTACTCTTGCCTGGAAAATCCCATGGACAGAGGAGCCTTGTAGGCTGCAGTCCATGGGGTCGCTAGGAGTCGGACACTACTGAGCAACTTCACTTTCACTTTTTACTTTCATGCATTGGAGAAGGAAATGGCAACCCACTCCAGTATTCTTGCCTGGAGAATCCCAGGGACGGGGGAGCCTGGTGGGCTGCCATCTATGGGGTCACACAGAGTCAGACACAACTGAAGTAACTTAGCAGCAGCATGGTAGCTATTCCTTCTCATTCTTGGCCTCAGATTTTTCTCCAACTGTTGTTCTTCACCATTTTCATGAGTACATGCCACTTCAAGGATTTATAAAATAGCCATAAAGAAGACAGTGATCTTTTGTAGTCTAAAGATAGAATTTAGCATAAGATAGAAATATTCGGTAGAAATGAAAGGAGGACAGATGGCAGACTGGGGCAAAGGGTCAGAAAAATGTTAGTTAAATCAAGTGGAAGAGTTGAAAGAAGTGGAGCCTACAGTTTGTTAAAATTTCTTTAGATTTTAGCACAGCACAAACTTTTAAACCTAATTCAAATATTAGGGAAATTTTAATTTTTGGAAGAAATCTACCTGTTGCTGGGTCTGATCCTAGCTTTATGGATATTGCATCCAGAAACACAATTGTTGTTACAGCTGTCATGTACTCATACTGTATTTGAATCCAGTACCATCAGTCCCTTAACTCAGTCCAGTTTCTGTTAGTGTGAGTTGTAACCCTCCTCCCCTGCTCTTCTCTAACTTCTACTCCTATAGAAAAAAATGATCAGTTGTTTTACTGCTTCCAGTTAAGTTGTTTTTTTTTTTTTTTTTTACTGGATATAAGGATGTTCGTATATAGGGAATAGGCTATGGAAGAAAAGGAAGGATAGCCTAAAAATACAAAGCAGCTGACTGTCTTGACTATAGTTTATGTTGTAGTAGAGGAAAAGCCTAAAGTAAACCAAAAAATATATAAGCACTTCAGTTATCGATAAGAAAATATCAAGTAACATGTTAGAGCCTGATGGCTGTCTTCTTTAGGTGAAGTGATTAGGAGAAGTGACCTCTTTGAGGTTACATTTCACTTGAGGCTGGAATGATTAGAAAAGAAACACCCAAAGTGAAAATCTAGGGGAAGAGCATTCCAAGTAGAAAGACATCAGCAAAGACAAAGACCCTGGAACTGTGATCACCTTGTTTGATTTGAGAGACAAAAAGAAGACCAATGTACTTAGAGCATTTTGAAGAGGACAGTAGGGGGGGATGAGTTGAGAGTTCTATTTTGACAATATTCTTTATAAGTCTCATTCACTTTGGTACAACCCTTTCCTCTCTTTTATTTTGAAAAATTTCAGATTAATAAATATGTTGTAAAAACATATCAAATAAAAACATGTCAAATAAAAAGCCAGCAATAAGTCAGAAAATCAGTTGTACTACTCCTGTATCCTTCACCTAGATTTATGTTAACATTTTGCCACATTTGTAATCTTTTGTTTATGTATGTATGGGTGTACACATGCATGTACACAGAACACACAGTTTCTCTTTCTAAATCATTTGTAAGTTGTAAACTCGATGATATTTTACTGCTTAGTACTGTACCATGTATTTCCTTCACAGTTATGTTCTCATAAATAGCCATAATTTCATTATTACACTCAACACATTTTTCAGTGATTCAAAATAGCTAATTATAATGTCCATATTCAGATTTCCCTTTGCCATGTCTTTCATGTCTCCTTTATTCTATAATTCCCCATATTTGTCTTTCATGAAGTCTTTTTTTTTTTTTTTTTTAAATAGAGTTCAGGCTAGTTGTAGAACAGTCTACCCTCTGGATCTGAGTGTTTCCTGAACACTATTCGTTCCCTCAACATTTTATAAATATTTTCAAACATACAGAAAAGTTGAAATTCTGTAGTCAATACACAACATATTCATACTAAGCTTTACCACATCTCTTTTTATTCCACTAACCTTTCAGTTTAGTTCAGTCTCTCAGTTGTGTCTGACTCTGTGAGCCCATGGAGTGCAGCACGCCAGGCCGCACTGTCCCCATGATCAACTCCTGGAGCTTGCTCAAACTCATGTCCATTGAGTCAGTGATACCATCCAACCATCTCATCCTCTGTTATCCCCTTCTCCTCCCGCCTTCAGTCTTTCCCAGCATCAGGGTCTTTTCCAGTGAGTCAGTTCTTTGCATCAGGTGGCCAAAGTATTGAAGTTTCAGCTTCAGCATCAGTACTTCCAATGAATATTCAGGACTGCTTTCCTTTAGGATGGACTGGTTGGATCTCCTTGCTGTCCAAGGGACTCTCAAGAGTCTTTTCCAACACCACAGTTCAAATGCATCAATTCTTTGGCACTCAGCTTTCTTTATAGTCCAACTTTCACATCCACACGCAACTATTGGAAGATCCATAGCTTTAACTAGACTGGCCTTTGTTGGCAAAGTAATGTCTCTGCTTTTTAATATGCTGTCTAGGTTGGTCATAGCTTTTCTTCCAAGGAGCAAGTGTCTTCTAATTTCATGGCTGCAGTCACCATCTGCAGTAATTTTGGAGCCCCCAAAAATAAAGTGTCTCACTGTTTCCATTGCTTCCCCATCTATCTGCCATGAAGTGATGAGACCAGATGCCATGATCTTAGTTTTCTGAATGTTGCGCTTTAAGCCATCTCTTTCACTCTTCTCTTGCACTTTCATCAAGAGGCTCTTTAGTTCCTCTTCACTTTCTGCCATAAGGGTGGTGTCATCTGCATATCTGAGGTTGTTGATCTTTCTCCCGGCAATCTTGATTCCAGCTTGTGCTTCTTCCAGCCCAGCATTTATCATGCTATACTCCACATAGAAGTTAAATAAGCAGGGTGACAATGTACAGCCTTGACGTACTCCTTTTCCTATTTGGGACGAGTCTGCTGTTCCATGTCCAATTCTAACTGTTGCTTCTTGACCTGCATACAGATTTCTCAGGAGGCAGGTCAGGTGGTCTCGTATTCCCATCTCTTTCAGAATTTTCCACAGTTTATTGTGATCCACACAAAGGCTTTGGCATAGTCAGTAAAGCAGAAACAGATGTTTTTCTGGAACTCTTTCTTTTTCGATGATCTAGCGGATGTTGGCAATTTGATCTCTGGTTGTTCTGCCTTTTCTAAAACCAGCTTGAATATCTGGAAGTTCACAGTTCACGTATTGCTGAAGCCTGGCTTGGAGAATTTTGAGGATTACTTTGCTAGCGTGTGAGATGAGTGCAGTTGTGTGGTAGTTTGAGCATTCTTTGGCATTACCTTTCTTTGGGATTGGAATGAAAACTGACTTTTCCCAGTCCTGTGGCCACCGCTGAGTTTGTCAGATTTGCTGGCTAACCTTTAGGTCATTAAAAAAAAACCTGATAGACTTTAAAACTTTAAAAAAATTACTAAATTATTTTTGACTGTGCTGGCTCTTTGTTGCTAATGTGTGGGCTTTCTCTAGGTGTGAGAGCAGTGGCTTCTCTTGTTGCAGAGCACTGGCTCTAGGTACACAGACTTCAGTAGTTGCAGTGAGGGGGCCTCAGTAGTTGTAGCAGATGGCCCCATAGTTGTGGCTTATGGGCTTATTTGCCCCACAGCATGTGGAACCGTCCCAGAGCAACGATCATACTTGTGTCCCCTTCTTTGGCAGATGGATTCTCATCCACTAACAACCAGGGAAGTCCAGGTCAACTTATTTTTTGGTTCAGTTCAAAGTAAATTACAGATACCAGTAAACTTTTCTCCTGCTGAGTCAAGTATTGATATCATTATGTAGAATTTAATTTTTTCTTCTGAAGTAAAATTTACCTTGAAATTTTACCCATCTGTCTTAAGTATATCTTCATTAAATGGTCATATTTTTATGGTCATATAATTAATACCAAAGTTGTACAGCCATCACAACTAATTCTGAACGTTTTCATTACTCCAAAAGAAACCCTGTACCCATTTATAGTCAATTCTGCCTCTCATTACAATCACTGATATACTTTGGATAGTTGTTAATCTATATTTCACTTGTGTTTCTTAGTGATTTCAGTTAACATTTTAAACAGTCCACTTTGGATAAATGCCAGTTTAATATCAATAATGCACAAAAACTTTGTTTCTATATAACTTCATTCCCCTCTCCTTTGTATTATTATTTTCATATAAATGACATCATTATACATTATAACCCTGTCAATACAGTTTTATAGTCAGTGCTTTAAACAGCTGTTTTTTAAATCAGGTTGGTGGAGAGTTGTAAAAAATACACTGTCCTTTTCTATTTATATAGTTACCTCTACTTTATTCTTTATTCTTTCTTGTATTCAGATTACTTTCTGAAGTCTTTTCAGTTCATTCAGCAGACTCTTCTTTAGTAGCTGTTTCATAGCAGATGTGCTAATGACATATTCCCTCAGATTTTATATGTCAATATCTTAATTTCTCCTTCAGTTTTGAAGGCTACTTGTCCTGAATAAAGAATTCTTGGTTGACAGTCTTTTCCTGGTAATACTTCGAATATGTTAACCTACTGTCTTCTGATTCCATAGTTTCTGATGAGCAATCAGCTTTTAATCTTGAGTATCCCTTGTATGTGATTATTCACCTCTCTCTTTCACTTTCAAAGTTCTCTTTTTTTCTCTGGCTTTTGATACTTTGATTGTGGTATGTCTGGTTTTTAAGTTCATTATATTTGGTGTTTGTTGAACTTCTTGGAGGTCTAGATGAAGATTTTCATCAAATTGGGGGAGTTTTTGGCCATTACTCAAATATTCTTCCTCTCCTGTCCTTATGTGGTTCATCTTTGTTTCATTTCTTAGACTATTTAGTCAACCTGTCTTTAAGTTCACTGATTCTTTCTTCTGCCTATTCATATGTGTTCATGAGTCACCTATTGAAATTTCTTTTGAGTTTTTCTTTTTTTTTAATTCCAGAATTCATTTGGTTCTTTGTAGTTTCTGTTTCTACTAATAGTCTGTATTTGGTGAAATACTGTTTTCTTACTTTTTTTACTTCATTAGAAATAATTAGTTCACTGAATGTATTTAAAATAGCTGATTTATTTTTTAAATTTTTAAAAATTGAAATATAGTTGATTTACAATGCTGTGTTAATTTCTACTGTACAGCAAAGTGATTCATTTATACATACATACATATATATATATATATATATATATATTCTTTTTTAAAAACAATTATTTTCCATTATGGTTTATCACAGAATACTGAATATAGTTCCCTGTGCTATACAGTAGGACCTTGTTTATCCATCTTACATATACTGGTTTGCATCTGCTAACTGCAAACTCCCGCTCCATCCCTCTCCCACTGTCCACCCTTGGCAATTACAAGTCGGTGCTCTATGTCTTTGAGCCTGTTCTGTTTCATAAATGTTCATTTGTGTCATATTTTAGATTCCGCATATCGGTGATATCATATAGTATTTGTCTTTCTCTTTTCTGACTTCAATTAGTGTGGTAATCTCTAGGTTTCATTCATCTTGTTGCAAATGGCATTGTTTCATTCTTTTTATGTCTGAGTAGTATTCCGTTGCATATACGTACCATACCTTTGTCATCCATTCCTTTGTCAGTGGGTATTTAGGTTGTTTCTATGTCTTGACTATTCTGAGTAGTGCTGCTGTGAACATAGGGGTGCATGTGTATTTTTGTCCAGATATATGCTCAGGAGTAGGATTGCCAGATCATATGTCAGCTCTGTTTTTAGTTTTTTGAGGAAGTGCCATCATGTTTTCCATAGTGACTGCACTAAGTGACATTCCCACCACCAGTGTAGAAGGGTTGCCTTTTCTCTACATCCTCTCCAGCATTTGTTATAAAATAGCTGACTTAAATCTTAGTCTGGTAAGTCTAATTAAGACTTGGGCTTTCTCTGGGACAGTTTCTACTGAGAGCTGTTTTTCCTGTGTTTAGGTCCGATTTTAATATTTCTTGGTGTGGCACATAGCTTTCTGTTTAGAACAGGACATTTTAAATAATGTAGTGTGGCAGATCTGGAAATCAAATTAATCTCCCTTCCCAGGGTTTATTAGAACTTCTCTGTAGCTCAAACAATAAAGAATCTGCGTGCAATGCGGGAGACTTGGGTTCAATTCCTGGATCAGGAAGATCCCCTGGAGAAGGGAATGGCAATCTTCTCCAGTATTCTTGCCTGGAGAATCTCATGGACAGAGAAGCCTGGCAGGCTACAGTCTGTGGGGTTGCAAAAAGTCAGACAGGACTGAGCGACTAACTCGCACGCATACCCACAACTTATTGTTCCTTTTGCCTTTTTGTTGTTTATGTAGTGACTTCCCTAGACTAATTCGGTAAAACCTGTATTCTTTATATTGTGTTGCCTCTGAAGTCTGTGCTCAGTTAATCTAATGGTCAGTTGATGATCAGACATTTTTCTTAAGTGTCTGGAACCACTGAGTCTTCCAGCTCTTGCCAAGGGGTTCTGTGTGCACATGGGCTATGTTTTTAATGTTCCTACAGGAAGTTGACTGCTCTGCCTTAGCTTGTAACTCTTGCTTGCACTGAATATCAAAGTCAGCCAGAAATGAGAGATTAGGGCCTTTTCAGTACTTTCTTGAGTATGAATACAGTCCTGAACAGGAGTGTGATCTTCTTGATTCTCGTGAATGTGTTGGAGCTTTTCAAAACCACTATTGACCTCCCATTCTCCAGCTTTTCCTTCTAAGTTTTGGGACAGATCTGTGTTTTTTTCCAACTGTTTTCATTGCCTCAGTCAGCTATGATGATAAACATCTGCCACTGATTGTTTCTGACAAATGACCCAGGGAAAATGCATTTCACACTGAGCAAATTCTGAGTTAGGTCAAATAAAGACAGACCCTGCAAGTGGAGGTTTCTAGGGAACTGTCAGATCCAGTAATGGCAGTTCTATGGGGAAGGAACTTCTGGGAAACTCCAAACTTATTCCAGCAACTCCTAGGCTGTCAGTTTTCACCATGACTGCAGGGCTGTTGGTTTTCAAGGCTTCTCTAGAGCTGGTGAGAGGGGAATGGGATAGGGTATGTGAACACGTACCAGAGCTAGCAGTTTTCACCAAAGACTCATCGATGTGTCTTAAATAACCACTCCTTGGATTATTGGTAAGACGTAAATATTTGGAGTTTTGAAAAAGTTGATTTTGACAATTTTTTCAGGTATTGTTTTTGCTTTTAACAAAGTGGATTTTCATAGGTTCTTAATGTGCCATTCTGGAAGTGATCATTCAGTTAACTGGGTTTTGATGAGTGTGTAGTACACTTGTGTAATCCAAACCCCTAAGATATAGAACAGTACCTGGATATAGGAAATTTGCTCATGAATGAGGCACTGTTACAGTCATTGCCTTCCTTATAAGTTAAGTTAGATACCTAAGGACATTGTTGTATTATTGTTTTTTCATTTAATCTATTTTGTGGAAGAGAGAAAGGTGACATTAGTTAGGTCACTGGGTGGCCATAATTCAGGTATGTGTTGGATCAGTGCTACTTTCTGCACCATCAACTTGCTCAGTAATTGAAACTCTCTCAACTCAGTCAGCCATTTTTGGGAAAAAATAGCATGCCACGTGGCTCACTTCCCATGCCATTATTAGGTTGTAGAAATGGACTTCTGACAGGATTTTCCCTGATTTTTCCTAAAGAAAAAGCTCCTTTGTCTTCAGTATTTTTCTGCAATGAAGATGATCTTTCAAGTAGATATTTGTATTTACTTGAATTTAGAGACTGAGAATGTAACATGTAGCCACCCTACTTTGATTTGGTTATTTCCATTGTGTCTCACAGGCTCAGGGATATGTGGCCATTTGTCACTTTTGTTGAAGATGAATATGTCTTCATTGAATCTGATTTTTTTTTTTTCCTTCTGGTAGATTTGAGATAGATATAAATGTACATACATATAGTCACTTTACCATATTTCCTGCCAATCACTTGGATTGTTTTGTTTCTTTTTACTAATTTGATCTCTTCTATTCCTTTTTCTTTCTTTCTACAATTTTTATGATGTGGTTTCATAAAGATTTTGCTTCTCTTTTCTAACAAATAACTTCTGTTTCACAAAGATAATGTGTCCTCTTACATTGAATCAAGAATAAGAGTCACACACACACACACACACACACATATCTAGTGAAATCTAAAGATTTGTTTACTTTGTGTTTTGTTTTACTGTGCTAAGAACTTGTCCTCCCTCCTGGAATCAAAGTAGGACATGTGTATCCTGCCCCTGAATTTCCGCGTTGGCTCTGATTGTGAAGCGGTGCGTTCGCCCTCCACCCCGGCTCGGAGCACCCGTGAGGGCACCGGCTGTGTTCAGGCGAGGCCGCTCCGGCTTCTCTGGTTGTCGCAACAAGCTAGAGATTTTCAAAGCTACACTTTTGAGTAAAAAGCCTTATTAAAAGGAAAACGTGATTTAAAAAAAAAAAAAGAATAAGAGTGAGATATTTTCTGAGATTCTTTTAGACTGTGATATAAGTTTATTTTGAAGGAGGCAACTTTACTACTTCTGTGATGCAAAATTGTTTCTTAAGGTCTTGAATTGTATTTATGCCTGTATTTCTCTTCATGAAGGGAGATTTATATTTCCCTTGAGTGTGGGCATAGGAATTTTCTGGACTTGTGTTTACACAAGTCTAAAACTTACTGGAAATTACTATTTTGGGCCTTATTTGTTATCATAGGGTTTTTGCTTAGATTGGGCTTTCATGAATGGAAAAGGAAGCTTACTGCCTGGTCATTATGAATGTCCATTCCTAATCAGTGAACAGAATTCCTTAGTTTTGAATCAGATTAAGTATGTATTGTTTTATCTCTGAGTTGCCACAGCCCAAACTTTTGATATACTTTCCCTTATGTGTTTTAAGGAGAATGTTTAGGGGAGGGTATTTACAGCTTATTTGCTAGAAGTATTGTTACAGTAATTAAAGTCTTTGAACCTATTTAACTGTTTTTTTAATAGACATTATGTTCATAGAATTTAATTAGCTATAATTCTTGATTTATGATAATTTATCAGTTCAAGACATGCACTTTTAAAGTTTATTTATTGAAAAATTTAATAAGCTGAATAACCAGAATTTGCCCCCAATCTGATAAGTAGAATATTTCCTGTGACTTCTGTGTCCTCCTCACTTATTCTACCTATTCCCCCACCAAAGTTAACAAATATTTTGCATTGTTTTTGTTTCCTTTTTTATTAATAAAATGTGTATATCTAATTTTGCTTGTTTTTGATAATACAAAACATAATCATACTGTATGCTGACCTACAAGGGACTTGAATTTTCATTGAGTATTAGATTACTAAGATTTCTTATTTGTGTGGGTCTGTAGTTCATTCATTTTCATAACCATGTAGTCTTTTGTGTACACCAAAAAGAAATCTCATTCTATTTATCCAGTCTCCAGTCCGTAGGCATTTGACTTTCTCCCCCAGTTCTTAGCAGTTGCTGGCAGTATTATCTTACGCGTGCACTGTGTGTGGAGTGTTCTGTTATGTATGTTTCCTGGTCCAGATCTACATAAGCTTTTAGGTGAATACCTAGGAGGGAATTTGTAGGTTATAAAAATGAATGTTCCAACTTACAAAGTAGTGGTGAATTATTTTCCAAAGTGATAAATTATAATTTATACCTTAAACCACTTAATAAAAGTTTGATAAAACTCACTTGGGAAACCATTTGGGTCTGGTATGTTTTTTGTGGGAGGAATTTTTAACTATTGCTTTGACTTCTTTATAGGGTTGTAAGTATATTTTGGCTTTCCACTATTGATTTAGTGTTGGTGCATTCTGTTTTTATTAGAAATTACTCTGTTTCATTAAATTTTCAATTTTATTGGCATATAGTTATTGGTAATGTAAGAGTCAGTGTTTGGTTTGTTTTCTGTTTTCAAATTCTCTGATTTTTGCTCTTTATCATCATATATGCCCTTCTTACTTTGGGTTTACATGCTTTTTTTTGGTAGTATCTTGATGTAGAATCTTAAAAGAGTTTTATTCTTTTTTTTTTTTTACTTTTCTAAGTTGAGTATTTTGTGTTATAAATTTTCATCTCAGGACTACTTTTACTGTATCCCACAAATTTTAACATGCTTTAATTTCACTTTCATTGATTTTAGTGTAACTTTTGTTTTCCTTGCAGCTTCCTTTTTTTATCCATGAATCTTTTTTGGAATGTGTTGTTCAATTTCCAAATGTTCCCAATAGATTTTCTTGCCTTTCTAGTTTGACTTATAGTCAGAAAACATGCTCTATATTGTTTCAATTCTTTTAAATTTGTTGAGATTTGTTTTATAATGTAGGATATGATCTATATTTTGGTGAATTTTCTGTGTCCCTGAAAAGAATGTGTATTTTGCTGTTGTTGGGAGTAGTGTTGTGTCAGTTTCAATCAGAGTCCATCAGTGAATGATACTGTTCAGTTCTTTCTTTTCCTTGTTGATTTTCTGTGTAGCAGTGACTTAGGGGTATTGAAGAACTCCACTTATCTGCAGGTTTGTTGATCTTCTCTTTTCAGTTTTCTGAGTTTTTGCTCTGTGTATCTTTAACTTGTGTTATTTTGTGTATGCACAATTAGGATTGTTAGAACTTTTCTGTGAAATGACCCTGTAATCATTTTATAATGCTGCTGTATGCTGTGTTTAGTCACTCAGTTGTGTCCTACTCTTTGCGACTCCATGGTCTGTAGCCCACCAGGCACCTCTGTCCGTGGGGATTCTCCAGGCAGGAATACTAGAGTGGGTTGCCATACCCCTCCTCCATAATGCTGCTCTGTCCCTGTAATTTCTAGCTCTGAAGTGTATGTGCTACTTTAGCCATTCCAGCTTTCTTTTGGTTCATGTTTGGTATATCTTTTCATATCTGTTTTCTTTTAAAATACCTATATCATTATGTTTGTTTGTAATGAGTTTTTTATAGACAGAATATGGTTGGGTCATTTTTAAATTCAGTCTGCCAACTTACTGTAATTATTGATACATTAGGACTTAGATATGTCCTGTTTTAACTTTTCTGTTTGTTCCCTTTGTTTTGCATTTGTCTTTTCTGGGCCTTTTTGTGGTTTACTTGAACATATTTTACTATACCATTTTCTTTATAGTGTTTTTGAATATATCCTTTATTTTTTAATGATTGCTCCAGGGAATACTGGACATTTGCCACTTAAAGTGAATTACAGAAATTTCACCAAATTATTTAGGTATTTTAACTGTCTCCCATTGATTATTTAGTTTTAAGTGTTACCGCTGCACACATTGAGAACTGCATCACACAGTGTTACTTTTATTTCAGTAGTCTAACGTAATTTTAAAATCTCAAGCAGAGAAAAGTAGTCTGTTTTATTTACCTGCATATTTGTTTCATTGTTCGTTCTTCATTTCCTGGTGCTACTCTTATTGTGTGTGTGTGAAAGTTGCTCAGTTGTGTCCGACTCTTTACGACTCCATGGACTATACAGTCCTTGGAATTCTCCAGGCCAGAATACTGGAGTGGGTAGCTATTTCCTTCTCCAGCTGTTTTATTAACTTTGTCTATTCATATATCTCCTACAGGTTCATTCTCCTTAGTACTAAACTGATAACTCTTTCTCCAACCTTTTAGTCTGCCGTCTCTTTATATTTAAAGAATTGCTTTGAGGCAGCATTTAGTTGTATATTGAAATTTAATGATCTCTGCCCTTTAATGGAGCTGCTTAGACCAACTGGGTGTCCCTTGTGGCCCGGTAAAGAATCCGCCTGCAATGCAGGAGACCTGGGTTCAATCCCTGGGTTGGGAAGATCCCCTGGAGAAGGGAAAGGCCACCCATTCCAGTATTCTGGCCTGGAGAATTCCTTGGACTCTATAGTCCACAGGGTGCAAAAAGGTGGACACGACTGAGCAACTTTCACTTTCACTTTCTTTAGACCAATTACATTTAATATGATTATCAGTATGCTTGGTTACTATCTTTGTTATTTATCTTCCCCACCCCCCATTTCCCTTTTTTCTGCCTTATTTCAAATTGGGTTTATGTGTATGTGTGTCTCCATTATTTCCTTAATTAGCTGTTATTCTGTTGTTTACCTGGTAATTAGGATTCATAGTATACATCTTTAATTTATCACAGTTCTGCTCTCTTAGCAGATTTCAGTTACACAATACAGTGTTATTGGCTGTACTTACGGTGTTGTATACATTAGCTCCTCAGGCCTTATTCATCTTATTGCTGAAAGTTTGTACTCTATTTCCCACACTCCCCAGTCTCTGTCAACCACTTTCTGCTCTGTTTCTATGTAACAGTCATTTTCTTAAAAATGTGGTAAAAATACAGCATTACATTGAAGTGTGTTATTCATTGACATTAATTATATTCAGTGTTTTGCAACCATAACCATTATGTATTTTCAAAATTTTTGTGTTCCCCAAACTGAAACTCTGTACCCATTAAGTAGTAACTCTGTATTCTCTACCCCTCCAGCTGCTGATAACCACAGTTCTACTTTCTGTCTCAGTGAATTTGCCTGTTCCTGGTACCTCATTTAAGAGGAATCACACAATATTTATCATTTTGTTTATTTCATTTTTTATTTGGTTTATTTCACTTAGCATAATTTTTTCAAGGTTCACCTGTGTTGTAGCTTATATCAGAACTTCATCTCTTTTTACGGCTGAATTATGCAGCTATACTACGTCTTTTCCATTCATAGGTTAAAGGACAGTTGTCTTGTTTTCACCTTTTTTTGCATATTGTAAATAGTATTGCTGTAAACATTCATACACAAGCATCAGTTTGAGTCCCTGAGTCAGTTTATGTTTACCCACATATTTACCATTTCTGGTAGTCTTCATTCCTTTGTTTAAATTCACAGTATAATTTTCATTTCTGCAGGTCTTTCAACAGTTTTTGTAATTCAAGATTGCTGTCAGTACATTTTTCAGCTTTTGAATAGCTGATAAAGTCTGGATCTCTCCTTACTCTTTTCCCCTTTTAAAGAAATATTCGTTGAGTATAGAATTTTAGGTTGACTCTGGTAAAGAATCTGCCTGCAATGTGGGAGACCTGGGTTCGATCCCCGGGTTGGGAAGATCCCCTAAAGAGGGGAAAGGCGACTCACTCCACTATTTTGGCCTGGAGAATTCCATGAACTGTGTAGTTCATAGGGTTGCAAAGAGTGGGACATGACTGAGCAAGTTTCACTTTTGCTTTCTAAAAAATTTCAGTACATTAGAAATGCTGTTCCCGTTTTCTACTGACTTGCGTACTTTACAATGAAAAGTCTGTTGTCATTCTTATCTCTGTTTCTCAGAATATATGGTGTCTGTTTTCTCTCTTTAAGATGTTCTATTTATTGTTGGTGTTATATACATTGTGTGTGTGTGCTGGAGCACTGTAAATGTGCATACATGTTGTGTGGTTTATTTGTATATTGTGTGGAGTGTTTGTATATATGCATGTTTTTTTGTCCGGGGGGCGGGGGCAGGTTTATGTTTTGTTATGTGGAGATTGAGTTTGTGTATGGCAGTTGCTTTGTATTTTGTGAACGGAGGTATTGTTTGTGTGCTTTGTTTTGTAGGTCTAGTATTATATTGTTTGACCTGGTCATTGTTGTCTTTATTTTGAAAATTGATACATAGGTGAAAACTTTATACCAATTAAAATATTTTTATTCCATTATTTCTGTTTTTTTAAGTAGTTGCAACTTTTTGTTGTTGCTTTTGAAAACACTGTTCTACATTTTTTCTCTTTTAATATTTTAGAATTTATATGTTTACTTTCCTGCTTGTCTTTGAAATTTAAAAATGCATATTTATCTTCAGGTATCTCACTTCTCCCATATTAAAGAATTTAGAGTACTTTATCTCTAATCACTTCCTTCCCAAAGTTTTCAGTTCAGTTCAGTTGCTCAGTCATGTCTGACTCTTTGCGACCCCATGGACTGCAGCATGCCAGGCCTCCCTGTCCATCACCAAGTCGCGGAGCTTGCTCAAACTCAGGTCCCTTGAGTCGGTGATGCCGTCCAACCATCTCATCCTCTGTCATCCCCTTCTCCTTCCACCTTCAATCTTTCCCAGCATGAGGGTCTTTTCAAATGAGTCAGTTCTTCACATCATGTGGCCAAAGGATTGGACTTTCAGCTTCAGCATCAGTCCTTCCAATGAATATTCAGGACTGATTTCCTTTAGGATGGACTGGTAGGATCTCCTTGCAGTCCAAGGGACTCTCAAGAGTCTTCTCCAACACCACAGTTCAAAAGCATCAGTTCTTTGGTGCTCGGCTTTCTTTACTTATAGTCCGACTCTCACATCCATACATGACTACTGGAACAACCATAGCTTTGACTAGGCGGGCCTTTGTTGGCAAAGTAATGTCTCTGATTTTTAATATGCTGTCTAGGTTGGTCATAACTTTTCTTCCAAGAAGCAAGTGCCTTTTAATTTCATGGCTGCAGTCATCATCTGCAGTGATTTTGGAACTCCCCCAAAAATAAAGTGTCTCACTGTTTCCATTGCTTCCCATCTATTTGCCATGAAGTGATGAGACCAGATGCCATGATCTTAGTTTTCTGAATGTTGAGTTTTAACCCAACTTTTTCACTCTTCTCTTTCACTTTCGTCAAGATACTCTTTAGTTCTTCTTCACTTTCTGCCATAAGGGTGGTGTCCTCTGCATATCTGAGGTTACTGATGTTTCTCCTGGTAATCTTCATTCCAGCTTGTGCTTCATCCAGCCCAGGATTTATCATGATATACTCTGCATATAAGTTAAATAAGCAGGGTGACAATATACCCTGATGTACTCCTTTCCTGACTTGGAACCAGTCTGTTGTTCCATGTCCAGTTCTAACTGTTGCTTCTTGACCTGCATACAGATTTCTCAGGAGGCAGGTCAGGTGGTTTGGTATTCCCATCTCTTTAAGAATTGTCCACAGTTTGTTGTGATCCACACAGTCAAAGGCTTCGGTAGAATCAGTAAAGCAGAAGTAGATGTTTTTCTGGGTATTTATTTTTGTGACTATGCTTGTCTTTGTTGCTGCACATGGGCTTTCTGTAGTTTCAGCAAGTGGGGGCCACTCTCTCCTTGTGATGCGTGGGCTTCTGCTCGCATTGGTTTCTTTGGTTGGAGAGCACAGGTTCTAGGGCCTGTGGGCTTCAGTAGTTGTGGCACACAGTCCTAGTTGCCCTCTGGCGTGTGGAGTCCTCCTGGACTACAGATCAGATCTGTGTCCCCCATACTGGCAGGTAGACTCTCAACCACTGGACCACGAGGGAGGTTCCCAGAGTTACACTTCTGTTGTACAGTATTTCAAGTCTGACTTGGAATTCCCCAATTATATACAACATTTTTTCTAACAAAGAATTAAAAAATTTTAACATATATTTTAAAAATTAGCCTGTGTACTGATAATATTATGATTCCCTTGTGTGTCAGATTGTGCTTGTAGGAACATTGCTTTAGAGCAAATCTCTTAATGGTAAATTCCCTTGGTTTTTGTCTGTAAATTCTTTATTTAGCCCTAGTTCACAGTTCTATACTGACATTTTCTCTTGGCCCTTTGGAGATAATATTCCACCGTCTTACACTGTTGCTGTCAAAGCCTGCGAAGCCATTTATCTTCTCAGTGTGTTTTCTAGTTATTCTGTTTTGTTTTTAGTATTCACTGTGAAGTGGATTTCTTTTTATGTTTCCTGTTTGGGCTCGTTTGGTCTGAATCTGTGGATCTATGCCTTTTAGTGATTTGAGAATATTTGCAGCTATTTTTCATTCTCTCCTCTCTTTCTTGAACTGCATTTAAACTTGTGTAAGATATTATCTTTTAGTTATTTGTTTTTAGTCCCACTTGATACTTTTCATTCTTTTTTTTTTATTTATTCTGTTGTGTATCTGTTCTTTCCAGCTGTGCCAGTTCTGTTCTCTGACCTTTCCACTTGGTGTTGCGGTTCCAGCCTCACCCTAGTTTTGTGGGTGTCTTATATTGGGAAACTGTCCGTGGAGATCTTCCCTGTATTCAAGAGACCAGGGATGCCTGCTCTCCACAGTGGTGTTATGCTGCAATCAGAGGCTGAGTCTCAGCTCTTCATTTGTCATGATCCATTGGAAATGAGAGGGCTTCTCTGGTGCCTCAGACAGTAAAGAATCTGCCTGCAGTGCGGGAGACCTGGGTTTGATCCCTGGGTTGGGAAGATCCCCTGGAGGAGGGCATGGCAACCCACTCCAGTATTCTTGCCTGGAGAATTCCATGGACAGAGGAGCATGGTGGGCTGCAGTCCATGGGGTCACAAAGAATCAGACATGACAGAGCAGAAGCACATGGAAATGAGAATCTCTTTGTTGTAATTCCCACTAGTCATGAGACAGTATTTTAATGAGTTTTGAATGAGTAAAGGATTTTGAAGGGAAGACTGTAGAGTTACAGATATTTGAAATTTTCTGATTTGAGGGGGTGAGCCCAACAATTTGCATTTCTTAGAGTTTCCAGGTTTGCTGATGGCAGCTGGCCTGGGTAACAAACTTTGAGAGCCTTTGGACTAGATGCTGTTTTGGCTTTGGGCTCTGATTCTTTTACATTTGAATAGGGGTATTATCTGGCTTGGGGATCATTTTATTAACTCTTAATAAAACTGCTAAAACAGTTTTCATTAGCACCTGAGTCGTTTGTTTAATAACACTGCATTAATGTAATGTTTTATTTTAGTGATCATTCAGGATATGTTCGACCACTGCCAGTACCTCGCAGTTTAAATAGTGATATTTCCTATTTTGGTGTTGGGGGCAAGCAGGCTGTTTTCTTTGTTGGACAGTCAGCCAGAGTAAGTAAAAAAGATTTCTTAAAAGTGAAAGTTGGTCAAAATATTTTGAAGTTGACTGTCTAATTGTATTATTCATTTTAAATTTTGTCAATTTAAAAGGTAATCTTTTTAATATTTAACAGATGATAAGTAAGCCTGCAGACTCCCAGGATGTTCATGAACTTTTACTTTCTAAAGAAGATTTTGAGAAGAGGGAGAAAAATAAAGAGGCAATATATAGCGGATTTATTAGAAACAGAAAGGTACAGTACATTTTAACTCATTGTAAATTTATACCTTGGATGGATGATGGGACAAGAACATTTTTTTTCAATTTCTAAGATACTTATGTTATTTTAAAAACTTGAAAATATGGAATTTTCAAATTAAATTTTAATTTTAATTTTGTGAATAGCAAAAGTGATCATTTGTGTGCTTTCTTAGGCTGAAGTCTTCAGAAAATAACTTTTCTCATAAAGCCAAGTCAGCTTCCTGGAAATTGTTCATAAGATTATAAACTGTTTCCTTGCTCTGAGTTTGAGTTTTTAAGTATTTGTTGTATAATAATCACAGAAGTAGAATACAAAACAGTGATTAAATTTGCATTCAAACTCTCATGTTAATAAGTGGAATGTTAATAAATTTGAATCGTGGTGAGCACATGGTATTTGTTGTATTACTCATTCAACTTTGAAACGTTTTAAAATTTTCAAATTTTAAAACCTTTTTTAAAAGTAAAACTTAAAAAAATTTTTGAGTCTAAAGTAACTTTTGTAAAGAACATAAAAATAGTCTCAAATGCCAGATAAAAGTCCTTATGATATATTTAGTTGAATTTTCTCCTAGTCTAACTTTAAAAGGAATTGGAACTTATAAATACTTATGGTGTTTATTTCAAAGTCACTTTTCCTAATAGTTCAGTGTGTATCTTTATCCTTGTAACTTTTTATGTGTATAGCAACTTACATAGTACATATATGCATACATATGCATGCAATTTTTAATATACAGACTCATAGTAAAATAAAAGCAGAGACGTTTTAAATTCTTATCCTTAAGCACATCCCTTCCTCCCCCCACAAACTATAGATATTCTCTCAAAGTGGACTGGGGCCCAGGATGGTTTTACTCCCTTTTAAACACAGTGCCTTTGGGCTAAGTCAGCTGGGTTCAGGCTGTGTCCTAGTTTTAATGAATGTGGACCGGCTGGGCATTGGTTCTGACCAAGTTAAGTGGTAGGTACCCCAAGCAAGGACTCATTCCGCTTTAGGGTAAGTGTTCTCAATTTGGGAGGTATTTTTAAATTCAGTATTTATTTTTCTTTTCCCTTTTCTTTTTGATTCTACAGTTGGTTTAGCATTATGGTATAGGATTCTCCTTTTTGTATGCCGGTTTAGCAATCTCTGTAAAAGGCTCTCTGTCCTCACAGCTTTGTCACACACTCAGCTGATTTGTATTTGGTGATTTTCCTCCAAAAGATTTTTGAAGCCTGTATTTGAAATTATCCAAGTGAATGTTAATGGTTGATGTAAACTTTGTTTGTTAACTACATTTGAGCTGCATGTAATCTACTGTACTTATGTTCACTCTTGTAGCCGTCTGATTCTAGTCACATTACAAATGATGATGAAAGATTTCTACAGCATCTTATCGCAGAGGAGAAGGAAAAAGATAGCTTTACTGCTGTGGTTATCACAGGGGTACAACCAGAACACATACAGTACTTGAAAAATTATTTCCATCTTTGGACCAGACAGTTAACGTAAGTATTTACATTGGATCCAGGACATGCTTTTTCTTATCTTTTTTTTAAGATAGAAAATATTACAAATACGTTGAAACCTCTTGGCTGTCTGCTTTTATCCAATCCCATTTCTTCCCTCAGCATAGGAACCATTACTCTGATGTTAGCTGTTAAAATGGTTCTCTATTCTGTAAATATTTACTGGTCACTTGGCTTCCCCAGGGGCTCAGTGGTTAAGAATCTGCCTGACTGCAATGCAGGAGCCACAGGAGATGCAGGTGCAATCCCTGGGTCAAGAAGATCCCCTGGAGAAGGGAATGGCAACCCACTCCAGTATCTTGCCTGGAGAAGCACATGGACAGAGGAGCCTGGTGGGCTACAGTCCATAGGGTCACAAAGAGTCAGACATGACTGAAGCAACTTAGCACACATGTAATATATTGGTCATTACAAATAAGAGGCCCATGCTTCTTGACAACTGTGATAACATTTAAAATAAACTTAAGAGTTTATCCAATTCAGCTAATCAATCCCACTTCCCCGTTTCGTGCTTTTGCTATGCAGCATGGACTATAATCCATGTATTTTACTTATTATTTTTTCTTTTCATCTGCCTCCCACCTTGGGATGTTTATTGTTTTTTGTGCACTGTTATATCCCCAGTGTTACATTTCCTGTTACATTATTCAGTTCAGTTCAGTTCAGTCGCTCAGTCGTGTCCTACTCTTTGCTACCCCATGAATCGCAGCACGCCAGGCCTCCCTGTCCATCACCAGCTCCCGGAGTTCACTCAAACTCATGTCCATCGAGTCGGTAATGCCATCCAGCCATCTTATCCTCTGTCGTCCCCTTCTCCTCTTGCCCCCAATCCCTCCCAGCATCAGAGTCTTTTCCGATGAGTCATTGCAGTTGCTCAGTAAAAGTTTATTGAATGAATATATTGAGTCTGTTAAAATAAAAATATGCATATGTGCTGTATGAAATGAATAATCTAAAATTAAATCTTTGTGTATCTACTTGAGGAAAACTTTTAGGGAGTACATATTCTGTTAGATCAAATCAGAAGTATATATATTTAAGGTTGTTAAGTTTCTTCCTCTGTAATTATATGATACAGATTGGATTTTTTCCATAATTTGTATTAGCCTGAATTAGTCTCCAAAAGTGGGTATGCTGTACAAAGTTCATGTTTAAAAATAAGGTGTCTTTTCATATTTTTCTACTTATTCAAGGGCTGTTAAGATTCTGTTTTGCACATAAATATATATTAACAGTTAAAAATTTTTATGAAGAAATAAATTTGATTTTAGGAATGCCTTTTTTTCTTGAATATTGATGTTTATTGGCCCTGTAACACAAGAGTTTTAAATAGGACTTTGACTGTTTATTAGCTATTTTATTATTTCTCTTAACTGAAAGAACTCAGTGTACATAATAACATAACATAATTATAACTCTTGTTCTTAAAAAGAATGACATAGAAACATACACTTGGTAAGCTATTTATAGCACACTTTCTTAATATTTGCTTGTAAACTTATGATGTTAACACTTTTGAGATGTTTGAAGGAAGATCTCAAGATTTTCAGTGATTTCTTTTTATTTTAGTAGTGTTTTAAACTAGGACAATTAGTGTAATTTTGAAAAGATATTTGGACATGGAACAACAGACTGATTCCAAATAGGAAAAGGAGTACGTCAAGGCTGTATATTGTTACTCTGCTTATTTAACTTATATGCCAAGTACATCATGAGAAACTTGGGCTGGAAGAAGCACAAGCTGGAATCAAGATTGCCAGGAGAAATATCAATAACCTCAGATATGCAGATGACACCACCCTTATGGCAGAATGTGAAGAGGAACTAAAAGAGCCTCTTGATGAAAGTGAAAGTGAGAGAGTGAAAAAGTTGGTTTAAAGCTCACCATTCAGAAAACGAAGATCATGGCATATGGTCCCATCACTTCATGGGAAATAGATGGGGAAACAGTGGAAACAGTGTCAGACTTTATTTTTTGGGCTCCAAAATCACTGCAGATGATGATTGCAGCCATGAAATTAAAAGACGCTTACTCCTTGGAAGGAAAGTTACGACCAACCTAGATAGCATATTCAAAAGCAGAGACATTACTTTGCCAACAAAGGTCCGTTTAGTCAAGGCTGTGGTTTTTCCAGTAGTCATGTATGGATGTGAGAGTTGGACTGTGAAGAAAGCTGAGCGCCGAAGAATTGATGCTTTTGAACTGTGGTGTTGGAGAAGACTCTTGAGAGTCCCTTGGACTGCAAGGAGATCCAACCAGTCCATTCTAAAGGAGATCAGCCCTGGGTGTTCTTTGGAAGGACTGATGCTAAAGCTGAAACTCCAGTACTTTGGCCACCTCATGCGAAGAGTTGACTCATTGGAAAAGACTTTGATGCTGGGAGGGATTGGGGGCAGGAGGAAAAGGGGACGACAGAGGATGAGATAGTTGGATGGTATCACCGACTCGATGTACGTGAGTTTGAGTGAACTCCGGGAGTTGATGATGGACAGGGAGGCCTGGCGTGCTGCAGTTCATGGGGTCGCAGAGAGTCAGACACGACTGAGCGACTGAACTGAACTGAGCTGAAAAGATAAAGTTTGTATTAAGGAATATTTAATACTACTGCTTGAGAAATGATTGCAGATGGGCTATGTGATTTGGAGATATGTGAATAATTTCCCCAGAGTATAATCTTTTTAAACATTTTCCAAAATAGCAAAAATTTCTGAGGTGGTGGTTTTTGATGGGATGATGTTGAATTTATTAATTTTAGGAGTATTGGCATAAGATTGTTTCATTTCTACAGGAGAAAAAAGATGAGACAGAATGATACTCTCATGTTGGGGACATAAGTTAAAAATATCCAATTGTGTATACTCCCTGATACTTGAGTCTTTTCTAGAAAATCCCTGACAAGTAGAATTATAGCCTCTTACCTTGCAGTTCGGGAGACCTCGGTTCGATCCCTGGGTTGCTATCTTACCCCTGGAGAAGGAAATGGCAACCCACTCCAGTACTCTTGCCTGGAAAATCCCATGGACGGAGGAGCCTGGTGGGCTACAGTCCATGGGTTCGCAAAGAGTAGGACACAACTGAACGACTTCACTTTCACTTTGTAGTTGTAGGTTTTTTTTGTAAAATACACTTTAAGTATGTGGGATTTGAAGTTGAAAAGACTTGGCTTGAATCTGCTCACACTGTAATTCTGTGACCTTAAGTAAATTAAATAATTTCTTGCATTCCCAACTTCTGTATTTATAAAATGAGGGGAAATAATACCTGAATCTCATGATTGTTTTTACCATTATGTGGTTTACTATGTTTAAAAATGCTTAATATTGTGTGTGGCACCTAGTAGGTACTGCCAAATAGTAGTAATAAAGTTTTTTTTGGTAGAATATTGGATGAACTGTAGTTTTATGTGAATTAAAAGTATAAAGTTATTCTTTTATATTTTAGGCATATTTATCATTATTACATCCATGGTCCAAAAGGGAATGAACAGCGTACATCAAAGGAAGCTGGACCTTTCAACAACATTGATATTGAAGTAAGATAAAATTCTTTCTTAAGTATTGTGAAATATTAGGTCTGTGTTCTAGTTCCAAGTTAATCTGGATAAGAAAAGTCAATCAGTAAATAGGCAACTTCTCTGTCCTTGTCTTTTACCAAACCACTTCTCTAGTTTGATGTCTAAGTAAAGAGATTATTCCTAAGGTGTACTTTTCTGGATATCTTATTTACCCTAGTATCTGGTTTCTATTTTCTTTGTCTTCTATAGAGATATGAGCCATTACTGAATGTCATGTCTCAAAAGCAGGGAAGAAAAGATATAAATCGTTTCCCTTTTGTTCATAGAAATCTCTTAATAAGAAAAAAATAAGTAAAGTAAAATGTAGAAGAACAGAACATTTCAATGTTGAGTTCTCAGTATCCTTGCCCACATGTCAGGCGGAATTTCATGTATGTCTTCATCCTACTTCCTACCTCTAGGGCTTCCCAGGTGATGCCAGTGGTAAAGAATCCACCTGCCAGTGCAGGAGACACAAGAGACGCAAGTTCTGTCCCTGGGTCGGGAAGATCCCCTGGAGTAGGAAATGGCAACCCACTCCAGTACTCTTGCCTGGGAAATTCCATGGACAGAGGAGTCTGGTGGGCTATAGTCCATGGGGTCACAAAGAGTCAGACATGACTTAGTGCACAGACAGACACACCTCCAGCAGGAAAGCTTAAATAAACTCGTGACTTATATATCCTTCAGCGCTTTCTTTGCTTACTTTCAGTTTTTTGGTAATATATTTCTTAATTAAGATGCTCCTTAGACCTATTTAACTGAGATAGAAATATATATGTATTTTGTTAATCTAGATGATTATTTATACAAATAAAAATAGTTTTTGCTTTTCTGTTGTTGGATCATAGATGAGAACAAAAGTGCAGTCGCTGTCAAATTTAATTGTTTTTATTTTATTTTTATTTTAGATTTCTATGTTTGAAAAGGGGAAGACACCTAAGATTATCAACCTGAGGGAAATACAAGATGACATGCAGACATTGTATATAAATACAGCAGCTGATAGTTTTGAGTTCAAGGCTCATGTTGAAGGAGATGGTGTAGTGGAAGGGATTATCCGATATCACCCTTTCTTATATGATAGAGAAACCTACCCTGATGATCCATGCTTTCCATCAAGTATGTTAATCTGTTACCTTAGCTACAAAATACAAAGTTGTGATTAATTTTCATAATTATTAGTTAGGCTTAAGGTTAGATAAATTTTAAACATTTTTTCCTCATGCAGGTCTTAAGTTGTTAAGGTAGTTGTAGTTTTTATAATTGCTAATTTTTGTGTATATTCACACCCAGATAAATAAAGCTGTGGTGCTAAGAAACGTTACATGTTCTTATATCGTACTTCTCTTACTGAACTGAACTTTTAGCTATGTACCACATAGTATTCCTTTATATACTCCCCATGTTGTCTTCCTGTTATCTTTGTAGATATTTATAAAGTAGTTTTAAACTTTATGTAGTCGCATTGGTTTTTTTCTTTATGCTTTCTGATAGGCCTTGCTGCAGAAAGGCTTCGTACATCTCATTTTTTTTATAATTTTTTTTTATAGATTCTGTAGCTTTTATCATTTTATGTTTATATCTTTAATATACCTGTAATCTTTTTTGTTTTAGGATTAACTTAATATTTTCCATGTGGGTTTTCAGTTTCCTAGTACCAATTTTTGAATGTTATATATAAATATCACTTTCATAATAATATAAAGTTCCCATAAGTACATAGAACCCAGATTGTTTGCTATAAGGCATTGATATGTTTTGTGTTTTTATACATGAATAACATGTCCTTTATAGTGAATCTCTTGTCCTTTATAGTGTATATTGATATCAGTAGGACAAGACACTATTGTTCTTTTTTGAGAAAATTCATAATTCTTAAACCTTTGCACTTCTAGATAAACCTTGGAATCACTTTGTACTGAATAAAAATGTCCTAATGGGATTATTGGGATCACATTCAATTTTCATAGATTAACAGTGTTATATTTTCTCATTCAGAATGATTTCTTAGTATATCCTTAGTATTGTGTTTTGGAACCAGATTTCCTGGTTTGAATCCTGTCTTTGCCACTTTCTATTGTGCAAAATTTGACAAACTACTGCTTCAGTATCTTTGAAATGGGAAATAATAATTCTTATAATAATCCTTGCCTCATAGACTTGTTGTAGGGGTTTAGGACCCAACTCTGTTTAGTAAGTGTTCATACATATTATTACTTAGTGACTCTGCCTCCCATTCAGTCTCTGGCCTGTTTTTCATTTGTCATTGTGATTTTGGTATGCTTACAGATAAAAAAATAAAGTTCTTAAAAATGATGTCCTAAAATAATAGCCAGTTAATTGAATGATGATCAGAGGGGTTCTCTAAGAGCAAGTGAAATGTTTTGATTGGAAGGAACTTTTACTTATGAACTTCTTACGAAGATTTTTTTGGAGAAAAAGACTTTATTGGGGGTCAGGGGGAATGACTTAATGCCAGAATAACTGAGATATTGCTATATCAGGATCATAATGCTTGAATCCAATTTATCTGAGTATATGAAAAGGTATTACTAAACATAGAAATGTGTAGACAGTTGTGCTTTATAACATTGGATATAACTCTAACTGTATCATAATGTAAACTTGAATTAGTATTATTAATTTGTCCAAGCTAAGCAAACTTGCTGTTTCTAGACATCGTAGATTTTCCAGATGATTTTTATGTGAGTGTACTGGTTCCAACAGAGTTGTGAGACATGATTTAGGTAGAAGATTCAAGCTCCCGTATTTATAAATAGGTTTTTCACATGGCAGGCTCAGTAGCTAGTATGGTAATCCTAACGCAGATTCATGAGTATGTAATTATTACTTTTTAATGAGAATCACTGTTGGTAATGTGGAGCCACTTTGAAAATCTGCCTTTTTGAGGGCAAACATAATAAAGGTACTTTTAGGTTTTACAGAACACAGTGTTAAAGATCATAAGAATTTTTGTTACCGTTTCTCCGAAGAAGCTTTAACATTTCATTTATTGAAACTGATTTCTCAGTGGTAAAAATTATTTGTTCCACTTGTTCCTTTGTCCTAGAATTAAAAGATGAAGATGATGATGATGATTGTTTCATACTTGAGAAAGCAGCAAGAGGGAAAAGGCCTATTTTTGAATGTTTTTGGAATGGACGGCTAATACCATATACATCTGTTGAAGAGTAAGTTCTGATTTTTGTTGAGATTACATTGTTTTATGATCTTATCTTTTTACTAACCAGTATTTTGTTTTATTCAAGCTTTGACTGGTGTACTCCTCCTAAGAAGAGAGGACTTGCGCCTTTTGAGTGCTACAATAGGATATCTGGTGCATTATTCACTAATGACAAATTCCAGGTCAGCACAAATAAACTGACCTTTATGGATCTTGAGCTAAAACTGAAAGACAAGAACACCCTTTTTACAAGGATTTTAAACGGACAGGTATGACTTTAAATATCAAGTTTTGAATATTTGCAGAAGTGTTCTATTTTAAGTTCAACAAAAGTCACTTGTAGTGTAGATTTGTACTGACAATTTGCATAGTTTTCATTTTATTTACTCAGAAGAATATAAATTTTAGTTCATGAGCATTTATGTGTTCACTCAAAAATTTCAAACTGATTAGCTCTTACTGGGATAAAACTTATCAGATCTTCATCAATACTTTGACATGGTGAATAGAATCTTCAGAAGCATGTCTGTTTGCAAAGAGCATGTAAGAATTTTATCTAATAGAGAGGCTTTGTTTGTATATTAGTAACCTAAATATACAATTTTAATCTAACTTTGGGGGTAAAATTTAGGTAGAACTGTGAAATACTTTGGGCTAAAGGGTAATTTGAGATTGATCACTATTAAAATCTGCTTTAATCAATAGAAAAAGAATGATAAATTTTTTTAAAAAGTTGAATGGAGCTAGTGTACTTTCCTTTTGCCTAAACACCTCAGAAACTTGATGCTACTCTTTCAGTAATGTAATGTTAAGTTGCCAAGAGATGGGTGCATTTATTCTAAACTTAAAGTTGCTGGACAGTAAACACAATATATGACACAGTATTCGTATATCCCTATAACATGTTGACATTCATTTTGCTCTTAATAAAAAGGATTCTGAATGTGATGTAATTTTATCTAATACAGATGAGGGCTGAGCCTGAAATACAGCATAAAAATTTGGTAGGCAGACAGTCTCATTCCTAGTTAATAATTTTAATACTGTTGTCAAGTTGTCAAAGTGACAACACTAATTTACTGATTCAGGAAGGAGTTGGTACCTGGGAACAGATTAGGGGGAAAGTTTCTTTGAAAAATATATACCATTTTTTGGTGTTTACCATGTACATGTATTTCTTACTTTAATAAGAAATCTAATCTTTTTAAAATCTAATTTTTTTTAATGATTAATATACTGGTCATCTGACTTCAAGTTGCAAAAACTTAAGCTGAAATCAGTTTTAATTTTGCCCCATTTTCATTTGGAAATGGTGGGTTGTGGAGTAAGGTGTACAGAGAAAACGAACTTCTGTGACTTTACGCTTTGTCTTCTGTGAAAACATGTAATGCGATGATCTTCCCCTACTCCTCCTGAAGACAAGCATTAAACCAGTATATAGTAGCTTACACTGGAGTGTAAATCTCTAGGGTCTCTCAGCAGAGTGAAGAATGATAAGCCATAACACATTTTCTTCCTATGTATTACTAGAAAGCAAATTTTATTTTATGATCTATTTTTGAATAAATGTATAAAGCATAATTTTTTTAAAATATGTTTTGCCATAGCTTTATTTCTCAACCTTTTTTTCACTGTCACCTTATAAAAGAGCCTTTTTAAACTTTTCTCTCCCAAATAACCCCCTAAGACATTTTAATACCATAGATATACCATATCTATATTTAAGTATGTGTTTAAATCTGTGCTTAATTTATATAAAGCTTTTTATTTCCCTGTTGGAATTTGCGTGTTTCACATTAAGAAGGCTTCCACTTACCCTTTTCCCCTAATCAGTTAGTTCTCCTTTTCCAAGGCACACAGTGTTTATCTTTTGTTGGGGGTGGGGGGAGTATATCCTAGGGTTTAAAATAGGGAAGGAAATCTATGTTGATATTGACCATTGAAGTCTTAGGTCCAAGTGTGTGCTCAGTCACTTGAGTCGTGTCCAACTCTCTGCGACCCTATGGACCAAGGATGATGGCAGACCCTGTGGACCAAGGATGATAGCAGAGATTTTTTTTCTTTAGTAATGTGTTGATAGAAATCTAAATTTGTATAGGAGAAAGAGCCATTAAAATATTTTAGTTTTTTATTCGTTTTTCTGGGGTGGGTGGGTATTTGGAAGGAAACATGAATTGAACAAGAAGTGTCTGTGGTTGTATTTGTTTATGAGTAGCTAAGTTTTATGGAACATTTTAAAATTTTACAGGAGCAGCGAATGAAAATTGACAGAGAGTTTGCTTTATGGCTGAAGGACTGCCATGAAAAGTACGACAAACAAATAAAATTCACCCTTTTTAAAGGAGTAATTACACGTCCTGATCTTCCTTCTAAAAAGCAGGGCCCCTGGGCCACTTATTCAGCGATAGAATGGGATGGAAAAATATACAAAGCAGGACAGCTGGTAAGTTTAACTTATTTTTAGGTTTAATTTTTAGTAGAATTTGAATCTAAATTAGAGTTATTAGAATTTGTCAACAACCAAAAATAATGAATGTAGTCTTGCCTCCTTAGGAGCCAGAAAAGAAAGGCAAGGCCAAATTGATTATAACTATGTAATTTAATAGGACATTAAGGAAAAAAAACAAAATGATTTTTGCCAAAGGCTCAGTTAACAAAATTTTTATTGTTTCTTATACTTCACTTTACTCAAATAGAGAATTTAGTGTGTTTTTTTAATGTGATATGAAGAAATGGTTTTTCATCAAATTTTTTAGTGTCTGCAGCTTGTAAGTTACTGTGCTGTTGACAGCATTATGGAGATTATAGAGATCTAGGGGTATCCTGTTGCCTTCAGGCTCTTACGGCATGAAAATACAGATGACCTAAAAATAAAGAGAGAGAATGAGTAGTTCTCTCTCTAGTAGAACTAGAATTCTCATAGTTTAGAAGGAGAGAATTTTCTGACTGCAGATGGGCCTGGAATAAGAGAATAAATCACGCAATTCTTTGTGCATTAAGTGACTTCTGTGTGGAACTTAAAAGAGGTAGTGGCTCAGGTTTACAGAGGTAATTATGAAGATAACTAACTTAACTTTACATTGCTCAGTTGTGTCTGACTCTTTGTGAACCCATGGACTGGAGCCCACCAGGCTCCTCTGTACATGGAATTCTCCAGGCAAGGATGTTGGAATTGGTTGCCATGCCTTTCTCCAGGGGATCTTCCTGACCCACGGATTAAGCCCAGGTCTCTCCTGCATTGCAGGCAGATTCTTTACCCTTTGAGCTACCTGGGAAGCCCAGAGTGGATTTATTATGAAGTGGGTTTATTATGAAGATAGTAATAAACCCACAAATGTGACACTATCATCATTATATAGTGAAAGCTTTGGAATCAGATGCGGTCACCATGAAGTAGTGAGTGTGGCTTAAGCCTGCTTTTCCAACAGTTAGAAGCTAGAAACTGAAAAGGAGGAGCTGACAGGAGAAAGAAGGGGATAAGATGGTGAGAGAGAAGAAAACCAGGAAAATAAGGTATCCGTGAAGTCAAGTGGAAAGTTACAAGGAGGGAGTGATCAGGAAAAGCAGCAGAACTGGGTTACTGCAAACTGTTATATGTGAAGAGAAATAGTTCAGAAGTGAAATGAGGCTGGAGAGATAGATTGAATGTAAACTCTTGCTGTCCTTATAGTTGAGAAGTTTTGAATTGGACTAGTGGAAATTACTCCTGGTGTTTTCAGGCCAGGTAAGGAAAAAATAGAGAGAGAGAGAGAGAGAGAGAGAGAGAAATTTTGAGCTAATTTATTGGAAAGAAACAATAACTTTGTAAGTCACTGTTCACAGCCTGCAAGCAACATTTTATGGGGATTTGCGACAGCTTGCATTCATTTGAAGGTATTATGGACCTTTTAGACACATGCATAACTATGACATTTTTATATGAAGAAGCCACTGTCTTTTCAAAGATGTTACAAATAAGTGGAGAGCTTCACAAATATAACTTTATAGAGTGCTTTTTTCATTAAATTTTTCTAATAATAGATTTCTGGGTTTTTCCCCTTGTATAAAATAGTTCTGTTAAATAATTGTTAAACCTGTTTTTCTAAGTAAATATTAATACTAAATCCTTGTTTTAAAACTGAATGTTAGGTCAAGACAATCAAGACACTTCCTCTCTTTTATGGAAGCATTGTGAAATTTTTTCTCTATGGTGATCATGATGGAGAAGTATATGCTACAGGAGGAGAGGTTCAAATTGCAATGGTAAGATCCCCAGGTAACCCAAAATAGTCTTCAAAGTCTCTTGGTATTACTACTTTGCTTAATTCTTAAAGATACAATATTCTAAAAAAAAAAAAAAAGATAACGGTATTCTATTTTGACTTGTATTTGGCTTTTACATTGGTTACAGGAGTGGGAGCATGATGTTTTATGTTTCATATTTGATGTTTTTAGTAGTTTGTAGAACTTAACATCTATGTGCCCAGTGTTTAACAAATGTTACAATATTATTGCCAATTTTACAGTAATTTTAAAGTGCACATTTCATTCAAGGCTCATAAACATAAACATTGGAGCCAGACTTCTATCTCAAGAATGAAAAACAAAACTAGAGTGGGCTTTATCCTTATAAAGAAGTGTTAGTTGCTCAGTTGTGTCTGACTCTGTGACCCCATGGGCTTGTAGCCCACCAAGCTCCTCTGTTCGTGGAATTCTCCAGGCAAGAATATTGGAATGAGCAGCCATTCCCTTCTTCAGGGGGTCTTCCCAGTGCAAGGATCGAACACTGGTCTCCTGCATTGCAGGCAAATTCTTTACTGTCTGAGACACCAGGGAGGCCCTTTATCCTTCCTGATACTATGCTCTTGTTAAGATTTGAAGGTATTTAATTAGACCTAGGGTGTTTATCTGAAAAATGGAAATAAACACTGTGGTGTAATATAATAACAGTTATTATGATTTATCTACTTAATTAGGGTAAAAATATTTTTTGAAAGAAATCAATATTCTTGTGACTAAATTTAAATAGCTTTTTGAAATGTTGGTATAAATTTTGCTTATTCAGGAACCTCAGGCACTATATGATGAAATAAAAACTGTGCCAATTGCAAAGCTGGATAGGACAGTTGCTGAGAAAGCTGTGAAAAAATATGTAGAAGATGAAATGGCAAGGTAATTTATGTTTCAAGATGCATGGTAAAAAATGACAAGAAAATTGAAGAGGAATTGTCCTTTTAGTTATTATTGAGTGTGACATTATGCTTTTGTATTTAGGCACTTGTAGTCTTCGATGTGTGTATTGTGACGAACTTCTTGCTGTTAAAAAAAAAAAGCGCTCTAGTTATCAAAACAGAATCCTGTATTTGTTTTATAGAAAAATAAGGAAGGTTAGCACTGTTAACAGCACTATGATTAAGTTTGTTAAAAAACAATGACTTTGGCCTGTAACTAGAAGAAAATGGTGAGAGGTAAAAATAAGAGCAAAAGAAGTAAAACATCGAAAAACAAAACTGTGGCTTTTGTGCGGCTAATGATGCAGTTATTTTGATTCTTACTGAACTCACTGGTAATTCTTCTGTTTCTAGAGTTATCCTTTCTCCCAAAGGTAGCTCGTACTACAAATTAGTAGAAAAATCTCAAAAAATGGGGGCAATTCCTGTCTCTTAACATCAAGAGATTTTGTTTTACTTTGTAGCCACAGCAGTGATTAAAGCTTTGGTGTATTAATCATACAGAATTTCAGATTTAACTATTGGGGAAAAAATTTAGAACTATTAAAGTTTCTAGTAACTTTTATTTTTAAAAATAAGACCATAATTAATACATTTCATGAAACATTAATATGCTGTTTTAATAATAGACTCCCTGATAGACTGTCAGTGACTTGGCCTGAAGGAGATGAATTATTGCCAAATGAGATCAGACCTGCTGGAACCCCCATTGGTATGTTTTTGGTTTTTCTTATGTGTGTGTATTTTAAACACTGAAAAAATGCTTTTCTTCTTAACATTTCATGGTAAAAAAATGATAAAAAATTAAAACGCTATGTGAAGACCTGGCAGATTCATCAGATTCATTGGGTGTAACTAAGATGTTCTTATTTTTAATTTTGGACTGATAGGTGCATTAAGAATTGAAATATTAAATAAAAAAGGGGAAACGATGCAGAAGCTTCCAGGAACAAGTCATGGAGGGTCAAAGAAACTCCTGGTTGAGCTCAAAGTTATATTACACTGTAAGTATAAACACTGATTTGTATGTTTGGATCTTTATTGTTGTTCGTAAATGTATATACATATTTTAACATCTTTGTGGAATTATTGATGGCCTAGCAATCTGATAGATAGTGCTTTGAAGTTAAGAGTTTCTAAAGTATTAGAATAATTCATTTTTTAAAAACTCAGTTGTTTTCTTAGGGTTTTTTGTTTGTTTTGTTTTTAACACTGTATTCTGAATATTCCTATGGAGGTAGCTATGGGCTAAAATAAAGATATGTGTATGCATATCAGTTTGTACTGAATAGGGATTTAGATTGGATAATCCTTAAGGTACCTTCTAAATCAAAAATACTGTCTCTGAACCTATGGGTGAGAAGTACTTGTTTTGAGTTGAGAAATGGGAGCCACTCTTTGTTAAAGGAAGAAGAACTACATGTTATCACTCATCTTGTATTTTCCTAACTTTAATCACCTTGTAATTCTCGTCTCTTGTTTTTGTCTTGACCACCTGAAAGTATTTTCAATACTTGTTTTCCATAATCTGTTCTACCACTATATACTTGCATGTCTGGTCTATGGATTTTACAGATACAGTGTATTTTATTCACTGTATGTTTATTTCCAACATTTATAAACTATAGTCAGTGGTAGTGTATACTTTCGTCTTATAAATGTCTTTTTAGCCTCAGCAGCATTGAACAGTTTGACTAATTCATTTTGCTGCAGTACTCTCTTTTTGGCCTCTGTGACACACTGTTCTGTATTTCTCCAGGGTTTTTTTTTTTTTTTTTTTGGTGGCTTAAAACAGTATGTTTATTATCTTACAGTTCTCTTGGTCATCTGACTGCTGAAATCAAAGTGTCAGCAGGATAGCAACCTTCTGGAGGTTGTAGGGAAGGCTTGCCTTTCCACTTCTAGAAGTCACCCATATTCCTTGGCCTTGTGGTCCCTTTCTCCATCTTCAGAGCCAACAGTGTGGGATCTTCCAACCTGTTTGTAACTCTGACCATCCTGTCCCCCTCTTATTTAAAAAAACAAAAAAAACCCCCACAAAACTACATATAGGCATCAGTTCAGTTGCTCAGTTGTGTCCAACTATTTGTGACCCCATGGACTGCAGCACATGAGGCATACCTCATTTATTGAACTTTGTTTTATTGCCATTTGCAGATACTGCATTTTTTATGGATTCAAGGTTTATGGCAACTCTGTGTTAAGCAAGTCTGTTAATGCCATTTTCCCAACAGTATTTGCTCACTTAATGTCCCTTTGTAACATTTTGGTCATTCTGGCAACTTTTCAGACTTTCTAAAAATTATGTTTGTTATGATGATCTGTGATTAGTGGTCTTTGATATTATTGCTACAACTTGCTGAAGGCTCAGGTGAACATTAGCATTTTTAGCAATAAAGTACTTTTTATTTTTGACTGTGTGGATCACAATAAACTGTGGAAAATTATGAAAGAGATGGGCATACCAGACCACTTGATCTGCCTCTTGAGAAATCTGTATGCAGGTCAGGAAGCAACAGTTAGAACTGGATATGGAACAGCAGACTGGTTCCAAATAGGAAAAGGAGTACGTCAAGGCTGTATATTGTTACCCTGCTTATTTAACTTATACGCAGAGTACATCATGAGAAACACTGGGCTGGAGGAAGCACAAGCTGGAATCAAGATTGCTGGGAGAAACATCAATAACCTCAGATATGCAGATGACACCACCCTTATGGCAGCAAGTGAAGAACTAAAGAGCCTTATGATGAAAGTGAGAGGAGAGTGAAAAAAAGTTGGCTTAAAGCTCAACATTCAGAAAACAAAGATCATGGCATCCAGTCCCATTACTTCATGGCAAATAGATGGAGAAACAGTGGAAACAGTGGCAGACTTTATTTTTGGGGGCTTCAAAATCACTGCAGTTGGTGGTTGCAGGCATGAAATTAAAAGACGCTTACTCCTTGGAAGGAAAGTTATGACCAACCTAGATAGCATATTCAAAAGCAGAGAGATTACTTTGCCAACAAAGGTCCGCCTAGTTAAGGCTATGGTTTTTCCAGTAGTCATGTATGGGTGTGAGAGTTGGACTGTGAAGAAAGCTGAGTGCCGAAGAACTGATGCTTTTGAACTGTGGTATTGAAGAAGACTCTTGAGAGTGCCTTGAGCTGCAAGGAGATCCAGCCAATCCATCCTAAAGGAAATCAGTCCTGAATATTCATTGGAAGGACTGATGCTGAAGCTGAAACTCCAATATTTTCGCCACCTGATGTGAAGAGCTGACTCATTTGAAAAGACTCTGATGCTGGGAAAGATTGAAGGCAGGAGGAGAAAGGGACGACAGAGGATGAGATAGTTGGATGGTATCACCGACTCGATGGATATGAGTTTGAGTAAACTCCAGAGTTGGTGATGGACAGGGAGGCCTGGCATGCTGCAGTCCGTGGGGTCGCAAAGAATCAGACACAACTCAGTGACTGAACTGACTGACTGTCATTATTCTTTAAAAGAAATAATGCTATTGCACACTCAATAGACTATAGTATAGTATAAACATAGCTTATATGCACTGGGAAGGGAAAACATTTATGTAGCTTCCTTTATTGTGATCCTTGTTTTGTTGTGATCTGAAGCCAAGCCTACCATATCTCTAAGGTCTGCCTGGTATATGTTTCTATATAAAATAATTAAAAGGTTTATTTTTTCTGGTAAAATATATAACAAATTTACTGTCTCAGTCATTTTTAAATCTATACTTTATTGTACTGTATAGTGTTGCACATACTTGTCTGTTTCTTTGTAATGTCATTTAACTTATTCTGCTGTTTGTTCTATTCCCTGAAGACTAGAAATTACCCCAAAACCTTGAATTGATTTAGGTTCACTATTTTCCCCCTCCTAAAGCAAGAATCAATACTTTGTAGTGAATTTGTGTTTTTAGGTATTATATAAGAGGCATTTGATAGCTATAGTTAATTGTCCCACTTTTAGTGCTACTGGGATGGATTATTGAATTCACTTGGCTGGTATGACTATAAAGTTCTCCTTTCATCCATGTTGTAAGAGTTTCATCCATTAGTGATTTTTGCTTTGTTATTTGGTATGCATGATACAGTGGGTTTTCCCACTGATTCTTTCATTTATTCCTAATTTATTGTCCTATTATCTCAATTTATTATCCTTTTTGGTTTATTAATTAGTAAGAAATTTCCTGTATCAGTTATGGTCATTGATTTATTTTGAAACAACTTTTATAGGAAAGGCAGTATAAAGGCTTAATTAAAATTACTGATAATAAGACTATTAGATTAATTTTTACTTCTTTGCAGTGTTATTTGTCTTTAAAGTTTTTATATATTCTAAAGTTGAATCACTTGAAATAATTTTTTTAATGTGGTCATATCACCTACCTACAATTTGCTTTTGCTTATGAATTGTTTTAATTCCATTTTGTTAATTATTAAAGTCATTTACATGATTCTAAAGACAAAAATAAATAGCAAAGAATATTTCAGAAAAGTGCTATCATCCGTTTCCTTTCTCCTTCATCAGACCTCTTAATAGGTACTAGGTCTTAGAGATTATGTAAACAAACAATTCTGTTTTATTCTTGGAGAAAACTGTCAAAGAAATGATTTTTAATATAAAAAAATTATCTCTATATTCTTTATACCAGTTAAGCTTATTTACAGATACATTTTTAAGAATTAAAGGAATTTTATTGTCTGAATGAGTAGTTTCATTATGCTATTGACTTGCATAGGATAATTTTAGGTCTTTTGAAGTTTAAAAGCTATTTTTAAAAATGTACAACAGATATTTGATGCCACTGTGACATTTCATATTCATGTTCTAAATTTTGTTTCTCAAAGTATAAATTTTTTTCTTTTATTAAGCTTCAAGTGGAAATAAGGAAATAATTTCACATATTAGTCAACATGGAGGAAAATGGCCTTACTGGTTTAAAAAAATGGGTGAGTTGTTATTCTGAATATTAAAAATTATATCAGTATTGTGTTTACTTGAATTTTAATTTCTTCTTAATTTGTCCAGAAAATATTCACAAGTTGGGGAATTATACATTGAAATTGCAAGTTGTCCTGAATGAAAGTAATGCAGACACTTATGCAGGAAGGCCACTACCATCTAAAGCAATTAAATTTTCTGTTAAAGGTAAGCAAAACACCAATATGTAACTCTGTATGCTAAAGGTGGCATTTTAAATCAAGAGGAAAATAGAAAATTTGATAAAAGATGTTTGACCAATTGTATAACCATTTTGGTTTTAGAAATGACTTTATAACTCTGCTTGATAATCATGCTCCTTATACATCATTGTTTTCTAGCTTCCTTTGTTACTGGTAGACTTTAAAGTTATTTTGATTCCTGACTTTTGTATGTTAAAAACCCACTCCCAATCCAACTATCCCCATTCTGTCTCCCCCACAATCCTCAGATGTTTGAATAATTTAGAGTTTGGGTCCCCATCTCTGACATTTTAAGTTCTAGGGGTTCTTCTGAGTCTCTTTGATTTTGGGTCTTTTTTTCCTTCTATAGCATCTAGTGTTCAGACGTTGGACCTGTCAATTGGTATACTGTGTTTTCTACTTTCCATCGCTTAATTCTATTTTTCTACTTTATAAGAGACTTCCTTAGCATGATGTTTGATGTTTTCTATTGATTTTTTTCTTTCTGCTATTATTTTTCACTTTCTAGAGTATTTTATTCTCCAATATTTATTTATTTATTAGAATAAAATATTTTATTCTAAAAAGGTTATTTCCTTTTCAAAGCATTTTCTTCTGACTTTGTGGATTAATATTTTTATTAATTCTCTGAGGCTATTAATAATGGTATTTTTTTTCTTTGATGTTTTTAAACTTGATTCATAGCCTGTTTCTTCAATGTTGTTTTTTTTTTCCATCCGCACTGGGTCTTTCCTATTAGATGATCTCTTACATTATTAGTGCACATGTTTAAGAATAGGACATTTGAGAGTGTTTATTTCATTTGGGGAGATTATAATAAGCGGATTTTAGGTTTTTTTCCTCTGGCTGTTCAGATTCTCCAGAGTGGAGTGTAAACACCTAGGGGCCAGAATTTGGGGAGCCAAGCTGGAAAAGATTGTTATATATTTCACATTCAGTATTAATCTTTCACTTGATTTACATGTTTTCAGTAAATTGGCGCTTTCAGTAGTGCTATGTCCAGTGTTCAGTAGTAGGTCACTCCTTGGACCTACTCTAAGCTTTCCCAGAGGAGAAACCTTCCAAATGTTGTTGAAAATTAAGGAGGTAGTTGACTGGCTCTGTGTATCGAGGGGTGGGGATCTGAGGAACTGATTCTGACAGACTTGAGCTAGTCTTTCTCTTTTATTCCAGTTTCACTCCTACTTGATAGAGCCATGCTTGAGATTTTTGAATGTTATATACTGCAAATTAAATTGGCTCTCTGCTAGTTTTGTTGATGATTGAGGATTTGATTTTTTGAGTCTTACTGTTAGGTCCATAGTGCTTCCCCAGTAGCTTAGATGGTAAAGCATCTGCCTGCAATGCAAGAGATCCAGGTTCAATCCTTTGGTTGGGAAAACCCCCTGGAGAAGGATATAGCAACCCACTCCAGTATTCTTGCCTGGAGAATTATACTTGTTCATATGCTCACTAGCTTTCAAATTCTGTTACTGTTGTCTTTTTTCTTGTTCTTTCTTTTTGAAGGTTTCAGTTCAGTTCAGTCGCTCATTAGTGTCTCTTTGTGACCCCGTGAATCGCAGCATGCCAGGCCTCCCTGTCCATCACCAACTCCCAGAATTCACCCAAACCCATGTCCATCCAGTCAGTGATGCCATCCAGCCATCTCATCCTCTGTCGTCCCCTTCTCCTCCTGCCCCCAATCCCTCCCAGCATCAGAGTCTTTTTCCAATGAGTCAACTCTTTGCATGAGATGGCCAAAGTATTGGAGTTTCAGCTTTAGCATCAGTCCTTCCAATGAACACCCAGGACTGATCTCCTTTAGAATGGACTGGTTGGATCTCCTTGCAGTCCAAGGGACTCTCAAGAGTCTTCTCCAACACCACAGTTCAAAAGCATCGATTCTTCGGTGCTCAGCTTTCTTCACAGTCCAGCTCTCACATCCATACATGACCACAGGAAAAACCATAGCCTTGACTAGACAGACCTTTGTTGGCAAAGTAATGTCTCTGCTTTTGAATATGCTATCTAGGTGGTCATAACTTTCTTTCCAAGGAGTAAGCATCTTTTAATTTCATGGCTGCAGTCACCATCTGCAGTGATTTTGGAGCCCCCCGAAATAAAGTCTGACACTGTTTCCCCATCTGTTTCCCATGAAGTGATGTGACCATATGCCATGATCTTCGTTTTCTGAATGTTGAGCTTTAAGCCAGCTTTTTCACTCTCCTCTTTCATTTTCATCAAGAGGCTTTTTTTTCCTCTTCACTTTCTGCCATAAGGGTAGTGTCATCTCCATATCTGAGGTTATTGATATTTTTCCTGGCAATCTTGATTCCAGCTTGTGCTTCTTCCAGCCCAGTGTTTCTCTTGATGTACTCTGCATAGAAGTTAAATAAGCAGGGTGACAACATACAGCCTTGACGTACTCCTTTTCCTATTTGGAACCAGTCTGTTCCATGTCCAGTTCTAACTGTTGCTTCCTGACCTGCATATAGGTTTCTCAAGAGGCAGGTCAGATGGTCTGGTATTACCATCTCTTCTCAGAATTTTTCACAGTTTCTTGTGATCCGCAGTCAAAGGCTTTGGCATAGTCAGTAAAGCAGAAATAGATGTTTTTCTGGAACTCTCTTGCTTTTTTGATGATCCAGCGGATGTTGGCAATTTGATCTGTGGTTCCTCTGCCTTTTCTAAAACCAGCTTGAACATCTGGAAATTCACAGTTCACGTATTGCTGAAGCCTGGCTTGGAGAATTTTGAGTGTTACTTTACTACTAGCATGTGAGATGAGTGCAATTGTGCAGTAGTTTGAGCGTTCTTTGGCATTGCCTTTTTGGGATTGGAATGAAAACTGACCTTTTCCAGTCCTGTGGCCACTACTGAGTTTTCCAAATTTGCCGGCATACTGAGTGCAGCATTTTCACAGCATCATCTTTCAGGATTTGGAATAGCTCAACTGGAATTCCATCACCTCCACTAGCTTTGTTCGTAGTGATGCTTTCTAAGGCCCACTTGACTTCACATTCCAGGATGTCTGGCTCTAGGTGAGTGATCACACCATCATGATTATCTGGGTCATGAAGATCTTTTGTGTACAGTTCTTCTGTGTATTCTTGCCACCTCTTCTTAATATCTTCTGCTTCTGTTAGGTCCATACCATTTCTGTCCTTTATCAAGCCCATCTTTGCATGAAATGTTCCCTTGGTAGCTCTGATTTTCTTGAAGAGATCCCTAGTCTTTCCCATTCTGTTGTTTTCTTCTCTTTCTTTGCATTGATCGCTGAGGAAGGCTTTCTTATCTCTCCTTGCTATTCTTTGAAACTCTGCATTCAGATGCTTAGATCTTTCCTTTTCTCCTTTGCTTTTCGCTTCTCTTCTTTTCACAGCTATTTGTAAGGCCTCCCCAGACAGCCATTTTGCTTTTTTGCATTTCTTTTCCATGGGGATGGTCTTGATCCCTGTCCCCTGTACAGTGTCACAAACCTCCATCCATAGTTCATCAGGCACTCTATCTATCAGATCTAGTCCCTTAAATGTATTTCTCACTTCTACTGTATAATCGTAAGGAATTTGATTTAGGTCATACCTGAATGGTCTAGTGGTTTTCCCTACTTTCAAGTCTGAATTTGGCAATAAAGAAGAGTTCATGATCTGAGCCACAGTCAGCTCCCGGTCTTGTTTTGAAGATTTAGGCCTCTTTAAAAAAAAGCTCTGTGGTGTCATATTATTATGGGGTTTTGGAGAGCTGATTTTTAAGTGCCTGGGAGTATTTTGCCTTCTCTAATCATAAAGCCACTTTGGAGAGTGTTCCTTTTTTGTTCATACAGATCTACCATGTTCTTTAAATAACAACTGTGGAACTTTCCACAGTAGGGACTTGCTGTAGTTTTAGCAGTTTTCTTTGGTGAACATTTCATGTATTTCCAATTTTGCGACTGTTACACATCACGTTTCTATATGAGGGGGTGGGGAAATTATGTTTTGTGTACACGTGCTAGAATTTCTCTAGAGTGGATCCCAAGAAGTAGAATTGCCAAACTGAAATTATCAATATGTGCTTTAACATTTTATATATATTTTTTGTCAGTTTACCCTTCTAAAAGATTATGTACCCTCACCAACAGACTGAGGGTTCCTATTTCCCTATGCTCACTGCTGGCCAAGCTATATTACAGTATTTATTTAGCTTAGTCGATAGTTAAATTATTTAATTATTAGGTTGTGTATCTCTTTAGCCTTTATTGGACATTGTCATTCTGTGAAAGTCTATGCCCATTTTAATAGTGTAAAACTAGTTCTTAAGTGTGAGTTTTATCTGAATCACCTGCAGGTTTTATTAAACTGTAGACCAGTGGGCCTCATTCCTAGGGTATCTGACACAGGATAAGGTGAATCTTGGAATTTGCATTTCTAATAATTTCACAGGGGATGACTTGAAACTATTAGACTATAGACTGCATTTTAACAATAGCTGTTTATAGGAAGTTTTAATGTATTTAGGATTTAAATCCTTGATGGCATACATTGCAAATACTTTCTCATATGGAGCTTCTCTATTGACTTTGTATCTATTAAAATATTTTAATCTTTGTCACATATATCCTTGAATAGCTATTGAATATTGTGTTTTGCCTTACTTTTTCCTTTGATAAAATTGTAAACATTTCTTTATTATATTTGAATAATTTCATAGTTTAAAAACACATTTATCTCTGTTTCTAGGCTTATTTATATATATAAGATAACAATCTGTAATTTTCGCAGGTATATTGTAGATAGAATTTATGTAAATTTTGCTTATTTAAAATGCCATCTTTATCGTAGTTTAATCTTCCATATGTAAATAGATGTTTTTACCTTCAATGAATCTCTGACTGATGAATTTTCTTTTCGTGTTTTTTTTTTCAAGAGGGTAAACCAGAGAAATTTTCGTTCGGTCTTTTGGATCCTCCTTTTCGTGTTGGAGTCCCATTCAATATCCCTGTGGAGTTTCAGGATGAATTTGGTCATACTAGTCAACTGTCTACTGATATTCAGCCAATTTTTGAAGCAGGGTAATCTGAATGTTCATATTTGCTGAGTATTCACTGCATTTAGCTTAAATTATTTGTGTTAACTTCAGATTTATTTAAAATGTTTGATATTTTATGATATCTGGGGGATTTAGTTAGTCCCAAGCTATACTCTGCAGCTGTAGTGTCATATATGAATTATCTCAGTAAAGTTTGTTTGGACTGAATTTTTGCTGTTACAGTTACTTGGTTGAGACTAATAGGTCTGTCTTACTCCTTTTTTTTTTTTTTGGCAAGTACGATATGACGTCTCTTGGCAGTTCTATGCACTATACAATGTTTTTATTTTGTTGTTTGCTTAGAAATTATGGGCATTTAAACTTAGCGGTTACCTACTGGTAGGCTTTTAACCTGCTAGTAGAATTATTTTTAGTTTGTTTTTAAAACTATAACTAAAAATTATGCTTTCCATGGAAATTTGGTTCTTCCTTGGAATTTGCCTTTACTTAGTAACCCTGTAGAATGAAATGATTGGCTAATATTAAGAAATAGCAATGAAAAGTCCAGTTATATAATTGAGGATGTTCATCGTTTTCCATTACCTGTTTCTAAGGTGCCTAGGGAGAAATTCTTTTTCTCACATTTTTGCCAAATTTGTCTTTGGGGCCCACTTTTTAATGTATGCCTTCTTTTGCTATTGATGTGTACTTTTTCCCCCTTTTGGTGTAATTGTTTGCTCTTTTAATCGTTTGAGTATGTATTGTATTCCAGGCATTTGCTAGCTGGAGACATAAAAATGAATAAGAATATAGGATTTGCCTCTAGAAGCTCACAGACTAGTGAGATATAGCTTAGTGTCCAGATTTGTACCATGGTTTAAGTTCCTGAAAAACAAATCAGTTATAAAAAATATTGCAAATGAATTTTTCTAAATATTCTCTTAAGTTGCTAAATATGGTTCTTGTGCAAAAAGTGATTCTTTTGCAAAAAGTGATCTTTACATATTGCATTCATTTGAATATTAAACCATAATGGAAGAGTTGAATACTTAAACATCTATGTTTAAAAATAGCCTGCCAGTCTCCTCCATTCATGGGATTTTCCAGGCAAGAGTACTGGAGTGGGTTGCCATTTCCTTCTCCAAGGGATCTTCCCCACCCAGAGATTGAACCCTGGTCTCCCACATTGCAGGCAGACTCTTTACCATCTGAGCCACAAGGGAAGCCTGTTTAAAAATAAAGAACACTAAAAATGTAATCCATCTAGTCACAAATGGGAAATATTTGTGTGTTAGTTGACCCCTGTTTTTAATTATATCTTCCATCTTATCCTTGATAAGATATTCTTACAGAGTCTCTATCACACATACATATTGGTAATTAAGATTTGGGACTTAAAAAGTCTTGGTGGCCTGGCTGTGTGTATTTATCTTCATTATAGTAAGATCTTTGTCTAGTAGGTTTTTTTTTTTCCCAGTGTTAACTAAATTAAAATAAAAATAATTCACACATACAGCCTAAAGAATCAAATAGGGTTGATAAGGCTTATTAAAAAAAAAAAAAAGAGTAGTTCTTCTGCCCTCTCCACCTCACCAACAATCCACTTCTCAAAACCACTTTCAGCTTTCTACTTGAATTTTTTGGTACCTGCTGCCATATATGTTAGTAACTTTTATGTTACTACTTCCTGATTCTTCAGTTTTAAGCTTTATCTCTTGACTTACGGCTAAGGAAGATGAGGACACACTCTCTTGTTGCCATTTATATTACAAATAAGCCTCCTTCCTGTTCCTACATTTTTTAGTAAAGTTATACTCTGGCTTGATCAGTATTTAGTGCTCGCTCTATTAAAATTATGTAAGTGCTAATTACTTTATTGCACAGCTGTTATACTTTTTTTTATTTTGCCAAGTAGCTTTCTGCCAGTTATCTGGTCTCTTTTCAAGATGCTTTGTACATAGATAACTTGTCAGTTTCATATTCTTTAGACATCTTCCTTGGAACTTTGTGATGGTGGTCTGTATAGATCAGCTCTTAAGCTTGTTACGTTTGTCCTTCTGTGGTCTTCTTTCCTATTCATCCTGGGAATTTCCTCTGTCCTTTGTGTTGGGAAAATATATAAGAATAAAACCTACTGTGAGCCTAGAAAACTTCTTCACAAAGGTAGAAGAGAAAGGGAACAATTTTATGATTGAATAAACAGTAAACCAGACTGTGATCCTCATCACAATCTGATAAAGAGTTTGTAAAAACTGAAGGAAATCTTAACTCTGTTACATGGTAAAGTGAATATAACCTATCACATTCATGTTTTCAAGAAAAATTGCCAAGTGTCTTGATGACTGGGTGTAGAGTTTGCAGTTTGGGATCAGTTAATTGGAGTTAGGGCTGTGTGCTTTCACTGTTGAGGACCGATGTTCAGTCCCTGGTCAGGGAACTAAGATCCTGCAAGTCGTGTGGTGCAGGCCCACCTCCACCCCACCCCCCCACCCCCCAAAAAAGAAAAAAGAACATTTGCAGCTTATTTTTAGATAATGGAGGAAATGTTAAAAAATAATTTATTTTTTCCAGTGGTTTAACTTTACATTATGACGAAATAACCAAAGGACCAAATTGTGTCATTCGAGGTGTTACAGCTAAGGGCCCTGTAAACTCTTGTCAAGGCAAGGTAAGCATTGTACGTACATGTTATAATGCATGTTTATTTCTTACATGGTAAAAATAAAATTGGACATTTAAAATTGAATAACCTAGTTTGGTGGCAAGATGACAGTAGTGTCAGGTTCTTAGGAATTAATCAGCATCATGTCACCTGACATACCATTACCACTTTCATCTCTGAGGAAGACCAGCACATTTGCTACTGTTCTTTTTTAAATGGTTATGAGCTAAATATGGCAACCCACTCCAGTGTTCTTGCCTGGAGAATCCCAGGGACGGGGGAGCCTGGTGGGCTGCCGTCTATGGGGTTGCACAGAGTCGGACACTATTGAAGTGACTTAGCAGCAGCAGAGCTAAATATTTTCAGCTGTCTTTATTTTCATTCCAGTCTCTTCATAGTCAAAGCCATTTTCAACAGCTATCTAGTACTATGTTGCTTCTTCTCTTGCTCTTTTTCTATTTTTCAATATTTTTCTTAGAATAGGAACAAAAATATAAGAAACTTTACCTTTGTAAACATATTGAGTTTGGTATTTGGATAAAGGAAGAGGGAGGAATAAAGTTAGGGATGGTAAAGGCAAACTGCAATAAGATAATTTTTCAGTTAAGAGTATAAAGTAGCTAACAGATTGCTATGACTAATGTGAACACTGTAACTAATAACTTAAGTGATATGTTACTTTTTCCCCATTATATCATTACCTTCGATACATATTTTAAAAATTTCCCCTGCCAAAATAATGTTTAAAATAGCACATGTGAGTTTACTGCATTAAAGCAAAGAGCAAGTTCTGTCCATCCTCCTGAATTAAGCTGTTTCTGGAACAAGAACTTGAAATTCATGGAAATTTTGACTTTAGTAAATGTACTTAAAAAGATTTCTAGGTTTTAAAAACCTTTTTATTTTGAAATAATTATTTTTACAGAAGATTTGCAGAGATGGTATAGAGAGTTCACATGTATTTCACCCAGCTTCCTCTGTTAAACATCTTATATAAACATTGTATATTTATCCAGTATTATCATTGATATAATACTTTAACAAAACTGTGGACTTTAACATTTCACCAGTTTCTCCACTATATTTTTCTATTCTGGAATCTAGAACATGACATTGTATTTAGATATGTGTAGATTTGGGGTTTTTTCCGTTTTACTACTTTCCAGATTTTTAAAATGCCCATACTAATTGTAGTAATTATTCAGAGGGTATGCCTTTTGAATTTGAAGATAGTATTGTCTGTAAAGAAGCAATATGAGCCAATTTTTTTCACCTGCGTTTCTTTCATACATACATATGATAATTTTAGTCAATATAAATTTGCTGAGTGACTTTCTATAATGGTATGAAAATGAAAAGCAAAAAATAAATCAGAATTGAGGTGGTAAATTACTTGAGTATTTAGGATTTGAATTTAATTAAAATAATTTTTTTAACAGAATTTTAATCTGAAGGTTATTCTGCCGGGTTTAAAAGAAGACTCACAGATTTTAAAAATTAGATTACTTCCAGGTAATATTACTTTAAGAAATATTCCTAATACTTACCTTTTAAATGATATTCTTATGTTAAAGTATAATGACACTTATAAAGGTGAAGTGTTTTTTGGTTTGGTTATGGTATAAGTCTTGAAAATACGTTTGAATGTCATGCATAACACTAACAAATAATCAATTAAAAAACAGGGTAACATTTAGGAAGACTTGAGTTAAGTTCTAAAAATAATCTGAAAGAATAATGTGAATATTGAAAACACATTGTGAAACTATTCTTAAGGGTGTACAACTAGGATTATATTAGAACTGGATCTGTCCTTTTTCTGATATAGCTAAATATTTCATATTTTAAGAAGAAAAGTTTTTTATGCTTTTATGTTGTTGAGTAATGATTTATCAACCTAAAAAGTGATTTTAATGAAATTTTTAATGAAAAAGAAACATATTAACTATTTCCTTTCACAGATTGTTGTAGTTTGAGCTTGCTCTCAAGCATGAATTGATAAAGAAGTAAAGATTGGCCCATTGGTAGAAGTACAAAAAAAAATTGTTTCATATTAATACTTATGATGCTTTTATTTTGAAAGGTTAGCTAAAATGTATGGATTATTCAAGTCTCAGGGGAAGTTCTTATTAACCAGATAGTGCTGACAAATTTTTTTAGAAGTTGAGAGTGATGGTTGTGAGGTGGAACGTGGGACTGTGTAGTCAGAGTAGTCACTGACTCAAGTCTGCCCCTTGTAGCCATGTGACCTGGACAGGATACTTACTCTGTCTGCATCCCAACTTCCTCAGGCATAAAATGGGAATGATACTAATAGTACCTTCTTGGTCAAGGTCATTGTAAGGATTCTGAGAAAAGAGTTGGCATGTGGTTAAAACACAAATATTAACTGATATAACTTGTTCTTTGTAAGCTTGTGTTCCCAGTATTTAGTATAAATTGTATTTTAAAATATCAGTGTTTATAGGACACACTAGGTCATGCTGCTATTGAAGTGTAAAACCTCTTTTATTAGTTTAGAGGAAAATTATGGTGCAGCTTGCTTAGGATATCAAAGGGTTGTGGGTGGTCTAACGAGTAAATTATCTGGTTATGTCATTACATGAACTGATCCTTTGAGCAAAATTACGTAATAGAGGTATGTAGTGTGCCTGAGAAATCAGTCATTGTGTAAAAGATAGAAAATTTAAAAAGTAGTTTAATAAACTTTTACTTTTTTCTTGAACACTGTTTTCCAGGATCTTTTTTAGTATTTTACACATTTGAGTGATTTCTAGCATGAGTTACCACATGTCTTAGCTTGTCCATAAAACCGAGGCTAGATCTCAAACATTTTAATACAATTGGAAATCTGTGCATTTGGGAGTTGTGTATAGAATCTATTCATTTGGGGGTAGAAATGTTTAAACATGGATATTTCTTCTTTCTCAGCATTATTTAAAAGATACTAAAACTTAAAATGTTAAAAGCTGTTTCTTTTGCTGTTTTAACGTTTCAGTTTTGGAAACCTGAATCTCATTTTCATTATATAAATTTTCTGGTAGGTCCTCCTCGTCGATTGAAAGTGAAACCTGATTCTGAAATTTTAGTTATAGAAAATGGAACAGCTTTCCCATTTCAGGTAGAAGTTTTGGATGAATCAGACAATATAACAGCACAGCCAAAGTTGATTGTTCATTGTAAGGTAAGCTGTTGTAAGATAAGAATGTGTAGATTTTGAGTGCCATTGTAGTAACTGGAAATCACTGTCTTTTGGCTCTTTTATAGTAAGCCTGATAAAGTATCTAGACTGTGTAATGATTATTCCATGCAGAAATTTGTGGGCTGTCTCATTGCCAATAATTTTCAACATCTCTAATCCGATAATGACACCAACTATGCCAAGTATTGAACTACAGATTACTCCCCGCTCCTTCCTTTATCCATCCTCCTCATTTTAGATGAAGTACTCAGTTATGAGTAGAATGATACAATTATCCTTGAGGATTAAGGATGGATGGGTAAATGAATATGAGTAAAAGAGCTCAAGAAGGAAAGGAAAACCCAAATAGGTAGAGTAAAAGAAAGAATGATGGTTAAGGAAGTTGATTTTTCTTCCAAAATCAGCATATTTTACCTAGAATTATAGAAACTTACTCTTTTTTTTTTTAATTTTATTTTATTTTTTAACTGTACAATATTGTATTGGTTTTGCCATATATCAACATGAATCCGCCACAGGTATACACATGTTCCCCATCCTGAACCCTCCCTCCTGCCTCCCCGTACCATCCCTCTGGGTCATCCCAGTGCACCAGCCCCAAGCATCCCGTATTGTGCATTGAACCTGGACTGGCAACTTGTTTCATATATGATATTATACGTGTTTCAGTGCCATTCTCCCAAATCATCCCACCCTCTCCCTCTCCCACAGAGTCCAAAAGACTGTTCTATACATCAGTGTCTCTTTTGCTGTCTCATATACAGGGTTATCGTTACCATCTTTCTAAATTCCATATATATGCATTAGTATACTGTATTGATGTTTTTCTTTCTGGCTTACTTCACTGTGTATAATAGGCTCCAGTTTCATCCACCTCATTAGAACTGATTCAAATGTATTCTTTTTAATGGCTGAGTAATAACTCCATTGTGTATATGTACCACAGCTTTTTTATCCATTCATCTGCTGATGGACATCTAGGTTGCTTCCATGTCCTGGCTATTATAAACAGTGCTGCGATGAACATTGGGGTACACGTGTCTCTTTCCCTTCTGGTTTCCTCAGTGTGTATGCCCAGCAGTGGGATTGCTGGGTCATAAAGCAGTTCTATTTCCAGTTTTTTAAGGAATCTCCACACTGTTCTCCATAGTGGCTGTACTAGTTTGCATTCCCACCAACAGTGTAAGAGGGTTCCCTTTTCTCCACACCCTCTCCAGCATTTATTGTTTGTAGACTTTTGGATCGCAGCCATTCTGACTGGCGTGAAATGGTACCTCATAGTGGTTTTGATTTGCATTTCTCTGATAATGAGTGATGTTGAGCATCTTTTCATGTGTTTGTTAGCCATCTGTATGTCTTCTTTGGAGAAATGTCTATGTAGTTCTTTGGCCCATTTTTGATTGGGTCGTTTATTTTTCTGGAATTGAGCTGTAGGAGTTGCTTGTATATTTTTGAGATTAGTTGTTTGTCAGTTGCTTCATTTAGAAACTTAATTCATTTCATTCAGAATTTATCTAGTATATTAGTGAATTATACTTAGTTTTCTAATTTATAGTCAGAAGTAGTAGCTATACTATATTATTTGAAAATTTAAGTTATTGAGTAACAGTTGCATTTGATTGGGATCTTAAATTATTTTGTATGCTTCCAATAGTTTTCAGGTGCTCCAAACCTTCCAATCTATGTTGTGGATTGCAGTAGTTCTGGAACTAGCATTTTATCAGGACCAGCAATTCAAGTTCAGAATATTAAAAAAGACCAGACACTTAAAGCAAAAATTGAAATACCTGTAAGTTGTTATTGTTTTTCATTGGTATTATATTGAATTTTTATTCAAATACTCTTTAATAACTTTATAATATTTCATGTAAAGTTGTTTGACTTTTTAAGATGAGATATTTGTGATTCTTTTAGCCAGATGGAAGAAAAGGCAAAAATGAAATGGTATAGTAAATAATACTTTGTATCAGATATTAGAAATTTCTTACTCAAACCTTTTATAATATCTATAGCTATTATTGATTATATGTTCCTAAAATTATTTTTTTCCTATTATTAGAGTGTAACAACTATCCGTTTTATTTTATTCGTTTGTTTCTTATAGTTACACCTATTTCTTAGAAAGTTTAATAAATGTCCCTGTTGAACCACTACTGAAGGATATATGAACATTTAATATGTATGTATAATTTAAAATAAATACATGGTTTTTCTTAGTGTTATCCTATAAAGAGAGTGCTGTGTTGATGTGCCAGGAGGACCCTTGTTCCTGGACGTTCATCATGGCTGAAGGTGAGGCCAGCCTAGAGGAGGGCAGGCAGGTGATAGAAGCATCTGCTTTCCGAAGATTGCTAAATGAGACAGTAGATACTTAAGCAAGTGAAATACCTGTACGTGATTTCTTCATGATTGATGTGGTGGTAGATAGCGAATTACTCAATCAGTTGATGAACCAATGTTTTTCCAACTAAGTATACATCAGCTAACATATACTGAGCCTCAAAAGGGTAAAAACTTTTATTTTTTAAAATTAGAATGAGATGATTTGACTTTATTCTAATTCTTTTCTTTTGAAACTAGTTATGTTTGATCAGCTTAAAACATTTGTTATGCATTTCCTTTTTTTCAGTAATGTGAGCAATGTGTTTTTGAGTATATTGTCTTGCAAAAGAGCAAGACAATTCTGGAAGAAAAGATTTGTTGTTAAGGAGAAAGCTGGGCTTGAAAGCAAGGGAACATTTACATACAATTATATAAATACTGCAGAGCAGCAGCATGCTGAAAATCAAGAGTACAAGACAGTTAAAACAAAGACCACAGTATACCTGTAATATGCAGTTTAAAAATGTTATCACAAAGCAGTGACTCTTAATTTTGAGTCAGGCAAATAAGATGTGCTTATGATAGCAGCAGGTGGGTTATTTGCCTGATACTCTTTGAAGTAGGAATTTTGACTGTGTCATTATTTGTGTGAATGGGCTTTGATAGAATGACCTCAAGTAGATGAGGAAGGAGACATTAGCAAAGCAGGATTGTAAAGGTATTTTAGGTTTAGACTTGAATTTTTTGTATTCTATGGAATGCACTATACCTAGATTCTGAAATGATTGTGTAGTGTTTTAATTTTGTGTGCCTAAAATCAGTTTATGTAACATAGCAGCTCATCTCTGCTGATTCTTAAAACACTGCTGTTCTTATGACAAATTACAAACTGCTCAGCCTTGGGGCACCTAGAGTCCTTATCTAGCTACAAGCAACTCTGTCCACTTACCCCAATAAAAAATGAATTGAAAAAGCTTTAGAAGCTCCTTAAGTAATATATTTTATGGCAGTTATTTGTCTCTGATTTTGTAGAACATTCTTAATTTATTACACCTTTGTTCTTATTAATAAATGCTGACACCAAATCTGTGTCACATGTTAAACTTTCAGAAGTTTGCAACACTTTTAAGCAGATATACCAAGAGGAATGTTCTTTTAAGTCCAAATGTGCTAGTTTTAGGAGAAGGAAATGGCAACCCACTCCAGTGTTCTTGCTTGGGGAGCTTGGTGGGCTGCCGTCTGTGGGGTCGTACAGAGTCGGACACAACTGAAGCGACTTAGCAGCAGTAGCAGCAGCATGCTAGTTTTAGGTTTTAACAGTGTGACCACTTTCATTATTTATAACTTGATGGTATAAAATATGGGCTTGCTAATAGTACAGTGTCCTCTTAATGAGAGAACATATAATTTTTAACAATATATAAGATGATCTCCCATAATATTGGAAATAAATTCCTAAGCAATACAAAAGAGTCACCATAAAAGCCAAAAATGATGTTTTCAGTACAGATGTTTTCATTCAGTATGTTATTTGTGTTTTTCTCTCTTCCCAGAGTTGTAAAGATGTAGCACCAGTGGAGAAGACTATTAAGTTGCTCCCCAGTAGTCACGTTGCCAGATTACAGATATTCAGTGTGGAAGGACAGAAGGCCATCCAGATCAAACATCAGGATGAGGTTAACTGGATAGCAGGAGATGTTATGCATAATCTTATTTTTCAAATGTATGATGAAGGAGAAAGAGAAATCCATATAACATCAGCTTTGTCGGAGAAAATTAAAGTAGGTATCTCAAATAGATTATTTGCAAGAATTTTGTACATTTTTTGCTTGGAAGACTGAACAAGTTATATAGGCTGTCCTCTAAGAAGACGCTCATCCTAGCAAAACAACATTGTTATTTAGAACCCCAGGCTAAATAAAATTTTGTGTTTTTTTTTAACATGCACTAGATTGGAATGTTGAATGTGTCAAATCTGTGCTTAGAGAAATGATTTTGACACCTAAACAAAAATCCAGTCCTGATGAACTGTATTTATGTTCACAATTAAGATCTCTACTTGACCAGAGCAGTATTTTTGTAGCTCTTCTGAAGGCAGTAAAGAAAAGGTCTGTTAAAGGCAAACGGTAGAACAGTATTGTAAACCCCAAACCAGACCCCTGATTTGGCCATTTGAAATTGGTATAAGCAGTGTCTAAAATTGTTACCCGTACACAATGGTTTTGTCAGTTCTCACTAGCTTCAGATGGTCCTCAGCCATCTAAATGTAGCGTGTGTACCTTGAAAGGGTGAATCTATATGCTGAAACTGGAACAGCTCACCTCACAGAACCCAAGTAAAATGGTGGTGTTTTTTTTTCCGTCATGCTGCATAGCTTGTGGGATCTTAGTTCCTCAACCAGGGATCGAACCCAGGCTCTTGACAGTGAGGAGTCATGACCACTGTACCACCAGAGAATTCTCCTCTTTTTGCAGTATTAAATTCTGTAGCCATTCTGAGTCTCCAAGATATAGGATCTGATATCTTGTAAGAATTGTTTACCAGGGTTCAGCTGACATGATTTTTAAAATCATATTTGGAATAGCCCTTGCGCCAGCCGGTTTATTTTTTCCCTCCATAATAAGAGAAGGGAGGATTGTGAGAGAAATAGTCCTTATCCTGCTTGGAAGGGAGGCAAGCCATTTTTATCTCTCAGCAGATCTGAAGGCAAGTGGTTTAAAAGTGGTACTAGCAACCTGGCTTCTGAACTGATACCTTGCTTTCTCATAATAATGTTTCCACAGTTTAGTTTCTTATTGGGATTAAGAATAAACATTGACTTGAGAGCCTCTTTCTGCATATAACCTTCTTTTTGCCATTCTCTAAGCTCATGGCCTGCTTTTGACACATTTCCCTCAATTTTAGTCATGATACATTTCTTGGGTTCCAGATATTTTAAAACATGTAGCTTTATTGACTATAAAGGATATTTATAATGTACACACTTAAAGTGATTGTGTAGTCTTTAGAGAATTATCTATTACTGAGGAAAGTCAACCCAAACTGATACAGAAATCCTCTGAGCAGACATAGGAATTCTCTGAGCAGAGAGCACAGCTAGGGTGAAGGAAGACAGCCATTTTGTGCAACTCCTGCTTGCTGCTTCCACTATTTAAAAAAAGAAAAAAAGATATAAAGAATAAACAATGGTTTACAAAGATAACAAGGTAACTAAGAAAGTTAGAATGGTGTAAACTAGGATCACAATATTAGAATATCAGTGATTTAAGAATCACAGTTATAAAGGCTAAAAGCATAAAGTTGAGCTAAAAGTCTTAAATAGAAAGGATTGGAAGTTTAAAAGTAAAATAGAGTGGGGTAGTCAACTTAAAAAATGGATCAAATAACAAAATGTGGAGTTTAAAATTAGAGCTAAAAACATTTGAGAGTGGATTAAGATCAAGATGTGGCCAGGATGGTAATTATATAGTGAATTTAACTTTTCTCACCTTGCTGAATAGGGTCCACTTATATCTCATTTAAAACCTGTAATAATAAGATTCTTTTTGAAAAAACAAAAACAATTGACTATAACTTCTCAGAATTGATCACATAATTTGATTCCCATGGTTTTTTTAAACTATAATGACCAGAGTAATAATCTTATGGCAAAGTGCTAAAGGAATGACTTAGGAATATTTATTTCATTGCATTGAAAGATGTGGCAGTATTAACAGGGAAGACAATGAAGATAACTTTTTTCTCTTGGTAATATATGAACCACCATCATTTATAGTCATAAAGGGCCTGCCTTTTTCCTTAGAGTTGGGGAGCATGGGTTGGTAAGATAACTGGCAGTAGGAAGACATTGAAGTAAGCTTTATATGATTCTTAAGTATATAATTTCCCTTCTAGGTTAATTGGACTCCTGAGATTAACAAAGAGCACTTGCTGCAGGGTCTGCTTCCTGATGTGCAAGTGCCGACATCTGTGAAAGACATGCGCTATTGCCAGGTTTCATTCCAAGACGACCATGTGTCTTTGGAAAGTGCATTTACAGTAAGGTGTGTGGGCATATTACATTTTGAGATGTTCAGCATATGGTGACAAAAATGCTTTTCACCAAAGCATACATATCAAAGTCATTTTTTAATGTAGAAATTTCCACAACTTCTTGGAAACAGGTTGTCTTTGGAATAAAGCTTCACTGATGATAGTGATTCATTCTTAATATCACTCTCAGCCTCCACTTAACTTGCCCCTTTAGTATCTGCCACACTAGAACTTTTGTTAAAGGAATATCCTCCTAGGACAGACAACAGTGAAAACTCCTAGAAAATGACAAAAACGTGAGAAATATAAAAGATGCAGTGTGATCAGTCAATGTGTTGCTCAGAAGGAGTTCTTTCATTAGTTAGTGGCGATTTTCGAAGCTGAGTCTACCTGATAGAAAAGGGGAAATTTTAAGTAAATATATAGAAGACCTGTCCTTCACCCTGGCCTGTCAGTTCCTTGGCTGCCTCTTTTTTATTAACCTTTTCTACTTTAATTCTGTACACATTTCCATACTATTCCAACACTTAGAATAGCTCCATGTCTGAGACAAAATGATCAGATGTACCACTCTTCAGTCAGAGACAGATCTCTTGATGAGTCATTCTTACCAACCCATCTGCTTTTTTTTTTTCAGTGCTCTCATGTCATAATTTCCTTCTAATCCAGGATAGATAACTGTGATCTAACATGCATTTATTTTTTTGGTCAGTATTCTCTACTGTCTTTGCAAGCTGTCTTTTCTGTATTTCCCTTTGGGTTAATAGTGATACTGTTTTTTAAGTTTAAGAAAATGAGCATTACATATGTTACTCCTTAGCATGTTGAAACTGTTTTCTACAATAATGGTGTAATTAAAGCCTTTAATTTGTTAATCAATTTCAGACCACTTCCAGATGAACCTAAACATCTAAAATGTGAATTAAAAGGAGGAAAAACGGTACAGATGGGTCAAGAGCTTCAAGGAGAAATAGGTTAGTATGACCTACTTTCTTTCTTTAAAACACTTCTATAATACGTCCTTATGTTCATGTTTTGGCATATATAATCTGAAAGGAAAACTTTGGATTTATATATGGTTAATGGTTTAAAATCCACTGTTGGAAAGATTGAAGCATTTTCCCTATCTTTGCCTATGCTGACCTATTTCTGAAAACAGTTAGTTGAAAAGAATGTTGACTTTTGTTAGAAAAGAATGTTGACTTTTGTTAGCATAAAATAAATATGTGAGTGTGATTCGTATCCTATATTTTTCTTATATCCAGATTATTACATGACACTAAATTGTTTCCTTCAAATATTCATGGTAAAACATGTGACAACATCATGTTAAATTAAGATACTGTAAAATTAAACTTCCTCCCCCTTTTTAGTTATAACTGTTACAGATCAGTATGGGAATCAGATTCAAGCATTTTCACCAAGTTCTCTGTCTGCATTGGGAATTGCTGGGATTGGACTTGATAGCTCACATTTGAAAACTACTTTTCAGGTATGACTGTTTCCCGTTAACAGTTGACTATTCCATTCAAATTATATATAACAGAAAGTTTGGGAAAAACAGAAATGAGAGAGATTTGATTGTTGCAGTATTTACAATGAAAAATTGTAAAAGTAATTTTTATTATGTAAAGAAAATTGAAGTAATTTTTATTATGAAAATTTAAACATACACAAAAATTTTGAACATACACAAAAATAGCATAAGTAGTATAAATAATTCCCATGGTCCTACCAGTCAGCTTCAGCATTCATCACTTCCCCCTTACCTGTCACTTTGAAGCAAATTCTATACATCATACCATTTCATCCCTAAGTATTTTGACATGTGTACAAAGGTCATTTTTCATGTAGCTATTTAAGTAAAATTTCTTGGTGCTCAGTCCCTGCATTAAATAGAATACCTGGGAGAATACTAGTTGTAAAAGTATGCAAGTGTGCAGTTAATTGAGATTAGCTTGAAAAATAAGAATCCTGGTGAAATGATTTCTGCAAGCAAGGAAACACAAGTATTCTTGGAGAGAATAAAGATGGTTTTCTAGAAAAGATGTTGGAGTTGAGCCTTCAAGGAACCTACCAGCCTAGAGCAGGTCAGAAAGAAGGAATTCTAAGGCTCGAGTAAAGTTGAATCCATTTAGGGCATTTAGTGGTTTTTAAACCTCTTCTTCCTTTTGGAGCCTCCGTTATCCCTCTTACCCAACAGAAGAATCATGAGAGTCTCATCATTGCCCTTCCTAACTGGAGTTTTTGTTTCCACTAACCTACTAGGCTGTTATTTTCTAGTTTTCAGAATGCCTTTTCTACAGTATCTTAGCACTGCTGAGGAACTTCTAATCGTGTTTTGTTTACTGTAAAAGATCAGGTTTGATCTATGACTTTCAGATGCTCTCTTGTCTAGCTTCACCCTCTGTGTAGATGAAGTCAGATAATAACCACTGTTGTACACGAACAGTCTCTTCTTCCTGTCACGTTATGCATAGACACCCATCCTCTTTCAACTAATTGTTCCTAAATTATAACCTGTTTTCCTACATCTTGTTTTCCCTGTCTGTTAGAGTCCCATCAGCATATAAACATGCCGTACTCTCTGTCCTTGGCCCTGAAACATGTCCATCTAGTACTGCCCTCTTTTTCTCCTTTTTATATATAGAACAACTCCTTGGAAGAGTTATGTATTCTCTCTGTTTTCACATTTTCAGTCTCATTCCCAGGCAGGCCTCTTGGGTTTTTCTGCCCTGTGCCACCTGACCAAATCTAGTGTCATTTTTCAGTTCCCATCTTATGCCACCTGTCAGCATTTTATACTGTGAGGTTAGACTGTCTGTTTAGGGTGCCTAAGTACGCCATAGTATTCTGCTACAGCACACCTGTCTCCTCCCATGGCTCATTCTCCAGTCAAGTTGACTTTCTTTCTACTGTCATTTTACAATTGATAGGTACTATCTTGACTCACTTTCATAGAAACAATGGAAGTCTACCCCTAGTCTCTGCATAAAAAAAAGAACCTTCCAGTTTTTTTTTTTTAAACCAAAGTTGTTTTTAAATAACACTTTTTAAAGTCTTTTTAAAATAAAATATTGATTTTAATGTGCCATTGTTTCTTAAGATTATTTCCACATCTTCATAAAATGCACTGCTCTTTTGAAGCACATTCCCTTGGTAATATCAACATGTAGGAAAAAAATGTGGCAAACAGGGAAGGAGCTTGTTGGGCAGGCACATATGTGGCTATTTGGGGAGCAGAAAGGAGACAGTGCAAGTGTAAAGAAGAGGGAAATTAGGAAAAGATAAGGAAAAAGGACATAGGTTGAACCTTTTCGATCTCTCCCTCACAAAAGAGAATTTCAGTTTCTTGTCTCAAGGAAATGAAATTCAGGGCACGCCAATATTGGCATATGTGTGTTACTTGCTGCTGTTTTACCAGAAACACATCTGTATGCACATAGGTAGTGACAGCATTTTCTTTTTTTTTTCTGAAAACTAAACATGATCTTCCTGGTGTTTTTTTCAATGTGCTTTTCCTCACTAGGAAAATACACAAAGTATAAATGTGAAAGGCATCAGATTTATTCCAGGTCCCCCTGGAAATAAGGATCTTTGCTTTACTTGGCGTGAATTTTCTGACTTTATTCGAGTGCAGCTAGTTTCTGGGCCACCAGCTAAACTTCTCCTTGTAGACTGGCCGGAGTTAAAGGAGGTAAGTACCTTCCTGCCTTGATTGAAAGAATTTAATATCAATATTTTGACCTACTAACTGCTTCAGAGTGTTAGTAGATCAAAAGTTATATTTTGTTGTTGGAGTACTAACAATAGTAACAATAACAAAAGGACAAAGGAATATGAATTTTAATACTTTATTATTCATCACTGTGCCCTCATTTGTTAAAAAAAATAGTGATACTTCAAATTCTAAGAGTTTTATTATAGAAATTAAAAATATGCATTAAAATAAAAATAGATAATGAACCACCAGTTTCAACAGTTACTGATTTTCACCAATTGTATTTCTTTGTTCTCTCTCACTGGCTTATTAAAAAAATGTTTTTGCCGGAATTTTTAAATGCATGCCAGATATCAAGTCATTCATTACACTCTTAAAAACATCAGTTTGCTTCTCTGTGCTTATAGTTATGCATATCTTAAATACTAATTTGCAAATCTCTGTCAAATCTGTTACCTTTCAATTTTCATTAAATTTTTAGAATTCTGATTTTAAAATGTTCACATTCTGGTGTTCAGTTATGGTGTGGCAGAGCCTTATCTGTTGGTACAAAAGGTTATTTTTTCTAATGGAAAATCACCTCACATGACCATGGTAGTAGATGAAATTATCCCGCAAAGGAACTGATGATCTGAGAAAAGCTTACATATCTCTGCTCTAGTCCTTTTTTGATGTTGTCCTTTTTTGATGTGTAAATTTAAAAAATATGACAGTGCTTTAAAAACAGTTTTTTCCTTAACACTTGTTGATTGAAGGGTTGTACTGCAAATCCAGTGCACTTGTTTTTATATAAGCGTATTTACTGCATAAATCAATGCCTTCTTAGAAACCTAATGATGTCAATAAAGAATTTGTTGACTGACAGTATCATGGAATAATTGGGTACCTTTGAGGTGGAAAAAATCTTTACATGTTCATATTTTTAAATGATTTTGTGGAGGGGAATAGAAAAATTAATGACAGCTTGTTAACTCAAAAATTTATTATAGGATTTATTTGCAGATACCACTGAAATCCAAAAGCTTTAAAAATAAAATGTAAAACCAATTCTCTGTTAAGAGATATGTTGTATATGTGTAAGGCTGAAAATGTTATCATTGAATATGTGGTTTTCCTAGAATTTTCCAATTTAATTTTTGACCTACCTCCCTCGTCCACACACAGGATCTTAAATAGAAAGGGGAACTAATTTAACACCTAAGCATGATAAATAGAAAAATTATATAAATATACATATATTTTCTCAGTTGATCTTCAACATTATGATGTATTGTCCTTCCTTATAAATGAGGAAACAGATTCCTTCCTTACAAATGAAGAAACAAATTCTGAAACGTTATATTGCATGACAGTATTAATAAGTGGCAAATCATGAACGTTTGGTTTTGGTTATTTCCTTTTTCCACTACTACCCAGAAGAATTTTCAGCTAACAGCTTGGGCTGTAAGTTGTTTACTGAAAGATATTCTTTACCAGGTAGTTGCTGTTTGATAGATGGACAATTATGTAACTAGAAATAAAGACCCTGATGTGTTTACATTTGGAAACATTAGCACTTTTTGTGTATTCAGGCTTTTTATAAACTTTAGCACATAGAATATAGTCTATCCATGAAAATTTTTTTGGTAGTCAAGCATAAACCAGCTTCAAGGGTATCTTTTAAAAAAAAAGTTCCTAACACATTATTGATGTTTCTCCCACTTGTTAGCAACCTCCTAACATAATTGGAGGGATGGAGGAAGCAGAGGGAACATTACTAGTAGGAGAGAGGTGATAAATCACTTTCCTTTTTTGCTAGTTATGTCTTTCCTATCTTCTTTTTTTCTTTAACTTTTAACATCTGATACAGAGGATTGGACTTTTAACAGGTTTCTTGCTTGACAGTGGGTTTTCTTTGATATACCTAGGTCAGCATACAAATTCCCAGAGTTACACAGGCCTTATTTGGATTAAGGGAAAGGCAAGAATCATTTTAAGTCTACACTGTTTTGTTTAAGTTTATCCATGACTAGCCCCGTTTGACTAGGAGCTGGAAAGCTGTGCATACTGCTTCATGTAGACTTGACAGAGTGCCAACAATTGGTGGAGGAGTTAGACTGTAGATTGACCAGTGCTAAATATGAGAGCCTGAGATAAACTTCTGTTTCCATTGCAGTCCTTGCAACATGTAATTTTCAGAATTCTTGACTAGCTCTGGAAGCCAGTAATGTCAAATATATTTTCCCTTTTATCAAATTTTTAATCATTTCTATAAGAAGAGTATTATTAGTGACAGTGTAATTGAATTTCAGAAGTTTATTTTAATGGATAAAAGGAGCTATTTGTGAGTAAAACAGATAAATTCAGTGATTGTTTCACTTAAACAGTAATCATATTGTTCGGCATGTGTTAGTGCTTCTTAAAAGATTTGTATATGTTTTAGTCCATTCCAGTGATTAATGGAAGAGAATTGCAGAATCCTCTCATTGTTCAACTTTGTGATCAGTGGGATAATCCAGCACCTGTGCCACAGGTTAAAATAAGTCTTGTAAAAGCTAACAATTTAAAGGTACGTTTTAAACATCCTTAAATAATTCTCACTTAAAATTTTGGCTTTCATTCTCAGGATCATCGTATCTTTAGCTGTTACCTTTCTTTTTTTAAAAAAATAATATCTTATATAATCTTCACTATTGCTTAGTTTTGTTTTTGTTATTCAGTCACTAAGTTGTGTCCGACTCTTTGTGGTCCCATGGACTGTAGCATGCCAGGTCTCCCTTACCCTCACTCTCTCCTGGAGTTTGCCCAAGTTAATTGCTTATTTTGTCAGTCTAACATTTTAATAGTTATTTTGAGGAAGTACAGTTTATATCTTGCAAACAGTGTAACAAGAGATAGCAGTCTCTAATTATGACTGTTATTACACAGTATTAATAATATCTGAATTTCAGATTACGAATAGGTAATGCTGACAAGGTGGAAGAAGTTAGATACAATGACCTGCAGTCTGGGTTATGAAACAGGCATTATTGGGGAAACTTAAAAGCTCTAAGGGTGAAGCAAGAGAGTCATATGAGTAGCTGTGCTCTGCCTGCCTTTTGGAGAGCTACCTGGGTAGAGCTGTTGAACCTCTACTGAGACCTAGTCTAGGGAAATCAGCAAGCATGAACATGGCCTTGTAATGTTTGGGTGCAAACATAGTGCTTGGATACCAGGAAGTCCAGGATTAGGTTCAGTTCAGTTCACTCGCTCACTCATGTCCGACTCTTTGTGACCCCATGAACCACAGCACGCCAGGCCTTCCTCTCCATCACCAACTCCCGGAGTCCACCCCAACCCATGTCCATTGAATTGGTGATTCCATCCAACCATCTCATCCTCTGTCGTCCCCTTCTGCCCTCAATCTTTCCCAGCATCCGTCTTTTCCAATGAGTCAGCTCTTTGCATCAGGTGGCCAAAGTATTGGAGTTTCAGCTTCAACATCAGTCCTTCAATGAACACCCAGGACTGATCTCCTTTAGGATGGACTGGCTGGATCTCCTTGCAGTCCAAGAGACTCTCAAGAGTTTTCTCCAACACCACAGTTCAAAAGCATCAATTCTTCGGTGCTCAGCTTTCTTTACAATCCAAGTCTCACAAACGTACATGACCACAGGAAAAACCATAGCCTTCACTAGGCGGACCTTTGTTGACAAAGTAATGTCTCTGCTTTTCAATATGCTGTCTAGGTTGGTCATAACTTTCCTTCCAAGGAGTAAGCATCTTTTAATTTCATGACTACAATCACCATCTGCAGAGATTTTGGAGCCCAGAAAAATAAAGTCAGCCACTGTTTCCACTGTTACCCCATCTATTTGCCATGAGGTGATGGGACCGGATGCCATGATCTTCGTTTTCTGAATGTTGAGCTTTAAGCCAACTTTTTCACTCTCCACTTTCACTTTCATCAAGAGGCTTTTTAGTTCCTTTTCACTTTGTGCCATAATGATGGTGTCATCTGCATATCTGAGGCTATTGGTATTTCTCCAGGCAATCTTGATTCCAGCTTGTGCTTCCTCCAACCCAGCTTTTCTCATGTTGTACGCTGCATATAAGTTAAATAAGCAGGGTGACAGCATACAGTCTTGATGTACTCCTTTTCTTGTTTGGAACCAGTCTGTTGTTCCATGTCCAGTTCTAACTGTTGCTTCCTGACCTGCATACAGGTTTCTCAAGAGGTAGGTCAGGTAGTCTGGTATTTCCATCTCTTTCAGAATTTTCCACAGCTTATTGTGATCCACACAGTCAAAGGCTTTGACATAGTCAATAAAGCAGAAATAGATGTTTTTCTGGAACTCTCTTGCTTTGATGATCCAGCAGATGTTGGCAATTTGATCTCTGGTTCCTCTGCCTTTTCTAAAACCAGCTTGAACATTTGGAAGTTCACAGTTCTCGTATTGCTGAAGCCTGGCTTGGAGAATTTTGAGCGTTACTTTACTAGCATGTGAGATGAGTGCAATTGTGCGGTAGTTTGAGCATTCTTTGACATTGCCTTTCTTTGGGATTGGAATGAAAACTGACTTTTTCCAGTCCTGTGGCCACTGCTGAGTTTTCCAAATTTGCTTGCATATTGAGTGTAGCACTTTCACAGCATCATCTTTCAGGATTTGAAATAGCTCCACTGGAATTCCATCACCTCCACTAGCTTTGTTTGTAGTGATGCTTCCTAAGGCCCACTTGACTTCACATTCCAGGATGTCTGGCTCTGGGTGAGTGATCACACCAGGATTATCTTGGTCATGAAGATCTTTTTTGTACAGTTCTTCTGTGTATTCTTGCCACCTCTTCTTAATATCTTCTGCTTCTGTTAGGTCCCTACCATTTCTGTCCTTTATTGAGCCCATCTTTGCATGAAATGTTCCCTTGGTATCTTTAATTTTCTAAAAGAGATCTCTAGTCTTTCCCATTCTGTTGTTTTCCTCTATTTCTTTGCATTGATCTCTGAGGAAGGCTTTCTTATCTCTCTTTGCTGTTCTTTGGAACTCTGCATTCAAATGGGTGTATCTTTCCTTTTCTCCTTTGCTTTTCGCTTCTCTTTTGACAGCTATTTGTAAGGCCTCCCCAGACAGCCATTTTGCTTTTTTGCATTTCTTTTCCCTAAGATGGTCTTGATCCCTGTCTCCTGTACAATGTCACGAACCTCTGTCCATAATTCATCAGGCACTCTATCAGATCTAGTCCCTTAAATCTATTTCTCACTTCCACTGTATACTCATAAGGGATTTGATTTAGGTCATACCTGAATGGTCTAGTGGTTTTCCTTACTTTCTTCAATTTAAGTCTGAATTTGGCAATAAGGAGTTCATGATCTGAGCCACAGTCAGCTCCTGGTCTTGTTTTTGCTGACTGTATAGAGCTTCTCCATCTTTGGCTGCAAAGAATATAATCAATCTGATTTCAGTGTTGACCATCTGGTGATGTCCATGTGTAGAGTCTTCTCTTGTGTTGTTGGAAGAGGGTGTTTGCTATGACCAGTGCATTCTCTTGGGAGAACTCTATTAGCCTTTGCCCCGGTTTATTCTGTACTCTGAGGACAAATTTGCCTGTTCATGCAGGTGTTTCTTGACTTCCTAGTTTTGTATTCTGGTCCCCTATAATGAAAAGGGCGTCTTTTTTGGGTGTTAGTTCTAGAAGGTCTTGTAGGTCTTCATAGAACCGTTCAACTTCAGCTTCTTCAGTGTTGCTGGTTGGGGCATAGACTTGGATTACTGTGATATTGAATGATTTGCCTTGGAAACGAACAGAGATCATTCTGTCGTTTTTGAGATTGCATCCAAGTACTGCATTTTGGACTCTTGTTGACTATGATGGGTACTCCATTTCTAGATGGAGATATAATGGTCTAGTAGATATAATGGTCATCTGAATTAAATTCACCCATTCTATTCCATCTTACTTCACTGATTTCTAGAATGTTGATGTTCACTCTTGCCATCTCCTGTTTGACCACTTCCAATTTGCCTTGATTCATGGACCTAACATTCCAGGTTTCTATGCAATATTGCTCTTTACAGCATCGAACCTTGCTTCTATCACCAGACCCATCCACAACTGGGTGTTGTTTTTGCTTTGGCTCCATCCCTTCATTCTTTCTGGAATTATTTCTCCACTGATCTCCAGTAGCATATTGGGCACCTACCGACCTGGGGAGTTCATCTTTCAGTGTCCTATCTTTTTGCCTTTTCATATTGTTCATGGGGTTCTCAATGCAAGCATACTGAAGTGATTTGCCATTCCCTTCTCCAGTGGACCACATTCTGTCTGGTACCAGGATTAGGTACCAGTTGTTAACATGAGTATTGGAATAGTTAGGTTAGGATCTAGAGGAGAATTTGGATGTCTCGCACAAAGTTGGATGCCCTCCTGCGAGGGGAAGGGGAAGGTGCTGTCAGGCCCTTGCAAGGTTGTATTTTGACAAGTTTTTCCTGTTGGTTGAAGGGAACTCATTTGTCCTAGCCAGGTTGTTGCCAGGCAACACAAAAAAGAGATCTTGGAATTGTATTTAGCCAGGCTTGAGTATCCCTCCAGAGATTTTATAATTTTAGTGGATACAAACAGTTTATATTATGTAAATACACAGTTCTCTTGAAATTAATCCATTAGTTAAGAATTTCAGTAAGGATTTCACAGGACCCAACTTGTTTATCTTAAAAGCTGTACAGAAGAGTGTTCCCTGGTGGTCCAGTGGTTGGGATTCCATGCTTCCAGTGCAGGGGTCGTGGGTGCACCTTGGTCAGGGAACTAGGATCCTATAAGCCATGTGTGCAGTTTAAAAAAAAAGTAAATAAAAACTATACAGGGGGTTAAAGTGCCAGGAATGACTGGTCATCCACATGGACTAGTTTTCAAGGTAGAGTAAAAAGGGTCAAAAGTCTTATGCCTGTCAAAAAGGACTACAGTATTGGTGTTATATAACCTGAAATAGAAGACTGACTTCTGGCTTAGCAGCAAAGATTTAGGACCCAGATGGAAGAAAGACTGAAAAAGATAGGTTGAGAGGGGATAGATTGGAAGGTAAATGAGACAGATACAAATGCAGAGTTTTATTTTAGCAGTTAAATTACTCTTTCTCACTTGTGTCTCACCAACTATTGCTTTTTTTTTTTTTTTGGCATGTACCATAATGACCTAATCTTTAGGTTCCATTAAACAGAAGTTAAGTATTAGGATTAGGAGAGAGTCTGATTTTCTGCTACTGCAGTCTTCAAATTTACTTTTGTTCTTAGTGTTTGCTTCCAAGAGTGTTAAATAGTGATTAAATTGTACCCCAAATAAGAGTATGATCCTCGTTTTTAGAGAAGCATCTGCAAAAGACTGAAAGATTCTTCTAACAAGTGATTAGGGAATGTGGCCATTGATTCTTAATCATTTAAAAGTAAAAGCTTGATTATCACTACAAAGGTAGTATTGCAGCAAAGATTTAAGAAGCACATCTGTGTAAACATTAAGAGAAGGATGAAGTAACTAATGATAGACATGGTGTTATGCCTTGACTTAAAATTTTGTATGAGTATTTATGTTTATTTCTCCTGCACTGTCTCCCACAACCCCCCGATTTTGGCACATACCTTCTGTATTTATGTGACCAAACTTCACTTGATATATCAGCATTATTGAAAGAGTAAACACTGAATTCTGCAACTTAATAATTGAAATACACAAAATTCTAGTTTAACTGATCAATGTGAATGATCATTATCCTTTGTATTATGTGATTACATATTATATTATTTCAGCTAGTTTAAATTAGACAATTTTAGATTTTAGAGTGTGTGCAAATGTAGCTTTTTAAATAGTAATAGAGGAAAAGAATTTGATTTGTAGAATTTTCTAATTAACCGTTTTGTTTTGTTTTTAGCTCACTCCTTCAAACCAACAGCATAAAACTGATGAAAGGGGCAGGGCTAATTTTGGAGTGTTCAGTGTTTTGGCCCCTAGGTAAGAACTGAAAGTATTGATAGTTATTGGTATTATAGAGATTGATTTTTATTATTACTTGAAGTTAAGAGTAATACATAGCTGCTATTTAGTGTTAGTTAGGAGTTGGAATGAAACAGGAGTAGAGAGGTTTCCTAAATGAGTTAAACTTTGTATAAATTGTCTCAGAATTTTTAATTATAACTAATACAATTTGAACCCTGCTCCCCACTCTCCCTTTTTCTTTCTTTTTAGAGGAGAACATAATATGCAGGTTAAAGCCATTTATAACAAGAATACCATAGAAGGACCCATAATTAAGTTGATGATTCTTCCAGACCCTGAAAAACCCATTCGTCTCAATGTTAAATATGACAAGGATGCTTCCTTTTTAGCAGGGGGTATTTTCACTGGTGAGTAATTCAGTTTTAAAATAAATTTGTGGTGATAATTTGCCTCTTGGATTAATACGGTAAATTATTTATCCCAGGTGTTCAACATGATAAAAAAGCAATCATGTTGTGGACTTTTAAATGGCAAAGAAAGTATATTTGACTTAGCTTTATTTTGCCTCTCCTCTATATCCTTCATTGCTTTAATGGTCAAGAATGAACTTAAAGTTCATGTATAAGCTGATAGCTTAAAGTAGTTCAGTTTGTGTTTATTAATTCACTGAATTGTGAGATTCTGCCAAAGAAGTATGAACTGCTGAATGGCAGGAGCTGTGAGGGTGTGTTCCACTAAATATGTTGCACTGTTAAACCAAATTGAGGACTGTTCAATTTAATTTGGATAGAAATGCATCACATAATTTACGATTAAAGACAAGGCAGTGGCACCTCACTCCAGTACTCTTGCCTGGCAAATCCCATGGATGGAGGAGCCTGGTGGGCTGCAGTCCATGGGGTCGCTAAGAGTCGGACACAGCTGAGCGACTTCACTTTCATGCCTTGGAGAAGGAAATGGCAACCCACTCCAGTGTTCTTGCCTGGAGAATCACAGGGATGGTGGAGCCTGGTGGGCTGCTGTCTGTGGGGTCACACAGAGTCGGACACGACTGAAGTGACTTAGCAGCAGCAGCAAAGACACTTCGTAACAGCAAAGATTTACTGAATATCTGCTATGCCCACCCACTATGCTAGATTCTTAGTTCCAGTAATGAACATGGCAGTTTTCATTGAGTTCAGTCTAATGTAGGAGACAATCAACTAAGCAGATGATTCCTGTGTAATATGGCAGCTGTCAAGTCAATAGGAAATTATATTTGCTTTGCATAGATCATTTTCTTGAAGACTTTGATTTTCTTGAATGGATGAATTCCTGTGCGGTGAAAGAAGCAGACCAGAAAGTTTAAAGTGAAATTTAACACTATTTTAAAATAATTATGTATATACATAAACTTTTAAATCTGTTTGAGGAGATAAGTCCTATTTCCTGTGTAAAAACTGTAATAGGTGACCAATGAATATTATACATGATACATATAAGGGAATATTACTAGTTTAACTATGGTATGCTATTGAAAAGTCATAAAAGAAGGTAAACACTGTATTCGCAGACTACATAAAGCATATAGATTTGTAACCATTTGACCTAGATTGCTGAGTCTCAGTCTAACTTTTCTTTTTATTTTTTACTGAAGTATAATTGACTTACAGTGTTGTCTTAATCACTGCAGTATGGCAGAGTGATTCAGTTATACATACATATACACATTCTTTTTCATATTCTTTTCTATTATGGTTTATCACAGGATATTAAATATAGTTCCCTGTGCTGCAGATAACACAGCCTACCCTTTTTGGTCTTGCTTGGCAGACTGTGAAAATAAGACAAAGTACTATTAATGGCAAAAATGTGTTTTTCTTTTTCTCGCTTTATATAGCATCATTTATGGCATGAAGTAGGAACATAATATGTTTATACAAACACATGAGAGTTGTACATCATCGTCTTTACAATACTGAAGGATCAAAGATGTATTTATTAGATTTCTGTGGGAGGTTTAGCACTATTGATCTATATCCAATACCTGTAATGATTGTATAGTTCTCTAGACAAATAGTTGGGAAAGACTAATTATAGTTTTATTTCTTCATCAGAATTTTATTATTAACATTTAAAGAAGATGTATGCTTTAAGACATAGAATTATTTAACCAAATCCACTAATTGAACTAGAAAGAAAATAACTTTTTAATGTTCCCCATTACAGATTTTATGATTACTGTTATTTCTGAAGATGACAGTATCATTAAAAATATTAATCCAGCACGTATTTCCATGAAAATGTGGAAACTGGCAAACAGTGGGAACCGACCTCCAGCAAATGTAAGTCATAGAAAGCATTTTAGAAGTTAAAAGTAGCTCTTAGATTTAACATAAAATTAAATGTAGTTTAATATAAAAATGCAGTGTGTATATCCTGTAGAACTAGAAAGTAACCCATTTCATCACTTAGATTTTTAAAAAATATACCAGGATAAGTTTCAGAAGTAAGTCTAAAGAGCAGTAGCACAAGACAGAAAACCACTAAATATTATTAAGAGATAATATAGAAAGTGAGAGAAAGAAAAATGATTGATAGAGTACAGAGTAAGTAGAGTGGACAGACGGTTTGAGAGTCTAAAGCTGCCCAATCTGATAGAAATACAATACTAGCCACATGTGATACTTAAATTCTGCTAGTAGCCACATTAACAAGAAATAAATAAAATTAATTTTAATATATTAATATATATTAGTTTTAAACTAATATATTTAAAAATTACCATTTCACCATGTACTCAGTATTTTAAAATTTAATAATAATGTTTTGCATGCTCACATCTTCCCAGGTCTTTGAAATTTGCTGTGTGTTTTACGCTTACACTCCTCAGTCTGAGCCAGTCACATTTCGGGTGCTCAGTGGTCACTATGGGCTGCCATACCAGACAGTGCCAAACTGAAACAGACCGCACAGTGGACAATAAACCAAACTATATCAGGGGTCCTCATTTGATAATGCCTTTTAGGATTTATGTTTCAGTTTAGTCATCTGTTTAGGAAACTAGCTTCCTTAATTTATACCATCAGTCCCACCAATCTGCTGTTACCTTAAAATTATGTCACCACCATTAAGATCTGTTATATGTCCTTTAATAATTAATGGTATATCTTTGCACTGTGACTAATCTCACTTTTGTGTCACACATGCATGATAAAGATACATATATATAGACATGTGTTTGTGTGTATTTATCAATCTACATGTGATCTGGATTCACCCTTGGTAAAGGTAAAGTAAGTTTCTGTCCTAAATATACTATGCTAAATGTTTGTGATTTCTCTCTCTTCCTTTGCCACTTTTCCTTCTAGGCAGAAATATTTAGTTGTAATAAAATAAAGGACAATGACAAAGAAGATGGCTGCTTCTACTTCAGGTATTTCTCAAATCATTTTATATTTTAATGCATATTTTGTTACAGAGTTAATCAGCGTTGGCAACATGTGCCTGTTTAGCTAAAGAGAAATAATTTATGATCAAATAGAAAATATTTTGTCTACAAAGTTTGCAAAATGATTTGGGGAAAGATTGTTGTGATAGATATATTTGCTTTCAGAACTATCAAAAACATCAGAAGAATTCTGTTGTCAGAGCATTTATAATATTTTATTATATAGGAGATTTCTATAATTCTAAACTTAAGATCTTACAAAATAAAAAAACTGAACTAGTTTTTTTATTTAACTATGTGACTTTAAGTGTTGCTTCTTTCTTCTGTACTTTGAAATCTGTAAATGGTTTTGGATACATGGTGTCTAAGGTTTCATTTATTAGAAATGTCTTTTTGCCTTTTGAACTAATAATTGCTTTATTTCATTAAATGTATTAGTTTATTAAGCCAAATAGAAAACAAAAGGTACAAATTGTTCACAATAATACCAGCATTCACAATTACCTGTGTGTTTAATTTTGTTGAGATCCCTATTTTTCCACATAGCTTCAAGTTACTATCTATTATTATTTCATTTTACCTTGACCATTTCTTCTTGGCCAGGTGTAGTGGTAATGAACTCTCTTAGCTTTTGTTTATATGAGAATTTTGCCATGCTGCATGGCATGCAGGATCTTAGTTCCACAACCTGGGATCAAACCCTGCCCCCCGAACCCCACCCTGGTGCCCCACCTCCCTGCAGTGGAATCACTTGAGTCCTAACCACTGGCCAACCAGGGAATTCCTTTCTGAGAATGTTTTAATTTCTCCCTCATTTTTGAGGGACAGTTTTGCTGGAAGTAACATTCTTGGTTGACAGTTTGTTTTAACACTTTGAGAACATTGGCCTACTGCCTTCTGACTTCCAAACTTAGTGATAAGAAATTACCTTGTTGAGGATGCTGTGTATGTAATGATTTGCTTTCCTCTTGGTGCTGCTAATATTCTTTTTCTTTGTCCTGTGAAAGTTTGTGTTAGTGTGTCTTGCTGTTGGTCTCTTTGAGTTTTATCTTACTTGGAATTCCTTGAGCATCTGGGATATTTATATTAATGTCTTTCATCAAACTAGGGAAATTTCCAGCCATTTTTCAAAAATTGTCCCTGCCATCCTTTTCCCTTTTTTCTCTTTGAATTCCCACAGTGTGTGTGTTGGTCCACTTGATGTATCTCAGGTCCCTTATACTCTGTTCACTTTCCTTCTGTCTTTTTTCTTTCTGTTCCTCAGACTGTATAATTTCCACTGTCTTATCTTCAAGTTCATTGATTTCTACATACTTGAATCTGCCTTTGAATACTTGTAGTGAGATTTTCACTTCAGTTATTGTACATTTCAGCTGCAGAACTTGCTTTTGGTTTAAGTTTTCTCTTTAATTGATATTTTTGTCTTTTTCTATACATTACTTTCTTGACTTTTTTCACATCTTTTAATTCTTTGAGAATCTTTATAACAGTTGTTTTAAAGTCCTTGTCTAGTATATCAGCCTCCTGATGTTTTTCAGGGACAGTTTTGATTGACTTATTTTCCCCATACTTTACTATTTATTTGCCTTCTGGGGTTTTTGTTACTGAAAATTACACATTTGAATCTAATAATGTAATCACACTGGAATGGAGTCCTTTCAGTGTGCACTTATCAAGGCAGTGTCAGATTACTATATGTATATCTAACTGTTTTGAGTTTTGTTATCTTATTACAGACCAGTGACAAAAATGAAGTTTTAGGTATTTATACACTCATCTCTGAATAATGATAGGTTTATTGCTTTCTAATCCTTAGTTGTTTTATTTCTTTTCCTTGCTGTACCTCACTGGCTAGGACTTAGAGTAGAATGTTGAATGGATACGATGAGAGTGATTATTCTAAAATCATTCCCAGTCCAAAAGGGGCATTTCAGCATTTCACTCATAATTATGATGTTTGCTTTAGGGTCTTTATTTTGGGTAAGTATCGTTATCAGGCTGTTCATTTGTAATCATGGTTTCATCATTTGTTGAGGCAGTAGGTGTTGTTTTTCCTTTTCTTAATATATATATATATATGGATAGATAGATACAGGTATATAGTTGTTTTACTCCTAAATTTTATTTATGTGGCTGCTCCATCATTTATGTGTTCATTGTGTTTGTGGCCAAAATAGTTTGGCAAGTCTACCTCTTACTAAGTTTCTTATTGGTAATTTAGTTACAATAAATATCTTTTATATATATAGATGTATACTTACATATTTATTTAGAACATATAAATGGAAAACAAAGCAATATAAGATCAGTTGGATAGTTTATAAACTTGAAATATAAAACTGAGATGGAAATTTGTGTGGAAATGAAGCTAAATTCATTTGATACGTAATTCAGCGTTTATTGTGTTTACTACTTTATCAACTTTATATTCAATTTTTACCACATCCAGAGTTTTTGTTCTAGATGTTTTGTGATAGAATGTCTAGGTAAGAGGGCCTGATATTAAGCTTCATATTGCAGGAAGTATTTGATGAATGAAGTTGAATGTAGTAAAGTAACTCTCTTACTCATTTAGTTTTCATGGAAGGAAAAGAAATGTTAATGCTTTGAATTTCTTTCCCTTTTATTTAAAAGTTACCAGTAATCTTATCTCATTCTTCTTAGGGATAAAGCAGTTCCTAACAAGGTGGGGACATACTGTATCCAGTTTGGTTTTACGATGGATAAAACAAATATTCTTAACAGTGAGCAGGTTTGTTTACTCTTTTTATGCATGGCAGTTAGCTTTAGTTACCTTCACATTTTCTTACTTGGTTGAGGAATGAAGTGTTTGAAGTGTTTTGTTTAAAAGTGGTTTGATTATTGGATGGAAGGTATAAATGCCATCTTCAGGAATTTTAGAATAATATATACTTAAATTATGTTGATTAAACTTGACCTGATACTGAAGTTACTTTTTTATCCCTGTTTATATTGAGGACTTGATTAGTAATTAATCTATATCATGGTCAGGGTTGCTTCTATCAGTTGTATGTGAAAATGTTTCAATTAATAACATTTCAGGATTCTAGATAATGAAGTTTTAAGGTAGTTTTAACATACATCATCTCCATTCATTATTGTTAGTGCACTGATTTTTTTTTAACAATTACATGTATTGTTAAGTGTTTCTAAATTTGTTTTTAAATGGTTAACATTCAAAAATTAATGTTACACCTTTTATTTTCAGTTTTAAAAAGTTGATTGGTTTTAAGAATTTAATGGAAATATGTTTTGGAAGGTAGTATTTCATTTCATTTAGGATATGCTCTGTTTCTTCATCGTTAAATACTAAACCATTAATGTGTTGTTAATTAGAATGCTCCTTTTCTTAGATTATAGTGGATGTTCTACCTAATCAACCTGTGAAGTTAGTTCCTGAAATTCAGCCAGCTACACCAGCTGTTTCAAATGTTCGCTCAGTTGCCAGTAGGACCCTGGTCAAAGATTTGTATCTTCATATCACGGTAATGTTTATTTACTTCCAAATTACCAAGGGTAGCAAACATTATTCCTAGTTTCAAGGTGCGAGATAGTTACTATAGAATCCTATCTGAATTATTCTGTTTATGTTTATAGGAAAAATTTATGCAAGTTAATGAAAGGCTTATCAGTATCTTTATACTTAAATACAAATAGAGAATGAATTCAGTTATACATAAAATAAATCCAGATATACTAAGTAGAAGTGATTAGAAAACGCAGAAATCTGCCCACCTTTACTAATGTATATCTTTAATCCACTATTTCATGTAAGCATTATGAATGTGTTAAGTAAGTCAGTTCTTCAGTGTCCATTTCAGTGAGGGGCAGGGAGTAATTAAGTATGTAATTTGAAGAGATTTGCCATCATGACTGATCATAATGAGCTCTTTAAAACTTTCTGGTTACCCAGAGGGTAAGCAAAAATAGGGCTGCTAAGAATATTAACAACAACATGTAAAATAACACTAGTGGGACTTCATTTTTTTAAAAACTTGGCAAATAGGGTTGTTAACGCCTTCAGTGTGTTTTCTTGTTTTTAGACCATGAAACTTAACTGGTTCTTAAACTGATTTTCCCTTGATCTTAAATAGATGCTAAAGGTACATAACACTTTTTAAAATGTGAGTCCTTTTAATAAAGTTGGGAGTCATTGTATTAGGTGAAAACTTTTGGTTCTTTTATGGTTTCTGGGATTATTTCCTGCCTGTAGAGCTCTTACTCTGAGATCTGAATTCTATATTTGGAGTAAGAAGGATCAGGGTGATTTAATATTTGGAGCTTTATAAATAGATCATATTTCTGATTTTCCCATGTCCTTCTCTGTGTTTGATCTTTTTTCTGCTTCTTTTAATTAGTTTTCTGAAACTTTTCATTGTTTAAGGATGACTACAACAATCATACTGGAGTTGATTTGGTTGGCACTGTAATGGCTACCATCAAAGGTTCTAATGAGGAAGATGACATACCTCTGTTTAATGGGAAAATTAGAACACTTGAATTTCCCTTTGTGAAAGGTTCAGCTGAAATCACGGTAATATTTTTGTCTTCTAGTAGATAAGGTTTTGGTATTTAATAGTTTAAACCACAATATTATTATACTTGTTATTTTGTGTGTATAGCTGTGATGATATTCTAATTATAGCATTAAAATGGAAAGTCAGATATTTTGATTTTTGTTCTGAGCTATTATACATTGAACCCACTATCATTGTTACTGTTAAAAAGACCCTATTTTTCTTTTTCCCTGTGGATGACTGTTTTCTGTGACTGGATTGTTTTAACTTCACTGACAGTATAATCATGTTTCATTGAAAAGCCAGCATCCTGTGGATAGAAATAGAATCAAACATAGCCCAGGTAAAATGTACACATATCTAGAAAAGTTTAGTAAAACTAGCTTATCTTTGTCATTCTTTTTTTTTTCCAAAATGGAAATAGCTTGCTTATATAAAGCATACCCAGTGAGAGAACATAAAAAAGTAATCACTGCACTGTCACCATTCAGAGATACTGACGATTAGCAATTCAGTGTATAATCTTCCACACTTTTCTGTATATACACTAACACTGCATGGATGTCCTATGAATGTGATTTATATAGACATGGAGGAGGGTGTAAAGTTTCATTAATATAATAGAACTCTACTTTAATGAAATCTTTTCTCATTTCGCACATCCTTGCTATATATCTGTCAGTTCAGTTCAGTCGCTCACTTGTGTCTGACTGCGACCCCATGGACTGCAGTGTGCCAAGCTTCCCTGTCCATCACCAACTCCCGGAGCTTTTTCAGACTCATGTTCATCAAGTTGGTGATGCCATCCAATCCTGTCATCCCCTTCTCCTCCTGCCTTCAATCTTTCCCAGCATCAGGGTCTTTTACAGTGAGTCAGTTCTTCACATCAGGTGACCAAAGTCTTGGAGCTTCATCATCAGTCCTTCCAATGACTATTCAGGACTGATTTTTTTTTTTACACTTTTTTTACACTTTACACTTGACTGGTTTAATCTCCTTGCAGTCTAAGGAGACTCTCAAGAGTCTTCTCCAACACTACAGTTTAAAAGCATCAATTCTTTGGCCTCAGCTTTCTTTATGGTCCAACTCTGACATTCATACATATATCTTTATCTTGAGAATAAATCTACATTGTTGTGTTGATGGTTATAATTTATTTGATCAATCCTAAAGTGAAAATCTACTTTTCTTTGCAGAGTTTTATCAGCAGTGTTTGCATCAGCTTTCTTCACATTGTTTTAACGATATTAGGCTAACAATTGGGGAATCTGCCATCTTGCACCTGGTCTACAGTTCGATTTCTTGGTTGGTCTGGCAAAGACTGACCATCACAGCATTTCCATTTTAATTAGTTTTCAACAAATTTAAAAATTCATGAATTTTCAGAAAGAGATCTTTTTCTGTAATGCCGTAATGGTCTTTGCCAGACTAACGAACAAGCTGAACATCTCTAGATTCCTGGTTTATTTGGAGAATTCGAAAGACTTGGCAGTACTGGGCCAAGGTTCTCTTCAGGTAGTAGGATTTTCCAGTCAGCTGCATCCATGCTGCTGCTTTTCATTCCTTGACATTGAGGGCAAGTGTCAGTTGCTACTTATATTTACCCTTGTTCTTTTATTTTTATCATGGTTGAGGATAAAGTGAAATTTTCTTACACTCTAACAAAGATTGGGTAATGAAACCACAAGTTTAAAAACAGAAGGGCGGGGAAGACATTTTGAACATGCAGAGTCGATTTGCATTGGAAGAACACAGGTGCCCACTCCCTGTATCCAGGTTACCGCTGTCCTGTTTCCTTGGCCACAGTTACAGGCATTTGGTTACCCTGCTGTACGCATTTCTGAGGTTGGGACGGTGACATAAACTATTCTCCCACAGCTACATGTTCTGTCAGCTTCGTGTCATGCATGTGAATTTCCACTAGAGGTTCCTAGTATCATGTTGAAGAAGCAGAAATCTCTCAGGTCCTACTTGGCTCCTGACCATGTATTAATTTGGTAGGTCTGGGGCAGGGCTGTGGAATCGGATCTGATCTGTGCAGGTGGTTCTTGTCATTAGGGACATTTAAGAGACACTGGGTCTAGAACATAGTCATTTGTAAATGTTCCCGTTTGTTAGAAAAGAATGTATACTGCTTTCTTTAAAGCTTTAATCTAAATTTATAATTATTCATGTTTGTTAATTGTGTTATTCAAATTCTTTATCATTTGCCTTCTTGATCTACATTTTACTCTGCTGTGTATTTGTCCATTGCTTGCATTTCAAGTTGCCATTTGTATATGAATCCAGTTTTGGACTCTTCAGTTCTCTTCAATTCTGTTATTCCATGGATTTTGGTAAACTGAACACATTACAAACTGTAAAACTTTGAGATAGAAAAGGCCTCCTTAAATAAGACATCAAGGATAAGATTTTATATTTAATTACATAAATAGAAGATTAATAATATTTTTGTATAATAATGTATTAGTACAGTATATTGAACATATTTTTAAAATATTCTGAAGAACTTCCTGCAAATCAATAAGAAAAAAGACAATTTAGTAGAAAAATAAATGATAACGAATATAAACAGGCAGTTAGTGGAAGAGAAGCTATAGATAACTAATGAACAAGAAGCATGACTTCAGTAGTAATCTGGGAAATGCTAGTTAAAACAGTAATGACTGGTTGTTTTTAATACATTTTTTTTTTTATTTAAAAAAAATTGATGATAAATGTTAGCCAAGCATCAGGGGAACTGGATATTACACACTAATGATGAGAGGATAATTTGATGTAGTCATTTTCAAGAGAAATTTGATACTACCTATTAAACTTTTAACAAGTCATTATATTTCTTTGGCTAATCTAGAGAACACACCAAGAGGTATATAAAGGTTCTTTCTTTGCTGTATTATAAGTACTAGCTAAAATTTTTTACTAAAATGTTCATCACCCAGTGAAAGAATATTATATCTATACTTTGCATAAATGTAAAATATTGGTAACTAAACATTTACTTGAATTGTTTGTAATCAAATTAAAATCAAAATTAGTGCTGAAAGCAAATTGCTACAGTAAAGTTTGTCATATTTTAAGTGTAAGAAGTTTTATTTTTGTGTTTATATTCATATACGTACATTGAAAACAGCTTTCAGAAACCAAGTGGGATTGGGCATTGGTTTAATGATAGACTTATTTTATTATTTCGTGGATTGTTCTGTGGTGTTCTGTTGATTTAGATTTTTAAAAATTTTATTTCTCTGAACTTGATTACTATGGTCTAAAAAAACAAAACAGCTAGTACCCATTGTTTCCACGTAAGACTGAAAAGATTATTTAGGATATAGATATTTGTATTGCATTATTTACTAGCCATATGCTATAAAATATATCAGGAGTTTTTGTGTGTTTGCATTAATGAAGAAAAATACATTAAAAAGCCCAAATCTTTAGAGCTTTTCAGGACCTCTTGTTTGGTCACCTGGGACTGATGGGTCTGCTTCCATGGTAACAGCGTAACTTAAACTCAGCACTGGGCTTTGTGTATTTCTTTGTGATTATTTTTATAACTTTCACACCATCAGTTGTTTCACATTGCTTCAACTTAAAGATAGAAATCAAGCCATTTCTGGTCAAGATATAAGAAGCCATTGTTATTTCTGGTCTGGAAGATACTTTTTCTCGTAGTTTTCTATAGTATATAATTTTTGCATAAGCTATTTATTGATAAGATAATTTGGCTTTCAAACCAATACCAAAGAGTTTTATGTCTTGGATGGTGCTGCTGATGTTTGAGTGAATGCTTAATGAACCTCACAGGTCAGTCAGTTTTGCCTTTTAAATTTACCAGTTACTTGAAAACAGAGTATAATGAGATCTATAACATTTGTGTATTTACAAATACGTTTTCAAAACTGGTTTTTCCTTACTGCTCTTCTCTTTATACAGAGTCTAGTGCTAGCAGAAAATAGTCCTGGAAGGGATAGTACTGAGTATTTTATTGTGTTTGAGCCTCGGCTGCCAGCTTTATCAAGAACGTTAGAATCATATATCCTACCATTTATGTTTTACAATGGTAAGTTTCTAGGAAACTAGAGGATAAACTCTTGAGTTTGTGGTACTTTGAATAACTGTTTTGCTTTCCATTAAATGGTGCTTACTAGTTATCTAATCTTGTGATGACATTTTGGAAAAGTCACATTTTAAAAATTGAAATAAATTATCTGAATGTTTTTCTTAGATGTTAAGAAGCAGCAACAAATGGCAGCGCTTACAAAAGAAAAGGACCAATTATCCAAGTCTATTACAGTGTACAGAACTTTATTTGATACCAGCAAACAGCTTCTTGATGAGATGAAGTGTAAGTCATTTTGTGTTCAGAAGTGCTAGAAATGACGCTTTGGGTAACAGTGAGATAGAAGGTTGAGTCCATGGGACTCAAACATTGTCTGCTTCCCTTGGACTTAGGAGTGAACTGCAGGACGCAGCAGAAGGGTAGCAGCAGTGGTTCATATGACTCATCATTCAGTCTTAAGGTGAAGTGTTCTTGTCTGTAAATAAACATATAGCTTGCTTACCTACAACATTTTGCAATTTTTATTAGGAATCTGAATCTATATAAATGTAAGGGTTTTGACATAATAATGTTTATATTTAGCTTTAGCATTTGGCAAAAGATACTAGATGACAGTTTAACTGAAAAAGTGATGTGTAATTTAAGTTTTAGTTTGACTGTGTGTAGTTTAATTTACAAACATCTGCAGCAGAGAAATAGCTAATTTATTTTTTAATAAATACATGGCATATTTGCTACAGGTTTTTAATAATGTCTGTACTGTTAGGGTGTTTGCTGAGTTGTGCACTATCATTGCTTTCCATTTGTCAAATTTTTTCACATGTCAGGGATATTTAGAGGATAATGTGAACTAAGTAATGAAATAATACATAATTTGTAGTACTAAAAATTGTTCTTTAAAAAGTCTTATTTTCTTAGAATATCCTTATGTAATTATGTATATAATTATGCATATATTCATGTGGATTAGAATTAAATAACTTATCCAAGATTACTTGTAGTTTGCAGTTTATAATACCTCCAGTTGCATTCATTTTGTGTTTTCTTTTTGTATATTAGATGTGAACATTAATTTTAGATTTTTAATTTATTTAAGATTTCTATAATAGTTATCATTTTTCATTTTAGCATCAATCATTAAAAGGAAAAAAACAAGAGATTGAAAACATTTTCCAAAAACTATTATAAGAGCTATCACAAATTGATAGTTTTTATTTTTAATTTTAGGCCAAGTTGAAGAAGCAAAATTAAAAGAGGCCCAGTTGCGAAATGAACTGAAAAAACACAATATTGACATTTCTACAACACAGCAGGTACAATTTCCAGGTGTATGTGAAAGGTTTTTTTTTTTTAATTCTAGCCTATAATTTGTTTTTAATCATTCATATTTTATTAGGAATGTTGACACTATTGTTTTGGGGTCCTAAGCCATATGGGAATTATAATCCAGTCACTTACTGGACATTGAAATAGACTAACAATAATGGAGTGCTCTTTTCAGAGAAATTGCAGTTTGTGTTGCTGATCTAGTAATACTAGTAAGTTATATTAATAATACACCAAGTTGAGAACTTGCACTGAAGTGTCCTAAGTAATAATCAGTGGCAAAGAAAATGAGAGTAAGTGACAAAAAGACAATAGTTTTTTTTAGAGCTTATATTCTTTATGTGTATAACTCATAAGTCTTATTATAGGTCATATAATTCTTAACTAAGAAAAAAAGAATTAGTGAGGTTGATGCTTTACATTTCTATGATCATATTCTCAAAAGAAAAGAAATGTAGTAACTTTGTACTTGAGTTGTCCAAATTGTTGAATTTTCTCTGCTGTTTTCTCTACCTTGTACAAGAGTCATTGTAATTGGCCTTGCATTTAATTATTCTATAAATTACAGGTGCCACACATTGAAGCACTTTTGAAAAGAAAGCTATCAGAACAGGAAGAACTAAAGAAAAAACCCAGAAGATCATGTACTCTTCCAAATTATACTAAAGGCAGTGGAGATGTTTTGGGAAAGGTTTGTGCTTCAACCGTTTACGAGGCAGTACATTTTATTGTCTTGTTTTCTGTAGGCTTTGGGTGATCCTGGGTCTTGGAGCCATGATGGTATCAGTGGTTGGGGATCCCAGGCAGGATGGAGTGGAATTTCATCACACTGCTGAGACGGTGTGCAGTTAAAACCTATCAACTGTTTACTTCTGAAATTTTCATTTATTGTTTTCAGACTGCTATTGATTGGGTAACTGAAAATGGAGAAGGAGAAACTGCAGATAGGGGGGAGTTGCTCTACAGGGTGGACACTGTGATGTTTTTAACAGTGACACAACATTCTCATTGTTAGGGCAGGTGTTTGCTACCAGATCAGGTAAGAATAAAGGGTAAATGTGACCATACCAGTGTAATAAATGACTTTTGAAATCAGCCACAAAAATTAAGCCTTTGAGTAAGGCTTTGAGCAATGTTGGACTTTGAGCAAGAAAACTTTGAACAAGCTTGTGACTAAAATCCAGTGGGTCCTCTGCATCCACAGGTTCTAATTCCTCGAATTCAGTCAACTGCAGAGGAGAAATATTTGAGGGGGGAAATTCTAGAAAGTTCCAGAAAGCAAAACTTGAGTTTGTCACATGCACATGCTGGCAACTATTTACATAGCATTTGCATTGTATCAGGTATTATAAGTAATCTAGAAATGGTTTAAAATATACTTAATGTTATATGCAAATACTGTGACATTTTATATAAATGATTTAAGAATCCACAGATTTTAGTATCTAAGGGGATTCCTGGAACCAGTTCCCTGTGGATACAGATGGATGGTTGTACACTTGACCCTTCAGTAGCAAAGGTTTGAACTGTGAGGGTCCACTTAGACACAGACTTTTTTTTTTTTAAACTAAATACTGACTACAGTACTACCTAATGGTTAAATCCTTGGATGTAAAGCTAGGTATGGATGACCCACTGTGAAGTTACATACAGATTTCCAGTTGATCAAAGGGTTGGGGGCCCTAACCTCCGTACCCTCCATATATAACCTCCGTACCCTTCACACATAACCTCCATACAGTTGTTTGGTGGTCATCTGTTTTTGTAAATAGGGGAGTGACTATTAATTCTGAGCCCTACAGAATTTATAAAAACGGAAGAAATTATTCTTATTTATGATATTTAGATTTATTTTCTAAAAAATCATTGGCATAAATGATCAACTTAGAAGGGTATAACTATATTTAGGTTTAAGTGTATTTTATGCTTTAACAATTGACATACCCACTAGTAGAGAAATGAATGTGAAAAAAAAGGTACATCACCTAACTGATAATATGCCAAATATTTTTATTTGGTTATTGGCAAAATTTACTGTAGTTTAATCTGTAAAATGGTTTTTTGAAATTAAATAGCATAAGAGACTATTTAAAATATTTAAGCCAGTAAGCCTCTACAGTTCGAGAATTTTTTGTTAATTCATATGAATGTTTCCCAAAATAAAGTGTTTTTGCTGTTTAGATGTTGACTTTTAAAATATTTAATATATTTAGAAGTTTTTTACTTGATTTTCTTAAATGGCTTCTAGATTGCACACCTGGCACAGATTGAAGATGATAGAGCCGCAATGGTTATCTCTTGGCATCTGGCAAGTGACATGGACTGTGTGGTCACCCTGACCACTGATGCTGCACGTCGAATTTATGATGAAACCCAAGGTCGTCAGCAGGTGTTGCCCCTCGATTCTATTTATAAAAAGACTCTTCCAGATTGGAAAAGGTTAGAAAAAAATGCAAGTAGTGATTAAAAAAAAATACCTGTTCTATTTTTTATCAAATCATAGATTTTTAAAATTTCTCTCAAAGGTACTTAAAACAGAGAAGTGACTCACATTATCTACATTATTTTTTGTCTTCCTCACAAATATGACCTTCATTAAGATCAGTGTTACAGTATATTTCATCACATATGCTGGCCAGGTTTAATTTGCCAGTTAAATGTTATTTGTTTATATAACAGATACACATACAAACATACAACAAACAGGAAGGATGGTGAGATGTCATTATCATTAACAGACTATTTAACTCCTTTATTTGGAGTAAGAGTATAGATCAATGTCTTTTGTCCTATTGTAAGTCCTATAAAAATAAACAGCCATCATTTAGGTAGAGAAGGTCTCTATTGGAACTGCCATTAGCAAAATTGAAATGTAAGAGACCATCTAGTTAGGATGTTACATCTGTGTTTTAATATAAATCTGTTTTCTCGAATTGTTTTCCTGTATACTTTTCAAAATAAGTTTTTCGGAATAACCATGCAAACCAGTTAGCCATTTAAGTATTTTATGTGTACTCTAGTTTTGACTATTTTTAAAAATCTGCCTTAAAAGACTCAAGCAAAATGGTGATAGCAAAGCAAAAAAAAAAATTAAAATATATAACAGAATATTGACCAAAAATTTTCTCAGATTCCTAAACAGAGTTTTGCAAGGCCTACAGCTGAGTAGGAATGGGATTTGAAGGAGAATAGAAACTATAAATTAAGAGCTTACTGTGTCATTAAACTAACATTTTATTTCACTTTGTAATCTAAACATAAATCAAGCAAACAGCTGGAATTTGAACTCAAATCTTTCTGCTTCTAAAATCTCCCACTCTGCTCCCAGTCAGTACCCATTTTAAATAACATGGGATGTCCTATCAAATCATTGTAACTGTGTTGAAAAGAGTAATAATTTTTCTGAAAGTAATTTTCCCTTCAGGAGGTCTTCTATCTTTTTTTTTTTTCATTATCCCTGAGGATCAAATGAAGAATCCTTTATTTAGGGAAAATATGAAGTTGGTATTTAAGGCTAATGCTTACTCTAAAAACTAGTTATCCTTACTTCCTGGTCTTGTGCCTCCTACTGGGATTGAGTTGACTAGCTCTTAAAGCCACTCCCCCCTCTACTCCTACCTGCACAATTTGGGGAAAGCTACCCTATGTGGGCAGAGAAAGCCCTGACACCCCAGTCAGCCCCCATCTCTTGAATCTCATTGTTATCCCTGGATTTCATTGCTCATTCTGTACACTGTGTCAGAGGACAGGTGGCCAGAGTACTGGGCAGCTGCTTTTCCACGTTCTCAGCCTTGGCCTTGCCCATGCCCTCAGCCATTCTAGGGCCACTGTCTGCATGAGACAGTCATATCATTGGCATTCTAGGTTAGGGCCAGCTTGAGAGGCTGCATCTCTTCTTTCCTTGTCAGAACTAAACAAAGCTTAGTTTATATCAGTTTTACAAACTAATTGAGGACAGATAAAACTAAGCAGATATTTTTTTAATGGTAAATATTGTTTTCATTTCCAAAGGCGTAACAGTTAAGCATTTAGGAGTATTACCTGTGCATAGGGAGTTGTGATCACAGAGATAATCAGTATATTCATATGTTTTTCATCATATATGTATTTTTTGATAATAAATTACATATTTTGTTTAAAATCTTTTTTAAATTTAGACCTCTACCTCATTACCGAAATGGAAAATTGTATTTTAAACCCATTGGAGACCCCGTCTTTGCCCGAGACTTGTTGACTTTTCCTGATAACGTAGAACACTGTGAAACAGGTAAGAAAGTTGTGACATTTTTTATACATATGTTATGCTTGTGATTCAGATACTTAAATTACTGATTATGGAAAATTATGTTCTTATTTAGTTTATAAACGATAGTTGTATTAATATTTACTTCTCTTATTTTTCCTGTTAGAAGAAAGTATTGAATAAAATTCCTATGTTAGCATTATTTCTAAGAAAACTTTTTAATACTATATGTTAAATTTTTTTTTTAATATGTTATATTTTTTTTTTCCAAATGTTTCATGTGCAGTCATTGTATTTCAGCTTCTGGGTACACAACAGCATGCTTACCAGCAGAAGACTGTGTTAATATTTTAATATGACCAAAAAAGATACCATAATTTTAACATTTTGTTTGTTGAAATTTTTAGTATTTGGTATGCTGTTAGGAGACACTATTATTTTGGATAATTTGGATGCTGCCAATCATTACAGAAAAGAGGTATGTACTTGAATTCTTTTTTAATTTGTAGCTCAAATTTTACTGTGTGTTTTAAAATTTAATGTTAGAGATCTATAAAGAATTTTATTTTGAGATACATGTGCAAATGACAGCAACACCAATTTAAATCCTATAAATTGATAAGCAGCATGAATCTGAGCAAAATATATGAATGAATTTGCCAAGATGCAAATTAAAATGAAATGTTTGCGGGCTGTGAAATTGTCTGAGTTTCCACATCAATGTCTATTAATGGTGGTATTGAAAAAGAGTTATCTCAGATAATGTCGTTGGAAACACAATTTGAGGCAGCCCTTGTTTATTGGTTGTTAGGGCTGTAACAAAGTACCACAGACTGGGTGGCTTAAACAGTAGAAATGTGCTGTCTCACAGTTCTGCTGGCTTGAAATCCAAATGCAAGGTGTGAGAAGGGCCAGTTCTTTCCAGGGGTTATAAGGGAAGGAGTCTGTTCCATGCCTTTCTCCTTGCATGGTCATTCTCCATGGTCATTCTCCCTGCATCTGTTTGCATCTATGCTTATGTACCCAAATTTCCCCTTTATTAAAGGACACTACTCATTGGATTAGAGCCCACTGTTATGACCTCATTTTAATTTGATTGTTAAGACCCAGTCTTCAATTCACGTCACATTTTTGAAGAACTGGGGGGGGTTAGGACATTAACACAGGGATTCTAAGGGATACAATGCATCTGATAATAACTTTGCAGAGCATTTAGCAATATAAATGTTTATCGATTGCTACATAACAAACACTTCAAAAGTTAGTGGCTTTAAGCAGTAGCAGCATGTTAGTTCTCATTCCTTGCTGGGTTTCTCTAAGTGGTGTTGGCTACTTGCACTGGGATGGTGAAAGCTCCAAGCGCCTCCCTCACACAGCTGGCAGCTGATGATGCTTGCCACTGTGATTTAGCTGTAGCTGGCCAGAGCCACCTCTGGGGCTGTCACCTGCACCATTGTTCTCAGCCCCCCTCATGGGTGTGTGAGGTAACGCCATTAAGGTTTTTAGAAACCTTTTTCTCGCTAAAAGCATCTGGAAAACAGTGCCTTAAATCTTTCTGAGGTCTTAACGTAGGGGCATCCTTCAGTTCAGTTCAGCTCAGTCGCTCAGTTGTGTCCAACTCTTTGCGACCGCATGAATTGTAGCACTCCAGGCCTCCCTGTCCATCACCAACTCCCGGAGTTCACTCAAACTCACGTCCATCGAGTTGGTGATGCCATCCAGCCATCTCATCCTCTGTTGTCCCCTTCTCCTCCTGCCCCCAGGCATCCTTCATTGACTTGGATTCCAAGGCTACATTATACTGACTGTGCACTGGGTTTGATCTTAGCCCGGAGGCTCTCCGTTTCTTTTTCAACAAAATTTTTTTGGCCAAACAGTCTGGGAAGGAAAAACTGTCCAACTCAGCAAATTCTTGATTAGAAATATTTGAAATTATTTCTGAAAATGAATTAATTCCTACTTAGTTTATCTCCCATTCATACTGGCTCATTCATAACTGACTACTGGCTGGGCAAACGGCAAGGGTTATAGGCTGGCAGACTTAGATCTCTCCACACAAGCCACTCCTTGTGGCTGCTGGGGATTTTATCAGTGGCATCTGGGTCCTAAGAAGGAAAATTACAGTGGTGAAGACAGAAGTTACAGTCTCTTAAGTCCCAGTGTCGGGAAGTACATTTGGTTGGTCAGAATCTGGCCAGCCTAGATCCAAATGGGGGAATAAGGAGTTTGGAATAGACTCTTTCCTTTCCATGGGAGAGGCAAAGTAGATGCCACGTTTTTATATCATCATATATTAAGGTAATTTATCTTACAGGCATACTCTCACAAAAATATTCACTGGAATGTTTAAGAATTTTTATCAGGAAATTTTGAAAGCAGGTAAAGGCCATCAGTTAGGATTGCACCACTCCATTATGGTAATTTATACAGTAGAATAGTATGTATCTATTAAAAAGATTTAAAGCAGATTGATGTATCCTAATGAGGAAGACTTGCAAAATACATTGTTTTGTTGAAAAGCTGCAAAATGGTAATGTACAAAATTAAGCCCTTTAGAAAATAAGTTTATGTAGTTTAAACAAGATGGGAGAATATATTGTATACTGTTGTATTTATTAAGAAAGATTAACCTTTCTATATTACTTTTAAGTTTTTCTTCATGAGGAAAGAAAGGCAATCTATTGTGAAGAAGGGCCTTTCAGAGGGCTGTTGTCAAGACTGAATAAAATAAGAAAATAAGAAATGAATAAAATTTCAGTAAAGGAATGATCTATTTGGATCTGAAATCCAAAGGTCTTGAATTTGTTGATATAGAAGAAGTACTAAATTTAATAAATATGGTGTTAGGGACTTGGAAATAGCAGGTGATAAACATGTATATAAACATTATAGGCTTGCAAAATATTATAGCTGAAAATGAGTGAGAGTAGTTACTGAAGAGAAAACAGAAGTCAGTTTAAAATATGATCTAGTACTCTTAAATAGTGTATTATAAAATCATGGATATCTTAAAATCATATAGTCTAATAATCTAGATGAGAAACCTTAAGTACAAAACAAATAGTGGTTCTGTATCAAGTCATAGTACTAATTCATGGCAAAACTAGAACTACTCAGAACAGATTTTCTATGCGCCCAGTTAGAAGAAATAGTAAGTGTGTCTTCAGTTTAGGAGAGCTAAATTAGTGAGATTACTGAAAATTAAAGAGCTAATTGGGGAAAACTATTTGGCGTCTTCATGAATGGTTCCTTATGAACTTAAAAATGGCTCTAATATACTGTATCAGAAAATGGCTGTGGATGAGGAAGTTGCTATATTCCGATGGTGATTACCATGTTTATATGTCCTGAATTATAAGTCAGAAATCATACCCATTAGAAGTTATGACAATATATGATCTATTAGGAGAAGGTGAGTAGCTTACTAGTGAGGATGAATTAGCAAGTTGAGTAATAATTGGTAGATTCTGTCAATAGTTCAGTCTGTTATTTGGACATGTACAATGTATGAGACACAGTGAGGTGCTGTTAATTACTGAATAACCAGCTCTGTTGAGTAGAGTGGTGGGACCCTGATTTGTAGCTTTTGCCAGCCCCCGCAGTGTGAATACTCATATCCTGGCTGACTTCCAGCAGCCTCTGTGTGGTCACTGACTGAGGCGTTCAGGAGGACCTGGTTCTCCTGACCCAGTAAATGCTGGTTCTAGCATATCACTAGCACAGTGCTAGGCTTTGAGGGTTATACAGAAATGGACTAGACAACTCAGATAGCCAAAGAAAGTGCTAGCAGAGGAGAACTAATAGGCCATTTCAAAAGGCTGATTCTAGCTATATATCATTAAGATATCTTACTGTAAGAACTGGCAAGAATGTAAGAATTCTAAGTGAAGGTGAGAACCCAGAGAGATGAACGTAACACTGAAACCTAATTTTTCTTTGAGAATATTTGTCAAACTAATGGAACTTGAGCATCAGTTGTCTCTCCCTTGGAAGGCTCAGAGGATAAGACATACCAGAATGTGGAATCTGCTCGAAGAACCTCTTTCCCGGTAAATTAGAATCCCCAAGAGGGCTAACCCTTGGCATAAGACTGAACAAAAGAAATGAGCTTCCTCCTCCATCTCAACTCCAGGCATTTCTGGACTGAAAAAAACTGCCTTTCTTGAACTTTAGCACTAAGTAGAAAATAAACAACTATTTTCCTAGAGAATGCATTAACAAATTGGTTGTCATGTATGTTTGCAACCTGCATTCATAATACTTGAATGGTCTTCAAGGTAATACTTAAAGGTAAACATTTGATTTCATCTAATGCTGGACTTGTAGTGTCCTTAGATATGTCATCAGAGCAAACAAAATTCTCTCTGAAAGAATTCACCTTTATCTTAAAACTGAAGTAATTTTTATATTGAACACAAGAGCAAATATTTTAAAACATTTAAAATATATAAATGTTATAAACACGTTTAGTAATATTTAACAAATATTAATAAAAATATTAAACATTTTAAATACATTTCATAATATATTTTACGAAAAAGTGTTGAATATAAGAGCAGTTAGATTTGAAAAAAATCAAAAAGAGCATCTAAAAATAAAAAGTATAATAAAAGTTAAATACTGGGCAGACTTAACAGCTTAATAGAAAATTTAGTCAATTGAAAGATAGGTCAGAAAAATTATCCAGACTGCAGCCCAGAGAGAAGGAATGTAATAGAGAATCACTAAGGATAAAGTTAAAAAATCTTTTTTTAAAATGTTTAATCAGAGTGCCAAAGAGAGGAGGATAAAAGGATCATAGGTAATACCTGAAGAACTAATGGCTGAAAACTTTGAAGAACTGATGAAAAACATCAATGCATAGCTTCAAAAAAGTAATAGACTATATGTGACAAAAGCAGGGACAGCATTTGTTCCTTACAGTTCCAGCATAGTTCCTCATAGTGATGTCTTTGCTTCCAAAGTTAATGAAATCACTCCACTTACCAAATATTGTTTTCAAACTCTTCTAAGAAATGGCTTTTATGACATCTCTTGGTCAGATCATTAGGTTTCAGTAGTCTTTTTATTGTTTTCTCTTCGTAAATTCTTCATGCCATTTATACTGATTCAACCTTTGTTGATTCCATTCCTTGCTAAATCCTTCCAGCAGTTGCAAGTACTGCCCAGAACTGTAGCTCTGTTTACTCACTGAATTTGCAAATGCTGTCTTGATCTTTTCCAGGTCAGTGGCAGTGGCCTTGCAGCAGAGGCCTAGTGAGAGCTTAAGTTGTTTTTTTTTAATGGTAAATTACAGTAAAATACATGTAACAAAATTTAGCGTCTAAATCATTTTTAAGTGTACAGTTTCACTAGTGTTAATTACGTTCACATTGTTGTTCAGCCAATTTCCATAACTCTTCTTTTTGTAAAACTGAAATTGTACCCGTTAAATAGCAGCTTGTCATTTCCCCTTTGTTCTGTGCCATTTGAGAATTGGAAGACTGTCCCTTTAACCACAGGCCTATAACTCATACTGTCAGTGCATTAACAAGAGGAGACAAGAAATTTGAGTGTGTTTATTATTTAAGATGGTACTAAATCTGTAAAATCATTGCCTGAATCTGATTTAAAATAACAGTTATTTGATTTACTATATATATGATTATTGGATAATAATAATATGGTAATAATATGTGAATTCAGTCTGTATTTTTTTTAGTCTGTATTTTTAATGTTCACTTGTAGAAAGCATACAAATCCAAGCCAAAACTAAGAAAGTAAGATGTGATACTTTATTTTACTAAAAGATTTATTTCACCAAAGAATTCACCACAGATTTTCTTCAAGTAGACATTCCATTTTATTTAAATTTTATAGGAAGTATCTAATTTGGGAAAGCATCTGTCAGTTACCTTGGAATTATGTCAAAAGAATAAATATTAGTCATAATTTTCTGTTACATGTCCTATTGCTTTTCATTTTGAAAATTGAATTGTATTTAATCTTTTATAATTCAGAAACTGCTTGATCTACTGTGTTAGATTGAATTAGGTGCTTCTACATGTTGCTAAATTGTCTTCTTTTCAGTCATTTTTTGATGTATGCATCCTGTTTCATTGCGTGGATGTGCCATACTTTATGTAACTTATTGAATGTGCAAGATTCATACTTTTCATTATTAAAAGGATGTTTCAGTCTACGTTGTTCACATCTGTGATGATTTTTTCTGGCATATTCTTAGAAGTGGAATTTTTAGGTCATGCAGATTGTTAATCTTTTTAGCACTTGTCATGTTTCCTCTGAGATGGGCTGTCCCAAAGCAGATTAATGTTAATACAAGAAGACCCTTTCTCCAACATTCTGCCTGGGTGTGTGTGTTGTGTATGTATTTTAACATTTTAAGTAGTGAAAATTCTCATTTGAGCTCCAAGTTATTTCAGTTTCACTTCTGATTACCAGTGAATTTGAACATTTTTTGTATATATCTCCTAGACTTTTTTTTTGAAAGCATATTCCTGAAGATCATGAAATACTAAATCTAAGTGTTTCTCTTTTATTCCCTAGCTTCTCTGAAAAATTTAATTCTTGACTAACACTTTCTACTTCCCTTTCCATGTCTTAGGTTTTACTACATAATTCTAGTTTCCCCAGCTCTCAGATAACTGGCTCTTTTTCTTTGTACAGCTGAAATCCTCTGAAGATTCATCCCTTTGCTCTTCGGTTTGTATTTTCTTCAGTCTAATACAGTACTCTTTTTGCTACCCTTTGAGTATCTGGAAAACTTAGGTCTAACAGAAGGAAACTAAACTAAGTGATACAGCCTGGATACTGCTTTGGGTTTCTAGAAGCACACAAGTCTCTGGCTTGTCCATCTCTCTTCCTTCCTCTTATCAATCAAGCCATCAATCTCAATTTCACTTTTTCTGTCTTTTCTCTGTTCTAGTTTAGGTAACGCTTATGAGGCAGTCTAATTCATCTCTCTGTCTCTCGTTTTCCCCCCAGTCATCTTAAACATCACTAGCTAATTAATTTTGCAAAAATAGTACCATAATCATTGTCATTTCTTATCTCAGAATCCTTAAATGATTTCTCCTTTCTTAGAGCAGTTGAGTTAAATTTTATAGACTCACTAATTATATCCTGTTACTTACAATAGGTTGTTAAAATTACACACTGTCCTACACTGCTGACCAGAGATGGAGATCGCATTCGAAGTAATGGGAAGTTTGGGGGCCTTCAGAATAAAGCTCCTCCAATGGATAAACTCCGGGGAATGGTGTTTGGAGCTCCAGTACCGAAACAGTGCCTGATCTTAGGGGAGCAAATAGGTAGGTTAAATAAGTACTTAATAATTTCTCATTTGATTTTAACCCTTTATTTGGACCTTATTTATTGAGACTCTAGCATTGAAACTTAACCATTAACAGATACAAATAAGATGTTTTTATCCAGTACTTCCAGCATTCTAACACCAAATAGTTTTGAAATACAAATATAGGAAGTAGGTTTTCCCTCCTGTTCTCATTCTTATCTTGAAATAAAGGAAAGATTGCCTTGTTGAATAAACCAGTATCTCATCAGACCTTAATACTTCTTTTTATATCAAAGTTGTTAACTATCTAGATTCATCTTTCTGGTGTGCGTGACATGTGACCTCCCTTCTGCAGGCTGTGTCGCCTGGTTCTGGTCAGTTGATACAATTGTCTGTACGTCCGTGCTCTGAAGTGCTTATACTTTACAGGGTCCCAAATGGGCCATCACCTAAGAGTTGTTTGCTTTTAACTTTGTATAGTTCTGATAGGCTTGATATCTACTTTCCCAGCAAAAAGTAGTCTGTTGCTAACTCAAGATAGTAAATTGTAGTTAAACTGTAACAAAGTTTATCATCTTAATTATTTTTAAATGGGTTGCTCACTAGTGGTAAGTACATTCACACTCTTGTGCAACTAGTCTTCAGAAACCTTTTCGTTTTGTAAAACTGAAGCTCCATACCCATTAAGCAGCAACTCCCTGCCTCCCCTCTTGTCACCTGCCCGCCACACAGGTTTCTGTCTCTGAATTTGACTCTTCCAGGCACCTCTGTATGTGTCAAATCAGAGTGTCCCTTTGCGACCGGCTAACGTCACTCAGTGTCATGTCCTCCAGGCAGGTCAGTGTTGTAGTGTAACTCTGTGTGTGTCACAGTGTGTGTCAGAATTTCTTTTTAAGACTGAATAATATTCTGTTGTATGAATATACACATTTTGTGGGTTTTTAGAGTATAGTATACATAGAGAAAGGTGCCCATTTCAAAGCATACACGTTTTTCACAAAATGAACGTTGCTTCTGTATTAAGAAACAGAACGTTATCAGCCCCACAGAAGGCCTCCAGGCCTCTTCCAGTCATAGCCCTATCCCTCTCAAAAGGATAACAACTTTTTTGACTTAAAAGAGCATAGATTCGTTTTTTCCATTTTTGTACTTTATCTACATGGAATTATACAAGCCATGGATTTTGTGTCTGGCTTTGTTCAGCCCTGTGTTGTGTGTGTGTATAGTTGTAGTTCATTTTAATTGCAGGATAGTATCCCATTGTGTAAATACACCACAGTTTATTTCTTTATTATTATCCTGCTGAGGAATTTGGGTAGTATCTAGCTTGGGGTTACTACTTCAGCCCCCAACTACGTTTAAAATAGTAACTGAGAAAGATGGTAGGAAGAAGGCTGTTTTGTATTCTTTATGAGAGAGTCAGGTGCAGCTGCAAGAGGATACATGGGAGAGGCTCAGACAGACAAAAGTTGGTGTAGTCACAGGTCCTAGGATAGGAGTCACCGCCTGCCACTCAGGGCCACATGGAAGACACTGGGGTGGTCAGGACGCAGAAGACAGGAGCACGGAGAGTGCTTCTGCCACAGCCTTTATATGGGGGATTTACTGGAAGCACAAGCTGGAATCAAGATTGCCGGGAAAAATATCAATAACCTCAGATATGCAGATGACACCACCCTTATGGCAGAAAGTGAAGAGGAACTAAAAAGCCTCTTGATGAAAGTGAAAGAAGGAGAGTGAAAAACTTGGCTTAAAGCTCAACATTCAGAAAACGAAGATCATGGCATCTGGTCCCATCACTTCATGGGAAATACATGGGGAAACGGTGTCAGACTTCATTTTTGGGGGCTCCAAAATCACTGCAGATGGTGACTGCAGCCATGAAATTAAAAGACGCTTGGTCCTTGGCAGAAAAGTTATGACCAATCTAGATGCATATTGAAAAGCAGAGACATCACTTTGCCAACAAAGGTCCGTCTAGTCAAGGCTATGGTTTTTCCTGTGGTCATGTATGGATGTGAGAGTTGGACTGTGAAGAAAACTGAGCACCAAAGAATTGATGCTTTTGAACTGTGATGTTGGAGAAGACTCTTGAGAGTCCCTTGGACTGCAAGGAGATCCAACCAGTCCATTCTAAAGGAGATCAGCCTTGGGATTTCTTTGGAAGGACTGATGCTAAAGCTGAAACTCCAATACTTTGGCCACCTCATGCGAAGAGTTGACTCATTGGAAAAGACTCTGATGCTGGGAGGGATTGGGGGCAGGAGGAAAAGGGGACGACAGAGGATGAGATGGCTGGATGGCATCACCCACTCGATGGATGTGAGTCTGAGTGAACTCCGGGAGTTGGTGATGGACAGGGAGGCCTGGCGTGCTGTGATTCATGGGGTCGCAAAGAGTCAGACACAACTAAGCAACTGAACTGAATGTAAAACTTGACTAGAGGAAATCACAAGTAGCAGTATTAGTGTCAAGGCAATGGCACTAAAAGCATAAAGATGAATTCATTTTGATAACAGATATATTTGATACTAGAGGTCCAAAAGTTAATGAACTTGATACAGTAAATTACAAAATCAGAATTCTTAAAACTGCTGATTGTACAAAGACAGAAACCTTATTATGAGAAACCATTAATCCATGACAGGTCCTTAATCAAAAAACAAGACATTTTCTACCTAATAAGTTGTAAGACCAGTACTTTAGGTATTTATAGGATACGTCACAAAAAATGGTCATAAATTCAGTTGATCAAATTGCTACTCAGCTACAATGAGACTACAAATTATAAAAAGCAAAATTTACTTATATTTTTAATATAATGTAACAGAACTAAAAATAACTTATTTCTTCCCAAAGTAAGCTCAAATAGGTAGATATTTAGAAACAACTATTTTTTCAAAAAAGTTTTAACTATTAAAGAGAACAAGAACATTACACATTATATGTAGGAGGCATGAAAACACCCAAGATCAAATGTAAATCCACAGGCTTAATGCTTTTATTATTAAATGAGAAAAACAAATTTAACCATTCAACTCAAATGACAGGAGGAAAAAATACATCTCAAGAAACAAGTACAGCCAAATGAATTGGGAAAAAAGAAAACCTTTGTATCAAATAATATATAATTCCTGAAGGTGGTCTTTGGGCAAAATAAATACAAAAAGTAATGGCTCTGAGAATACATTCAGACAGAGATTTCTTAGGTTTCTATAATATTATAAATACATTTAGTATGTCCAAATAAAATGAACTACATTCTGGAAAATTGCAAATCAAATGAACAAAATTGATTTAAATAAGGCAGAAAACTTATATAGGCCATTGCCTGAGATATGTTCAGAAAGCTAACTCCATCCTATAGGTTTTTCATGAGTGAATTTCAAATATAATTTGTTTCAGAATATAGATAAATATAGAGATCACTCAGGCCATCTTATGAAACTGATAGCAAACCTGTTTCCAAAAATGGCACAGGCAAAGAAAACTTCTGTGACCTCTGAAGCTGTGTTCAGGAAGTTCTTAACACGGTAGGACAGAAATCAGAAAGCTTAATCTTGACAGTAACACTTTATTGTTCCTTTTATCTGCAGTGGTTTTGCCCCAGATAATGTGCATGGCTTGCTTCTTTTCTTTCCTATTGTGTAATGTCACACCTTCGTGGACTTCTCTGACCAGCCAGTCTAAAATAGAAGCACCCACCTTGGAGAAATGGGCTTCTTGACATACAAGTACTGGCAGATGTGAGAAAAGAAAACATTTTATAGTTATATTTTTTTAAGTTTGCATAATTTTAATGCACCTTGAAGAAAATAGAAGGGCAAATGACAAACTGGGGGAAATTGCATATATGGTAGACAAAGGTGTAGTGTCTTATTAACAGCAGCCTTTAAAAGGCAAGAAAAAGGACAAAGACTGATAGAAAAATGGGTGACATGAATAAGCAATTTTCAAGGGAATAATAGTAGTTACTGTTGGAGGGCTTGTTACGTCCCACATACATTATTAAGCTTATCACTTCAATTTCATTTACTGCTGTTCTCCTCATTTTACAGATGAGGAATTTGAGTCTTTAAAAGGTGAGATAACTTTCCCAAGTTCAGGATAGTGTATGCGTTCATTTGTCCAGGGACACAAGAGAGTAGAAATAAAACATTTTTTCCCTGAATACATAATTGAGATAATTTACTTCTCCATTACCCTTTTCTGTATATTTCCAGACCTGCCTCAGTGTGTGTCACTTTTATAATCAGAAAATGTTATCAATTGGTGTTTTTGTTTTTCTAACTAATTGTTTTTAATACTCATTTTCTTTGAACCAATAATTGATCTTACAGGAAAGAAGCCTAAGTAAACAGTTCTAAATACAAGCAGGACTTTCTTTTTTTCTTTCTCAGATAGATAGTATAGCCTTGTTTTTCAAGGAAAACATAAGAAATGTTAAATGCTTTAACTGAATTTATATTCTGAGAGATGTCTATTAAAATTTCATTTGGAAAGTACATAGAAAATAAAATTACAAAAATCACACACGTTAAAAATCAAACCTGCAGACATGTGGAATGAAAACAAAAAAGTGAGGTGGTAAACCTATCAGTTTTTTCCCAATCTCTCTCTTTTCTGTATTAGCCCGAGTTTTCTGTAGAGATCATATAAGTAGAAATAACTTTTTTTAAATATTAAAAATAAAATAACTCCAAACATTGTAGAAGCCAGGATATGACCGTAAGAAAGGAGAGTGGTTCATAGCAACTAAAGAAAGAAAAGGAATTTTAAAATTTCCAATAAGTAATCAGTGTGTAGTTTATAACTGTGACATCATCAGTCTCAACACTTTCATATACTCCAAATACATAGTATGCACCTGGCCAGCCTAGACATTATTTATGTTTTATTATGTCATGCTTAATTTGTTAATACTAATATTTAACCTCTCTGTACATTTATTGGGTTTTTTGTTGTTTTAAGTAAAACTATTCTTAATTTTTTATTTTTAATATTTTTAAGAGGTAGCAACCAAGATTATTGAAGGTTTGTGGTTTTCAGGACAAAGATATTTTGTTCTGTTTTGTTTTTTATACTTACTGGAAATTGAGCAGATTGAATACCTGTGGACCTGTCTACTGGCCACCCCTATTTCATTTACACCCACCCCTCTCTCAGCTTGCCTTCTTCCTGTTCACCCCTGCTGAAAGGCTTTTGGAACAGATCAGTTCTAGTAAATTTTTTCACCAATTTTTTTTACCCAGTTTACAAGTATTTATCAGTTTTTTGCCAATGCAGAACACAAAGTTTTAAGAGACCTAAATGCTACTGAATAAATCTACTTACCTGTCTAACTGCTTGCATCCTCCAGTGGTGAGAAGATGGCTTCTGCCTTCTTCAGTTCAATTCAGTTCAGTTGCTCAGTCGTGTCCGACTCATTGCGACCCCATGAACTGCAGCACTCAAGGCCTCCCTGTCCATCACCAACTCCCGGAGTTCACCCAAACCCATGTCCATTGAGTCAGTGATGCCATCCAACCATCTCATCCTCTCTCGTCCCCTTCTCCTCCTGCCCTCAATCTTTCCCAGCATCAGGATCTTTTCAAGTGAGTCAGCTCTTCACATCAGGTATCCAAAGTATTGGAGCTTGAGCTTCAAAATCAGTCCTACAAATGAACACCCAGGACTGATCTCCTTTAGGATGGACTGGTTGGATCTCCTTGCAGTCCAAGGGACTCTCAAGAGTCTTCTCCAACACCACAGCAAAAGCATCAGTTCTTCGGCGGTCAGCATTCTTTATAGTCCAACTCTCACATCCATACATGACCACAGGAAAAACCATAGCCTTGACTAGACGAACCTTTGTTGACAAAGTAATGTCTCTGCTTTTTAATATGCTGTCTAGGTTGGTCATAACTTTCCTTCCAAGGAGTAAGCGTCTTTTAATTTCATGGCTGCAGTCACCATCTGCAGTGATTTTGGAGCCCAGAAAAATAAAGTCAGCCACTGTTTCCCCATCCATTTGCCATGAAGTGATGGGACCGGATGCCATGATCTTAGTTTTCTGAATCTGCTTCCTTAGCAACCCCAAATACTTGTCTAGTAATAGCTCTTCAGATATAGGTATTTTCAACTATTTGTATTATTTTTAGTAGTGTTGTTTCTTTCCCTGGATACATTGAAATAATCTATATATCTTTCTTAATAAATAGCATACAGAAATGAACGCATTGTAATTTGAGCTTTTGTCCTTTCATATGAACTAATTTTTTATTTTAAAGTATTTTTTCACTATTTTATAGTAAAGCATCATTAGTTTTTTCCTATATAATTAAAATTTTCAAACAACATATAATGTATGAGCTCTGAAATCATTTATAAACAGAATTAAATATGAATTTTTGGTTTTTCTCTTTTGAAAAATTTTATTAAATGAATTAGAAAAGACTTTTTATAAACACCATGGTAAATAGGAATTACATTTCATATCAAAAAATTGGGAGTTGCTAAGGCATATTAGCTCAAAATCCTCCAAGCTAAGCTTCAGTAGAAGCTGAACCTGAATCAAGAACTTCCAGATGTACAAGCTGGATTTAGAAAAGGCAGAGGAACCAGAGATCAAATTGCCAACATCTGCTAGATCATAGAAAAAGCAAGGGAATTACAGAAAAACATCTACTTCTGTTTCATTGACTCCACTAAAGCCTTTGTCTGTGTGGATCACAATAAACAGTGGAAAATTCTTAGAGATAGGAATACCAGACCACCTTACCTGCCTCCTGCAAAACCTGTATGCAGGTCAAGAAGCAGCAGTTAGAGCCAGACATGGAACAACAGACTTTAAAATTGGAAAAGAATTACATCAAGGCAATATATTGTCGCCCTGCTTATTTAACTTATGTGCAGAGTACGTCATACAAAACGCCAGGCTGGATGAAGCACAAGCTGGAATCAAGATTCCTGGAAGAAATATCAGTAACCTCAGATATGCAGATGACACCACCCTAATGGCAGAAAGCGAAGAGAAACTGAAGAACCTCTTGAAGAAAGTGAAAGAGGAGATTGAAAAAGCTGGGTTAGTAACTCAACATTACAAAAAATGAAGATCATGGCATCCAGTCCCATCACTTCATGGCAAATAGATGGGGAAACAACGGAAATAGTGAGAGACTTTATTTTCTTGGGCTTTAAAATCACGGCAGATGGTGACTGCAGCCATGAAATTAAAAGATGCTTGCTCCTTGGAAGAAAAGCTATGAAAAACCTAGGCAGCATATTAAAAAGCAGATTCATCACTTTGCCAACAAAGGTCTGTCTCGTCAAAGCTATGGTTTTTCCGGTAGTCATGTATGGATGTTGAGAGTTGGACCATAAAGAAGGCTGGGTGCTGAAGAATTGATGCTTTTGAAATGTGGTGTTGGAGAAAACTCTTGAGAGTCTCTTGGATTGCAAGGAGATCCAATCAGTCAATCCTAAAAGAAATCAGTCCTAATATTGGAAGGACTGATGCTGAAGCTGAAGCTCCAGTACTTTGGCCACCTGATGTGAAGAGCCAATTGATTGGAAAGACCCTGATGCTGGGAAAGATTGAAGGAGAGGAGGAGAAGGGGACAACAGAGGATGAGTTGGTTGGATGGCATCACCTACTCACTGGACATGAGTTTGAGCAAGCTCCGGGAGATGGTTAAGGACAGGGAAGCCTGATGTGCTGCAGTCCATGGGTCGCAAAGAGTCAGACACAACTGAGCAACTGAACAAAAACAACAAAGGCATATTGAGTTAAGTTGCTTCTGCCCATCTTAGGCATAAAATATTTGCTGTTAGTGTTCCATTTAATAGAAAGTATTTAATACTCCATCTTTCAGTTTTATAAATAACAAGTTGACTAATATAAAGCCTTTGACTATATTGTTTCTTGAGTATTTAAAAGGACTCACAAAGTAGGATTCAACCCTTAATCACTTAAAATTTTTTTACATTGTCTTCTGAGTTAGGTAGCATCCCTGACATATGGGTCTGAACATCATTTTGTACCTTATTCACATAGAAAATAAGCACTATTTTATGCACATAGAAAAATGAAATTAGAAGTACTTTCAAACCAGAAAACCAGACTTTTTTTAGTGGCTACCTTTGAGTTCTCAATAAGTCATAAGGAATTAAGACACATAAGGACTTTGTCATTACTGAATTACATATATGGAATTCGTATTTAAATATACATGAATATGCTCATAATGTTCACAGGTGTGTGTGTGTGTGTGTGCTTACTTATTCCCAGAAAGCTGGATATTTTTTTAAAATACTGTTATTGATCCTTAAAGTATAGAAAATCTCATATATCATATACTCTTGACTAAATTGATTTCTTCCACAGGTTCGTATGTAAACCCACTGTATATATTTATTAAACATATGGGTGTTTATATGCCCATTCCCATGAATACTGAACATTTTTGTGTGACTAGAGTCTCAAAGGGTCAAATAGTAAACATTTTAGGCCTGTGAGCCAGGAGACAAAATTGAGGGTGTTATGAACATATTTATATAACCATTTAGAATGGAATCATTTAAAACTGTATAAACCATTCTTAGCCCATGGACTAAAGTATAGTCAGTGTATTTAACCTATAGTGTCTAGTAATTCATACAAAAAGGCAATAAACAGTCTTAAACCTGACTAATATAATATATTTTTAAACAAAGAAAGTTACGTTTTTTGAAAGCTGAGTGTCAAGAGTGTTTGAAAGCTGTGTTTAAGGAAATGGCCATGTCTGTTGGAAGCAATGATGTTCTAATAATGCCATGTTTAATGCATTCTTCCCCCAACCCCAAATTTGTGTGGAATTAGATTGAATACTGAATATCAAACAGGATGTAAACACTGACTGAGAAGGTGAATTTTTTTTTTTTTAATTGTGGTAAAAGTCACACTCAGTTGAGTTCAGTCACTCAGTCATGTCTGACTCTTTGTGACCCCGTAAACTGCAGCACGCAAGGCTTCCATGTGTATCACCAACTCCCAGAGCTTGATCCAACTCTTGTCTATCAAGTTGGTGATGCCATCCAACCATCTTATCCTCTGTTACATAAAATATACTATTTCAGCCATACTTAAACTATACAGCTCAGTGGCACTGAGTACACTCATATTGTTGTGCAACTCTCACCATCATCCATGTCCTGAATTTTTCACTTTCCTAAACTGGAACTCTGTCCCCATTGAACACCAAGTCCCCATTCTCGCTCCAAACCTCTCTTCCATCCACTAGCCCCTGGCATCTACCAGTGTACTTTCTGACTGAATTTGACTATTCCAGTTACCTCATATAAGTGGACTCAAACAGTATTTGTATTGGTGCAGACAAATACTGTTTGACTCCACTTATATGAGGTAACTGGAATAGTCAAATTCAGTCAGAAAGTATACTGGTAGATGCCAGGGGCTAGTGGAATGCATTTTAAGGTTAACATATGTCCTACACACAGTTTGTATCTTCTTTTCCCTGTACAGTAAATTTATTAAAGTCAAGCAGCTGAAGAAAATTAAGATTTAATAAGCACCAGTCTTGTGCCAGGATCTAAACTGTGTTTTTTTCTTTCGTTTACTGTGAACGTTAAAAGTAGCTCCATGTGTTACTGTAACACAACACTCAGTGTTGCTGGCTCTTCTTTCCTAAAATACTGTTTTGATATGATATCAATAGTTTTAATCGAATATCTCTGGTTTCTTTGTAGATCTTCTTCAGCAGTACCGCACTGCTGTGTGCAGGTTGGGCAGTGTGAACGAGGATCTTAATGGGCAGCTGAAGTACCTTCACACTCCCGATATGAAGAGGAAGAAACAAGAACTTGATGAACACGAAAAGAATCTCAAACTGATAGAGCAAAAACTAGGTACTGTACTTTTTGCGAGATCCTTCTCTGCAGGAAGATAGTGTGCATGATTGGAGAGAATTGAGCTCCAGGAAGAAAGAGTGTGAATGACCCAGAACTTAAATCATAGACACTCTCGACCTCCGGGTGAACTGACAAATGTTTGTAACTATTCTCTCAGCAGGCATAATAAGAAGCATTCCCAGTATTATTTATTAATTATTCTTCTATAAATTAAGAGGTATTTGCTTTCATTGCTTATAATAATTCTGGTCCTTTGAAAGTTAATTTTCTCTGTTTTCTTTCTGTCTTTGCAGGAATGACTCCCACACGTAAGTGTAATGATTCACTGCCTCACCCAATGACAGACTGTCCAGTTCCTCCCAAGAGAATAAGAAGAGAAGCTGCAAGACAAAACAGGTGAGGCTACTGTGCCCTCAAAGCTCTTGGCTCATCATACTTTAACAATAGCATGAGGGTGTTTACTTGCCTGCCCTGAACCAGAATTAATTTTGTTTTCTTTTTAACCGAATTGAGTGATGGCTAATGAAAATAAGATGGAATTATTTTATATTTCCTCCTAGGATACTCTAAAAAAATCATTTTCTAAAATGATTTTTTGCACATTATTTGAAAACTTTCAAATACATTACATTCTGCTTTATAGGCTCAGCAACTTGACAAATACAGACTATGCAGAATCACTCGTACATTACTCATTTAAAAGTTGCTTATAGTATATTGTTTGGAAAATCACATGCCATTTGCACAACTAACCAAGAAGCCAACAAAGCCATCTGCAGCCTAACTCAATGAAGAAAATTGTCCATTTCAGATTAGATACTAGTAAGCCCATCCCACAGAAAGGCGCATAGTACTGGGGTTTCTTGTATTTCACGAATGTTCATTTGGAGTCTGCCTGAGTAAGTTTCTCCTATTGACCTTTGAGGAGTTCCACTGAGACCATGATATTTAGAATTGGTATTCCATGCCCTGTCCATCTACATAGTCTGTATTTATTGTAACTATTTGATTATTTTGTGCTCTGTGTTCCTGGGTAAATAAATGTGACATGGTTCTTGCCCCCATAGGAGGTCTGTAATCTTGTACCGAAGGGGGACAGTTCAAAAAAGTAAACCTTTTTCTGTATGTAAAAATATAGAATGATGTTAAGTTTTTACAACAGAACAGAGCACAAAGTGATACAGAACAGTGGGAGAACGTGATTGGCTGTTAGGGAAGATGCATTTAGCAGAGAACTGAAGGATGGGAAGTCAGCTCTGTAGGGATGGCTTATAGTCAGAGGGAGAAGAGGCGTGAAAGCACTAAGAAAACAACACGCCTGGCATGCCTGAGGAACTGTAAAGATGCTTGTGAGGCTAAAGGATAGTGGGTAAAAGCGAGGAGCCCCTAAGATGTGGTTGGAGAGCTAGACGGAAGCCACAGTATGCCTCTCCCCAAAATAGTATCTTGAAAAAATGACACCAGGTCCTTACAGTGAACATTGATATATTCATATAGAAAAGACATGTTCATTCTTTCCTTACATGAACATTCTGGCTAATCAAATAACTGAAGAAAGTTCTTTATAGAAGTTCTTCTTTATAAAGTTCTTTATATGAGAAGGAAGTGTATAAGAAGTCGGATAAAATGAAAACATCACTTTAAGCTTCCACTCAGTCTTTCTCAACTGGAGTTCTTTGCAGGAATTAAGCACTGCAGAAAACCATGACACTCCTGGGACAGTTCACACAGCTAACATTCTGGATGAATAAAAGGAGGTTAATTCATTGCATAGAATAGATACCTTAAGGTGTTAGAGTGTAAATCTCTCATGAATTGGAGATTTAACTGCAAAAGTATACAGAAAAGAAGGGAAATTTAGGAACAAGTTAAATGATGCCACCAGGCAGCAATTAGCCAAATCTAGAATGTCAAGAATGGGACACTATAAATGATGATTTTGTTAATAAATCAGTGACATTAAAAGAAACATAGGGAGGGACTTCCCTGGTGGCACAGTGGGTAAGAATATGCCTGCCAATGCAGGGGACAGGGATTCGATCCCTGGTCCAGGAATATTTTACGTGCCACAGAGCAACTAAACCCACGCGGCACAACTCCTGAAGCCCGTTGTGTCCTAGAACCCTTGCTCCACAACAAGAGAAGCCGCTGATGAGAAGCCCGCATGCTGTGACAAAGATGCCTAGGGAGAAGGATGAACCATTGGTTATAGAATAAAAATAACCGAGAGGTGTAACCGTCAAGTGCACATTGTACAGCTTCTTTGGACCTGGATTTGAATCTTCAGGATGACAATTTTGAAAAAATTGGGGTAAATTTTCAATCACCTGGATATTAGATATATTGAGGAATTGTGATTTTTGTGTATAGCAGTATCATAGAGTTTACAGTAAAATAAATATATAGTTAGAAATATGTACAGAAGTATTTAACAGTTGAATAATATGTCTGGGATATATTCTAAAACACTAGAAGACAAAAAAGTGACAGTAAATCAAAACAAGAAAGGGCAAAAGGTTATTATTTCTCCTGCTTTTCTGTAGGCTTGCCATAAATGGTAAAGAAGTATTTTATGGTAGATGGGGAACATTTTTCCAGTTTTTTAAGAGACCAAGTGAGGAAGTTCCTGCCAAGCAGTTCTAGATTAAAGTCCATGTTCATAGACTCTCCTGCATGGACTTAACTACAGTTAAGACTTACAGTCACTGCAGAACCACAACCGATGCCATTGATCTGGACCTTGTTAATTAAGATTTTGTAGCAATTCAGAGGTGGTATGGGCTAAAGTTTCTTTTTTTAGTTTGTTAGTAATGGTATTTAGTAATAGTAATGGTATTTTCATTAAAGTAATGCATGTATATAAATCAAATGGTGTATATATTTAGTATACTGTATAATGTGAACTGCTGCTGCTGCTAAGTCACTTCAGTCGTGTCTGACTCTGTGTGACCCCATAGACGTCAGCCCACCAGGCTCCCCCGTCCCTGGGATTCTCCAGGCAAGAACACTGGAGTCGGTTGCCATTTCCTTCTCCAATGCATGAAAGTGAAAAAGTGAAAGTGAAGTCGCTCAGTCGTCTCCGACTCTTAGCGACCCCATGGACTGCAGCCTACCAGGCTCCTCTGTCCATGGGATTTTCCAGGCAAGAGTACTGGAATGGGGTGCCATTGCCTTCTCCTAACGTGAACTACACATATAATTTAACATTTTCTAGGCACCATTTTAAAAGAAGCCGCGAGATTAAATTTTAATAGTATATTTTATTGAACACAGTATACAAAGTATTATCATTGCAACATACTGCCAGTAGTATAGAAATTATTAATGAGACATTTTAAATTCTCTTTCATACAAAGTCTTCAAAATTCAGAGGACAGCAAATCTGTTAGGACTAGCCACATTGCAAGTGCTCTGGAGCCACACGTGGCTCATGGCTACCAGACTGGACAGCACAGGTATCAAAAGAACTCACGGTGATGAGATCTTGTTCCTCTGTACCCTTACCCCATCCTGGTTCCCAGAGGCAGCCTTGGTTTTAACTGCTGTAGTTTTTCTGTTTTTGGTACAGATTTATGTATGTCAGTCTTGTTTTATCAGTTTTCAGACAGTGCAGTCCACCCAGCACCTTGGTGCGGAGGTCTGTCTTGTGTTGCCCATCTAATGACTTTTGAACTAAATTGTTCTTGTGGTTATTTGGTTACGTTCTCTCTTGCAACCAACAACGAAGACCTCTGTGCTTTTTTCAAAGTTATTGAGTGATAAGCAACATATATTATTATGGCTCTGACTATGATACAGGCAGAGTTGTGCGCTAGGATTACATTTCCCTCTGTAAGATTCTAATGCCATGACCCCACTTAGGCCACCAGTGTTCCAAACATCAGAGTCAAGTAAATCTTCTAAACAATCAGTTCTTAAAATCATGTTGAATTTTAATCCAGTTCTTAGACTGTTTCTTGAATGTTGTGAATGTCTCTGGAGTTTCTAATAGTCTTCCTTTTTTCCTTCACTGTGTAACTTGATCATGTATTCTTCCACCTGCTTTAGTAACTGTTACTAGTAATCCTGTAGGTCTTCTGGGTCCTTGCTGGCTGCTCTCTCGGCAATCCATTGTTTCTCGGCTTCCTTGTCATTCTCTTATAACTTCTTAGGAAAGTGTATAAATAGAAACTGCATGTCTGAATCTGTCTTCCTCTGCCTTCACATTTGATTAAGGTTTTCTGGGGATTACAGGATAGAAACAAGGCTGGAATATCAAGGAGGAGGTTCTGGGAATAATCAAGAGACAGTGGGAACCTTGGACTCAGAGAAGTCCAGCCCAAAACAGGAGGGAGCGAAATGGAAGAGGAGAGAAAACAGAGCCTAGACCATGCCAAGTTTTCAACCCCAGGCTTTAAGAGCTCTGTTCTCTTTTTTCTAGGTATTAACACTTTCACCAGGAAGTTAGATAACAATGCTAATTAGTTAATTAAAAGCTGGTATCATGGCTTCCGATGTAGTTGGTGGCGCCCTAGAGGCTTGTCTGTTGCCAACATCTACACACTAGCAACCTGCTAGTTGGCTCTCCAGCCATACCCTTAAAGCAAAGCCTTCTTGTCCACTCCCCTGCTCCCTCATCCCTTAAAATTCCTACTCAGAGAGCAGCCTTAATGGGAAAACAGTTCTATTTTTATTAATAGTAGACTAAATCCAGACCAGCAGCACAGTCCTTTTTCTTAAGTGTAATTGTACAGCTGAGAGTCATTATGCATTTGAGGGGAGTCAACAACATGTGAGGGGAAATCCAAGATAAATAACAAAACCAACCCTGGAAGATGATTCAGCTGAACTCTCTTAAAAACTGTGTGTAATTTCTGATTAGATTGTGGAAGGAGTTACATTTGTGAAACCAAGAGGATATTAGGAGAAAGATACAGCCAGGACAGGATTACAGATCCCATTGCTGAAATTAAACCCTTTAAAGGACAGCAGCAGAAGCCAGGCAAGGAGGGGGAAAAAATTTAAAGGACTAACGTAAAGGAAACTTCCCAGAAAAATAGTGGGAAATATGTGAAGAGAAAGGGGGAGATGTAGAGAACCAATTCAGACTATCAGGAATCCTAGAAAGAAGAAAATGGAGAAGAAACAACTTGTGGAAGAGAATTCCCAGGGATGAAAGGGCCTGTTGAAGGCCCAGTACAATGACTGACAGAACATAACACCAAGAAAATTCATAGCAAATTTGTGGAATAACAAGGGTGAAGAGTGTAAATGTTTTCAGAGATAGACCCATATTGTCAGTACAGCTTTTTTGCATACACAAAAAAACAAACATAAAAAAGCTGTTGTCATCAAGCTTTGTGGTGGCAGGTGAGAAGATGTAGATCGCATATTTGCTGTATTCTAACCTGTGGCTTCCTGTTTACATCCTGCTTATCTTTGGGAAATCTAATATCACTTTAAATTTCTATTTAAAATTTAAACCACTGTTTAATTAGTAATTTCCTCATCCCCAGTCTCTATCTGTTCTCCATAATTCACACTATATCAAAAATGTTACTGCATTTGAGATGAAAGTATCTTTAATATTGAAATAGTGATTTCATCCATACAATGGAAAACAAATTCAGCAGTAGGAAATAGCAACATATGATATGTGTTTATATGTTGTTATTAGTGTGTGTGTATTACCTATTTATATATTGTTGGCTTTTATAGGGATTATATATCATATTTCATCAACTGTAAGATGTCAGTAACTATTAAAAACATCATTATTCCATGAGGCACTGAAAGAAAACACTGCAGATTAACTCATGACATTATAAAGTGGTGTCAGAGATGTTAAATGTAGGAAAATGTGGATTTTAGAATCAACAGAATATACTTAGCAGTATATATTATGCAGTAGACTCATTTCCTTCAGTAGAGACTTCGGTTTTCTAATCGATTTTCTACTTATAAAGATAACAAATTAGCTCTTTACCAAAATTGTGTGTCTTTTATCTGGAGATGGCAGTTCAGGGAACTGTTGTTTAAAAAGAAAGTATAGGGCTTCCTTGGTGGTTCAGGGGTAAAGAATCCGTCTGCCCAGTGCAGGAGACACAGGTTCAATCCCTGGTCTGGAAAGATCCCACTAAGGCTGTGTGCCACAATTATTGAGCCTGTGCCCCAACTGAGCCCATGACCCCAACTACTGAGCCCATGTGCCACAACTGCTGAAGCGTATGCACCTTAGAACCTGTGCTCAGCAGCGAGAGAAGCCGCTTTAATTAGAAGCCCTTGTACCACAACTAGAAAGTAGCCCCTGCTTGCCACAACTAGAGAAAAAGCGATGAAGACCCCAGCACAGCGCCCCCCCCCAAGAAGAAAAAGAAAATATATCTGAGTAAGAAAATATCTGCATAAATATATACTAAGATGTTCACCCTCTGTATGTAAATAGAGTTATAAGTATTTTTGAATGTTTTTGCTTTATCTTTGTGACCTTTCTCTAATAAGCATTATAATTCTTGTTAAAATTTTTAAATGGTAATTTCATTTTAGGAAAGGGGAAAATAAGCAATAATCTGCAAAATTTGGATCTAGGATATACCACTCCAAAGAACTATGCTACACAGAATTTATCTCTTCCTCTGTATATGTTAACTTCTGCTTTGCTGTCAAGCTTTTGTTTGTTGCATACATGTGAAAGAAATGCTTACATACAAGGATTTAATTAAGTCTGTTTATACCAAGAATTACTATAATTACTAGAACACGGTTCCACTGCGTATTTAACCACCCAGGTCTGATGAGGGAGTTACAGGGGAGGAGAACTTTGGTATATAAAACTTAACTGTGTTTTTTTTCCACTTTGATCAGGATTATAACCAAAACTGATGTGTGAGAGATGACAGAAAGGAGGCCATTAGTCTCCCTAAGAATGCCCTGCCTTCTGCAGCTCTGTTTCAGAAGACCAAGAGGGTGACTTATGATGAATATTTCTGGGGATGATACAAGAACCTAGGCTTGCATTTCCATGTTTAGCCAAACAGGACTGGAAGCAACCATTCAGTTTTGTCAATCTCACTGGACAGTGTGGGCTTACTGGAATTATTCCAGTTGTCAGGCCTTTTGGTTGTCGTTATCTTGCAAATGTGTCAGAGGAAAATACGCAATTACAGCAGTGACTGCACAGCTGACACATAGCATTTATTAATCCTGAAGACAAGTGTATGTACTGTTTTTCAGTATGTTTATCATGAATATGCTAGAACTGTTTCTTGAGAGCAGACCTTTTTATTACTTTTGTGTGAATTTATTTAACAAAACTTTTTGTTGTGTCTAAGGAAAGTTCTAGAGGTTAGGTATTTAATTGGAAATTGAGAGGAAACTTGTAATTCAGAATAAAATCAGAAAAGCACAGGTATCTCGGAATTCACATCTTAAGATACATGGAAAAATATTAAATTGATGGGTTAACTTTTGACAGCATTTTAAATTTCTAAAGATTTATCTTGTGTATATATGTATATATATATAATATGCAGCAGCATCAGTTTTATAAACATCGTTTGACTTTATTAATACTAGATTATATAGTCTCAGCCTTAATTCTACATTTATGTTATTTTGTAATTTTTTATTACTATTTTTAAAGAGTTAAAGAAGTTGTACACTCCCTCATTAAGGGAATAAAGGTCTGCTAGAAGTTTGCTGCAAAAACATTTGAATTGTGTATTAATTCATGCTAATGTATGTCGATATATGTCTTTGTTGTCAGTCCAGGACTATTGGTTTATGTAGTTATTTTGTAAGGAAATACTTTTGGTACAGTTTTGTGGCCCAGCAAATGTGTGTGTTTTTTAATCCTTTCTGAATATACAGTGAGGTTAATAAAGAAGATTGTTCCTTCCTGTTGAATAGGTGTGTTTTCCTTTTTCAAAATTTAAAGTTCCATGAAAATTACCTTAGTGTAAATTATTATGATGTTTAACCTCGCTTTATAATTGGAAGGCATTTAACTGTTTTGTGAAAGAAAGAAGCAAAATGGCAGTAATGAGAATTAGTTAAAAGAAAGAGTGGATTTCAAAGAGTGGATTCCTTTTAAGTAAAACTAACTACTTATTAGTTATTAAATATTAGTGTCAAAAAGATAAGTTTCATCTTCTAAGTGTTTTTAACTTTTTGAGGTTATGACTTGGTTACTTACAGTTATTATGAAATGGATAGGATTAATATTTTTAGTCTGTAACTTTCAGATACTTTTAGTAAAAAAGTTTTAATTTGTCTCATTTTACTACATCTAATGTCTGCTAAACATTTTCATGGAATCATTTCATAGTTATATAGTTATAAATTTACTGTTATAGATGTTAATTTAAGATAATATTATTTTGCATGTCTTTTGAACACTTCAGAAAGAGATTGTTACATTTTAGCAGGCATATGTTTAGATTTAGAGATAAGTACCACAGAGTCAGACACGACTGAAGCGACACAGCAGCAGCAGCATTAAAATTTGTGGGAGGACTCTTGGCCTAAAAATTACTTATCTTAAATATAAGGCGAAGTTTCTCCACATCTGACTGGGGCAGGCAGTTATTTCACTTATGAATTCATCAATAACTTGAGTTTCTGAAAATACTTTACTAGTTAGAATTAATTCCCTTTTAGAGAGAAATCAAATTCATGTTAAAGAATCACTATTCCAAGGGACAAGCAATAGAGAGACATTGGTTATATTGTTTTACATTAGGAAGCCTAATTTCAAAGTAAAGTAATGTCTGATAATAGAAATTCCTAGTGTTCTGATTCCTTACAGTCCAGTAACAAATAGCATGAGGTAGAAAATATTTAAATTTTTGTATAGTATCATATTTAAATCTTATTAGTAGAATTTGTTTATATCTTTTTCACTTGTGTCTCGTCAGTTATTCTTAACTTCTGAAATTCTTGGTCGAAATGGAACATAATGTCTCATTTGTCTGATTTCATCTTAGTGGGAATAAAGAATTATGTTGCTTGACCTATTTATTTGATATCCACTATGAATATTTGAATTTTTTTATTAGGAATAATTAAACAATAGGAGTTCACTTTTATACTATACAAGACCATTTGTTATGTTGGGCTAGAAATGACAGGATAATAAAAGATGAATCTTATACTTTGCATTTCTTATGATTTCACTAGTTCTACGATATACTGATAAATGAATGCCAAATTCAGTGAAAAAATACACTTCCATGTTTTTGTAGACTAGAAATATGCCTTGATTTGTTAATCATATTGCACATTTCTCTTCTTCAATAATTTTGCAGAGTGAATTTCTTCTATGAAGAGTTGCTGGGGGTTCCTTTATGGCCTAGTAGTTAGGATTCCGGGCTTTCACTGAAATCCATCCATGGTCCGGGAACCAAGATTCTGCAAGCTGCACTGTGCAGCCAAGAAGAAAAGGGAGAACTGCTGACAGTTCAACTATGGTCCTTGGATCAAATACTAACAAAAAGTCAAAAGAATCATTTTTTTTAATGTGTTTAATAATAATATTGAGCTCTGGCTACATTTGTGTTAAATGTTCATGTGTCGATTGCCTGATGTTTTTATAGTAGAATATAGATGTGAAGGACAAAGTAGCCTGGCATGCTACAATCCATGGAGTCACAAAGAATCGGACATGACTTAACAACTGAACAGCAACAATTGGTTAGAATGAAATACCAATTTCATGAGACATTTATAAATAGGATTACTGGGATGTTTCAAAATGTAAAATTAAAAAGTACTTGGCCTTAGTTTGAAATACAGAATGGTTTTTATCAGAACATTCATAAATTCATTAATGTAGCAGATACATATATCTGCTATATGCAAACCAGTGTGTCCAACCTATGGAAGGAGATAATAGCTACCACATGCTGAGTAAAACATTTACATATATTTTCATACATGTTTGATCCCCAAGTTAAATAAACATTGTATAAACTCTGCCTGTGCTAATCTAGGCTTTAAAACTCAGCAGCTTCAAGACTAGGACAAATTATTTAACCTGTCTGTATCTCAGCTTTTCTCATCTTTAAAATGAGGATAGAAAAATCTGGCTTAAAACTCAACATTCAAAAAACTAAGATCATGGCATCTGGTCTCATCACTTCATGACAAATAGGTAAAAAATGGAAGCAGTGACAGATTTTCTCTTCTTGGGCTCCAAATTACTGTGGATGGTGACTGCAGCCATAAAATTAAAAGTGAGCTTCTTGGAAGGCCATGACAAACCTAGACAGACGTCACTTTGCTGACAAAGGTCTGTCTAGTCAAAGTTCTGGTCTTTCCAGTACTCATGTATGGATGTCAAGAGTTGGACCATAAAATAGGCTGAGCACTGAAGAACTGATGCTTTTGAACTGTGGTGCTGGAGAAGACTTGAGAGTCCCTTGGACAGCACAGGAGATCAAGCCAGTCCTGAATATTCATTGGAAGGACTGATGCTGAATCTGAAGCTCAAATATTTTGGCCACCTGATGCAAATGGCTGACTCATTGGAAAAGACCCTGATTGCCAGGAAAGTTTAAAGGCAAAAGGAGAAGAGGGTGGCAGAGGATGAGATGGTTGGATGGCATCACTGATTCAATGGACATGAACTTGGGTGAACTCCAAGAGGTGGGAGGAACAGGGAAGTCTGGTGTACTGCACTCCATGGCGTTACAAAGAGTCTGACACGACTTAGCAAATGAAAAACAATATACCTATTTTGTAGGGTTTCATAATCAAATGAAACAACTGAATGGTGAATGTTGTTTGGCATGTAGATTTCCAGTGGATGTCATTTTCTTCCCTTTGTTAGGCAGTTATACAGACAGTCACTACATCTGATGAGAGGTATGTGTGAATTGTAGGGAGATGATGGAGCATGTGACACTGAAACTGGACCTTGATGGGTTTGTAGGATTTATGTGTGCTGCGATTTGGGGAAGGACAAGTAGAATGCTACGAGTGAAGACAATGCGACATAAAAGGCAGCGTTTCTTTGGAAGGAGCTCAAACTGACTCGAGTCCAAGGGAAAGTAAAATCAGATATAACCTGGAAGCGGATCTCTAAGACCTTGGGCTTTTAAGGAAATATTGAATCAGTACAAGTAAGTTTTTCAGCAGTCCTAATTAAACCTGTGCTTTAAGAATTAAATGTGAAAAAAAAAAAAAAAAAAAGAATTAAATGTGGGGGAATCCCCTGGCAATCCATTGGTTAGGACCCTGTGCTTCCACTGTAGGGGCAGGGTTGGGGGCACATAGGCTCAACCCCTAATCTGAGAACTAAGATGCTTCATGGTGCTACCAAAAAAGAAAAATGAATTCTATGACAATATTAAAGAGTTAAATGTGCAGGGTACAACTTTTGCTAAGACAGCCTGAGGAGCTCTGCTGACCCTGCTCCCCAGTAACTGGTAAGAAGTATTAAAAGTAACCATTTAAAATCTCTAGGGACTTGCCTGGTGGTCTGAGGGTTAAGAATCCACCTGCCAGGGACGCAAGTTCAATCCCTGGTCCGGGAAGATTCCACATGCCATTGAGCAATTAAGCCTGTGTGCCACGACTACTGAGACTATGCTCTAGTGCCTGTGAGCCCCAGCTACTGACCCACAATGCCCTAGAGCCCGTGCTCCACAAGAGAAGCCACTGAAATGAAAAGCCCAGGCACTGCAACTCGTGCAGCAAGGAAGACCCAACACAGCGATAAATATTTTTTAAAAACTTACCTAAAACTTCTAAGACTCTAAGGACAGAATTAGTAAATGAAGAAACATCTATTCAAGAAAATATAAGAAAATTCTGCAGCAAAGTTGAGAATCTAGTATTTTAAACCAAACCTGATTGTCCCACCTCCCAGCTCAGTGAGGTGAAGGCCCCAGTCCAGACTGCTGCAGCCAGGAATCTCACGCCCTTGTCCCTCTACCTCCCAGCCAGGAGGAGCAAGACTTCAGTGCTTTCTTACTGTGCCCACAACTGCCTTTTGCTTCAGTCCCAGGTCAGTGTGGTGTAGTGTTGAGGGCTGTCTCCTTCCTCCCAGGCCCCACTTGTAGGATGGAGGCTCTGCCCTGGATGTGGCGTGCTGAGAATAATGTAGCCTTGATAGCCCTTCCTCCAGCCCATGAGGTGGTGGTTCCAGCCCAGGAGAAGTAAGCCAAGAGGACCTCAAGTAGTACCCCCCCGCAAACCATGTTTAGCCACAAGAGTACAGTGTTACTCAGAAATTTGCCATCATCCCCAGCTTCAGAATACTGGCTCTGAGATTTTGTTTGGAAGGAAGGAGGGGAGATAAATAGTTCCTAATTGCTTCACAAAGGAACTGGCTTTGTTTACAACATGGAGAAATTTAAAGAGAATTCTCAAAAAACAATGGAGGTTGTATAGGAAATAGGGAAGAGGTCCATGGATCTAATGAAGATAAAGTATATAGGCTGGCTAGCTTTCAGGAATAAGACACCTGGAAGAAGCCCTCCTTGGGTCTTTAAATATCAAACACTGGGAACAAATATCAAAGAACAAATGTCAGTCACCGGGAGATAATGAAGGACAGTGAAGCCTGGCGTGCTGCAGTCCATGGGGTCACAGAGTCGGACACGACAGTGACTACACAAGAACAACCTCAGAAACTTAATCCCCCTCAAGAAAAAAGCTATAATCTGATTAAAAATTTTTGCTTTAGGACATTGATATAAATAATAGAGCAATGAACCAGCTATTCATGGATCTAACACCTTTAATATCTGATTGTAGGGTCAAGGAAAGAGAGTCCCAACAACACCTCTGTTATCCCAAAGTGACTTGGGGCATACCTGGAGCTGTGCCTCCCTGAAGAGGAACGTCCAATTTAACACTGGAGGATGGATGGAGATGTAGATTTCACTAAAATAATCTGGAAAACGGGCTTCCCTGGTGGCTCAGACAGTAAAGAATCTGCCTGCAATGCAGGAGACCCAGATTCAGTCCCTGGGTTGGGATGATCCCCTGGAGAAGGAAATGGCTACCTACTCCAGTATTCTTGCCTGGAGAAGCCCATGGACAGAGGAGCATGACCATTTACTAACTTAGGAAATAAGCCCCAGAGAGGGTTGAACCAGTACCCAAAGTTGGAATACGTTATCTAAAATGTTGCCCTTTCCAACAAAATATTATGAGATGCAAGGAAATTGAAAAGTATGACTCCCACACTGGAAATAGGGCAGCAGAAACTGCCTGTGAGAACTACTAGTTGTTAGGTTTAACAGAAAAATATTTTGAAGTACCCATTGTCAATTTGATGTTCACAGAACTGAAGAAAAGCTTGATTAAGCAATTGAAGGTACAGTGACAATGTCTTTGTCAAATTAAGGATATCAATAAAAGATTTTTAAACTATATAGAAATTCTGGACTTGAATGATAACAAATAAGCAATTCACTAGAATAACAACATTTATCTGGCAGAAGAGAGAATTAGTGGACTTGGAGATAGAATAATAAGAGACTAGGCAGTTCAAACAGAAAAAAGAATGAAAAATGAGTAGAGGCTAAGAGAAAGTGCACCTAACAAAGTAGGTGGACATATTTTTCAGTTTATTCACAATTTATTATAAAAAGCAATAGTTATGCAGACAGTGAGAGTTCAGAAATAAACCTCTGCTTCTATGGTCAATTGATTTTCATAAAGGGTGTCAAGAATCAACCAAAGGGAAAACAGTCGTCTATTTGACAAATATTTGACACTGTTTGACAAATAGTGCTGAATCAACTGGACAGTAAGCAAAAATGAAATGATCCCACCTCACACCATGTACAAAAATTACCTTTAAAAAGATCAAAAACCTAAATAGAAAAGCAAAAAATTTCAACTCCTAGAAGAAAACATAGAGGTAAATCTTCATGGCCTTGGATTTGGTGAAGAATTCTTAGATACGACACCAAAATCGAGAGCAACAAACGGGGATGATTGGATTTCATCAAGAGTAGACAATTTTGCTTCAAAGTGTACTCTCAACATGAAATGGCAACCAGCAGAATGGTGGAAAATATTTACAAATCATATACCTGATAAGGGACATATCTAGGATATATGAAAAGCCCATGTAATTGAATAATAAAAATACAAACTCAATTTAAAAGTAGACAAAGGATATGAAGAGATATTTCTCCAAAAAAAAAAATACACAGATGCTTAACAAGCACATGAAAGATGTTTTATTATTCATCAGGGAGGGGAACAAAACCACTCTGAGACACTACTTCATGTCCACTAGGATCGCTAATCAAAAAGTCAGATAACAGCAATTTGGTCAAGAAGATGTAGAAATTGGAAGTCTTATGCATTGCTGGTAAGAATGTAAAATGATCCAATCACCTTGGAGAACAGTGTTGATGAGGCAGTTTCTCAAATGATTAATCATAGTATTACCATTTGACCCAGTAATTCCATTCCTGGGTATATACCCAAGAGCAATGAAATCATTTGTCCACACAGAAACTTGTACATGAATGTTATAACAGCATGACTCATATAACTAAAAGGTATCCATCAAGGAATGAATGAAATTTTTAATATCCACCAGGAAAAAATAAAAAATGAAGGAAGCACCAATACATGTTACAATATGGATAAACCACAAAAACATCAAGTGAAAAAAGTAAGTCACAAAAGACCACATACCGTTGTGATTCCACTCCTATGAAAGTTAAGAATAGGAAAATCTATAGAAACAGGAAGATAAGTGGTTGCTTAGAGTGGTGGAAGGGTGTGAAGGAGTAGGAGTCATCTGATAGACAAAAGGTACAGAATTATCCATATGGATTGAATTGTGTGCCCCTAAAAGATTCTGAAGTTCAAACCCTAGTACCTCAGAATTTGGTCTTGTTTGAAAAAGTAATCGAGTGAAAATGAGATCATTAAGGTGGGTTCTAACCCCCATGGAACTGATGTTCTTATGAAAAGGAAAACTGGACACAGACACTAACAGGAGACAGAGAAGACACACAGGGAAAGATGACTGGATACACATCTACACTGAGCAGCTAGAAACCAGAAGAGGAAGGAGGGGGCAGACACTGAATGTTTGTGCCCTCCCCAAATTCATATACTGAAGGCTGTTCACAAATGTGAGGGTGTTTGGAGGTGAGATCTTTGGTTACGAGGGTTGAGCCCAGGTGAATGGGATTAGTGCCCTTATTTATAAAAGAGACATCAGAGAGATCCCCTTCTCCTTCCACCATATGAGGACACAGCAGAAGGACAGCCACCAAGAAGCAGGTTCCCATCAGATGCCAAATCTACCCACACCCTAATCTCGGACTTCCCAGCTTCCAGACGGTGAGAAAGAAATTTCTTTAGTTATGACCCAGCCAATCTATGGTATTCTCTTTCAGCAGCCTAAACAGACTAAAACAGAAGGATTCTTAAAGCATGGCACTGCCAGGACCTTGATTTCAGACTTGTAACCTCCAAAACTGAGGCATTTATGTTGTTTCAAGCCATCTAGTTTTTGGTACTTTATAATGGCAACCCTAGGAAATTAATACCAGAGGTGACAGCTAAAGAATATAAGATTTCCACATGAGATGATAAAAAGGTTCCCAAAATGACTGTGGTAATGGTTGCACATGTTTGTAAATGTACTGAAACTATTGCATTGTTAATGTTAAATGGATCAATTGTATAGAACATGAATTATATTTCAATTTTAAAATTAATGAGAAATATTGGGTTTAGCCAAAAAGTTAATTTGGGTTTTTCTAACATCTTTCTAAACAAACATTTTGGCCAACCCAATAGAAGACCAAAAATTCATTAATTTGTGGAAATTTAAAAACACATTTTAAAAAAATCAATGAATCAAGGAAAACACAAAGGAAATTAAATACTTAGAGATTAATGAAATATAATACACCAAAACACATGAAACACAATGAAAGCACAACTGAGAGAAATTTATAGCTGTAAATGCTTATATTAATACATAAGAAAGACTGAAATCAACTCTTCCTTTACAACCTAAGGATCTAAAAAAGAACAAACTAAACCCAAAGCTAGTAGAAGGAAGGAAATGATAAAGAATAGAGAAAAGTAAAATAGAATAATCAAAAAGAAAATGATTGATATCAAAAATTGGTTCTTTCAGGCTCTACTACAAAGCCACAGTCATCAAGACAGTATGGTACTGGCACAAAGACAGAAATATAGATCAATGGAACAAAATAGATCTTTGACAAAGGAGGCAAGAATATACAATGGAGAAAAGACAATCTCTTTAACAAATGGTGCTGGGAAAACTGGTCAACCACTTGTAAAAGAATGAAACTAGAACACTTTCTAACACCATACACAAAAGTAAACTCAAAATGGATTAAAGATCTAAACATAAGACCAGAAACTATAAAACTCCTAGAGGAGAACATGGGCAAAACATTCTCCGACCATAAATCACAGCAGGATCCTCTATGACCCACCTCCCAGGATATTGGAAATAAAAGCAAAAATAAATGGGATCTAATTAAAATTAAAAGCTTCTGCACAACAAAAGAAACTATAAACAAGGTGAAAAGACAGCCTTCAGAATGGGAGAAAATAATAGCAAATGAAGCAACTGACAAACAACTAATCTCAAAAATATACAAGCAACTCCTACAGCTCAATTCCAGAAAAATAAACGACCCAATCAAAAAATGGGCCAAAGAACTAAATAGACATTTCTCCAAAGAAGACATACAGATGGCTGACAAACACATGAAAAGATGCTCAACATCACTCATTATCAGAGAAATGCAAATCAAAACCACTATGAGGTACCATTTCACACCAATCAGAATGGCTGCAATCCAAAAGTCTACAAGCAATAAATGCTGGAGAGGGTGTGGAGAAAAGGGAACCCTCTTACACTGTTGGTGGGAATGCAAACTAGTACAGCCACTATGGAGAACAGTGTGGAGATTCCTTAAAAAACTGGAAGTAGAACTGCCATACGACCCAGCAATCCCACTGCTGGGCATACACACTGAGGAAACCAGAAGGGAAAGAGACACGTGTACCCCAATGTTCATCGCAGCACTGTTTATTATTATAGCCAGGACATGGAAGCAACCTAGATGTCCATCAGCAGATGAATGGATAAGAAAGCTGTGGTACATATACACAATGGAGTATTACTCAGCCATTAAAAAGAATACATTTGAATCAGTTCTAATGAGGTGGATGAAACTGGATCCTATTATACAGAGTCAAGTAAGCCAGAAAGAAAACCACAAATACAGTATACTAACGCATATATATGGAATTTAGAAAGATGGTAACGATAATCCTGTATGCGAGACAGCAAAAGAGACACAGATGTATAGAACAGTCTTTTGGACTCTGGGGGAGAGGGAGAGGGGGCTGATTTGGGAGAATAGCATTGAAACATGTATAATATCATATAAGAAACAAATAGCCAGTCCAGGTTCAATGCAGGATACAGGAAGCTTGGGGCTGGTGCACTGGGATGACCCAGAGGGATGGTATGGGGAGGGAGGTGGGAGGGGGGTTCAGGATTGGGAACACGTGTCCACCCGTGGCAGATTCATGTTGATGTATGGCAAAACCAATACAATATTATAAAGTAATTAGCCTCTAATTAAAACAATAAATTTAAATAATAAAAGATCAACAAAATTGACAATCTTTAGCTCAGTGGACTATGGGAGAAAGATACAAATTACTAAAGTCTGAAATGAAAATGGGGACTTTACAAATGATTCTAGAGAAATATAAAGGATTATAAGAGAGTGCTATGAACAATTGTATGCCAAAAAAGTTGGATAACCTAGATGAAACAGACAAATTCCTAGAAACTGCTAAACATGTTGCTTTATTTCTAATCACAACTCTGTGAAACCATTTTAATTCACTGAGAAGAACAGCAGTCATTGTGCACAGAGATAGAACCATCACTATGGCATTGGGCTTACTGCTGAGTCTGGGCTTGTTGAAACGAAGAGAATGATGAGGCTCTCCCCTTGGCAACCCCAAGTTTATCATCCAACTCTAGATTATGCATCTAGGGGTGCAGTTGATGGGTTTTAGGGTATGTGACTGTGCAACTGTAAAAGTAGTGCAGAACTGTTTTCCAAAGCACTTGTACCAGTTTACACCCCCACCAGCAGTGAGGTAGGGTTTCTCTGTGTTCACAGTAGCACTTGGTGCTGTCAGACTTTTAGATTTTTGTCAGTCTGGTAATGCGTAGTGGTAGCGGTATCAGTTTGCATTAGCTATTCATTAATTACTTAGATATTGCTCTGTACGTCCATGATTTATTAATGAGGCTGAACATGTTTTTTTATTGACCGTTTGAGTTTCCTCTTTTGTGAAGGGCAGATTGCTCATTTTTCTATTGGATTGTTTGTCTCTTTCTTGTTGACTTGTTGATTTGTTAAATCAATTCCTCTATCCGTTCCTTATCAGTTATATATTGCAACATGTGAGAGAGTCCAGCTCCTGGAAAGCTTCAGAGAATGAACGAGGACTGTCAGGATCTTGTAGGTGAAGCTGAAGTTCTCCAGGCATAGAGAAAATTCCACACACAGAACAGTTTATGCAGAGATGATATTTGCTTGAGGGCCTCCAAAGTAACTAGAAAAAAAAAAGGTAAAAAGACCTGCTTTCCCTCCTTAGGCAAATGAGATTTGTTTCTGGATTTCATGCTCCTGTTTTTGAAGACTAGTTTTAATTTGGACGAAATGGCTCTGGTGGATTTGTGTGTTTCTCCAGTCTGGCCTTTATCTCTGTACCTCAGCCTTTGAAGGTTCATCTATGATAAAGCATGACATATCTGGAGGGAGTCGCACATTGGACTGAATCACCCTCTAAACAAAGTACTTTCCATTTCCAGACTTGTTCCCTTTCAATGTTGGAAATATTTTAAAGAAATACTTAAAACCCCACCTTTGGGGGGTTTTTCATAGTGGATCTGTCCTTCTAAAGACATAATTTATTTGTGTTTTCCTTGGAATCATTTAGGAACAGCAGTTTAAAGCTCAAAATGGATTTTCCTTTTATTTGTTATCTCTATGGTTGACAGATGCCTCTGACGAAGCTGTGCTTTGGCAGGGCTAGGTTCTTCGTTCCAGTTTTGTAACAGTACAGTGAAGAAGAACTGTAATTCTGAGGCGACATATCAATGCCTCTGAAACCTTATTTGGCCCCTCATTACGTCATTCATTAGGGCAGGAGGCACTCCAGCCAGAGATCACATGCTTTAGCTGAGGGAGAGTGTGACTCTTATTTTGTTTTCTGACAGACGGGGCCTTGGAGTGGGGTGGAGAAGGGTTGAAAAAATTCTTGGCTACATGGGTCCATTTACAAGTGAGAAAGAGAAACAAGATCTCTGGAGGTTGGTCTCCCCAGTTACAGTGGATGAGGTGTAAGCAGAGTTGGCTAAGGCCCAAGGAAAACTTAGAGGGGATAGGATGTTTTCACATTGTTTATATTTGTTAAACGGTTAAACCAAAGCATACGCTTCTGTTCAAAGTTTGAGTTTTCAACTTGATTCTAAGTTAGCATCCCCAGATTATGCCAGTTCTCACTCAAGTTTAATGCCCCTTGCTCCAATATATTATGTATGTTAATTTGATCCACAGTCATAAAAGTTAGACACCTGTCTGCTTTCTGTCACTCATTCAACCAATGTTATTCACCAAGTATTCTGTGCCAGGCACTGTGCTAGCTACTACCAACAAAATAAAACAAATCAATAGTTTTTCTTCAACAAATGTTTAAGCGATGGCGTTGGAGGTCAGAGTTGCTGTGTCTTTTGGAAAGGAAGGGTTAATGATTGCAAGGACCGTGAGGGGCCCTGAGTGGGGCTGGTCATGTTTTGCTTTGTGATCTGAGTGCTGGTTATGTAAGCGCCTGCATTCAGTGAGCTGATCATATTTTATGCATTTTTTGAAAAAAATGCCATGCTTTGATAAAATTGCATTAGAAAACCACGATCAACAGAGATTTATGTTTTAAAAACCTTTGTGAAGTTGGAATCCCCAGTGAGAAAGTAAAGATTCTTAAAGGGTTGAAACCCATTGGAACTGAGTCCTGGTGCCTTTTTTCTAGTGTCCTTCCTATTTCTGGGATTATTCTGGGAGACTAATCCCAGAATCTGCCTTTAATGCAGAAGACACAGGTTTGATCCCTGGGTTGGGAAGATCCCCTGGAGAAGGGAACGGCTACCCAACCCCAGTGTTCTCACCTGGAGAACTCCACGGGCAGAGGAACCCGTGACGAAGAGTCAGACACTTCTGACAGACTAACACTTCCTATTTCTCCCAGGAAACCTGGCACCACACTTTGCCCCCAGACAGCACTTTAGAAAGCATAGCCTCAGAATGCTCAGGGAATGAACTATTTAGTTTTTATATTTTTGAAAAGCTGGAGGAAAACATGTGAGGATGTTGTAGAGAACGAAGGCATTTTCCTCCTCGGCCCCTCAGCATTCTCTGAACGTGAAACTCTGGTCTCACCTTGTATTTTCCGTTAGTCGTAAGACATTAGCAACTTCTATCTGCTCACGACTTATTTACGTTGTTTTAGTCTCTGTAACCAGTAGGTGTTCAGAGATGTCAGTGGGTTCAGATTGTGAGCTGCTCTTGAGAAGGGCCCTCCTAGTCTGCTCCATTTAAAGGAGCTGTGGCCGGAGCGCTTAAAGCAGAATGTCGCCACGGCACTGTTTTTCTTCCTTCGTTCTCAGGGATGAGTTCTAAAGTGATTACGTCTGAGAAGACAGAGCCAAGGATATCATGCAGATATCCAGCTTCATCAGCAACCAACTAAACAAACCAAGTCTCCAGAGCCTAGTCAGCCTTCTCAATTATAATATCAACTTCAAAAAGTTACCAAAATGCATGAGCCAATAACAGAAACTTGCCCTGAGTAAAGTTAGGACAGCAGTTCACTTTGTTCCTATTTTCTGATTTTGTTATTTGCATTGATATTTATTAGTGTTTTCTTTAGCTTTTATAAACACTTTGTTTATGCTAAACAGAGTTGTGGTTTTCAGTTCATTTTGTATCCTTAGAGTGACCATATAATTTATTGTCCAAACCCGGGCACTTTTGAAGATGAAAGGAGACACTAAAAATAATTAACAGTGTTAACTGATCCACAGCAGGAGTAACCTGGGACTGACTTGGGCAAATCAGGACATCTGGTCATCGAGGGTTTTTTCTGTTTTTTGTTTTGTTTTTGCACAGGCCTATATTATACTTTTTAACAGTGACATGTCCTACACTCTTTCCTCATGTTCATTACCCCTCAATCCCAACCAGCCTCCCTACCTCACCTAACTCCTGGCTACTTTTTTTTTAAGTTTAATTTTAAAAATTGAAATATAGTTGATTTACAATGTTTTGGGTGCACAGCAAAGTAATTTAGTTATATATATATATATATATAAAATATATATTTTTTCAGATTCATTTCCATTATAAGTTATTACAAGATGTTGACTACAATTCCTTGTGCTTACAGTAGGTCCTTGTGTATTTATTGTATATATAAAGTAGTGTATCTGTTAATCTCAAACTCCCAATTTATCCCTCCCACACCTTTCCGCTTTGGTAACCGTTAAGTTTATTTTCTACATCTGTGAGTCTATTTCTGTTTTGTAAGTAAGTTCACTTGTATTATTTTTTTAGATTCCACGTATAAGGATGTGGAATGTGATGTCATATTTGTCTTTCTTTGTCTGACTTACGTAGTATAATCATCTCTAGATCCATCCGTGTTCCTGCAACCTCCTGGCTACTTCTAAGGCCGCATGCTTTGGCCCGGCTACTCTGCCAGCTGCCCTTGCCTTTATTGATTAAACACATGCCATGTGCAAGGCCACATTAATTGCTCCTTCCTCTCTTACAAATCACATTCATTTCAATATGGCTGATTAAAGCAAAACGAAAAATAAAGCAACTCAAACCCATACTTCTCCACGGTCTTTCCAAATTAACACCAAACTTTTCTGACTGTCCCAAGCTCTATTTCTTCATCATCACCTCATACACGGTGTCTTTACTGTGCTATGTTCTATTTACTTTGTACGTGTGGACTCATTTCATACATGTGTGTTTTGCTTTCCAGCCAGTTAAGATGATAAAGAACTAAATCTCTTTTTCTCTGGCTCACATGTTGCCTGGCAGGGTTCCATATGCAGAGCTTCCTCAATATGGTTACTGATGAAACAAATTTTTTAAATTCTTTATTTGTTTTTGGTTGTACTGGGTCTTCATTGCTGTGTGTGGGCTTTGTCTAGTGGCAGCAAGCAGAGGCTACTCTCTGGTTGCTGTATGGGGGCTTCTCACTGCGGTGGCTTCTTTCGTTGGGGCTCCCAGGTTCTAGAGCAGAGGCTCAGTAATTGTGGTGCACAGGCTTCATTGCCCCAAGGCATGTGGAATCTTCCCAGACCAGGGATTGAACCCACGTCCCCTGCATTGGCAGGCGAATTCTTATCCAGTGCACCTCCAGAGAAGTCCGCAACAGATTTTTTGATGGCCACAAAATTCCAAGAACTTTCCTTTACCATTCCCCAATGTAGTATTTCCTTACTGTTCCCAGACTTAAGTTGAAATACAGTCTTCATTATTTACAGATTCTATATTTATGAAGTTGGCTCTTCACCAAATTTATTTGTAACTCTGAAAGCAACACTTGTAGCACTTTCTGATCATTGGTGGACTTGAGCAGAGTGTCAAAAAAATTAACTTGCCCAACTGTGCACGTTTCCAGCTGAGGTCCAACAAGATAATGCTCTGCCTTCTTGTTTTATGTCTCATACTAAAAGTATGAAAAGAAGTGTCCTTTTCATGGGAAATTGAATGCCATGTGTTTTGTATTTTTGTGCTTTTTGTTGGTAATTTTGTTGTTTAAAATGGTCCCCAAGTACATGAAGTGTTGCCTTGTGTTCCTTAGCGCAAGGCAGCTGTGAAATGCCTTATGGAGAAAATATGTGTGTGAGATAAGCTTTGTTTAGGCACGAGTTACACTGGTGTTGACTTAAAGATCACTGTTAATGAATCTATAATATATATTGAACAAGGTGTCTTTAAACAGAAACACACAGAAAACAAGGTTATGTATTGACTGGTTGACAAACGCATTGTGACCAGAGGCTTCCTAGTCCTGTATTTCCTCTACCAGCAGTTGTTCACAATTCACAAATTCAGTGTTTGCAGTAGCTTAACAGAACATACTACACCAAATGAAAGTTGACTATATTTAAATACTTGAAACATGGTTTAGAATGGCCCAATCTAAAATACCAGAAAGAGTTAATTTTCTTATGAATACCATTCTCATGAGTATGGACCAAGATTGTCCTAAAATTTAACAATTTATTATACAGGCCTCAAACCCATTCTGCCTATTTTAAACATTCTGTTGATTCCAGAACAATCAACTCTCATTCCATAAATAAATGATGAACTCGACAATATAGCTTGATGTGGCTCATATATATGAAGGCATTATTGCTTAAGCTATTATAATTCTCTTGGAAACAAAATTCTAAGAGTCTATTTTTGTCGTTTATTTCTTATGAAGAAAAAAATGTGTTCAAAACCACACCATCAGTGTGACAGCACTGAGTTCTCAAGTGTAGTGTATGGCCCACAGTTAGCTGTAGGAAGCATTTTTATATCTAAGAAACATCTGAAAAAAATTAAAGGATATGGAATTAGTTACTACTTAATCTTTCTGAGGAATAAGAAGAAGTTTATTATTGCATTGCCTAATGATCTGAGTTGATTTTTATAAGGTTATTAATCCTCCCAAAGATTTCATTGAATTGCCCTAAAATACATTCCTTTGCAATGAAGAGAAAGAAATCTCCTAAACAGCCAACTGAGGTATATGCTTTCTCCTGGGAAGTGGTAGAAAGAAAACTGAGCTAGAAGTCACGAGCCCCATATCCTTTCCTGACGATCATATTTAGAGTCATTCTGAGTTGTGTACATGCACTCTTGATATATATTTCTTTATCTTTCTTATTTGAAAAGAAGAACTGCAGTAGATGGTCAGCTTTCTACATCAGTGGACACAATAAAAGCAAGACAAAGCTCTTGGACCTGACTGCAAATTTGTTGCAGTAATGAAGTGGTGAGTAACAATAACAATTGTGAATAACTCTCCTCCATTCACCATGTGCCAGACACTTTGCTCAGCGATTTACATGTGGTAACACAGCACATCCTCCCAACAGCCACGTGAAAAAAACCCCATTTCCAGAGGACCAATCGGAGGCTGGGGAGGCTTTCGATTTGTCCTCATCACTCTGCTCAGGAGGTGAGGGTACCCAATTTTGAACACTGTGCTAAGTCCATTGCATGAACTCCTAAACATTATTCTCTCATGTGTGGCTTCAGGCAGGATTTCAACTTTTCAGTTTTGAAGTTCTCAGGGGATAGCTTAATGTGTATGAAGGCATACATGTGACCTGACCAATGACAGATGATTAAAATAATGGCCATAATCTTTCACAGTGCTTTTGAATCAATCGATAAATAATATCAGTCTTGGGTTCAGAAGACAGAGGTTTTGAATATTTAGCTCTGTATATCTAATGGGATATTTGCAAATATGTAGTTAGAAAAAAGTAAAGAGAGCAATTGTTCTTTCTTCTGTTTTAGTGTATTTGAGCAAACCTTTATTTTTTTTAGTATTTGTATTTATTTGGCTCGTTGCAGAATTCAGGATCTTTAGTCACGGCACATGAGATCTAGTTCTTGGACCGGGAATTGAACCCAGGCTCCCTGCATTGGGAACTTGGGAGTCTTAGCCACTGGACCACCAGAGAAGTCCTGAGCAAAATCTTTGACAAGGTAGGAAGTAGCTCTTGTTTGTAGATTTTGAGGTCTGGGGACTCACTGACTTCATTGAGATGGTGCCTTGTCAAATGGTGGTGGTTGTTGTTCACTCACTAAGTTGTGTCTGACTCTTTGCAAACCCCATGAACCACAGCACACCAAGCTTCCCTGTCCTCCACTATCTCCTGGAGTCTGCTCAAATTCATGTCCATTGAGGCGGTGATGCTATCTAACCACCTCATCCTTTGCCGCCCTCTTCTCCTTTCTGTCGAATGGAGTTACACAAAAGTGTATCAACTAAACTTTGCTATTCCAAAACAGAGATCAAGTCAGGTGGTGCAGCCAGTTAATTTTTCTCGGAAACATTTCAGTCTCTCCTTCTTTACCAAACTGCATTAAAAAAAAAAAAACAAGCAAACAGAAAAAGATGAAGGGCATTTTGTCACTAACTCAAGAATGTGCAAGACATTTTCTTTGGTGTGTTATGTCAGAAATGCTTTGCAATCAAAATTTATTCACGATATCTAATCCTCAGGGACTTTCTTTTTTCATCATTAGTAAACAGCACAAAGAAATTAAGACACTGAAAATAAAACAGCGAGAAATCAGGGGAGAAATTTGAGTTCTAGAAAACAAAGATGAGGAACAAGTAGGTTGGGATACCCAGGCTAAGTCGTATGACTCTTAACCACATCCTAGATGGCAATCAATTCATCTTGATCAAGTGTTTTGTGCCTAGATGACTGATGGTGGGGTGGGGGCCATGAACCCACCTGCTGCCTCTATAACGATCGCCCACTATCCTCCTCCAGGCAGCTGAAGGGGGAGTCTGGGTTGCTAGGGATGCTCCCAAGTCCACAAGCCTGGTGAGCTCTTCTTTTACCAAGAGCAGTAGTGAAGGGATGGGTTTTATGACATAGCTCTACTTTGCATTTTGCTTTAGTTAATGAGACTGAGTCCTAAAACCAAGCTCCCCTGCTAAGTTTATGATTATCCTCTCTATCCACAACCTCATTCCCTTTCTGGTCCAACCCCTGTTTCCCCCAGGATTGAGGCATATCAAGAAAAGTGGGGCTTGAAACTAGCAGAATCCTGTGATGCCTTCCCAGATACAAAAGCCCCTCTGTGTTCCCCGTTTCTTCTTTGTATAGAAAAAGGCTTCAGTCTCGTAGGCCTTGCCTGAGTTCCAAGAGCAGACTTGAGCAGTTACTAATTAGAGAAGTGAGGGAACTCAGAAACAAAGGCAAAGCCATCAAGCGAGAAAAGTAGTGATAGCTTAGACAATGGTTGAGTGATAAAACTGGGTCCAAAGTTCCTCCTCAAGGGATGTACACAAGGTATCTTTGAGTTGTTCTGTAGAAACTGTAAGACCCCCATACGCACACCCAGGTGGAGGGTGCTGACCATAAGCACGTAGACCCCAGTCTGCTTGGAACCAGAAGACTGACATTCCTGATGCCTCACCCTGTTATGTCACCACCACCCAACCAGAAGAAAGTCCACAAACTGAGCACACATCCTGTAACTCTCATCCCAAACGTTGCTTTTAAAACCCTTGCCTGAGAGCCAAAGAGGAGTTCAGGTGCCTGTTCTCATTGCTTGACCCTGCACTAAATGCAGTATACGTTTGTGGCTCAGATGGTAAAGAATCTGCCTGCAATGCAGGAGACCCAGGTTTGATCCCTGGGTCAGGAAGATCCCCTGGAGAAAGGAAAGGGCAACCCATTCCAGTCCTCTTGCCTGGAGAATTCCATGGACAGAGGAGCCTGGCGGGCTACAGTCAGTGGGGTTGCAAAAGAGTAGGATATGACTGAACAACTAACACTTGTCTTCGCCACAAGCCAGTATCAGTAGATTGGCTTTGCTGCTCCTTGGGCGAGCAGACTCAAGTTTGGTTCAGTAAGTCACTGACACAATCAAGAATATGAATCACTATGGGCACTTTTGCTTTAAAAGCAGAATAAATTACTTCAGCTTGTAATAGGAAACTGACAGTTTTCCAGTGCTTATTTGAGGAAGTTGGCGGCTTAGAAAGAATTCACACTTGCAGCATTCTGCTAATCATGTCCACTTTACTGCTCATGGCTGGGACCAAGTGATCTGCCCACTTAGACCCTTTCTTTCTTTTCTCTCTCTCTCTTTCTTTCTTTTTTTTTTTTCCTCTCTCTCTCTTTCTTTCTCTGTTTGGGTCTTAGTTGAGACACAGGGGATCTTCCATCTTTGTTGCATGTGAGCTCTTAGTTATAGCGTGCTGGATCTAGTTCCTGACCAGAGATCAAACCTGGGCCCCCTGGGAGTGTGGAGTCTTAGCTACTGGACCACCAGGGAAGCCCCTAGACTGTTTTCTATTCTTTTAAAAAAATATTTATTTATTTGGCTTCATCGGGTCTTAGTTGCAGCACCAACTAAATGCATCGTGTGGGATATTTCTTTGTGGACACAGATTCTCTAGTTACAGTGCACTGGCTTAGTTACTCCTCACCATGTGGGATCTTAGTTCCCTGACCAGGGATCAAACCGGTGTCCCCTGCATTGCAAGGCACATTCTTAACCACTGGTCCAGCAGGAAAGTCCCAAGACTGTTTTTTGAGGTGCTTCAGCTCTCTGTCCCCAGGAAGCCTCCTCTGCCTTGCTTCTTCTGGAAGGCTGTCTCTATTTCCTGAGTCTGAAGGGTCCCTTCCTCTAACTGGAGACGGAAAAGGAAAAGGATCTTTTGGGATCTTGACCTCAAGCCTTCTTTCTTCCCAGAGCAGCCCCACACTGGGTGCCTGTAGGGATGTGTCTAGGAAGACACGTGGGACACATATTGTCTCACTTATCTGATGCACATCAGAAACATCACATCTTTCATTGCACAGGAAGGGCTGGACGTTCTGTTAACACAGAGCCCACATCTATCTTGGCTTACCCGTGACTCCTCATGACTTTTGCATGGGGCCTTGCAATGTAACAGATGCTCAGAATAACATTTATTTACTGATAAGTGCCATTTGTAACTGATTAAATATAGTGTAGTGGTCACCTCAATGAGAAGTTGGTCCTCCAACTTTTGTGCTAAAAGACAGCTTCCTGGCATAACTTTGAGTCAATGAAACAGTTGGATGTGATGATCGGTCTGACTCATTGCCAAGCTTAAGAATTACGGGTATTGAAGAGAAGTTGTGGTTTGATAGCTGTCAGATGTAGACATATACAAATTGTGTGTTTCCTCCATTTTCCCCCTCTTCTGTCCCTCTCTTTTATTTCTGTGTGGTGCTTCGTCCCTGTGACACTTTATGGACAAAAATGGTGTGAGGATGGGAAAGAGAGAAGCCCCACAGAAATTAGAGATTGAGTTACGCAAGGCAGCCTTTCATCCCATTCTGTTATTTTCCCCTCGGGGTGGCTCTTTTGAAGCCTCGGATGATAACAGTTCGTTATTTGCATGATCTTCCATTTACAGAGTTCAGGGACAGACTGTCCTTACATGGTATATTTTTCTGCTTGGCTCTTGTAAAGCTTCTACTTAGGGAGTTTTCTTTCTCCTATTTGCAAATCAAAAGGCCCAATAATACCATCAAAACATATCAGAAATAAAATGGACCCCCTGGCTTCACTGAGTTACCGTAAGGAACAAAGTTTTATGATTCCCATCACAGTTCATGGCCAATTCTTCTGCAAAGTTGCTTCCTTCCAAAAGAAATTTGTAGAGATTGCGAGCAAGCGTGCATGCTCAGTTACTCAGTCATGTCCAACTCTTTTTTGACCCCATGGACTGTAGCCTGCCAGGCTCCTCTGTCCATGAGATTCTCCAGGCAAGAGTACTGGAGTGGATTGCCATGCCCTCCTCCAGGAGACCTTCCTGACCCGGGGATCAAAGCGGATCTGCCTGCCTCTCATGCATTGCAGGAGGATTGTTTACCAACCAAGACACCTGGGAAGCCCTGGTAGCGATTGGTGTAACTCAAAAATAGAAATAAAATGGAATATTATACAGTGACTAAACTGTCTATGTCCTGGGTATTCACTGGAAGGACTGATGCTGAAGCTGAATACTTCGGCACCTCATGCAAAGAGTTGACTCATTGGAAAAGACTCTGATGTTGGGAGGGATTGGGGGCAGGAGGAGAAGGGGACAACAGAGGATGGATGGCTGGATGGCATCACCGACTCGATGGACATGAGTTTGGGTAAATTCCAGGAGTTGGTGATGGACAGGAAGGCCTGGCGTGCTGCGATTCATGGACTCGCAAAGAGTGGGACACGACTGAGCGACTGAACTGAACTGAAATTGTATATGTAAAGAAATATTTAAGACCTATGGAAATGTTCATTATATAATCTTTTATTTAAAAAAAAAACCAGGAAACTGCAAAAAAAAAAAAAAGGGCAGAAAATATGCAAGCACGTGAAAGACAATGTCTAGCAGTGTCTGAACTGTTTTGAAGAAAAGGTGATTATTGTGGAGTAAATGTCTTTAATAATAATTTTTTAAAGTTCAGAATGGGACCTCAGAAGCAGAGGCTGTGGGACTACTTGGCTTTTTGGGACTACCTTTTGGAAATTAGTGGAGTACATTAGAGTCTGATACTGTCCTTCAGGAAGCTGCTCGGCGGCGGTGGGGCTCTTTCCTCATCCCCGGCTGCCTGGCACGTTGACTTGGAAACTTGTTTAATGGATGCGTAAGAAAAAGAGGATCCGCGTTCATTCCCCCTAAAGTCTTCGAAGTTCAAGTGCGGAGGAGTAGCCGCGTCCTGCCAGAGGAGGAAATCCGAGTCGAGTCAAACGAAGGACTGATAAAGATGTCCCTGGGAAGCCGGCACCGAGCACGACGTGAGCCCCGCCGGGGTCGCCGACGGCGGCCCTTCCCGAGGGGCCGGCCGCGCCCGCTGGAAGGTGGGAGGCGGAGTCGCCCGGCTTCTGGGAAGAGACCAAAGGAATGAGTAATTGGAAATTCTGTAACAGAGACCCTTCTCCCAAACCCTATAGACCTTTCACCCCAAACCCCCTGCCGGGAAGCAAGAGGACGGGAGACAGACGCGGCGGAGGGAGAGTCACGTTCCGGAGAGGGAAGTGAAATAAAGAGGGCGGCACCCGGGGGGACCTGTGCGTCATTGAGGGACCGAGGAGAAGCGCGGGCGCACGGGGTGGAAAGGAGAAGTGGGAGCGAGAAGCCGGAGGGGGCGGCCGCGCTGCGCGGGTAAGGGCGCCGCGCAGCGCCTGAGCCTCCTGCCTTCTCCGGCCGCGCCCCGGCCGCCCGAAGCCTCCCGGCTCTAGTCCGACCCGCGCTCCGGATCCGGCCGGCGAAGCGCGCCCGCCGCGCGCAGAATGTGGCCGCCGACATGGCCCCGGCCCCGGCCCCGGCCCCGCGCGCCCTGGCGCTGGGCGCTGGCACTGCTGGCCCTGGGTGGCGCGGGGCTGTGCCACGCCAGCCCGCAGCCTGGGCACCCCGCACGGCCCAGCGCCAGGAACAAGTAAGTGCGTGGCCTCTCTTCGCCCCCAGGAGGGCCGAGAGCCGTGGGCTCCCACCCACCCTTCCCCGGTCTCCCGCAGGACCCCACGCTGCTCGCCAAAGGCGAGGAGCCGCAGCCGAGGTCCTCCCTCGGGCTGCCGAGGCGGCGCCTCCTCCGCGGTGGAGCGCGCTCCACGGCCGGAGCTGGGCGTCCCGGGCGACCTCGCCCGCGCCCCCAGCGGTGCTGCGTCTCGGACCGTGAGGCGCAGGGAGAGCCCCGGAGGGCAGGGCGATCCGGAAACTCCCCGGGAATGACTGGGGCCCCTGGGACGTGGGGAGGAGGGCCCTTCTGTCCGTCTTTTGTCGGATTAAGGTGCCTGCTCTCCAAAGGTGCACCCGCGCACCCTCCATATGTCGGCTGGTTGGCCTCCCGCCTCCGTGGGACCACAGGCTCCCCGACCCTCGCTCGGTCGGTCGCCGTGAAGGCTCGTTCCCTCTCTCCCCCGCCTCATTGTTCTCCGGGTTTATGCCGTGCCCTCTCCCCGACTCTCCTTCACCCCAGGAACTGGTGCGCCTACATCGTGAACAAGAACGTGAGCTGCTCGGTGCTCGAGGGAAGCGAGACTTTTATCCAAGCTCAGTACAACTGTGGCTGGAACCAGAAGCCCTGTCCGTCTGCGCTCATGTAAGTCGTGGAGCGGAGGGGCGGGCGGGGCGCACTGGGCCGGGGTTGGGGCAGGGGTGGGGTCGGATCTCTGGGCTCCAGCGGCTCAGAAAATCTCTTCCAGCGGATGGAAACTCAGCCGCTGAAAAGTCTGAGCGCTGAGCGGGGTACCAGGCTCTCCGGGGTATTCGAGTCTGGAGTGAGCGTCCGGGACGCGCCTGCCTTGCGGTCGATCGCAAGGCAGAGGAGGGGACGAACAAAGCCCCCCACCCCCATTCTCTCTCCCTCTCTTTTTCTTTCAATTTTATTACTAACATAAGGCAGCTGGACCTAATTAGATCCATATTGTGTGTTCTGGGGCACGGAGAAGATTCCAAAATGTGTACTGCTAAAAACTCTTAGGGTAGGATTAGCTGAGAGGTTTGTTCTAGCCAGTGTTCTGAATCAGGCGTTTTGTCCAAATGTCCCCATAAAACTGACCTCTTCCAGGTGTTGTGTGTCTCTAAACCAAAGTCCCCAGGAACAACCCGCTTGAAAGTGTGCGGTTGTTGTTTTTTCAGGCTAGATTTGGGGGATTCAGCTAAGTGGTTGTCAGGAGAGATGGTCCTTAAAGATGAGGGGAAGGCTTAATCTTTTTGCTCATAAAGATTTCACTGTCTTAAAAAAACAGCAAGGAGGAAGCGAAGCAGCAGAGGACAGATTTTGTTACATACATCATCCTCATTCAGTTGTCATCTGGCCAGTCTTTGTGTTTTTTGTGTAAGTCAGATATCAGAGGGTGAGCTGATGTGAATAAATGGCTGTAGCCGACGCATGGGATGGTTGAAATTAATTGTTTTCCCCAAAGAATAAGTTGTTTGTCTTAGAGCACAGTTGTCTTTACAGCAAAGAGTAGCCAGTAGGCGGATCTGTCTCTGGCAGAGCAAAGGGACAGACTGGAACTTGTGCTGCAGGAAACCTTATTCCAGAAGGCAATGAAGGGGTGAGGGTGGGCTTCAGGCTGTAGTTGGGATCATCCCAGGTGGGCTGTGGTGAGGACTGAGACAAGGAAGGGATGCCTGCGTGCTAGGTCACTTCGGTCATGTCTGACTCTGTGCCACCCCATGGGTTGTTTGTAGCCCTCCAGACTCCTCTGTCCATGGCTTTCTCCAGGCAAGAATACTGGAGTGGGTCGCCATGCCCTCCTCCAGGGGATTTTCCCCACCCAGGGATCGAACCAGGGAAAGGATAAGTCCTATTAAAAGCAAAAACACCACGACCCCCATCAAAACAAAAAAAACTTAGACTCCCCACTGCAGTACGCAGAGCATCGGTTTGACATTGAATTGCTGGCTGTCACACTGAGTTGGGTAGCCCATCAGAGGAGCACAGTGTTCTCCTAATGCCTGTGTCTCTGGTTGCACAGGGAGCAGAACACAGCATTTTGCAGGTGTTTCTGATGAGCCCAGGAGCCCGAGTTGCTGCTCGCAATTCACAGGTGTTGTCAGTTCTTCATGATTTGATCCTTAGGACCTGAGACCCATGAAAGTGAAGGTTCTTGGGAAACTCAGCCTGGAGTTATGGAGAGGGGGCTTTCTGGGTGGCATGGGACAGGCAGGCCTGGAGGCCCATGACAGGCTCGAGTGGGGAGTGCGGTTTAGCCACTGGTGACTGTCGAGCATCGTGGGAGAAGCAGGTAGGAGCCATGCGGAATTGACAGAATCGGAGCAGAGCTGAGCTGTTAGGGGCGGTGGAGAGAATGGAGGGAGGAGGAGAGAGAGCAAAGCCAAGGCCTTGGAAGAGGAGGTGCCATCTTAGAGAGCTGGGGAGGAGAAGCCCAGGAGGTGGAGGGGTCCAGAAAGGCCAGGGGTCTGGGGCAGCAGGAGGAGGGGGATAGGCCTTCTGCTAATGCAGGAGATAGTTGCAGGCCGGGGGCTAGGCCTTGTAACTTGTGTGAGATGCAGGGTGTGGTCCTGTGGAAACCCCTTTACCCAAGAGTCTAATGTGTTTCAAGGGTTTTTGTGGGAAAAGGGAATTGGTAGTAGCCAAGCAGGTGAAGCCTGGTGGCTCAGACAGTAAATAATCTGCTCGCAATGCGGGAGACCAAGGTTCACTCCCTGGGTTGGGAAGATCCCCTGGAGGAGAGCATGGCTACCCACGCTCCAGTATTCTTGCCTGGAGAATCCCCGTGGACAGAGGAGCCTGGCGGGCTATAGTCCATGGAGTCTTCACAAAAAGTCGGACATGACTAAGCTACTGAACACTTTCACACTTTAAAGCAGATGAAGAGCTACTTGGAAGACTTAGCAGGTTTTAGGACAGAAGTGAAAAAGCCGAAGGGAGAGACTGAATTTGCCCTGAGACTGAGGGAAATCAGAGGGAGACCAGGGTTCAGGGGGGAAGTAAGTCCTGCAGTAGGAGAACTTCCGAGCTGGACGCTCACCTGCCTCGGGGTCTGGGGACTTGGCACGCGTGGGCTTCCAGAAGGTTTAGCCGATGCTCCGTTTGCACGTACAGAGACTTTGGTTCCAGATTGTGAATTTGGGCGTCGTTCGTGTGAAACTGGAAGTGGAGAGGGTTTTGTCTGATACACGGGCGTTGTGAGTAAGCGCTTTCCTGATGCTGTAGAGAACCTTGTGTGTCAGGCACCGTGTCAGGGCTGTTTAGTCCATACATTAGTTTAATGCCTGTGACGGTCCTTCAAAATGAATACCGTTGTCCCCATTTTTATCAGTGAAGACTTGAGGCAAGAAGTCCCTGACTTTCCTGTGGTCACATGACAGGGTAGTGGCAGTGCTGCCAGGAGACCTGGCCTTTGTGGACAGGCCTCTGTCCCTGTAACATGAGAGAGTGAGAGTGTCTTTAGTGGCTTCCCTGGTTGGCTCAGTGGTTAAGAACCTGCCTACCAATGCAGGAGATGCGGGTTCAATCCCTGGACTGGGAAGATGCCCTGGAGAAGGAAATGGCAACCCACTCCAGTATTCTTGCCTGGAAAATTCCATGGACAGAAGAGCCTGGTGGGCTGCAGTCTATGGGGTCGCAAAAGAGTCAGACACAGCTTAGTGACTATAAACAAAAGCAAAACAACAACAACAAAAAACACCACTTTAGTACTTGTAGAGTACTCAGCTACTAAAAGGATTTCCACGTTCTTTCACGGAAGGCAATTCCCACATAAAAGTGAGTGAGCATCGTTGGTCCTCGTACGAGCTTGTGCATGTGTGTTCATGCCTGTGTGCTTTACTCTGTTTCCTGGGCATCATTTGCAAGGATGCCGTGGACTCCATCATTTTTCACACTGTCTACCGTGCTGTGCAGTTTGGCTCTTATTTTATGAAAACACTGGCCAGTTTGCTTCCTTTGTTTGGTTTGTTAGGCTGGTTGTTGAAAAGATGCTAATTAGGGAGGCCAGCCTGGTGGAGCTTGAGACTTGTGGAAAACCACCCCTGTCCCCCTGGGCTCAGCCACCACCCTGAGACTTGTCACTGGGGATGGAGTTTAAAGCGTGCTTCCAGAAAAACCATTCGAAGCTCGTGTCCTAATAATTGTGAGGTGGTGATACCATTCTTGTGTACGGAGGATGGTTAATTACTATGAAGACTTCTCTGTCACTAGGAATTTGAAATCAGGGCTCTCTCTCTCTCTGTGGGTCTGTGTCTCTGGTGCCCTCAGTGTGAGGAGGGGTCCGGGTCTCCAAGGCACAGGACCATGTCCACAGACACTGCTCTGTCTTCCCTTAGCTAATTCCTGAGGGTGGCTGATCTGACCCGGGGAGGAGAGAAGTTATCTGGTGCTGATTATCCAGTGAGGAGGGAAGGGCAGCTGCTGTGAACTCTAAAGCAGCATAAAAGCTGGGCAGTGGCGATTGATCATTTACTCTGAATTCTGAAGATGGGTCTGAGGACCGTTCCCCACTCTGAGATCATTGTTCAGCTTTACACGTTCACGTTAAGAAAGACATAAATCTTCTAAAATTTCATCGTATTGCAGAGTTCTCTGATTCATTGTAAAAGCCTTTAGCAGTTCAGCCTGTTTGGTAGATGGTCACTGTTGCACACACCCCCGCACTTAGGATGGTCCCAGCGGAGAGAGTCTGTCTTGTCCTGGACTGGTTTGAGGGACTTGTTTTGGGAGACATAGGAATGTGGGAGACTTGGAATTCTTTCTGCAGGGTGGGAACCGGGCAGGTTGACAGCCTTGGCAGACTTGATGCAGTGTCCAGGGCTGATTTCACGAGACGCTCTTCTTGGAGAGCATTCTTGTAAGGGGATGAGTCCTTTTATGTTCATTATCTTCCGTCTGTACTGCAATCCCTGGGCATTATCCCCCTTTTACAGGAGGGCATGTAGTCAGGAAGTAGTGGAGCCTGGGAACAAGTCCAGCTCTGTTATTTCTAAGCCTTAGGCTCTTCCCATCCCACACAGCCCCTTGCTGTCTAAACCCACACTCAGTGATGAGCGCCCCAAGGGTGTGTGTGGTGTGCGTGCGTGAGTGTGCCTCCATGTGTGATGCTATGACCCTGGCAGCCCCAGTGTGATGGGAGGGGATAGTGAGGATCTGAGCTCTCGCAGAGCGCCCCCCTCAACACGGGTTGGCCATGCTTGTGTGCACTGCTGATGGAAAACAGCACTGTCTTTCTTCTCCTGGCTGGACTGGGCATTGTTCCTTTCATGCATCATTCATGCCTCATGGCAGCAATTCTAGAGAGTCCCTTCACCTCCCACTCAGCTGGGCTAAGCTGAGTGCTGTTAGTATTTGAGGCGTTTGGGGGTGTCCCATGTGCAGAGGAGGCGCCTTGCTGGTGAGGACAGGGAGGACCTCAAACGTAAGGCAGGGTTTTTCCCCTCTATTCACTGCTGTCTGACACTGCAAACTGACTGGGTTTATCAGCATCTGCCCAGCCCAGGCCTACCCGCTCCTTGGGTGTATAGAATTTTGGTGAAATTTTTCCTATTAGCTCTTTTTTAAAAAAGAAAAACACTCAGCGGTCAGGACAGGGAGCTGGGCGGGGCCAACTCTAGGAGCCTGCACTGCTGTGATAAAACAGATGCAGAATTTTCGAATTTCCCCCAGGTGTGAGTGTTGGTGCTGAGTTTCCAGAACTCCTCTAATCCTTAGATTCTAGAGGGAGCAGATGGTCATTCATTTGGAAGAAAAGTTTTCTATTAGGGAGCAGTCTCAGCCAGGAAAAGCTTAAAAAGAAAAAAAAAAAAAAAGCGCTTGAGACTGGAGGGAAAAAAATGAGGGCTTACGTCTTCTAGAGCCAATTCTACGTTTCTCACATCTCCAGGAACGAAATTGCTTTCAATTCAAACTGTGCCTTTTGTGTAGATTGCTCTGGGGGAATGTTTCTTCTTTCTGGGTTTTTTTTTTCCCCCAAGATTTCTTGATTTTTGGCTGTGCTGAGTCTTTGTTGCTGCACGTGGGCTTTCTCTAGTTGCGGTGCGAGAGCTTCTCATTGCGGTGGCTTCTCTTTTTCCGGAGCACAGATCCTGGAGCTTGGGCTCAGTTGCTGTGGCGCACGGGCTTAGTTGCCCCTCGGCATGTGGGACACTGGGCCAGGGATCGAACCCATGTCCATTGCATTGCAAGGCAGATTCTTATCTTCTGGGCCAGCTGGGAAGTCCCTTCATTCAGCTTTAACTACTGTCTTGAGGTCCATTGGCTGTGATGAGCCCTGCTCCTTGGTACGAGGAGGGACCTTGTTATCACGAGGGACCCCAAGTCCAAACCCAGGAGCACATGCACAGAGGCACCCAGAGCTGTGCTTGGTCCCTGCTGCGTCCCCCTCTTCCGGCCCCATCCTCAGCAGCCTCTGGTGCTTCCCCAGGTGCCTCAGACCTTCCTTTCAAGCTGCCTCACTCTTTTCCTTCGTTCCTAGTAGATACGATGCTATGTTTGTAGAGCCCTTTGGTGTTCCCAGGAGAAGGCAATGGCACCCCACTCCAGTACTCTTGCCTGGAAAATCCCATGGGTGGAGGAGCCTGGTAGGCTGCAGTCCATGGGGTCTCGAAGAGTCGGACACAACTAAGCGACTTCACTTTGACTTTTCACTTTCATGCACTGGAGAAGGAAATGGCAATCCACTCCAGTGTTCTTGTCTGGAGAATCCCAGGGACTGGGGAGCCTGCTGGGCTGCCATCTATGGGGTTGCACAGAGTCAGACACGACTGAAGCGACTTAGCAGCAGCAGCAGTTGGTGTTCCCAAAACATTTTCACATTCATAATTTTATTTTATTCTCATCACAAGCTCAGCCAGGAGATTAAGCAGGGAAGAGACTGGGGTCTTGGAAGAAGAACTTTGTACTTATGGGCTACACTTTCCACCTTTCTTATCTTGGAGGAAAATGAATAGAATACACACAGAGGTTGTGGCTTTAAGGAAAACAGTTGGCTTTTTGTGAAGCCTCATTTAATTCCCGTTAATTAGTCTTCCTCCACGGATCTGTGATTCCACCAACACTTGGTCAATGAATTAGAATTCTGATGAAGTCAGAAAAGGGGAGATATGGCAGGGTGGGGTGGGGACAGGTCAGCGGGCCCCTCACGTAGTCCCTCAAGGCTGGCTAGGTGTGGCCAGCGCTTCCGGAAGAGATAGAAGATGCAACTTCTGGCCTCTGCTCTACCACCGCCAAGCTGTGTGACTTCAGGCTCGTCACTCAACCTCTCTGAGACGCGCTTCCTCAGCACTACAGGGGAGGTGACGGCTGTGAGGTACAGTCACCAGCAATGTCTAACAGACAGAGCTTGTTCTCCCTGTTTGGAGTTGTTGCCTCTCGGGTGGTCTCCTCTTTAAAGGCTCTGAATTCCCTAACAAGTTAGAGAAAGGCTGAGGTGCTAAAGAATGAAATAAAGACATACAGTGACCTAAGATGACAATTAAGAAAATGAGACAGTTTAAATCAATTTGTAAACGTGAAGTGAAACCCAGAGGTTGCTTTGGAAGCAGAGCAGTCATGGAGTTTTTTTGGGAAAAAGCACAGGAGAGATTACGGTCGATTTAAAATAGGCGCTTTGGGGCTTCCCTGGGGATCCGGGGGTACGAGTTTGATCCCTGGTCAGGGAACTAAGATCCCACGTGGTGTGGCCAAAAGTTTTAAAAAATAAGTGCTCTGGTTGCTGTGGAGGTTGGTTCCTAGCTCTGCAGGTGTTTGGGTGCCCGCGGCGGGTCCATAGAGAGGAGTCAGCCCCAGGTTGCCTTCGCTGAGCTCCAGTCGTGTTTCATCCAGCCAAGAACACGCTGTTTTAATGCTCTGAGAAAAAAAAATCCTCTTCTTCATGTTGGGAATATTAAGATATTACTCGTGTTTACTGAGTGAATAATGAGGCAGGTGCCGTGCGTGACAGTGAGCTGCTGTTTTACATACTGTTTTCTAAAATCAAAAACTGACAGACTGCCAGTGTTCGGATGACTTCCAGACTGTCACCCAAATGTTCTGATTTATTGTTGGCTACAGGACTGTTTCACTGCCCAGAATTAACTGCTTCCGCGCTTGATGAAGCAGTTTTCTGGACTTAAAAATAACAATGACCCACTTGATAAAATGACACGAGCGTGACTCTGCTGATGAATGATTTTCCTGGGAGGATCTGGAGAGGGACAGAGTGGTTTTCAATGTGCTGGCAGGTCACGTGGGAGGAAAAATAATGAAGTTATTAAAACGAAGCTCACCAACAAGTTTTCTTCCTTCCTTCCTTCCTGTTTTAAAGTGGTGATGGGTGCTGAAAAAAACGTAGGGAGGTTTCCAACTAACCAAATTCCTGGTTCGAAAATGCTGGAGAAGCAAACTTCTATGGGTGTGTCAAGATCCAGCTGCTCTTTTCTACCCACCCCCACCTAAAAAAATATTAGAAGATTATGGAATACACCTAAAAATTATTCTTTGCAGCATCAACCTTTCAGGACAGTATGCTTTCCTGAGGATTTAGTTAAAAGAAATTTGAGATGCGTATTTAGATGAAGTCTTCTCAAGCTGATCATTTTGATGAAAGGGAATTGGCTGTGAGATGTCTCAACTTTTCCCTGACTTCTCCCATCTTCTCCCACTTTTGTGATTGTCTGTGTGGGCCTCATTAGGTTATCTTTGCTCGCAGCTTATTATGAGGTGCCAGAGAATTCCCTCCTGCTTCCAGCTGTTCGCCTGCATCTGCCCAGCACGGATGCTATTAAAGGATCGTGATATAAGGGCCTAGATTTTTTTTTTTTTTTTGGGGGGGCCTAGATTTTTTTCTCCCTAAACCGTGGTGGTGAAAATGCCACTTGTTTTCTGCTAACTGAAGCTTTTCCACATATCTTGAAAGTGGAGCCCGAAAGCTGTGGTGGAGATTGCAACAGAGCCCAGGGTGGGGCAGGTTTCACAATCCAGCCCTTCGCGAGGGATCTTTTCACCAGTAAAGTGGTTCCCTGGCTCCAGGCAGTTTCAGCCCTAAGAGCTCTGACACAGGCGGGGCGGGGGGTATGGCGGGGGAGTGAGGGGAATGAGGGCCTTGGGCAGGGAGGGAGGCATCACAAGCCCCTCTGGATGTGTTGAACATTCCAGAAGCTGCTGTCCTGATGGTGCTCAGGCCTGACGTATACACCAGGTGGCCCACCCCGGAGATGGCCCAGCTGTCATCTGCTGGAGCAGCAGTGTTCCAGGACCACAGCCCAGGGTCAGGGCCTGGCTCCATTGTGATAAACCATAAGCCCGTTCCCATCCCCACACATTGCATCATCTTCTGGCCACTCTCAAGGTATCTGGGAGTCGTTCGGTTGCATCATGGCAAAAAAACAACTAGTGAGATGAAACACAGATTCCTTGCTCACTGGCGGAGCAGAAGGGAGGGAAGGCAGAAACACCATTCACGGCTCATGTCCAGAACCAAATTGCAAGGTGCCCGCTGAGCCCTCCTTGGCAGAGTCCACTCTGGGAAAGAACAGTCCCAATGAGGAGTCACTCTTTGTCATATTTTTTAAATGCTCATTTACATCTTTGACATTTTGTGTTATTTTACACAAAATGGCAATTTGAAGATAAAAAAGAAAATTCTGTTTTGAAAAATTTTGTTTTCCATGCCACCTGATGCAAAGAACTGACTCACTGGAAAAGACCCTGATGCTGGGAAAGATTGAGGGTTAAAGGAGAAGAGGGCAGCAGAGAATGAGATGTTTAGATAGCATCATTGACTCAGTGGACATGAATCTGAGCAAACTCTGGGAGATGGTGGAGGACAGAGGAGCCTGGTGTGCTTCAGTCCATGAGGTTCGCAAAGAGACATGACTTAGCGACTGAATGACAACAGCTTTCAAAAGTACAAAAATAGATATTAGGGCTGAGTTCCCAGTAGAAATAAAGCAATTGGTTGTGTGTTTGAAAAGTAATCTGATACAGTAAAAACAAGAAAATTTTAGTTAAATCCTCATTTTGAAACTCTGAAAAGGACTTAATAATGCTGATTTTGGCTTTTTCTTAACTGAGATTTGTAATTGGACGGTCAAGACTGGCAATTTGCTTCGAAATGCTGATGAGATTTTAAAATACTCAAGTGCATAAATATATATAAAGTGTATATAGCATATAAAATATATGTATATATTATATATGTATGCTATATGCAAAGCACACAGCTCTACTGAGGTGTAATTTACATAAACCGTACATATTTAAAGTTGTATGATTTAACATGTATATATACCTGTGAAACCAACATCACTGTTAGGATATTGAACGCCTCCATCACCCCCAAGAGTGACCTCACACCCCTTATAATCCCTCCCTCCAGTTCCCCTCCCACCCCGCTCCACACTCCCTCCCCAGGCAACTGCTGATGGGTTTGTGTTCTCTAGAGATTTATGTCAAGAGTCATATGCTCTGTACTCATGCATTAGGTTTTTTCATTCAGCTTGGTAGTTTTAAGGCACGTCCGTGTTGTGCTCTGGGTCCCTGGTCGATTACTTTTTACTGTCGAGTAGTATTCCTTTGCGTGTGTCCTCCACCATCTGTGTCTGGTTGTTTGGAAGCTGAGGACTCATGGTAAAATACAGTGTGGAAGCTCACTTATACTGATAGTAAGGGTACTACTCTGATTTTCCCGAAGACCAAATGAGACAGTAAATACGTAACAGATGTCGAACACTGGATGAAACCGTAATGGGGTAAAGAAACACAGGGCCCGTTTCGCCCCGGGGAGATGTTGGATTGAGGCTGCCTAATTAGCATACACCGTTTCGAACTGGCACGAAGCTCAGTAGGGTTGCTGCTGCTGCTAAGTCGCTTCAGTCGTGTCCGACTCTGTGTGACCCCATAGACGGCAGCCCACCAGGCTCCCCCATCCCTGGGATTCTCCAGGCAAGAACACTGGAGTGGGTTGCCATTGCCTTCTCCCAGTAGGGTTAAGTAGACTTATTATTTGAAGACTCTTAGTTCCTTGGTTTCATTAAACAAATATTTTTGTGCCTGGCCTCCATCTGGCCCAGGTCTAGGCCCCATGGGGACACAGCAAGGAACCCGACTTCTCTCTAGCTCTCCAGAAGTTCACGGCCAGTAGGTGACGGGAGACATAAACAGAAGTGTTTATGAAGCAAAAGGTAGGCATGAGGGCCGCAATAAGAGAAGCACAGACAGTGGAGGATGTTCAGCGGCGGAGGAAATTGTTTCCATCCGGGAGGAATCCGCGAGCTTGTTTGCAGGTGGTGACGTTCTAGCAGGGCTTTGAAGGAAGGTTCCAGCTGAAAGATGCAGACGTGAGAGAACACCAGCACAGCCCAGAGAGGACGTTAGCAGGGGCCGAGAGGAGGAGAGAAGGGAGGAGTAAGCCATGGGGCGCAGGGGAGGTCTGTTCTGGGCCTGGCCCCTTGGCATGTAGATGGTCACCGAATCCATGGGTGTCTGTCCCGATGCGCCCTGTGTATGAGGACATCAGTCATCCTGACGCCCTCATGTTAACTTGCTCACCTCTGTAAGCCCCTGAATGCATAGTAAATGGCTTCAACCATGTCCAGCTCTTTTGTGGCCCTGGGGACTATAGCCCGCCAGGCTCCTCTGTCCATGGGGCTCTCCAGGCAAGAATGCTGGAGTGGGTTGCCATGCCCTCCTCCAGGGGACCTTCCTGATCAGGGATCAAACCCGCATCTCTTACGGTCTCCTGCATTGGCAGGAGGGTTCTTTACCACTAGTGCCACTTGGGAAGCCCCCTACCTCCAAATAAAGTCACATTCCAAGGTCCTAGGATTCAAACACTGACATATTTTTGGGGTGACAGAGAATTCAAGCTGTAACCCAGGGTTGGGAGTGTGGGTCCTATCATTTAGGCAAAGAGGCACCATGGAGAATTTTAGGTCAAGGACACCAGCAGAGCTCCAGATGTTAATCTGGCAATTTGTGCAAAATGGGTTGGAGAAAGGAGAGGATGGGTGGGGAACAGCGGGAGGGGCTCTGCTGGGAGCCTGGCCCGGTTCCCTGGTGGAGCTGAAGCAAGTGTGGTGGGAGAAGTGGGTCTGGCTGTGGAGGGGTGAGCAGTGACAGAGATGAAATGGCCAGGAGGCCTCTTCTCCGTGATTTGGGGTGAAGAGCAGTCTCTGAGCATGTTAGTCCGTTGTCAATGGTGGGGATAAAAAGGACTGTACCAGAGCACCAGATTTGAGCTCCGTGTGTCATACGGCAAATTTCCATTGGCTATCTAATTTTACATAGAGTGGTGGGATGGAGTGGGAGGGAGTTTCAAGAGGGAGGAGACATACATACACCTATGGCTGATTCATGTTGATATATGGCAGAAACCAACAACAATATTGTGAAGCAACTATCATCCAATTAAAAATGAATTAATTTAACAACAACAAAAAAGGACCATAACTTGTGTTGTTGTTTAGTCACTCAGTTTTGTCCAACTCTTTACAACCCTATGGACTACAGCATACCAGTCTTCCCTTTCCTTCACTATCTTCCGGAGTTTGCGCAAACTCATGTACATTGAGTCAATGATGCCATCCAACCATCTCATCCTCTGTCACCCCCTTCTTTTGCCTTCAATCTTTACCAGCATCAGGGTCTTTTCCAGTGAGTTGGCTCTTCACATGAGGTGGCCAAAGTATTGGAGCTTCAGTATCAGTCCTCCCAATGAATATTCAGGGTTGATGTACTTTAGGATTGACTGGTTTGCTCTCCTTGCAGTTCAAGGGACTCTCCAGAGTCTTTTCCAACACCACAGTTCAAAAGTACCAATTCTTCAGCACTCAGCCTTCTTCATGGTCCAGCTCTCACATCCGTACATGACTACTGGAAAAACCATAACTTTGATCTTGTGAGAGAAGGTGAATTTTTTTATGCACTGTCTTTTAGAGGTTGTGGCAGAATTGCCATTATTCACAGAAGGATCAGTTCAGTTCAGTCGCTCAGTCATGTCCGACTCTTTGCGACCCCATGAACTGCAGCACACCAGGCCTCCCTGTCCATCACCAACTCCCGGAGTTCACTCAGATTCACGTCCCTCGAGTCAGTGATGCCATCCAGCCATCTAATCCTCTGTCATCCCCTTCTCCTCCTGCCCCCAATCCTTCCCAGCATCAGAGTCTTTTCCAATGAGTCAACTCTTCGCATGAGGTGGCCAGAGTACTGGAGTTTCAGCTTTAGCATCATTCCTTCCAAAGAAATCCCAGAGCTGATCTCAGTACCTCATTATTCATCACCTTTGATCAGTAATCAACTCTAATCTTTCATGTGGGCAGTTGGGTCTATTATTATAGAAGCAGCTCAGAGGGTTAGTCTTACTACAAATTTTTACCTTATGGTAAATACAATAAAATAATTGTATACGTCTTGTCTGATATGACTGGTCTCTGCTGAGATGCCCTAGAACAGTGCCCGTTGCTCTGGGTCATAGACGTCTGTAGGCTCCCGTTAAGTATGAGGGTTCCATAGTAGATACTCAGGGAGAGCCATCGTGTGGTCCTGGTGGGCACCCAGAGGATGTTTGCTGAATGAATGGATGAAAGAGAAAGCATGTGAACTGTTTCATTTATTTCTTTTATTAAGACTATATATTTTTGGAGCAGTCTAAGGTTTACAGCAAAACTGAGGGGACAGTAAGGAGATTGCTCATGTTCCCCCACCGCCCACATATACCCAGCTTCCGCCATTATCGGCTTCCCCTGCAGAGCAGAGCATCTCTTACAGTTGATGAACCTGCTCTGGTTCATGACAGTCATCCAAAGCCCATGGTTTGCATTAGGCTTCATTCTCGGGGAGAGAAAGTTTTTAGCTTGTTTCCCTCCCATTGTGAAGACTCGTATGTGCTGAGTTTGGTTTTCATGTTTCAGGCACGGAGACCATAAGTTTGAACAACTGGCCATGGCTTGTGTTTTTAAAATGGAAATCGTGGCATGCACAGACTTTGAAATGATTGTTACAGATGAGTGAAAATGCAGTGGCTTGCAGCTAAAACGAAGGGTTGTGATAGGATAGATTCCCGTTAAATCAACCAAAGTAACAATGTGTGTTGTCGTTTAGATTCCTGAGCTGGTCATCTCAGCGTGAGCTTTAAAAGCTTTTGACCAAGGTGTAAGCCTACGTTGCCTCTCTGTGTGAAGTATGATGGAGTTTTGATTTGGGGAGGCTTCATGTTGTCGATTAGTCACTCATTCGTGTCTTACTCTTATGGACTGTAGCCCGTCAGGCTCCTCTGTCCATGGAATTCTCCAGGCAAGAATAGTGGAGTGGGTTGGTATTCCCTTCTCCAGGGAATCTTCCCAACTTAGGAATCGAACCTGCGTGTCCTGCGTTGCAGGCGGGTTCTTTATCACTGAGCCACTGGGATGGCCCAGGGTTCGTGTACACAGCTCTAAGGAATGCTTTGGTGTAATTGGGAGGATACAGTAATTAGAGATAAGAGTGCGTTTTGAGAAAGTTAAATACTGAAAATATAGGAAATTATTTTAAAGATTATTCTTGTGACAGAAATTCTTTGAAAATAGCATGCTGATGTATTTTATTTGTGATAAAGTAAATTGCAGTGACGTCTTGAATGGTGGGCCAACCTAGCGCCTGGGTTATCATGAGGGTGAGAATTACTACTCAGACCATAGATCTTAGTTGTTTTATTTAAACAAAACAAAATAATGCAATCTATGTTATTTTTCTTAAATGATTTTTAAAGCGATGGACAGCAAGCGGCAGCCCCTCTTCACCACCTCAGTCTGTATATTTGTCTCCCTCCCCGCTCAATTTACAAGAACCGTGATGCCCTGAAGCGTTTCTCCAGGTTGTTACACCCTATCGTCCTACAGCACCTGCATACTTGGGTTCTGGGCTGGTTTTCTCAGAAAAACATCACACCCTCAAATTCCTTCAGAAAGGACTTCTCTGGTGGCTCAGTGAATAAGAATCCGTCTGCCAGCACAGAAGAGATGGGTTCAAGCCCTGGTCCGGGAAGATTCCACATGCTGCAGAGCCATCAAGCCCGTGCGCCACAACTGCTGAGCCTGTGCTCCAGAGCCCGTGACTTCAACAAGGAAGTCACTGCAGTGAGAAGCCCGCGCTCCACAACTGGAGAGTAGCCGCTGCTCGCCGCAACTAGAGAAAGCCTGTGCAAAGTAACTAAGACCCAGTGCAGCCAAAAATAAGTTAATTTTTTTTTAATTCCTTAAGAAAAAAATCAAGTTCCACAAGCCAGCCTGAGCACGAGGATTCAGTGAAGACTGCAGCAACACAAGCAGCTTGGCAGACATGGCAGATGCTTCCAACCTTAAAAATCCACTGGCCACTCTGAGTCTCCTTGGAGTAAAATTCCTCCTCACTTTCTTCTCCTCCATGGCCTCCATCACCCTTTTCTATTTAAAAGCAAATAAGCACAATTCTTCTTTCCCTACCCCTGGCCCTCTACTTGTCTACACCTTCAGGCTGGAGGCGGGCTGGCTGTGGCACCATCTTCCAAAGCAGAGTTCTGCTCCTTATAAGCAGAGGGCAGTTGGCTGTCAATGTCTTGACCTTGTTTGTCTTACGTGTGGATTTGAAAATCATAAGGTAGCACTGGCGTTACCTGGACAATGTGAGAAATATTAAACTAGGTTGTAACACTTGGTCCTTCTCCCCCACAGTGTGGTCATAAATTAGAAAAGAAACACAAGCCATGTTTTCAATTCCCAGATTATTTTTTTAAACTGAGAATGAATTACCCCCAAAGAAAGAACATGGTTTTATATCTGTGGAGAAACTCCTACTGTCTTAGGATTTTCTGAGCTTCTAAGTGATTTCCACCAAGTTCCAGGTGAGGCATCTTTAAGAGCTGACCACCATCCATGGTCTTCATCCAAAGGCCCAACATTGACTACAGATGGGGTATCGTAGCCAGTTCCCCTTTGAATGGAAAAGCAATACAGTGGTCCTTTGGGCTCCACAGGGGATTAGTTCTGGGACATCCCGTGAAACCAAAATCCATGGATGCTCAAGTCCTTTATGTAAAATGGTGTAATACTTGCATAGAACCTACATATATCCTCCTGTATACTTTTAATTGTGTCTGGATAACTCATAATACAGCATAAATGCTATGTAAGTACTTACAGTAGCTGGGTGTGTGACAAATTCGTTTTGCTTTTTTGAAACTTTCTGGAATTTTCTTTTCCATGAATACTTTCTTTTTTTTTTTTAATGTATTTATTTATTTTTGGCTGTGCTGGGTCTTTGTTACTGTGCGGGCTTTTCTCTCGTCGTGGCAAGCGGGGCTGCTCTCCAGCTGTGGTGCATGGGCTTCTCACTGCGGTGGCTTCTCTTGTGGAGCACAGGCTCTAGGGCTTCCCTAGCTGCAGCGCGTGGACTCCGTAGTTCTGGCTCTCAGGCTCTAGAGCACAGGCTCAGTAGTTGTTGCTCCAAGGCATGTGGGATCGTCCCAGATCAGGGATCGAATCCACGTCTCCTGCATTGGCAGGCAGATTCTTTACCACTGAGCCACCAGAGAAGCCCTTCCGTGAATCCTTTCAACCCATGGTCGATTGATCTGAATGTACCGAGAACACCTGGTGGGCAGCTGCAGGGGGGAGGGCAGCTGGCAGACGTGGAAGCTGAGAGAAAAGAAAGCACGGAGTGACCAGAGCTGAGGGAGGGAGGTTGCCAAACAAGACAAAGGACATGGAAGAAAAGCTTTCAAAATTATTGTGACTTCTGCAGGAGAATTTGAGGAAATCGTGCTTCTTCTTTTTTAAAAAAAAAAAAGAGGAAATAATCAAAATATTCAGCGGCTCTGAGAAGAAAGATCTGGATTCTGAACCACAGAAAATCGCCCTTGGGCTGAGCGTCACGCCAAAGGCTGAGGCTGCAGCTGTTCTTGTGTCCACACCGTGGGAACCTGGGGGCTGTGCGCGCGGGGAGGGATGGGGTGGAGGCCGCCACTCTCTGGTCCTGACTCCAGGAATCAGGGGACGGGGTGTGGCTTTGAGAAGTGGAATCATATAGACTGTAGTGGGAAAAGCAGCCTGCTGCAGCCTTGGCCCTTCCCCAAAGAATTTCTTTAGGGTATTGTGGGCCTTTGTTAATGTTGGATTATTCAGCCTCCAGAAAGCTGGGGCTGCGCTTGGGCCTTGGGGGCCCCCCACACTTGCTGGCCATTACCCAGCTGTGGACTGGTGTTCCGTCGTGTATTTCCCCAAGTGAAGAAGTTAAAGCTAAGAATGTGGACTCCTTGGAACACACGTATAAGCTGTATTTCATGCTGCTGGGCGCGCCCTGCACTTGGAAATGATGTCATTTTTAGCAATGAGAGTCTGCTCCGAGGGAAAGCACCCCCACTCTTATAGTAAATCTGAAAATGACACTTCACTGTCGATTGCAGCTGAGTTGGGACAGCCTCATGGTTGAGTCACTGGACATTTCTCCAGTTGACTTTGTCTTAGGAACTTGTTCTGTCCTCAGGGTTAAGAAGGGTGATCAGTTGTGGAAAACTTTTACTTATTTGCTGTATGATCAGACCATAAAACAAAGAGGATTTTGGGGTTTGAAATCTAACTTGCCATCATAAGTACCCAAGGAAAAGACTTCAAGAGGAAACAGGAAAAGAAACAGCTTACAATTGTGGTTTCTCCAGCAATTATCAATATCAGTAATCTCAGATATGCAGATGATGGGCTTCCTGGGTGTAGTGGTAAAGAACCCACCTGCTAATGCAGGAGATGGAAGAGACCTGGGTTGGGAAGATCCCCTGGAGAAGGGAATGGCAACCCGCTTCAGTATTCTTGCCTGTAGAATCCCATGGACAGAGGAGCTTGGCAGGCTACAGTCCATGGGGACACAAAGAGTTGGACACAACTGAAGCCACTTAGCACATGCAGATGACACCACTCTTATGGCAGAAAACAAAGAACTAAAGAGCCTCTTGATGAAGGTGAAAGAGGAGAATGAGAAAGCTGGCCAACTCAACATTCAAAAAACAAAGATCATGGCATCCAGTCCCATCACTTCATGGCAAACAGAAGGGGAAACAATGGAAACAGTAACAGACTTTATTTTCTTGGGCTCCAAAATCACTGCAGATAGTGACTTAAAGCCATGAAATTAAAAGATGCTTGCTCCTTGGAAGAAAAGCTATGACAAACATAGATGGCGTATTAAAAAGCAGAGACATTATTTTGCTGACAAAGGTTCATATAGTCAAAGCTATGGTTTTTCCAATAGGATATGAGAGTTGGACAATAAAGAAGGCTGAGCACTGAAGAATTGATTCTTTCTAACTGTGGTGTTAGAGAAGACTCTTGAGAGTCTCTGGGACTGCAAGGAGATCCAACCAGTCCATCCTAAAGGAAATCAGTCCTGAATATTCATTGGAAGGACTGATGCTAAATCTGAAGCTCCAATACTTTGGCCACCTGATGCGTAGAGCCAATTCATTAGAAAAGACCCTGATGCTGTGAAAGATTGATGGCAAGAGAAGAAGGGGATGACAGAGGATGAGATGGTTGGATGGCATCACTGACTCAATGGACATGAGTTTGAGCAAGCTCTGGGAGATGGTGAAGGATGGGGAAGCCTGGCGTGCTGCAGTCCATGGGGTTCCAAAGAGTCAGAGACAACTGAGCAACTGAACAACAGCAAATATCTCCTTTGTTTTGGGAAAGAGACAATCTCCTATATGTACATTTTCATTTTCAACACATTGCTTTGGTCTAAGAGCTGCGATTTAAGAAATGTACCAAGCTATATTGTAATTTGATTTATTGTTTTTTTAATTATCTTTTTGGTGGCCATGCTGAGTCTTCATTGCTGTGCGTGGGCTTGCTCTGGTTGCAGAGAGCAGAGGCTAGTCTTGAGCTGTGTTGCTTGGACGTCTCACTGCAGTGGCTTCTCTTGTTGTGCAGCATAGGCTCTAAGTGCAAGGACTCAGTAGTTGTGACACACAGGCTTAGTTGCTCTGAAACATGCGGAATCTTCCCAGACTAGGGATCGAACCCATGTTCCTCTGCATTGGGAGGCGAGCTCTTAACGACTAGACCACTAGGGAAGCCCTGTAATCCGGTTTTAATCAGGGCTCACCAATCTGACTTCGAGATCCATTAGGTACATTTTAAGAAATACATTTGCCCAAGCCTTTTGACTTTTAAAGCTTAGATGGATCCACCTAAGGAGTCAAGTAAAATATTTAGCATTTCTTTTCTTTCATGTTATTAATTTCTCCATCAGTTCAGTTCAGTTGCTCAGTCGTGTCCGACTCTTTGCGACCCCATGCACTGCAGCACGCCAGGCCTCCCTGTCCATCACCAACTCCCGGAGTTCACCCAAACCCATGTCCATCGAGTCGGTGATGCCATCCAACCATCTCATCCTCTGTCGTTCCCTTCTCCTCCTGCCCTCAATCCCTCCCAGCATCAGAGTCTTTTCCAATGAGTCAACTCTTCACATGAGGTGGCCAAAGTACTGGAGTTTCAGCTTTAGCATTAGTCCTTCCAATGAATGCCTAGGACTGATCTCCTTTAGGATGGACTGGTTGGATCTCCTTCCAGTCCAGGGGACTCTCAAGAGTCTTCTCCAACACCACAATTCAAAAGCATCAATTCTTTGGTGCTCAGCTTTCTTCATAGTCCAAATCTCACATCCATACATGACCACTGGAAAAATCATAGCCTTGACTAGACGGATATTTTTTGGCAAAGTAATGTCTCTGCTTTTGAATATGCTATCTAGGTTGGTCATAACTTTCCTTCCAAGGAGTAAGCGTCTTTTAATTTCATGGCTGCAGTCACCATCTGCAGTGATTTTGGAGCCCAAGAAAATAAAGTGTGACACTGTTTCCACTGTTTCCCCATCTATTTCCCATGAAGTGATGGGACCAGATGCCATGATCTTCGTTTTCTGAATGTTGAGCTTTAAGCCAACTTTTTCACTCTCCTCTTTCACTTTCATCAAGAGGCTTTTTAGTTCCTCTTCGCTTTCTGCTATAAGGGTGGTATCATCTGCATATCTGAGGTTATTGATATTTCTCCCGACAATCTTGATTCCAGCTTGTGCTTCTTCCAGCCCAGCATTTCTCATGATGTACTCTGCATATAAGTTAAATAAGCAGGGTGACAATATACAGCCTTGACGTACTCCTTTTCCTATTTGGAACCAGTCTGTTGTTCCATGTCCAGTTCTAACTGTTGCTTCCTGACCTGCATACAAATTTCTCAAGAGGCAGGTCAGGTGGTCTGGTATTCCCATCTCTTTCAGAATTTTTCACAGTTTCTTGTGATCCACACAGTCAAAGGCTTTGGCATAGTCAATAAAGCAGAAATAGATGTTTTTCTGGAACTCTCTTGCTTTTCCGATGATCCAGTGGATGTTGGCAATTTGATCTGTGGTTCCTCTGCCTTTTCTAAAACCAGCTTGAACATCTGGAAGTTCACAGTTCATGTATTGCTGAAGCCTGGCTTGGAGAATTTTGAGCATTACTTTCTAGCATGTGAGATGAGTGCAATTGTGCGGTAGTTTGAGCATTCTTGGGATCTAATTAGAAATGTGTTGTGTAGCAGAAAAAGATGAGAATTGTGATTAAAAATTTGTATTGGAGTATAGTTGATTTACAATTTTGCTTTAGTTTCTGCTGTACACAAAGTGAATCAGTTATACATGTACATATATCCACTCTTTTTTAGATTCTTTTCCCATATAGACCATTGCAGAGTATTGAGTAGAGTGCTGTGCTCTACTGTAGGTCCTTATTAGTTATCTACTTTAGACAGAGTGGTGTGTATATGTTACTCCTGATCTATAGGTGATGTGCTTTAACCTGTAAGAAGGCTCTCTGGTTTCTTCACTCACTCTCATGTGGCAGGGCGGGGGGTGCTTTTCCCAATGTGGACGATCAGCATTAGATGGGACACAGGGATCAGAATCACTTCCTTAGCTCGTCTTGTCCATACACACGGTTTCAAATGGCTGACTTTTGGATCATCCGTGGACACGGTGGACTTGGATGGGAAGTACTTCTTCTGCTTGTGCAGAACCCCTTTTCCTTCACACAGTTCTGAAATCCCTTCCAGCTTCAAACTCTACAACCTCCATAGTATTTACTTTTGGCAAACTGCTAATTCAGTAAAAAACTCACTTAATTATTCACTGATTGGCAGGACAGCAAACAAACAAATAAAAAAATCCATTTGTCAGAGGCGGGTCCTAGAACATCAGTCCACTGTCTTGGCCATTTCTCAATTGGAAAACCGGGCCCAACTTTGTAAAAGTGAATTACTCTGTAAAAAGGAAATTGTGACCCATGCCACCACACGGGTGAGCCTCAGGTGAAGGGGATCAGGACAGACCACCTCAAAACCTACCACTTTGGCATACTGATTATTCTGAGCTGAAAGCTGTTGAGAAACCACAGAGATAAGACCTTTCTTTAAAAAAAAAATTATTTATGACTGCACTGGGTCTTCATTGCTGCATGCAGGCGCTCTAGTTGTGGTGAGTGGGCTTCTCAGTGAGGCGGTTTCTCTTGCTGTGCAGCACGGGCTCTGGGATGTGCCGGTTCAGGAGTTGCGGCCACGAGCCGAGTTGCCTCGCGGCATGTGGAATCCTCCTGGACCAGGGACTGAACCCATGTCCCCTGCATTGGCATATGGACTCCCAACCACTGGACCACCAGGGAAGCCCAAGACAAGACCTTTCTGAAATCCCCATTGATGCCCCAAAGCATCACCTGTACAGGGATGAGAGGAGGGAACCTTATCACTGGAGGCAGAGAACAGCACCGGCAGGAGTCTGCCTAAACAAACCTAAGATGGCCCACATCACCTGTTCCTTTCCTACCCAAATCCCCATGATTTATTACTTCTTGAAGCCTGAACCCTCTTTTCTCTGTCTGGTGCCTTCTCCGCAATTGATCACCTTTTGTTAAAATGGTACCTAAGGCTCTGAGTCTAACTGCTACTTTGAGTTTTCACTTCTTTCCCATGAGGCCTTCTGGGCACATAAAAATATTAACATCAATAAAATTTGTATGTCTTTTTCTCCTGTTAATCTATCTTTTGTCAGTTTGATTCACAGGCCCCAGGAACAAACATAAGAGGGTAGAAAGTGTTAGTCCCTCAGTCATGTCTGACTCTTTGCAACCCCGTAGACTCTAGCCCGCCAAGTTCCTCTGTCCATGGGATTTTCCAGGCAAGAATACTGGAGTGGGTTGCCATTCCCTTCTCCAGGGGATCTTCCCGACCCACAGATTGAACCTGAGTCTCCAGCATTGCAGGCAGATTCTTTACCATCTGAACCACCAGGAAAGCCCCATAAAAGGGTAGAAGAAAAGTTTTTTCCTCTCCTACAGGGACATTATGCTAAGTAACACAAAGCCAGTTACAAAAGGACAAATACTCTGTGATTCTACTTACATGATGTACTGAGAGCGGTCAGATTTATGGAGACAAGAAGAATGTGGTTGCCAGGGGCTGGGAGGTGGGGGCTGGGGAGTTAGTGTTTAATATGGGTTCAGAGTTTCAGTTTAGGGTGATAAAAATGTTCTGTAGATGGTGTTGATGGTGGTGGTGATGTTTGTACAACATTGTGAATGTACTTGTGCCACTGAACTGTGCTGTGAAAAATGGCCAAGACAGTAAACTGTGGGTAATGTGTATTTTAACCACAGTTTAAAAAAAAAAAAAAGTGGAATTGCTGTGTCCAGCCTGAACTGCTCTATGGAAAACCTGGAGCAGTAGCTGTGTGTCAGACACCCAAGTCGGCCCTGAGTGCTCATTCGGAAACTTCTCGAGTTTACATATGTGGACTTTCCTTGTCCCTGGAAAGTGAAAGAAAGTGAAAATGTTAGTCAGTCTTGTCCGACTCTTTGCAACCCCATGGACTGTGACCCCCCAGGCTTCTCTGTCTATGGGATTTCCCAGGCAAGAATACTGGAGTGGGTTGCCATTTCCTTCTCCAGGGGTTTTCCCGACTCAGGAACTGAACCCCTGTCTCCTGCTCCAGGGGAGGAGGTTATTTCCCCAGACCTAGGTGCTCCCTACTCGGGAGAGGGAAGCGCCTCTTCTCCATTGTCTGTCCCATTCTGAATGATCCTGTGTGGAACCACACACGTGGAATGAAGCAACAAGAGCTGGCTCCAGGTTCTTTGGGGCTAGCCAGTGTCTGGAGGACGGAGAGGAATTTACTAGAAAGTCTATTCTTGGGAGAAATCCCAGTCAAGTGAGTGTCCCCCAGGGGCCGCCAGGCTTTCCATTTGTGTGGAGTGTAAAATAAAAACAGGTAAACACTGAATGCAGGGAAAGGACCCGTGCCTCGTGTAACCGCTGTGCAACGGGTCCTGTACCAGTAACGGGTGGTTATTTCAAGGGCACGTGTTCCCTTTGCTGCTGGGGACACAGGAGGAGAAATCAGATGAACAGATAGACATAGGCCCGTTGCTGTTCCCTTGACAATCTTGTGACTGTCTTGGCCAGCCCTGTCCTGCAGAACTTTCTGTGGTGATGGAGACGTTAACGTTGTTTATCTAACACTGGCCACTGTGGCTGCAAAGCATGTGAAATGTGGATAGTGTGATTGAGCAACTAGATGTTCAGTTTAATTTGATTTTAATCAGTTTATATTTAAACAGCTGCCCCAGATAACAGCTGTCTTCTTGGAAAGCACAGTGCTGGCTTACCTTCTGGTGTTGAGTCTTGTCCTTTTCCCATGACTGTGGACCCTGGGGCTTGATTGGGTTCTGGTAGGACTCCGGAGGGCTTCCCTGGTGGCTCAGCAGTGAAGAGTCCACCTGCCAGTGCAGGAGATGCAGGTCTAATCCCTGGGTCAGGAAGATCCCCTGGAGAAGGGAATGGCAACCCACTCCAGTATTCTTGCTTGGAGAATCTCATGGACAGAGAAGCCTGGTGGGCTACAGTCCATGGGGTCGCAAAAAGTCAGACTCTACTTACAGACTCAACAACAACAACAGGACTCAGGAAGCCACTTCTTCTGGCTGAGACCTGGGGGTCGATCACTCTGGGGCTTTAATTTTTATTTATTTTTGGCTGTGCTGGGTCTCAGTGCTGCAAAGGCTTTTCTTGAGTTGCGGTGAGCAGGGGCCCACTCTCTAGCTGGGGTACACAGGCTTCTCATTGCAGTGGCTTCTCTTGTTCTGGATCACGGGCTCCAGGGCACACGGGTTTCCGTAGTTGTGGTGCACAGGCATAGCTGCCCTGTGTCATGTGGGATCTTCCCCGACCAGGGATTGAACCTGTGTCCCCTGCATTGGCAGGTGATTCTTATCCGCTGGACCACGAGGGAAGTCCACTCTGGGTTTTTCTGTATGGACATTGGACTCTCCCAAACCTGGTCAAAGGTGGGCCTAGTGTCATTAATTAATTGTTTGATCAATCAGTTATTGATTAGCAATTAATAAGTTATTTATTCAGCACAGTAGGACAGTGTGAAAAACGGGGACATTATGGGGAACAGAGCCACCAGGCATTCTTGCTTGCTTGGAGTTTTTGAGCTGCAGAGAGAAGGATGAATTCTGAACGAGCACATTCAACTGTAATTGGAAACAGGTGAGGGGAGGTCTCACCTCCTGCTAGGAAGGCATCTTCATGGGGATGACATCAACTGGAAGCACAGTCACTTTTTCCCCTTGTGTGTTAACAGGGACACTTCCCGTCACATGGTCCCTGAGTTTTGAGTCAACTTTTCTAGTCCTTTTCTCCCACCTGCCTTCTCATTAGCATCTCCTGGGCTCATCTGGTGCCTTGACCCAGGGGAACTTGTAAAAATGGTGAACTCTTGTCTCACCCTCCCCTGCAAAAAAAAACCCAAAAGGACTTCAGAGGAGAGGAGGGGAGTTAGGTGGGGCTGTAGGGCAGCTCATTGCCTGCCCGCCCCCCACCCTGCCCCCAGGGGGGCCTGAGGCAGCTGGTCAGGGCTCCCCAGGGCACAGGATGCTGTTCCAGTCCTGACCCGAGGCTGGGATGGGGGCCAAGGCTCCAGCCCTGCCTGCCATGACTCTGTCCCTTTGGCTGCAGGCCCTCCTTGGCTGCCCCAGCTGGGTGCAGCTCGCTGATTCAGTGAATGTCTATGGAGCATCATCCTAGCCCCAGTCCAGGGGCTCCATTCACTCCCTGCCAGAGTCTGGGTGCTTCTCAATTCTGGCTGTACTCAGCCATTATGTGGGGAGTTTCTGCAAGGTACACATGCCTGGGGACCCCCTGCTCCAGACCAATGAAATCAGAATTTTGAGGATAAAGGCCTGGACATATTTAAAAAGTTCCCTGGGGAATTCCCTGGTGGTACGGTGGATGAGAATCCGCCTGCTAATGCAGAGGACACAGGTTCGATCCCTGGACCAGGAAGATCCCACTTGCTGCTGGCCAGGTGAGCCCATGCACCACAACTAGAGTGGCACCCCACCCCTGCCCCATTCACCGCAACTTGAGAAAGCCTGTGCGCAGCAACAAAGACCCAGAGCAGCCAAAAATAAATGAATAATAAAATTTTTTTTAAAAAGCTCCTTGGTAGGAATACTGTTCCACAAAGCCAGAGTGATGGGGAGCAGGCCTGGGGATGCTACTTGGGGCCTCCCCACCCTCCGGGGAGCCCCCTGGTTGCCCTTGGAGGAGTGGCAACCCCGTTTCTTGGGGATACCCTAGAAATGTTGTGGGACCAAACAGCCCCTGCCTCCCCCATGACACCCCCTCCCCCCAGCTGAGGCCTGGGAACCCGCAGATGCCTCGGGCATTGTATCCTCCTATGCAGGGAGGTGGCCGTGAGCTTTCCCACAGTGGAGGTGGCCCCTGATGGCTTCCAGCTGTCCCGGGGCTGGAAACTTGGTGGGAGACGCGGCCAACCTGAAGTCCATTGAAACCAGAAACCCTACAGCAATGGGAGTGGGGCGAGTGGAGAAGGTGGTGCTCCAAGGAGCTTTCCTAACTTAAAGAGCTGGCTCTGAAATCATCACTGCCTTCAGGGAGAAGAATGAAGTGTGTTGGAGAACTGAGCACTTTCTTGGGCAGTGAGGGGCTAAGGCCCCTGGCTCAGGTCGGGTGGGGTGGGGTGGGGGTCGTCCCTCGTCCACCGGCGTCAGAGCCCCTCCTCGCGGCTCAGCTGCGGTCAGAGGGCTTACTGTGGGCTGTCATCACCTGGCACACGAACAAAACTCCGGAGCAAACATATTTTCACGTTCAATCCTAAATGCTCAGAGGAACCAGGTTTTCCTGAGATCACACATTTTTCCAGCATTAGGCTGTGGTTGAGCAAAACAATGAAATGGGATTTTTCTTTCTTTTCCTGTAGTTTCTGGGGCCACACAGAAGATGCTTTGGGTAGGTGGGGTGCCAGATTGGGGGAGAGGGCAAGAGTGTAACCTGGACCGAATTAGATACTCAGGCTGCCTTCTCACCCAGCCTTCTGGAACATCTCCGAGTGGGTGGGGTGGCTTTGAATTTAGGGCAGTTGCCAGGCAGACTGGTGGCTTCCACGTGCTGGGAGGGCCATGGCGGGTGTAGGGGAGAACATGGGTTTAAAGCCGGTCCTGGCCCTTCCTGGGGCTTCCCTAGTGACTTAGATGGTAAAGAATCCACATGTAATGCAGGAGACCCGGGTTTGATCCCAGGGTTGGGATGATCTCCTGGAGAAGGGAATGACAACCCATTCCAATATTCTTGCCTGGAGAGTCCTGTGAACAGAGGAGCCTGGTGGGCTGCAGTCCATGGGGTTGCAAAAGAGTCAGACACGACTGAAGTGACTGAGCATACATGCATTCTGGCCCTTCCTGACCATTGGGAGGAGTCACTTAACCTCTCTGAGCCTCTCTTTTCCCAGCTGTGAGCACGGGATGGTGTTCTCAGTGGGATCTTGATGGGGAATGTAGGAGGAATGAGAATGAAGGGCCTAGGAGGGGGCTTTTGCCTCTGCTTTGCCCCCCAACCCCTTGAGCAGCCCTTTTCTGTTTTATTTATTGGGTTTTCACATCAGTTTTCCCCAAAAAGGCTCCCACCCAAGCATCTCAAAATCCACACACCCAGGCTGCATCAGAGACCAGTCATAACAGAGCCTCTGAGGCCGAGCCCGGACATGGGCGGTCTTTCACAGGTCCCTGGTGAATGTGACACGTGGCCAAGGTTGAGAACCATGCCCTCAAGACCAGGTGTGGTGACACTCCTGCCCAGCAGCGCTGTCGCCGGCCCCCCTAGAATTCCGCAGGGTCGCCTTGCCTGTCCTGGCTGGGGGCAGTGCCTGGCTCGTACGGTTCTGTGTCATGCTCGGGCCCCTCAGCCGGGGTGCCAGAAGTCTGTGACGTTCAGCCACTTGTGATTCTCTCAGGAATGTGACTTTGAACTCTGCCTGCCATGAGGCCAGGGCCTGAGGCGGAGTCCTTTGGCTGGCTTGAGGCCCCTTGAGGAACAACACGAAAAGGGAGCTGACTGCTAGTGCTGGGGTCAGAAATGAAGAGCAACTGACGAGACTCAAGAAAGCTGGGGTTGCCGTCGGCAGGAGAAGCCAAGGTGGACGAGGGGCTGCTCGCCTCTGTGCTGTGAGCAGGGCCCCTGGGGGTGAACTCCGGCTTGACCCCCCCGGGCGCCCAGGGGTCCTGGATCAGCTCTCTGCTCTGGGCTGCGGTCCAGCCCTGGGTCTGACGGACTTTCCAGCTTGTTGCCAGGGTCTCTGTGAGATGCATGAGTGCACATGAGTTAGTGTTAGTCGCTCAGTCGTGTCCGACTCTTTGCAACCCCATGAACTGTAGCCCTCCAAGCTCCTCTGTCCTGGGGATTCTCCAGGCAAGAATACGGGAGTGGGTTGCTACTTCCTTCTCTAGGGGATGTTCCCAACCCAGGGATTGAACCTGGGTCTCCTGCATTGCAGGTGGATTCTTCAACATCTGAGCCACCAAGATCTCAACACAAATAGTATGAGGTGGGTCTGCAGAGGCCCTGCTCCCTTTGCCAGGTGTCAGGAAAGAAGGTGCCAAGATAAATACATGGGGGGTGGGAGGCGAGGGTGCCAGGCATGTTGTGTGTAAAACACTAACCAAATGGGCCTGACTTGGCCTGGGATAATCTCCACCAAGCAGCAAATTGTCAAATAGAAGTTTGTCAGTGAAGTTCTGAAAGCCCAGTTTTTGAAAACTGTCCACATCCAGTGAGAGTCACACCTTCTTCCCTGGTGGCTCAGATGGTAAGGAATCTGCCTGCAATGCAGGAGACTCCAGTTCAATCCCAGGGTCAGGAAGATCTCCTGGAGAAGGGTATGGTAACCCATTCCAGTATTCTTGCTGGAGAATCCCCAGGACAGAGGAGCTTGGCGGGCTACAGTTCATGGGGTTGCAAAGAGTCGGACACGACTGAGCGACTAACACTCTCCGTACTCTCAATGAGAGTCATGGGCCAGGGTTTTCTGAGTTGTCTGTTTCTCCAGCCTTTCAAGGGAGGGGAGCTGGGGGCAGGTGGATCCAAGAGATGGAGGAAGGAGGTGGGGGGAAGAGCTGAACTGGAGGAGACCAGTGACCCCTTGGGGTCATACTGCAGAGAGCAGTGACCCAGGGCCTCTTCACTTGGGTGCAGCCAGGAAGGCTGGGGTGTCTGCCGCAGCAACCAGTAACAAGAGATGCCACCTTGCTCTTTGGCAGGTATCGCGTGAATGTCAGACCCAGGTACGTCACCAGGTACAAGACGGTGACGCAGTTGGAATGGAGGTGCTGCCCTGGCTTCAGGGGGGGAAACTGCCAAGAAGGTCCCAGAGACCCTGGGAGGATGCCCCGCCCCATGCCTGCTCGGCCCCGCAACAGCATGAAGAAACCCACAGGTAACTCACTGCTTTCCTGTGCTCACCTCTGCTCATCACCGCTCCTTCCAACTCCAGGCTTTGTGAGTTACATGCAGGGGTTTCCCAGAGCTTCCAAGAACACACCCGTATGCCTGCAGGAAGCACGTGGCACACACATTGATGTGCAGAAGCAGTAGCGATTGGAAGACAAACTTTTAAAAAATAAATTGCTTTGTTAGGGCCAGCTGGTTGTGAAAACCAAGACCTTAGAGGAGATGAGGCTGGGTTCAGCCTTGTGTGGCCTGAGGCAGAGACAGAAGAGATTCTCATGTAATGATGTAATGACGCCTGGTTTGTTTTTACTTTAGTTTTCATGTGCAAGCTCCCTTAAGACTGAATTTGAAGTCGCTAAAATTGTTTGTTGTGTTTTTAAATAGGGAAATAGAATCATTCTTATTCTGTTTGGGGTGAGATACTCAGCAGTAAAAGAATCTGCCCACAGTGCAGGAGACATAGGAAACACGAGTTCAGACCCTGGGTCAGGAAGATCCCCTGGAGGAGGGCATGGCAACCCGGTATTCTTTCCTGGAGAATCCCATGGACAGAGGAGCTTGGTGGGCTCCAGTCCATGGGGTTGCAAGAGTCGGACACAAATGAAGCGACCAAGCACAAGCGAGCATATTTGCAAAGCTAAGCCCAGAGTTAGAAGTATCCACTGAGGTGGTTCTTAATTTGCTTCTGATTATTTTTTTAAGTGAATTAGCACAAACTCAATGAATAGTTTAGAAAGCAATGATAATTTTCACCTTGTCTTTTTTTTAAATATTCATTTACTTATTTACTTATGAGGCCATGCTGGGTCTTAATTGGAAGATGTGGAATCTTTTAATATTTCCCTGACCGGGGATTGAACCTGGGCCCCTTGAGTTGGAAGCACAGAGGCTTAGCCACTGGGATCACCAGGGAAGTCCCGCCTTGGCTTTTAAGTAAAACATTAACAAACAGTAAAGAATCTGCTGGCAGTGCAGGAGCCTGGGTTTGATCCCTGGGTCGGGAATATCCCTTGGAGAAGGGAATGGCAACCCATTCGAGTGTTCTTGCCCGGAGAATCCCAGGGACAGAGGAGCCTGGGCAGCTACAGTGCATGGGTTTGCAAAGAATCAGACATGACTGAGAAACTAACACTTAAGAGACTGACTTTTTAAAATTTTCTGGCCACACTGTGCAGCTTGTGGGATTTTAGTTCCCCAACCAGGGATCGAACCCTTGCTCCCTTCATTGGAAGTGTGGGGTCTTAACCACTGGACCACCAGGCAAGTCCCCAAGAGGCTGACTTTTATGGACAAAAATGTTTTGACATTTTATTCTACATCACTTTATCTTTCTTCTTTTTTAAAGTTCAGTCAGAAAACTTAGATTTTCTTTTGAGTTAGATGTTTAAGTCATTTTTAAATGATTATATTTTCTGATGAGGTGTTTTCCGTTTTGAAACTAGTGGTGTTTCTCAATATTCTCTGTAGAACAGATTTTATTATTATTTTTTTTTTTCTCACTGCTTCAGTCAACAAAAGGGAAAGTTTAGGAGAAGGAAATGGCAACCCACTCCAGTGTTCTTGCCTGAAGAATCCCAGGGATGGGGGAGCCTGGTGGGCTGCCGTCTATGGGGTCGCACAGAGTCGGCCACGACTGAAGCGACTTAGCAGCAGCAGCAGCAATCTTGAATCATACAAGTACTCCCTAATATTCAACAAAAATATAGCAAAATAATATCTTTAAACAAATTGATCTTGGGCAAAATCCCACCTGTGTAGTAGGCATGTAACATCATCATCTGTTCGGTCATCTCCAAAAACAGTAAAATATAACTACTCTTTGTTGGGCAATATAAAATGTTAAATGGAGCAGAATACCAAAAGACTAAAAATGAAGAAAGCCTGATTTAAGAATTTTGTTTTCATAAAGTGTGACCTTTGTTTTAAATGTTGTCTTAAAAATGTTGGATTTACACAGCTTTAAAAATAAGCTCAGAATTTATATGTCAATCACTTTTAGCCCTTTTAAAGAACTCAATTGTGCGTCTTGCTGTCATGAAGGATATAAAGATGGATTAGATGAGCTGTTGTTTTTTCTTACTGTTATAAGCTTAGTTTCATGCATTATGACAAATTCAGAGGCAGAAGAGTTTGTAGGTATTGAAATCATTGCTAGTTAATCACAGGTGTGAAATCATGAATGCTATAAAAAGTACATTTTCAGTAAAAGCTTTGCAATTTATAAAAAAAAAAAAAAAAGAAAGGGAAAGTTTACTGAGGCCCCAGGGCCACAGGCAGGAGGCCGCCCGGTGGGCAAAGAAGCCGGCAGAGGGGCCTTATTTGACATTCTTCCTGGGGTGCAGGTTGTTGGTGTGGCCACGCTTCTTGCAGCAGTTGACCGCCGGGGCTATCGGTGATCGTAACACAGCCGACGTCTTGTCTCAGTTGGATTTCTGAGCGGGGTGGCAGGGGGAAGGCTCAACGGTGCCGCTTCACAGATGAAGCACTAAGTTCAGGGTGAACTCTTTCTGAATTTTGTAGTCTGACAGAGCACAGCTCATCCTCCAGCTGTGTGCCGGCAAAAACTAGATGCTGCTGGTCAGGCGGGATACCTTCCTGATCATGGATTTTGACTTTGACATTCTCAATGATGTCACTGGGCTTGACCTCAGGGGTGATGGTCTTGCCCTTCAGGGTCTTCACAAAAGTCAGCATCTCTGCCTCTGCTGCAAGGCTGCCGCCACCGACCTGTAAAACAGATTTTAAAATAACTGTTTTATTACAAAAGTAATGCATATCAATTAAAGAATGTTTGTAACATATGGGGCTTCCCTTGTGGATCAGCTGGTAAAGAATCCGCCTGCAAAGCAGGAGACCTAGGTTCGATCCCTGGGTTGGGAAGATCCCCTGGAGAAGGGAAAGGCTACCCACTCCAGTATTCTGGCCTGGAGAATTTCATGGACTGTATAGTCCATAGGGTCACAGAGAGTCAGACACAACTGAGCAACCTTTACTTTCACTTGAAACATATAGGAAAAATATTTAAGTACATATCATCTTGAACTGCCCCGGTGGTCCAGTAGTTAAGACTCCGTGTTCCTGTGGCAGGTGCCTGGGTTCCATCCCCGGTTGGGGAACTAAGATCCTGCATGCTGCACAGCCAGGCCAGGAAAAGGAAGGAAAAAAAAAAAAGTACATCTAATCTTACCACCAAACGAGAAGTACTGTTAACATTTTACTATAAAATACTGCTCTCTTTCCTGTATCTGCATATACATTTTGTTAAAGAAAAATTTATTCATCCCACAAATATTTATTGAGCTTCTGGATCTGCAGTCTTTATACTTAGGTGTTTTGGAGAAAAAGTCAAGGCGGACACTAGATAAGTAATCACATCAGAGCACAGTCAGGGCTCTGATGGGGGCTCTGAGAGGGCGCGTTGGATCACAGTAGACAGTTTATTTCTGTTTTGTTTACTTTTAGATTTTGTCTTGTAAAAGTTTAAGCATACATATAGTTTAATGAGTTGAATCGCTTTATAATATGAAGACTATTAGGAAAAGCAGTGATTCCCTTTCTCTGCCAGTTTCCCTTCTCAGGAGTAATTGCTTTAAACTCTTATAATTTTTCTTTTAAATTGAAGTATAGTTGATTTACAATATTAATTATAGCTCTACAACAAAGTGACTCAGTGTTTTCATGGATTATACTTCATTTAAAGTTATTGCAGAATAATGGCTGTATTTCCCTGTGCTGTATAATATGTCCTTGTGGCTTATTTATTTTATACACAGTAGTGTGTATCTCTTAATCTCCTGCCCCAGTCTTGTCCCTCCCCTTTTCCCTCTCCCCACTGGTAACCACCAGTTTGTTCTCTGTATCTGTGAATTTGTTCTTGTTTTTATATATACATCCATTTGTTTTATTTTTTAGCTTCCACACATAAGTGGTAACGTAGGTTATTTGTCTTTCTCTAGTCTGATTTTTATTTCTGTAAGCATAGTACCCTCCAGATCTGTCTATATTGTTGCAAATGGCATTATTATAGCTGAGCAGTATTCCATTGTATATGTGTATACACCATATCTTCTTTATCCATTTATCTGTTGATGGACGTGTATGTGTGTGTGTGTGTGTGTGTATGTGCTAAGTTGCTCAGTCCTGTCTGACTCTTTGCCCGCCAGGCTCCTCTGTCCATGGGATTCTCCAGGAAGGAATACTGGAGTGGGTTGCCATGCCCTCCCCCGGGGGATCCTCCCGATCCAGGGATTGAACTTGTGTCTAAGTCTCCTGCATCAGCAAGCGGATTCTTTACCACTAATACCACCACTCTTAGGTTGCTTAAAAACATGGACTGCTTCACACACGTGCCATCCTTGTGCAGGGACCATGCTAATCTTCTCTGCACCCTCCCAGTTTTAGTATATGTGCTGCTGATGTGAGCATTTCTTTAAACTCTTTAGATGGTCTTTTGGAATTTACTCCACATCCTTGACTTCTCATTATGGAAGGTGAGGAATTAAGTCCCTTTCCTCTAACATGAGGCTTCCACACCCCCGTCCTTTGCATTCAGTTATGCTGTGTTTTTGTCTGTTCCCTGTTTATTGGATCCACTGTAGTTGGTACATCATGTTTACAGCTGAGCCCTGCAGTGTGCTATGAATATGTTACCTTTTCTACACAGTTTTTTGATTTCTCTAGTGTTAATAATTATGTTTTTCTTTGCTTGGTTTTCTATATTTTTAATCCCTGCTTCAACCCAGACTCTCTGCTGGTTATCTACATGTCCCCTCTGTATGTTCAGATACATCAGTTCCGTCTTGAAATCTCTCCTAGAGCTTTCCCGGCTGCCCCACCTGGAGTGGTCCCTGCTTGTCCTCGTTCACCGCTGCCGCCCGGCGATCTTCACGGACTTCTCTCCTGTCTGTTCCCTGCTTCCCGTCCGCCCCCCACTCGCCCCGCTTGCTCTTCCTTATCTTATCCCCTTGTTTTGGTCAAGCACATCATTCAGTAGTTTCATGAGGAGATTGCGTGGAAGGTAAACTTTTGGACATGCTAGTCTACAAGTATATTTACTCCAGCTTCAGAATTCTAGATTGGAAATAATTTTCCTTTAGAATTTTAAACACATTGCTCAGTTTTCTTCTGGTTTTCAAAAAGGAACCCTCCTACACTGTTGGTTGGAAGGTACATTAGGACAGCCACTATGGAGAACAGTATGGCGGTTCCTTGAAAAACTAAAAAGAGTTTCTGTATGATCCAGTGAGCCCACTCCTGGGCATATATCCAGAGAAAATCATAATTCAAAGAGATACATGCACCCTAATGTTCATTGCATTACTATTTACAATAGCCAAGACATGGAAGCAACCTGAATGTCCATAGACAGATGGATGATAAAGCAGACAGGCTGCATATATACAATGAAATATTACTCAGCATAGGAAGAATGAATGAGGCCACTTGTAGCAATATGGATGGACCTAGACATTATCATACTAAGTGAAGTAAATCAGAGAAAGACAGATTTCATGTGATATCACTTTATGTGGAATCTAAAAAAAAAGACACAAATGAGCTTGTTTGCAAAACAGAAACAGACTTACAGACATAGAAAACAAACTTATGGTTACCAAAGGGGGAAGCTGGGGGAGGGATAAATTAGGAATTTGGCACTGGCAGATATACACTGCTATATATAAAATAGATAAACAAGGACCATGGAACTCAATACTTGTAATATTCAATATCTTGTAAATAATCTATATGGGGAAAAAAGAATATATATGGGACAAAAGAATATATATACAAAAGATTATATGTATTTATATTTCTATCTGAATACCTGAAACTGGGCTTCCTAGGTGGCTCAGTTGTAAAGAATACATCTGCCAATGCAGGAGATGAGGGTTCGATCCCTGGGTCAGGAAAATCTCCTGGAGGAGGAAATGGCAACCCACTTCAGTGTTCTTGCCTGGAGAATCCCATGCACAGAGGAGCCTGGCGGGCTATAGTCCATGTGGTTGCAAAAGAGTTGGACAGGTCTGAGCAATTAAAGAAGAGAATCCCTGAAACTAACACAACATTATAAATCCATTATGCTTCAATTAAAAAATTCTTTTTCTTCTAGTTCCCAATGCACTGTGAAAACCATTCTGATTCCCAATTTTTTATGTGTGACTTGGTTGGGGTTTCTTTTGTTTGTTTTGTTTGTGTTGTTTTTGCCATTAATGGGATTTCAGAATGAAAGGAAGTGCTTATCCTCAATCCACCATCATTATAATGCACACACTGTTTTGGGCACTTATTTTTAAATTTTTAACTGATTTTAATTTTTAATTGATGAAAAAACATCATGTCATTAGATATTCTCTAGTGTCATGTCTTGGCTGCATAGAGTGTGGTGGTTTGGATACAACCTTGTACTTTTGGCCCCTAAGGCCGTTTTCAGTTTTTCATTATTCTATAGATAGTATTTGAATAAGTACTTTTTCTGTTAAATTTTTGGATTCATCCGTATTATTTACTAGAATAAATTTCTAGAAGTGTAATTGCAGAGTCCAAAGGACTCGGAGTATTTTGATACATTCTCCAAGTTATTCTTCCAAAAATTTGTAGCAGTTTTTTTAGTCACCAGTAGTATATGAAGGAAAAACATCTGCTTACATTCTGATCCTCCCCTCTTCTCCTGCCCTTTAAAAAAAATTTCCTTTGCTCAGAACAGCATTTCATTTGTACGTGACTTACTGACTTTTATGTCTAGTATCCTGAGAGAATTTTTTCAGTATGGAAAACAAGATGTTCTTTCTAGTTTTCTGCTTGGGACTTAGAACATTTAAACTCAAGCCTCGGTTTTACCACTAAGTTGCTTTTAATGAATGATAACTGTTGTTATGATCATCTGCAAAAGTTAGAGGAGGAAAAAACAATGACCATTAAGCTCAAATATCTACCACATTCTAAACTTACTTCCAGTTTGTCAGTGTACATGAGTGCATTTTATGTCATAATCTGTGTTGTGTGTGGCTTTTTCCACTTTACTTGCTAGGTCTCAGTATTGTCAGCAGGCTTGTTGATGTTAATTCTTTAATTCCTTTCTTTTTTATATTAATTTTTACATTTTATTTTTTGGCTGTGTCACACGACTTGTGAGGTCTTAGTTCCCAGTGTATTAGTTGCTCTGCTGTTGCTGCTGCTGCTGAGTCACTTCAGTCGTGTCCGACTCTGTGTGACCCCATAGACGGCAGCCCACCAGGCAAGAACACTGGAGTGGGTTGTCATTTCCTTCTCCAGTGCATTAAAGTGAAAAGTGAAAGTGAAGTTGCTCAGTCGTGTCGGACTCTTTGGGACCCCATGGACTGCAGCCCACCAGGCTCCTCCGTCCACGGGATTTTCTAGGCAAGAGTACTGGAGTGGGGTGCCATTCCCTTCTCCCGGGGATCTTCCCAACCCAGGGATTGAACCTGGATGTCCTGCATTGCAGGCGGATTCTTTACTGTCTGAGCCGCCAGGGAAGCCGGGATCAAACCTGGGCCTACAGCAGTGGAAGCAAAGAGTCCTAATCATTAGATCACTAGCTGCTGCTGCTACTGCTAAGTCGCTTCAGTCGTGTCTGACTCTGTGCGACCCCATAGACGGCAGCCCACCAGGCTCCCCCGTCCCTGGGATTCTCCAGGCAAGAACACTGGAGTGGGTTGCCATTTCCTTCTCCAGTGCATGAAAGTGAACAGTGAAAGTAAAGTCGCTCAGTCGTGCCTGACTCTTGGCGACCCCATGGACTGCAGCCTACCAGGCTCCTCTGTCCATGGGATTTTCCAGGCAAGAGTACTGGAGTGGGGTGCCATTGCCTTCTCCTAGATCACTAGGGAAGTCCCTTAACCTCTTTCAAGTATTCCTTGTGTTCTGTGACATCATATGCCTCAGATTTTGATGACCTTTTTTTGGTTTCTCTATTTATATCATGTTTATTTTCATGACTCACCACAATTATTTTATGATTTTTTCTTTTGGGCTGTTTCCTTGTGGGGTATATTTCCCAAAGTAGAATTATCAAAAATTCAATGTTTGGGGACTTCCCTGGTGGTCCAGTGGTTAGGCACTTTCACTTTGGGGGCCCAGGTTCAATCTCTGGTCTTGGATCTGAGATCTCAAAGCTGAGTGGGACATGGGTAAAAAAAGATTTCAATGTATTCTTTGACTTAGTGAATCTCACTACATAGGGCCACATAGCTGTGTTGTTGGGAGACACCAATAGACTCTGTTTTATCTCTCTTTTGCTTTTAGTTTCCCAACTGCATGATGGTGCTAAACAATGTCTGTGAGACTCTTAGCACAGGGATGCTAATAAAAGAAAGAGACTATTTAGGAGTTGCTTGGAGGATAACTTGCTGCTCTCATGATATCGTGTGCCTGTGTGTTAAATCACTTCAGTCGTGTCCAACTCTTTGGGACCCCATGGACTGTAGCCCACCACGCTCCTCCGTCCGTGGGATTCTCCAGGCAAGAATACTGGAGTGGGTTGCCATTCCCTTCTCCAGGGGATCTTCCTGATCCAGGGATTGAACCTGCATCTCCTGTGGCTTCTGCATCGTAGGCAGATTCTTTACCGCTGAGCCACCGGGGAAGCCATGGTATCATACCACCCAACAACTAATGGGTGGATCCCAAGTGGCTTCTTGTGGTTACAGAATGCAGTCAGCTGTCGGGGTGTGGCTGCAGTTACAAATGTGGGAATGATATGTTCCGATGATAATATAAGTAAAGAATATTTCCCTTCAGGGTGAAAGAGACCATTGTATATCTGTCATGTGTCCTGTGAATATTCTCTTGACAACCAGAGGAGGGAAGATAGTCACTTCGCCTCATAGACGAGGGGATTATAGTTCACAGAAGTGAATTAACTTGCTCGAGGGCGGACTGTAGACAGAAGAGCCAGAATCCCCTGGAGGTCTGTTTGACTTAACGCCCATCATCTTTTGCACTCCAGCAGATTGACTGCCTGTGTGTGGTGAGAGGGGAGTGGTAGGGGAGGTTTGCATGTATCCCAGGAGTACCCTGTCAATTGTCTTTGCAAAACTGGGTAAAAGGAGGAAATGTTAAGTCGTGTCCGACTCTTTTTTTCTTTGTAACAGACAATGAACCAAGCCGAGTCTCAGAGCCTAAGAACACTGTGTCACCCACTCCTGCAGCAGACCCAAGTCAGACAAGAGATCCAAAACAGGGGCCCCAGGAACTTCAGGAAAAGAAAATTCAGGTGCTGGAGGAGAAGGTTCTCCGGCTCACCAGGACGGTTCTGGACCTTCAGTCTTCCGTTGCTGGAGTGAGTGAAAACCTCAAACACGCCGTCCAGGACGATGCCAGCAAGATGCTGGCCTCATGGCTGAGCAACCTGCACCCCCGGCCAACGCCCATCAGCGCTGTGGGTGGAGAACCAGAAACAGTTCAGCCCCCCGGCATCCTCAGCAATAAGGAGTCAGGCATGAAGGACATCAAGTCTGAACTGGCTGAAGTCAAGGATGCCCTGAAGACCAAGAGTGACAAGCTGGAGGAGCTGGACGGGAAAGTGAAGGGCTATGAAGGGCAGCTCAGACAGCTCCAGGAGGCCGCCCAGGGCCCAACGGTCACCATGACGACCAGCGAGCTCTTCCAAGCCTACGTGGACAGTAAGATCGATGCCCTGAGGGAGGAGCTTATGGAAGGGATGGACCGAAAGCTGGCTGACCTGAAGAACTCGTGTGAGTACAAGTTGATCGGTTTCCAGCAGCACTGTGATGACTATGGGAGCAGCTACCTGGGAGTGATCGAGCTGATAGGAGAGAAGGAGGCCAAGCTGAGAAAAGAAATCAGTGACCTTCAGGCCCGGGTCCAAGACCCTCCAGCCCATGCAAACTGCTGTGACGGTACCAAGCCTGGTGACTTGGGGCCACAGATCAAGATGTTAGACCAGAAAATCGAAAGAGTTTCTGAAGCGACAAGAATGCTGAATGCACGACTAGACAATGAGTTTGACCGCCTCGAGGCTCCAGAGCCGGATGTGGACTTCGATGCCAGATGGCATGAACTGGATGCAAGGATCAACGTGACAGAGAGGAATGCAGAAGAGCACTGCTTTTACATTGAAGAAACCCTCCGGGGGACCATTAGTGGGGAGGTGGACGGCCTGAGGCAGCTGCTTGATCAGAAAATACAGTCCCTGGAGGAGCGGCTGGGGAGCGCCCTCCTGGAGATGGTGAACGGCTCAGAGATGGTACCTGCTCCCCCAGTGGCAGCCCCGCCCACTGTGTCGGGGGCTGGGCCCCCGCAGGTCATGATGGAGTTGAAGCGCCTGAAGGACCAAGTGCGGGTGGTGGAGGACATGTGCCTGCAGAACTTCCGAGGAGAGCCTCGAGGGATGGAAGACACTTTGCGGAACGGGGGCGAGATGGTGAGCCTTTTGAGATCTCTAAACGACACGATGCAGGGGAAGTTTCAGGACACTGAACGCAGCATCCAGCGACTTCAGCAGGACTTCAGTTTTCTTTATTCTTGGCTCAACCACACAGATGACCACTTGAGACGTCTACAGAACGAGCTGAGTGGTGGTAGAGGAGGGAAAAAGGCTGCAGGGGGTGGGTGGTCCAAGGTGGGTGAGCCAGGGAGGACGGAGGCGCCCCTGCCGTCTCCCCAGGCCCCCCCAGCGCATTGCTGCGACCAGCTGGAGGGCAGGTGGCAGCGGCTGCAGGACCTCGTCCTCAGCGAGCTGGACACTTGTAAGGAGAAGACGCACGGAGTCCAGAGGGAGGTGTCTGTGGTAGAGGACAGGGTGTCTCACGTGGAGAAGACCTGTAGCAAGCTGGACTCCATCTCTGGGAGCCTTCAGAAGATCAAGGAGGGGCTCAACAAGCACGTGAACAGCCTCTGGAGCTGCATCCGGCAGATGAACGGGACGCTCCGGACACACTCCAGAGAGATCTCCAGCCTGAAGAATTCCGTCCAGCAGTTCTACAGCCACGTCTTCCAGATTTCTGCTGACCTGCAAGACCTGATCCGGTTTCAGCCATCGGCAAGTAAGTGCACCTTTGCCTTCCCATTTTGAGTATTTGTAACGCGTGTTCTGCTAGATTTTGGATGGTTTGTGGCATGAGCCACGTCACTGCTGGCCCAAAGTGTGCTTCGTAGATGGGGTGGGGAAAGTGCGTGAATTGTCTGGTGCTGAGTAGCAATGAGACAAAGACCAACAGTGAGAGCAAGTGTTTAGAAACTTAGAATAACTTGACGTCACCGTAGCACTCAAGCACACGATTTGTGCGTTTTGTAAGTTATCAGCCCACAACAGGTTGAAAATACAGAAGGAAAACTGGTCCTTGCCCTCAGGTAGGTGGCAGAAGGCTGATCTATACTGTCATGTTGGGGAGCTTAGATTTGGGGTCAGATTTGTGGCCTAACAGCTTGGGGCAATGGGCATGTTGTCCTGTCTTCTACTCAGGGAGTCTCCTGTATGCACACCCCTTCACCTCTCTGAAAACATCACTTCTTGTTTGCTGGTGTCATTATCATCTTTGGGCAATCTCTTGTTCCCTAAAACCTAGGGCCTCGATGATGGCAAGGAGAATGCATTGTGTTCCTTTCCAAAGACAGAGAGAGGACCCTGGACAGAGTACTTTAGGGGCAGGAACTGTTCAATGCCCCAGCACGCCCAGAACAAGGATGCTCATCGGCTGTGCTTAGGGAGATTCATGCTACACACTCTGTATGCACATCCGTGCTAAGTCCCTTCAGTCATCTCTGCTTCTTTGTGACCCCATGAACTGTAGGGGGCCAGGCTTCTCTGTCCATGGGATTCTCCAGGCAAGAATACTGGAGTGGGTTGTTATCTCCTTTTGCAGGCGATCTTCCTGACCCCAGGGATCAAACCTGTGTCTCCTGTGGCTCCTGCATCGCAGGCAGATTCTTTACCATTATACATTTCACTCTTGACAAATGTTTGTTGAATGAATGAATGGACTGAATGAATGGTCCCTTAATAGTACTGAGTGACATATTCAAGTTAACATTTTTGTTACCTGGGGGCTCAGCGTGTCATCCCTGAAGGACAGAGCCTCCCTGGTACCTGGATTCAGCAACCTCAGTGCTGAGCAGAGTTTTCTTTATTTTTAAAATTTTATTTATTTATTTTCGGCTGTGTTCGGTCCTCATTGCCGAGCAGAATTTCTCTAGTTGCAGACAGCGGAGGCTACTTCCTAGTTGGAGTGTGTGGGCTTTCTCCCTGCAGTTGCAGCTCCCAGGCTCCAGAGCACAGGCTTAGTAGTTGGGGCACATGGGCTGCTCCCCGCAGGGACATGTTCTAAAGTCGCACAGTGGAGGCAGGGTGGGGACCCTGGGTGCTGTCGTCCAGGCCAGCCCACGTCTCCTCTGTGTCTCCCCAAAACGAACGCAGACTCACAGGTCCACGAGGACAGGGGAGGGCCAGCCGTGTGCCAAGAAGGACTCCACCTCCTGACCAGTCCTCTCCCTGTTTTCTTTCCCCCTGTCTTCCCTGCTGGCCTGTGTTGCCTTTTCACCTTGCTCAGCTCCAGGTGACAAAGGCCCTCATGTGTTGATGCTAGTTCTTGGCCTGGTGTGAGCCTATGGGATTTTAGGATTGGGTCCTATTGGAAAAGGCCCTGATGCTGGGAAAGATTGAAGGCAAAAGGAGAAGGGGGAAGCAGAGGATGAGATAGTTGGATAGCATCACCGCCTTAATGGACATGGATGTGAGCAAACTCCAGGAGATAGTGGAGGACAGAAGAGCCTGATGGGCTGCAGTCCATGGGGTTGCAAAGAGCTGGACACAGCTTAGCAACTGCATAATAGCAACTGCATAACAGCAACAACAACGCAGCTGGGACTTGCAGCCTGAGGAGAGGAGAGCCAGGGCCTGATCCCAGGGAAGTGGGAAGTCTGAAGTGGTCAGTGGGACACGCTTTGAACCTTTCCAGAGATAAGGAGTTTGTAGATAAGGAATTACCCAGGCCAGTCCTGCTATTTATAACCTCCATCCCCTCCCCCCAGGCCCACACAGCTCCCAGATCTCTGGAATGCTGGGGAAAGGTCAGGGGACCCTGTGTGTGTTCATAGGGTGATTGTGCCTCCTGGTGACAGTTCTGTCTGGACTGTGCTTTGTAACAACAGATCGAAGCAGATAGTTCCAGTTGATTTGCAGCTCCCGGGTGGCGTGGGAAGCTGTGTTAACTCCTTCACGCTTGGCTGTGGAAAGAGGGGTTGGGGTGAATGCCTGTAAAGGGAAGGCGGCTCCCACAAGATGCTCCTTTTGGAATGAATCCATTGTCGTGAGAGTAGAATGCATGGACTTTCGGGAACTCCATTGATTGAGAAGAGTTAACAATACACAGGCCGAGGCTGTCCATTCTTGCAGCGCATCCAGGTCCGGGAGAACCTGAGTGTCAGGGGTCACTGGGTGAGTTTAGAGCTCAGGTCACAGCGCCCCGTGAAGAGTCAGCAGCACATTTATTGAGTGCTTACTGTGTGCAGCAGTGACTCAGTGGACATGAGTTTGAGCAAACTCTGGGAGATGGTGAAGGACAGGGGAGCCTGGCGTGCTGCAGTCCCTGGGGTCACAAGGAGTCGGACACGACTTAGTGACTAAACAGCCACTGTGTGCAGGGCTCCGTGAGGGATGAGGAGGTGAGTGGCACAACCCTGGCCTTCCGGGCATTTCCAGGCCCAGGTTTGGGGGTGGGGGAGTGACACACACAGGCCTGCAGAGAGGGTGAACGAGATGGTGTATCAGGGCTCATCCTTGTAGTTCACTGGCTCTTACTGAGCCCGTCTTGTGTGGGAGTGACGAGCTTATGTGTGTGGAGCACAGGGATGGCAGTGCAGGGGACAATGACAGTTTGAGGGGGACAAGTAGGCAGAGATGGTCACGGCCACCGTGGAAGTCAGGGAGCGCTTCTCTGAGTTGATGAGGCCTTCTCATCAAGGTTGAGTAGGTTGCGAGTTCATAGGCCAGTAGGGTGAAGGGTGAGATGGTGTGATGAGAGAGACTTCTGAAAGGGGGCGATGCTGGAGCTTGTACCGAACGGTGAGTTGTTGCTCAGTCCCTCAGTTGTGTCTGACTCTATGCGACCCCATGGACTGCAGCACGCCAGGCCTCCCTGTCCTGCACCGTCTCCCAGAGTTTGCTCAAACTCACGTGCGTTGAGTTGATGATGCCATCCAACTATCTCATCCTCTGTCGCCCCCTTCCCCTCCTGCCCTCAATCTTTCCTAGCATCAGGGTCTTTTCCAGCGAGTCAGCTCTTCACATCAGGTAGCCAAAGGATTGGCGCTTCAGCATCAGTCCTTCCAACGAACATTTAGAGTTGATTTCCTTTAGGACTGACTGGTTTGATCTCCTTTCAGTCCAAGGGACTCTTGAGAATCTTCTGCACCACAGTTTGAAAGCATCAATTCTTCAGTGCTCAGCCTTCCTTATGGTCCAACTCGCACATCTGTACATGACTACTGGAAGGGTTCAGAGAAGCAGGAGGGGAGGGCGTCCCTGCTGAGGGGTGGGATGGACCTGCTGTTTGCTGCTGTTTGCTGACCCCAGACCTTGGTGGCTTAAACAACAAGGCTTCATCACTTTCCATTGTTCTGCGGGGCAGGAACTGACTTGGCAGCTCTTCCGCTCCACTTGACATCAGCTCAAGTCACTCACTTGGCTGTGGTCAGGGGACCAGTGGGCTGGGCTGGGCTGAGCTGGAAGTTGCAGGAAGACCAGCCACGTGTTCCTGCGCACGGCCATCCTCTCTCTCCACGTGGTGGACGTGCACCTTCTCTCAGCATGGTGGTCTCGGGGAGTCACACTTACCACAAGGCAAAAGCAGGAGCCCCTTCCAGGTGGGGCCCGGAGCTGGCACCATGTCCCTTCTGCCACATCCCATTGTTCAAAACAAGTCACCCTGAGAGATGACGCGGCTTGTGTGTTGGAAGGGGAGGAATATTAACGATTGTCATCATTGCTCCCACCGCAAGCCAAGGTGCGGAGCTGAGGGTGCAGGACATGGTCACCAGAGGCCAGATTGCTGGGCCAAGGACCTAGACTCTGCTGTTTCTGCCCCGCCTGCTGCCCTGTGCAGGGAGCCCATTCTCTTCTTTGGAAGCACCCAGAGGGAGCTGAACTGCCCAGCTGGCAGCGGGTGGGGAGGGTGGAGGGGGAACCAGAATGGCCTCAGCCAATGCTGAAAGCAGTCCCAGTCTCTTTGTATCCCTCACATCAGTGCAGACGTTCTTCCCTGGGTCTTAAAAGAGACTCTCGAGACTATATACAAATGTTTGGTTACTTTTTTGGACAGAAGGTCCCTGCCTTTCATCCAGGACTTGGAGAGGTGCCTAACTTCTAAAAGGTAAAGAACTAGTATATTTTTTTGGCTGCATCTTGCAGCTTGTGGGATCTTAGCTCCTCGACCAGGGATTGAACCCACATCCCCCACAGCAGAGGTGCAGAGTCAACCACTAGACTACCAGGGAAGTCCCTAGGACCACTGTATTTTCGTGACTGTCTCATCGTCCACTCTGTGAGGTGGGTGTCATGCCCTTTCCTGGGCCCCGTGCACCCCACCCCCCTTCATTCATACAGTCATTCATTCCACAAATAGTCATGTCCTTGCACTGGAGTTTTAGCCCTTGCAGGATCTAGAGGGGGAAGTCAGGGAATGCACAGCCCAGCAAATAAAGGTCTGATTTCAGCAGGCAATCAGTGTGCAGGGAAAGATAAGCAGAGGAGGTGACAGAGAACAGGGGACTTGGTGTTTTAGATGAGAAGTCAGGGAAGGTTGCTCAGTGGAGACGACCTTTGAGCAGAGACGTGAGTAAGATAAGGGAATGAGCCTTGTAGAGATCTGTTCCTGGCAGAGGGAACAGCATATGCGAAGGTCCTGAGGCAGGGATGTCTTTGTCCTGTTTGAGAACTCAGGACGTCAGTTTGATCAAGTCCATGAGCAAGGGGGAAGGTCACAGGCAATGAGGTCAGGGGGTAGGGGTCAGATCAGGTGGGATTTTGTAGGCTGAGATGACAGATTTGGATTTCAAGTATCATGAGAAACTCTTGGAGAATTTTGAGCCAGGAAGTGATTATTATTTCCCAAGTCTGTAATCCCAGCTACTCTACACATTCTTTGTGACTTTGGACAAATTATTTATCTACTTAATGCCTCACTTTCTATAGCTGTTAATTGGAGAGAATCATGGTGATAGTGATACTTCAAGAAGTTAGCATGATAACTATTGTTCCTGTGCATGCTAAGTCATTTGAGTTGTGCCTGACTCTTTGAAGCCCCATGGACTGTAGCCCACCAGGCTCCTCTATCCATGGGATTCTCCAGGCATGAATAGTGGAGTGGGTTGCCATGCCCTCCTCCAGGGGATCTTCCTGACCCAGGGATCAAACTCACGTCTCCTGCATGGGCAGGTATGTTTACCACTAGCGCCGCCTGGGAAGCCCCCCTGTTCCTAAGGAGTATTTCTTTTTCTTTTTCTATTTTTTGGCTGTTCTGTGTGGCATGTAGGATCTTTGTTCCCTGACTAGGAATCAAACTTATGCCTCCTGCAATGGAAGCAGGGAGTCTTAACCACTGAACCACGGAGAAGTCCCAGTAGTGTATTAAATAGTGACTGGCCCTTGGTCATCCCTCAGTATCAGCATGACTGTGACCCTCTGTCCCCTCTGCTGGACATCCCTTCTGCTTCTGGCTGAAATCCTCTCCTCTTCTTACAAGCATGCAGCCTCAGAGCAGTGAAGGTGGGCTTGCCCGCACTGCAGACGTGGGATGACAACCTTAGGTGTTCTGAATGTTCTAGGGATCCAGAGGGTTTTGTTCTTTCCTTCTTTTTCTTGTTTTCTTGTCTAAATTGGGACTGAAGTGTAAAGTGTAAAAAGCTGAGAAATCTCCCCTCCCTAGCATTCAGGTTCTTGTTGTTCTTGTTTAGTCGCTCAGTTGTGTCCGACTCTGTGTGACCTAATGAACTGAAGCCCGCCAGGCTCTTCTGTCCATGGAATTCTCCAGGCAAGAATAATGGAGTGGGTTGCCATTTCCTTCTCCAGGGGATATTCCTGAGCCAGGGATCAAACCCAAGTCTCCTGCTTGGCAGGTGGATTGTTTACCTCCAGGGAAGCCCAACATTTAGGATTCATGGTTAGTAAATCAGGTTCTGAACGACAAGGGGATTGGGGAAGTCCTCTATTCTGTGGATGTGGCCTCAGAAGTCTGGACTTTTGTTTCAGTTCCCCCCACCCCCTCCCCCAGCTCCCTGTCCCGTTCTTTTAGCTGCTTCTTGTCCGCAGTTGCCCGGTCTCCATGCTACTGTAGTTATTGGGTGGGGGCAGCTCCAGACCCTGCCCCCCCCCACCCCAGCGTGGCTCAAAGACAGAATCTGCTTCCTGCTGGGGCCCTGGGACCACCTGGCCTGCACCACAGCCTCTGAGCCCACACAGCCTCCCCATCACCCATCTGATCAGATACTGAGCCCCGGGCAGATTTGGGCATTTCTGCTGTTCCCCTTTCACTTGGGATAGTAGGCGAGTTCCTGGTATTGAGAAGCCTGGGGCTCCCACAGAGCTGAGCCAGGCAGAGGGACAGTCTCTGTGCCAGGGTAGCTCTCCTCCCCCACCTCATGGTTCCAAGAAGGGCCTTCCTGCCGGACATGCAGGACTGTTTCCACACACCCCAGGGACTGCTTCCTCTTTCCAATCTGCCACCCCTTTCTTCTGCAGATGTCTTCAGGCAATTTCTTGTAAGTACTTAATTTTTTTTTTTTTTTTTTTTTTGCGTATAGTCGATTTACAATGTTATGTTAGTTTCAGGTGTACAGCAAAGTGGTTCAGTTATACAGCCACACATGTTCATTCTGTTTCAGATCCTTTTCTCATATAGGTTATCCTGGAATATTGAGTAGAGCTCCCTAGGCCATACAGGAGATCCCATAGGTTACGCACCTTATATATAGTAGTATGCATGTGTTCATCCCAAGTCCTGATTTATCCCTCACCCCTGTGTTTCCCCTTTAGTAACCATAAGTTTGTTTTCAATATCTGTAAGTCTGATTCTGTTTTGTAAGTTCAGTTGTTTCATTTTTAAAAAAAATTGGGTTCCACATGTAAGTGATGTCATATGCTATTTGTCTTTCTCTGTCTGGCTTACTTCACTTCGTATCATAGTCTCTCGATCCATCCATGTTGCTGCAAATGGCATTACTTCATTCTTTTTCTAAAATTTATTTTTATTTATTTGGCTGCCCTGGGTGTTAGTTGAGGCATGTGGGATCTAGTTCCCTGACCAGGGATTGAACCCGGGCCCCATGCATTCGGAGTGTGGAGTCTTATCCACTCGACCACCAGGGAAGTCCCGTATTTCTTTCTTTTTAATGGCTGAGTAATATTTCATTGTGTATATATATCACATCTTCTTTATCCATTCCTCTATCCATGGGCATTTAGGTGGCTTCCATGTCTTGGCTCGTGTAAATAGTGTTGTAGTGAACACTGGGCTGCATGTATCCTTTTAAATTATGTGTTTTTTTTTCAAATACATGCCCAGGAGTGGGATTGCTGGATCATCTTATTGTTGTGGTTCAGTTGCTAAGTCATGTTCTCTTTGCCCACCAGGCTCCTCTGTCCTCCATTATCCCCTGGAGTTTGTTCAGATTCATGTCTGTTGAGTCTATGTGCTGGATCATATGGTAGTTCTATTTTTAGTTTTGAATGGTATTAATAACATTTCATTTGGGGGTGCTACAGATTTAAGAACCCCATCTTTATCCAGTTGCTTAGCCTAAGCTGTGCTGTAAGAATGAAAAAAACACAGGTTTTTCAAATCAGCTCAGTTTAGTCGCTCAGTCGTGTCCGACTCTTCGCGACCCCATGAATTGCCTGTCCACCACCAACTCCTGGAATTCACCCAAACTCACGTCCATCAAGTCGGTGATGCCATCCAGCCATCTCATCCTGTATCATCCCCTTCTCCTCCTGCCCCCAATCCCTCCCAGCATCAGACTCTTTTCCAATGAGTCAACTCTTCACATGAGGTGGCCAGAGTACTGGAGTTTCAGCTTCAGCATCAGTCCTTCCAATGAACACCCAGGACTGATCTCCTTTAGGATTGGCTGCTTGGATCTCCTTGCAGTCCAAGGGACTCTCAAGAGTCTTCTCCAACACCACAGTTCAAAAGCATCAATTCTTCGGCACTTGTAAAGCCTGGCAGGGGAAGAGTGGCCTCATGCCAGTGTTATGACAGTTTTGGCCTTCAACTTGAAATTGGCTGAGTTTGAGGCCAGTGTAGGTCCCAGATAGCATGATGGAGTCAGTCCGAGTGTCATAAATACATAAAGGCTGCATAAACTGCGCAGACTCGGACCACACTGCCTCTGGACGATACCTGCCCTTCTGCTCTGTGAGCATCTGGTTTCTGTAAAGCTCTTCAGTTGGTGAAAGCAGCGGCTGCTTTTCTCCATCTGAACCTTGACTCTAGGACTGCTGTGTCCTTGGCACCGGCCTCTCCTACAGCTGTGTGCAGAGTCCCCTGCGAGCTTGATAGAAATAAGGACTCTGGGCTCCCTCGGGAGACTCCTGCTCAGCAGGGGTGAAGTCAGTTCCAGGAATTTGTCATTAAATTTGTAATTAAAACAGAGAACCCCCCAGCTCCCGTCGTGGAAGCGGAAGGCAGACCCCCCTCAGAGGCAGCTGGGCCAGAGAGAAGCGGAGAAGCAGGGGGTGGTGGGGAGGGTGGGGAGGGAGGGAAAGTCCTGGGTGCGGAGCCGCAGCCCCCGCGCCAGCTCTGCGGGACCCGCGTGTCCGCTGACGGGCTCTGCCGACGCTGTCACTGTGCCTCCTCACATCCTGACCGTGGCGGCTTTACAGCAAGTCTTAAAATCAGGTAGACCCTCTGTGTGTCCATGTACAGCTTCAAATCAGCTTGAGAATTTCTATCAAAGAAGAAATCCCCGGTGACTTTTTGGGTCAGGTCGGCCTCTCTAGGGTTCAGTGATAACAGGTGACCTCTGTTCCAAGGGCACTGCCCTGCTGATGTCAACCCGCGAGGCTGGAGCTGTGTGTGTGTCAGTGATCTCTAGACCGCACTTTTCAGAAATGCCAGCCTGTTTGCCCTGTGGAGCCTGATTCCAGGGGCCTCTTCGTGGTCACACTGGGCGGGACTCCTTTCTCGGCGGGGCTCCGTGCTCTGGAGGGACGGTCAGTACGGGCCCTAGATAGGTCATAGTCTCTAGATCCATCCATGTTGCTGCAAATGCTTTACTTCATTCTTTTTCTAAAATTTATATTTATTTGGCTGTCCTGGGTGTTAGTTGAGGCATGTGGGATCTAGTTCCCTGACCAGGGATCGAACCCGGGCCCCATACTTTGGGAGTGTGGAGTCTTAGCCGAGTGTGGACCACCAGGCAAGTCCCATATTTCTTTCTTTTTAATGGGCAAGTAATATTTCATTGTGTGTGTGTGTGTATATATACACACACACCACATCTTCTTTATCCATCAGTGCTGTGATGGAACCACACAGTGCCCCCGGGACCAGCTTGAGTGTTTTCTCTCTCCATTCCAGCCAAAGTGCAAAGCAGCATTTCCACTGTTTGCTCAGTAGGACAGTTCCTGCAAACCCATGGTCTCCCCCGCCCTGCTGTCAGGGGAGTCGCGTGGGGTTTCTGTGCGTCGTCTCCCCAGCGGCTCCTTTACATGCCTCCCCATCCTCTCCCCCCTTGACCTTCCAGGCAGGGAGACCATCGAGTGTCTCCTCAAAGCCCCTGCCTCGTGCCCCCCATGCCTGGTCAGTGCAGGAACCTGGTCCCTTGGCACCCCCTCTGAGCCTGGCATTTCTCATCAGGGTGGCGAGGGTCCTTCCCAGGCACAGAGCTTTGCCAAGTGGTGTGACTATCCTTCCACTTAGCCTGCTGTATGTCAGAATGTGGGTGGGTTTCTTTTAAAGCCAGAAGTCCTGGGAATTCCCTGGCAATCCAGTGGTTAGGATTCCACTCTGTCACTGCCAAGGGTCCAGGTTCAGTCCTTTGTCAGGGAATTTAACATCCTACAAGCCATGCAACCAAAAAAAAAAATACAAAGTCAGAAGTCTTGATTGCCATCTTTAAAACAGTCCCACCACCCCGACCTGTAGTTGCATTTGGTCAGCAGACACCCTCGCAATGCCAGGCAGCTCCCCACCCCCTCCCCACACTGGGCTTCTAGTGAATTGGCCTGGACAGTTGCACAGTGACTTGTCACTGTCAGGGATGTGGCCCCACACCTGTCACTTCATCTGATCAGCCAAATTCTGCCTGCTTGTCAGGAGACTTTGAGGGTTTAGCCTGAGTGGTGGATGACTCAGCCACGCCGCCAACACAGACTCTGACGTCCCCACAGCCCTGTGCTGTGACATGACTCCATGGGGTTGCTGACAGTTTCCTCAGGCAGGTCTTCATCTTAGCAAAGGTTACAGTGGCTTTTAATAATAACTTTAGCGGAGTGGGAGTGGCCTTTCCTACCTGCTATTGGCTCTGTCCTTGGTGAGGTCGTGGCCCGGCTTGTGCACAGCTGCACAAGGCCACTGCGGGGGCATCAGGACGGAGACCTGGAGGCAGGCTGTGGAGCAAAAGCATCATCATTCCTCACGTGAAACACGGGCAGCCCCACTTGGTTCTTATGAACTCAAATGGTCACTGGATTAGAAACATATGTGCAGTTCGAAGAGACACTGGCTGCCAGAGTTATCTTCCCAGATGGAGCAAGATGCTGTCCAGTTTGTTTCCAGTGTGTAATAAATGTGTGTGTTAGAGACACTACGTGATGTGCTGGGGGCCAAGGTTGGGGAGCAGTCGGGATCCAGGGCGGCTTTTTCATGCTGTCTCTGCTGTGATGTGAGGGGTGTCGGAGCCACCCGTTCTGCACAGAGTCCTGGACGGACTCCCCGTGGAGATCAGTGCAGGATATTTGGCCCAAGTGGTTTATTTGTTCATTCTTTCCCCTCTGCCTTCCACTTGCTATCACAGGCCTGGGTGTTGAGGGAGTGATGACTGAGAGAGAGAACCATCACTGTTTCTAAGTTCTGGCATTATCCTTACAGACCCTAGAAAGACGATTATTGTTAGCAAAGTTAGGGCGCCTCCTCTACTGGCTGGCGGGAGTGAGGGTGCAGCCCAGGGTACCGGCCTTTCTTCCTTCACCAAATACTCAGACGTCTCAGTGTCACGTGCCAGTCCCTGGTGACAAAAGACCATTAAAACGTGTCCTCAAGTGTTCATCATCCAGCAAGTGAGGAGAGGTATGAAAACCAGACAGGCCCTCAGAGCTCCGTGATTGGGAGGCAAGATTGTTAAGCGCTGCTGGGCTTCACAAGGAGCAGCGGGACTGTGGGGAGGGGTGTGTGTCGTCGAGGATTCCCGAAGAGCCGGGCCGGGGGCTGGACTGAAGGCGGCAGGAGACGATGGAGCAGGTGGTGCGGACACGGCTGTCAGAGGAGATTCGACTGGATCTTATGAACAGTGGAGGACAGCTGGAGGGTTCTGAGCAGGGACGATGATAAGGACAAACTGTCCTCTGAGAAAGGTAGGGAGGAAGGACCCGAAGGATGATTCAAAATGAGAAGCTGGACTTAGCCCAGATCGGGGTGCGTGTGAGAAAGGAGAGGGCAGAGTAAAATACGACTCGAGCACCTAGACGAGGTGACAGAGACAGATGGGGCTTCAGAGAAAGCGGGATGATGCGAAGGGTTTGTAGGGGGATAGGTACAAAAAAAGGTGTGAGGGGCTTGTATTTGGCTATTTTCAGGTGCTTTGTGTCGGAGAACGCCATGGCACCCCACTGCAGTAGTCTTGCCTGGAAAATCCCATGGACAGAGGAGCCTGGTAGGCTGCAGTCCATAGGGTCCTAAGAGTCATCAGACATGACTGAGCGACTTCACTTTCACTTTTCACTTCATGCATTGGAGAAGGAAATGGCAATCCACTCCAGTGTTCTTGCCTGGAGAATCCCAGGGACGGGGAACCCGGTGGGCTGCTGTCTATGGGGTCACACAGAGTCGGACACGACTGAAGCAACTTAGCAGCAGCAGCAGGTGCTTTGTGTACTGTAATTCTTTGAGGGTTATAGGACTGGGGAAGTCTGTGTGTTTAAAGTACAGGTGGAGACACGCAAACTTGGGCTGAAGGGAAGGAGCCAGTGAGGCAGAAGGAGAGAGATGGAGAGGAGAGGAGCAATGTTCGAGGAGCTTCTCCAGCAGAGAAGGGAGGTGGGAGCGTGCGCCGCGGAGGGAGGCCAACTTGTGAGCCGAGAAAACAGCGTGAGGAGGGGAGACGGACAAGGAGGGACCTGAGCATGCTTGGACTGGAGGGAAAGGAGATGGGGTGGGCCCCAGTATCGTCTGTGTTTTATAAAAACAAAACACTTCTGAGGAATTTACAATGGAAACCACCTCCCCTGCCCCTTCTCCCTGTTACCCTTCTCATCCCAGAAGTGGCCACATGCAATTCTTTGAGCTGTTTTCTCCACTGATGTTTACTTCCTTATTTCTAAATCAATTTATTAGCTTTAGATATCTCTCTATGGATATTATATACAGTATTGGACATTATCAGCTGCAGACATTAGCCCATAAGGCTCTTTCATGTCTCCCCCTCCTCCCAACTCCCAATAGTTATACCACAAAACTCAAGTCAGTATTTATACTATAAGCTAAACAGCTCAATAATAGCCAAATAGGATTGTGTTGCTTTCCTCTGAATTAGTAGTAGTGTTATTTGCTAGATTTTATGTATCTGTCTTGGGATTCTTCTCACTCACTGAAACTCTCTCAATACCATAAAAAGTATCAGGTCATTTGTTGGTTCCATTAAAAAAAAAATTTTTTTTTTGGCAAATCATGCATTTAATTTAAAAAATTTTTTTTCAAATTGGAGAATAATTGCTTTACAATGTTGTTGGTTTCTGTTGTACAACAACATGAATCAGCGTAAGTATACATTTATCCCCTTCCATTTTTCAACCTGATGACCTCCCTCTGGGAGTTCTGTCTTCCCAACACAGCCTGGACTGCTTCCTCTCTAGACTTGAGAAAGCTCTAAGGCTTTCAATCTGAAACTTTGCACTACCATCCTAGAAGTTTCTTGAACTTCTAGGTTTTTAATGGTTTATTTTCATTTAGGTGGAGTACATTTTCCAATAGCTTTTTAAGAAAGGGTGCTCAAGAGTTTTGCTGGTCTTTAAATATTTCATGGCTGAAAAAGGTTTATTCTAGTTTCACAACTGGCAGATACTTTAGCTGAGTACAGAACTCAAGGTTAACAATGATATTCCTTCAACATTTGAAGGTGGTGTTCTTTTGCTTCCTGGTTTCCCTTACTTGAGAGTCTGATGATGTCCTTCTGATTTGAAGTCACTTCTCTCCATCCCCCAAGTCTGTAGGATCTTCTCTTTATCCTCAGTGTTCTGACTATGCCTTGGTTTGGGTCTTTTATTTAATAATCCAGCTGGGATCTTTTACAATTCTAACGAATTGTGCATTCGATTCTCTCCTTACCACCTCTCTATGCCCCAGTTTTTCTATTTACTTGAGAAAGTTCTGGATTGGAAAGAATCTAATTTTCCTAGTTTCTCTCCTATTATCCATTGTTTTATCTACCTGGTCTACCTTCTAAAAGATCTCCTTGATTTTGTCTACCAACTCTTTCACTGAATTTTCTTATTTTGGCAAGCATATTTCTAATCAGTGAAGACATTATTCTCTGGTTAGGCCTCTTTTAACACCAATCTATTCTTGTACTTTGGATGCAGTGCCTTCTGTTTCTGAGTTTATTTGCCTATTTTGTAGAGTAGGCACAGGGTTTGTAAGAAACAGTACGTGTGGGAAAGCATGCAAAGAAGCAGTTTATGTCGGACAGAAGCAGCTAGAGGGTGGGCATCCTTGCCAGCAAGGAGCGTGTCTTACTACATGTTTATTTTCTTGTATTATCTGTTTCTTCAAAGTTCCTTTTTATTACTTGGTTATTTCCTTCTCATCCTGTCCTTCACTGTGGCTAGTGGCGTCTCCATGTCTGAAATCCTTCATGCCAGTTTCTACGTCCAACCTAGCCCTTCCCACCAGAGTATTGCAGAGAATTAAGACTTGATGCCTTCCCACTGTATGGTGTGAATGAACTTATCTTCAGTGCATCTAGAATGGTGTTAGCTCTGTACCATCCTGGGGGCACTTGAGAAAGTGATGATCAGTTCACTCAGCTCACGTTCTGGAGGGCTTCATCCTCTCATGGAAAGGGTGCTTGCGGAAAAGCTTCCCTTGGGGCTGGAGGTGGGCTGGCAACCTAGCTCTGTGGGTAGAGGGACCTGTGTTCCATCTGCCACAATCACCTTTGTGACTTTAAAAAAACTAGACTGGGGTGGGGATACAATGCAGTTTCTGATTTTACTTGATAATAACTTTGGAGCTTTGGAACCTGGGCCATGGCAGGCACCCTATGGATGGAGGAGGAGGTAGGTGGGGTTTGGCTGTTGAGGAGGGTATCAGGCCAGTCCTGGTTGTTCCTAGATGTCTTGCAGGCCTGCAGGAAGGGCAGTTCCAGGAATGTATTCAGAGTAGGAAATGGGGGCAGTTGCAGGCTGTGTCTCAGCACTGTTCCGAGAGGGCAGGGGGTGTGACCCAGGAGGCTCTTGCAGTGGTGCTCCAGTTGGAAGTGCTCCAGCTGGTGATCTTAAGGCTGTGGTGACCTCTGTGCCTGCCGCAGAGGCAGCTCGTGCTCTCTGACACTCTGGGTCACGTGAGGTCTGCAGAAGCAGGCCCTCGGCTTGTGGTGGCAGCAGGCAGGTACAGTTGCGGGGTCATTATGGAGTTTTTGCTGCTGGAACCAAGGATAATGTTATTTTGGGGAGAGCAACCATCATGTAGAAAGAGGCTGAAGACCCTCCTCTCTGGGGCAAGGGGTCCCCACGCTGTGGTGGCTGCTCTTGTGTTTACCAGTGGACCTGGCCCAGGGACCCCCAAGCACACATCTTCCAGGAAGCCATGCCCATGGGGCCTCTCAGAGGGGCCTGTGATTGAGCAGTCAAGTCTATGGTTTTTAACTCTATTTCTTTCTACTTTCTCAAACGCTCAGCAGAGGACCCCTCAGAAACGCCTCAGCCTCCCCCCCGGGGGAAGGCCCCGGAGGACGTAGGAAAGCCCTCAAGCCCGGCAGAGGCCCCCACGGAGCTGTCCACTCCAGTGCTGACCCCACTGCTGCCGCCCAGCACTCCCTCGCCTCCGAGGGACCCAGGACAGAAGCCCGTCCTGCCCAAGAGACGCCCCCCACCCCTGCGGCCCGGCTGGACAGGGCTGCCCTTCTTGCCTGGCTCCACAGGGGTCATCATGGAGACTGGAGAGGCCGGCCCCCCAGGCAGGATGGGGGTGTCAGGGCGGGGCCTGCCCCGGGGTGTGGATGGCCAGACCGGGCAGCGGCCAATCCCCAGTGCCGAGGGCTACGCAGGAGCTCCAGGTAAGTGCACCCCAGGCATTGGGAGGCTGCTGCGGGGCTCTGTGGGTCATGGGTCCAGCCAGCAGGGAACAGCATCCAGACTGACCTGTCCAAAGATGCCGCAGTGCCCTGGGCACAGAACATCACACTTAGAGTTGCACCCTGGGCTATATTACTTGTGCCATCCAGGCAGCTCGCTGATCCTCCCAGCAGGAAGTGCACTTGAAAACCAAACATGTACTGGGAGCCTGGGCAGCAGCAAAGAGGAGCACACAACTAAGCGGGTAGGGTGGAAGGTCTGGCTCCAACCTTAGATGTGTGACTGGAGGAGGCCAGAAGCTGGAGGAGGTTGTTGGATGTTGGAAGTTGGAGGATGAAGGAGATAGGAGGAGGGATGAGGATAGTGAAAGGAGGTTGGATGATGGAGGTGGTTAGAGGAGGCTGGATGTTGGGAGTTTAGAGGAGGTTGGGAGGATGGAAGTTGGAGAAGGTTAGATGAAGGAGGTTGGAGGAGGATGAGGACAGAGGAGGCTGGAGAAGGGTGGAGGAAGGAGATTGGAGGCTGGAGGATGTCAGAGGGTTGAGGGGATCAGAGGTTGGAGGTCGCGGGGAGGTTGGAGAAGGAGCATGGAGGCTGTTGGAAGTTGTTGGAGGTTGGAGAAGGGAGGAAGTTGGAGGAGGATGAAACACGTTGGACGAGGGAGGAAGTTGGAGGATGGCTGACGTTGGAGTCCGGAGGAGGAGGAAGGAGGTTGGAGGAAGTGGGTGGAAGAGGCTGGAGAATGGCGGAGGATAGAGGTTAGTGCGTAGAAGAGACTGGAGGAGGTTGGAGGAAGCTGGAGGAGTTTGGATTTTGGCGGAGGATGGAGGAGGTGGAGGTTAGAGGAAGAGGAGAGGTCAAGGGACACTCACTGTGTTTCTGTCCTGAAGTAGGTGCTAGACATGCAGCTCCTTGACCAGCACCACGGCTTACATTCTGACACATGAGGAAACTGAGGCTGTGAGCTGTGATGTGTAAACCCGTGACGCTGGGTGGGGGAGGTCACATCAGCTGCCACAGGATAGTACCACCCTGAGTTAAACCCATCAACTTCCTGCAGGGAAAGCGATGAGGCTGCCGGGTGGGGCCGTTCCTTCTCAGCCGCCCCTGGCTTAGGCAGGGTGCTGCCTTCTCTAGGATGAAGGCTTCCCCTGTTAGTTCCACGTATCACGGGTGCTTATACTCTGTCGACAATGTGTTCCTTTGCACATCCTCCCACTCACTGTGTGAGGAACAAGCAGCAAAGGGACTCAGAAATGAGGGGCTGTTAAGGTTCTGACAGTGTCTGCATTGTCTTTCAGGGTACCCCAAATCACCGCCTGCAGCCTCCCCAGGTACTCAGCCGGGGTGGGAGGGGAGGCCGGGGTGGGCGTGCCTGGGTGCCCCACCCCCAGACGTCACGCACGCGCCAAGTCCCGACCTGACACACAGGGCCCTGGCACTCCCCCAGCCGCCTGCTCCTCCGACGAGGACAAGGCTGGGTGTCCACCTCGCGTGGTGGTGTCCACCCTGAGGGGAAATGAGAGGCCGAGGCCGCCCCTTGGGACCGCACACAGGCCTGGGCCGGGCCTGACTGCAATCCTGTCCCCCCCAGGGGCTCCGGTGCCATCTCTCGTGTCCTTCTCTGTGGGGCTCACCCGGAAGCCCTTCCCCAGCGACGCCGGCGTAGTCCTGTTCAACAAGGTGCTGGTGAACGACGGGGACGTGTACGACCCCAGCACCGGTGAGTCTGCCTGTGCTCAGCTGCTCCGGAGGGCCTCCCGCTGCCCCTTTCTGAGCCAGAACCCACTCACCCTGCTGGGACGGGTCTGCATGGGCCCCAGCCCCCAAAATGGGAGGCCAACCTTGAGCCTGGGCTGCTGCCCCTTGGGCTGTGGGTGCCTCACCTGCGAGAGACCTGACCCCTTAGTCCCCACTGTTCCCCAGCCCACAGACACCAGCAGACAGGGGGCGGGGGCGGTCACAGGTCGCGTGCACGCGGTGGCTGGGGCTGTGTGTGGCAGCTGGTTCTGGGCAGAGGTGGGAGCTGCCACCCAGGCCCTGGGTTTTAGCATCAGGGCTTTGCTGTGTGCTCACGGCCGGCTTCCCGGGCTCCCTTGCTCCCCCCGCCCGGGGTGTGGGGACAGTGTCCACGTGTCAGGGACTCTTGGCACTCAGAGGTGGGGACCTCCAGTTCTCCCACGGGCCCAGACGCCCAGAACCAGTCTGGGCCGTGGGTCTTAGTAAATGGGTTCTGGTGACGCTGAGCAGACGCAGGCCGTGTGCCCAGAGTGCAGGGCCTGGTCTGGCTCTGAGGCTCTATGATACAATTAAGAGCTCAGTGACCCGGCCCTCGCAGGGCAGGTTGAAGACTCGGGCCCCCTCCCCAGAGCCCTCGGAGGTGGCCACTCCCACCAGCATGGGGTCTGGACTCCAGCTCCTCCAACCATGTCTCCACGGCTCATCCCCCCACAGTGGGCCTGCCTCTGGTGGGGAGTGGGTGAGCTGTCTGCCTTCATCCGGGCTGAGTGCCCGCTCGGGCAGGCCATGACGGGTACACCACACGCTCAGGTGTCTGCTTTCCTCCCCACAGGGGTCTTCACGGCTCCGTACGACGGGCGCTACCTGATCACGGCCACCCTCACACCCGAGAGGGATGCGTATGTGGAGGCCGTCCTGTCAGTGGCCAACGCCAGCGTGGCCCAGCTGCACACGGCCGGCTACCGGAGAGAGTTCCTGGAGTACCACCGGCCGCAGGGGGCCCCACACACCTGCGGGGGCCCGGGCGCCTTCCACCTCATCGTGCACCTCAAGGCGGGGGACGGTGTCAACATCGTGGTCACGGGGGGCCGGCTGGCCCACACGGACTTTGACGAGATGTACTCCACCTTCAGCGGGGTCTTCTTGTACCCTTTTCTTTCCCACCTCTGAGGCGGCCGGGGAGCAGGAAGGGGCTGACAAAGCTCGGAAGCTGTAATGTATTCAGTGTGTGTGTAGCCGGGGCACGGGGCAAGCTCTCTGCAGACACCCCGCCCCTCCCCCAAGATGGAGGTGGAAGGCAGAGGGGGAACCACGGGTTAACGTGGCCACCGCTCCTGCCACTCCAACTGGACAGCTGGACGAGGGTCGGGCGTGCCCGGCCGGCCCCCGGCTCCTCCCCCGTGTCCCCAGGCCCTGCCTCTGGCCGGGCCTACCCGGTGCTGACTGTGGAGGCTCCGACCGCTGCCTGGTGGACTGCGTCCTCCTGATGGACAACGACGAGGAGCTGCTGAGAGGAGGCAGGCGGCAGAAACTGGTGCCCGCCGCGTCTGTCTTCACTGGAGCAGAGCCATCGCCGGCCATCTGTCTCCGTTTACCCTGCCGGCGGGAGAAGAGTTGAAACACTGAAGTGGCACAGGCCACCACGGACCCAGGGCGGACAGTGGGCTGTCCCAGGCTTGGCTCGCCATCCCCCCACCCCCCACCCCCCGCCCCCACGCAGCGTTTGCCTGGCTGAGAGGAGGATGCAGGAGAGATTGTCGTGTGGCTTGTTGGGGCTCCTTGAATGACATGTACGACTCAAGTGCAAAGACAGGGAGTGGCAATAAAAACGTAAAACACTTCCAGTGTAAGCCTGGTGCCTCGTGGATCGAGGGCTGCTGCTAAAAAGCGCGACTGGAGTAAACGAGTTTAACAGCTATAGAAAGGAAGCGTGAACACATGGGTCTCAACCGTGCAACTGGCGTCCCTCAGCATCCAGGCTGTGCACTGCAGGGTCGTGGGTGGCTTATACAGACAGACCGGATGTGCCTGAAGGTCAGAGCCCCCCACAGCAGAAAGGGGGGCTCCTCCAGGGGAGGCTGAAAGTCGCACTTAACCAGCACCTGTCCAAGCTAATGTGACTGCTTGCCGCCCAGCTCTGAGAGACCTTGCGCTCCCAGGGACCAAAAGCTGATCATACTGGGGCTGTCTGGGAAGGGCAGGAACCTGCCTAGGAAGCCCAGGCCCCACACTCCTCTGCCAGCAGCCACATCAGCCCCCTTAGCTCCACATGACCTGCTGGCCAATGGAGTGCCACTGGGGGGAGGCAGGTTCCAGGGAGAGGTGTGGACCATAGAAACAAGTCTTTCAGCCTAAATCAAGCCACCAGATTGGCTATAAAAATGCCTTTTCCAGGACTGCTCACCAAGTGAGGTTACAGGGTGGCCGCTGGGTCCCTGAGATGGGGTGAGCCTGCCTCCTCACCCGATCCCCCAGATGGGGCAGAGGGGCCCAGGATAGAAGGCCTGCTGTTTTCTCGTTTTACAGTTCGGGCCCCTCCTTCTGGGGCTCAGGGGTGGGGTGCATGCTCACCCTGTTTCTACAGCTGGGGAACAGGCTGTCAGCAGCTGTGGCTTCCCAGATATGACTCATGGGAAAAACCCTACGGCCGTGGAGTGTTTTCAGGAAACCCCAGTTGGCACATGGCTCTGCCCTCTCCCCTGACACCCCCTTCCCAGGCCTTACCCCGGGCCAAGCGGGACAGACGCTCAATGGGAACCAGACGGAAGGCAGAGACGGACCTGCCTCGCTCCACGGACGGCACCAGAGTGGCGAGTGCGGTGTGCCCCTTGGCGGGGCCGTACGACTCGTCTACTGCAGTGGTGAGTTTCAGCTCTGTGTCCGCGACACGCAGTGTAGCCAGATCACAGCAGGTCCTGCACTGCCGTTGGAGTCAGCATCCTGAGACAGGAGCGGCTGTCTTTTCATATGGAGAGGAGCAGACTGGGCTGAACTCAGGCTGAGTGGCTCAGAGAGCTCGCTCTGGAAGTCAGTGGCCTGGGGCTGAGAGCCTGGGAGCGAGACATGTGGACCAGGGTCCTGGACTCAAATCAGGCATGAGGTTACGACTTCTGAAATAATGGGGTTGCTGAGAAAAAGGTCACGGTGCACCTCGAGATAAGCGGTGACAGGACTGGGATGTGTCAGTCCTGTCTACAAATGGCCCCATTTAAATGATGAGAAACAAAACCAGCAATAAAGACCGAAAATCAGTGCAAACTGCAATGTGAAGTCACTCCCACGTTAGCACATTCGTCTTTCTCAGTGAGCCCGTCATCTTCTGAACTTTTTCACACTGTGCAGTTTGAAAGGAAAAGTAGTAGTTGTGATCAGCGATGTGCTTGCAGCTGCACACGCACAGACTCACTTCTCACACCCGCTCGCCTCGCCCCCGTCTCGGCCACCAGCCAGCGGGGAGGGCAGTGCACCGGAGGCAGTCTCTTCCTGATGTGAACCTGTCTGAAGTGATTCCCTCCTTTGCCAGAAGGGCACCCCACAGAGCCGCAGTCCCCGCTCCCCGACCTCACGCCCAGCCACTCCATCATGAAAACAAGAAGACAAGGTGGGTGCTGTCCCCACATGGAGGCACGTGCTTGAGGGAGTTGGTGGGTTCAGCATGGGCTCAGCCACCCGAGGGGATTAAATAATACACAGGGTGTGGTTTTGAACCCAGATCACTCTGAGTCTCCTGAGAGCTGATGAAATCAGGAGGGCTACGTGCTGTTCACCCAGAGGAGGGGCTTTAATGCAAGGTGGGGTGCCCAGGGTCCTGAGGAGGGCTGGGGGGATGCAGTCGGGAGGATGCCAGGGGGTCACCCCTAGAAATTATGTAGGCATGACTGGATGGCTGCCTGGCAGAACCTACAAAGCAAGGGAGGTTAGTTCCTGCGGGTGGAGCCTCACTTCTGGAATCAGATCTTATAAAAACAAGCACCAAAAAGAAGCCCTTTCTATACACAAACTTAAGTGTCAGCAGAGATCAAAATGCTAATTTATGGAAATTGGCAACTTCTGGCAAGAGTTTAGACAAGACAATTTAAATGTCCGCTGAAGGAAAAGGTCAAGACGCATTGAGTTCACATTTGTTTATTGTTGTAACATTTTGTTTTGAACATCAAACACTGCACCAAAATATGAGCCATTTATCTTCAGTTATCTTTGCCGTAAAGTAAGTACTGATGTTGACAGTTTCTGACAACTCAAGAAACGTATTAGTGGCACTGCTGTGTCTAATAATCAAATGTTGTCATAGACCAAACGTAATGATTAAATTAAAAGAGCAACATTTCCCCTCCCTCTTCCTTTTCCTACCTTTAAAACAAACCCAAAAAAGTAGTTTTCACCTGGAAAGAGCACTTACTTTAAACCAAAACTCAACTTGTCACTGGTTTCATTAAACCCAGCATTTCTCTAGGCTCAAGAGTTAACTCAAGGCTTCCCAGAGTTAACTAAGATGATACTAGAAAAGATGACAAAATCCCCTGGGAGAGTCTGTTTTCACCGACCTGCAGACAGCACAAATCCGTCCTTGGCCTGTTCCTTTGGGTCTGGCCAGTACCCTTTAGGACGCACTCCGTCTGCAGGGCCACGTGCGGTCAGGGGCACGAACACTTCTGGCTCCGGTGGGTGGCTATCACTCCTGGATTGTCAGCAGCTTTCATCTCACATCACACTAGGAAGTTTTTTTCTTTTTCCAGCTGAAAACTAGGCGCTGTCTTACAGCACAGCAGATGTGGTCCTCACACGCAGGGCCGAGCCTGCCCGCTCTGGGCCCTCGAGCATGCCTCCTGAGCCCCGTGGAGACGCAGATGTGGACACCACAGCCGCACGAGCTTCCACGTGCGGAAGGTGTACAATTGGGTGGGATGCAGTCGGGAGAGACAGAAAGAGGGAAGGGGCCACGGCGTTCCACTGGCAGAGAGAGTGACCCAGACGCGGCTCCTGGAGATGTCGCCCGCCACCGAGAGCAGCGAGCAGCCACCACTCCTTCTTAGCTCTCCTCCTGAGGTCTGTGTACAAACACACCGAGGGCATCTCTCTTTCACAGAAAGAACAAATGTCATTTGTACCAAATGGCAATGGATTTTCAGCACAAACAATACTTTCACACACTCGAGCGATAGTTGTCATCTACGTTCAGCAAGAGGGGCTCCTTTAAACGAGGAAGAACACTCAGGTTGATCAGCATGGGTACCCAGCGCGCCGGTGACACCCGCGGATCAATGTGCAGGGACAAGATGACATTCCAGCGCTGGTGGACACCGGGCGGAGGGGTCGGCCACCCCAGCGCAGGTTCCCCGTCTTAACCCTCTAAGACGCCCCAGTCCCAAGAGGAGAGCTCATCAAGGAAAAGAAACTGTCTCGTGAGAGACTCTATTTAAAGGACAACCAATGAAGGACGACAGGAAGGCAGGTGTCAAGCTTTTCCATACCGCAAACGCGCACACAAGCCTCTGCGGCTCCAGGGAAGGGCCTGCACCGAGCAGAGGGCCAGGCCGCCACCGGCAGCCACGAGATGAAGGAACCGTGGGTGACTATGCTGCCACTAACGGGGCAGAACCTCACACGAGGAACACAACCCAGCTTCCGGACCTGCTGGTCGTGACTAGGTCTTTAAATGATGCATCCCTGAACCGTTTGCAGTGGGAAGGTTTGTCCAGGGGGAAGCATGTCTGGTTCCCCTGGGAACACGGCTTCTGGGCTCTGCCTCCAACATGGCTCAGTGGAGTCCAGGACCTTCAACCCTCCACTCTGGAGAGCAGCCACCCCCGCTTCTCCAGCTCGAGATGAACAGTATTGTGGTGGAGCAAACTGAAAAGAGGAGTACCCCCAAAATACAGCACAGGGAAAGCAAAAGGCTGACCCGAAACCATGGTCGGGGGGAGCAGTGTGCACTGCTCTGCAGTGTTTCACTGGGTCACTCCCCTCTCTCCCTGACTCCGGAAGCGCTCACTGCTTTCTCACCCAAGGCGGGGCTGCATGTGGTCACCACTGGTCTCCAGGGCCTCCTCTCTTAACAGTTCTCTTGATTTTAATCCCGAGGGGGCTGTCCGCACCAGCTCATCTCTGCAGGCTCGTGCTCACAGCCCTGGAGGGGCGTGTGGACGGGACCCTTCCTGGGTGGCTTGCTCAGCTGCAGGCATGGGGAGGGGCAACAGACACCTTCCCAGGACCCGGCCCAAGCGCACGTCTGCACCTCTAGGCCTCCCTGAGAACCGAGTTTCCCTGCTGGCTAACCGACTCCTGCTGCCAAGACCACTTCACGACATGACACACATCCTGCAAGACCCACACCTTCCGGTGGGTCCAGGACACAACACGTCCCTGCCAAGGAACGGTCAGGGTGAGGAGGCGATGCTCTTTCCTTCCCCCGAAGCCCCGGGCGCCAGAGCCAGCATCCTGCTTCCATGGAGTAGGAGATGGAGGGAGGAGCCCACGGGAGAAGTGAGCAGGCGGTTCAGACATCATCAACTGGACCCTGATTCCCTACAGCAAGCCCTCCTCTCAGAGAGAAACACTCTCAACTGCCCAGTGGAAATTAGAACACTTTACTTTGTGCAACACTTGGTCCACTCTTAGCTTCGCTTCTCTTCTCTTCTTCTTAAATTACGCAATTAAAGGAGCACCGGGCACGCAACTCAACACAGAGCATGTGGGAGGCCCGGCCGGTGACTGGAGCCTGGGCCTCAGGCCCGAGCCCCTCGCTGCGCTGGCCGCCAGCACCACACGGCAGCCCTGGGCCCAGGAGGGTGCGGGGGGGCGCGTCCGGCCCCGGCAGCTCCCCAGCCTGTCCCTGCCGGCACCCGGCGGGCAGTGCGTCGTCACACCTGTGGCCAGGAGGGTCCCCGCATCCTCTGTCCAGCAGAAGGCCGGCTGCCTCCCCTGCTGTGGGAGCCACGATCCAGCCCCCCGCCGGGGCTGCCACCTCAGACCAGGTCCTCCAGGTCCACCTCGGGGATCGGCTCTCGCCAGTAGCAGAAGGAGCTGAACTCTGGGCATAGGAAGGCAGAATTCTGTTCCTTGTTGAGAAGCGGGAACACGTGTTCCACGAGCTCACTCAGCCTGTGGTACCTGGGAGTGGGGAGGACAGGTACCACGACTCAGCACCTGACCTGAGGGCACGAGGCAGCAGGCTGCGAAGCCAGGTACTCAGATACCTCAGAAAGGAAGGTCCCAGATGGGCGCCCTCCTTCCCAGGGCTCCACCTCCCTCCTCAGAGTCTAGGCTCCCCAGCCACCCCTCAACAACGGCTGCAGAGGTGGGGGATGCCCTGGCAGAAAGGGGGGACAGAGCCTGGCAGGGCGGAGGCTTCCAAGGGCGGGCACAGCTCTGACCCCTGGGCCCCAGCTGCACGGCGCCAGGGCTGAGGAGCGGGAACGCACTTACGAGGACTTGTTTCCTTTGGTCCTTTCCTGTATCAGCTCGCCCTTGGGGTTCACGGTGAAGATCCTGCAGTCTGGGACACCCACCTGTCTGTAGGCATAGACGTCCTGCCACAGAGAACACAGAACAGGGTGGTTACTGAGAAGTTCTCAGGCACCACGGGAAGCCGTGTACGGAGAACACGTGGAGTTGGGGCAGCCGCCACCAAGGCTGAGCTTCAGACAGACTCAGACTAAACAGGGAGGCCAACGCGCACCGCAGAGGGTGCTCAGGAAGCCAGAGGACGCGGGTGCCAAGGAGACTCCAGGCCCTAGAGTAGGAGAAGGGAAGCGCTCGTGGCTGGGGGGTGGGGGAGAGGCAGTGCTTGGATCTGGGGGGCAGATCCAAGGCTCGGCTTAGAATTCATGGAAATGGAACGAAAGCCCCTGGTCACACACGGGCATCCCAGGGCAGGTCTCCGCCCCCAGCACCTCCCTGCTGCAGGAGGAATAAGGCTGATGAAGTGAGCACCCACCCAGCACGGGAGACCTCACTGCGGCCGCACACCTGGGGTGAAGATGATGACCCGGCTACACCCTAAAGCACCATCCTGCGCGTGTTTCCCACGCCGCCCACACGTGCAGCCCGGAGGAGACACCTACATTTGGGCGGTTCCCAAAGGCAGCGTAGAAGGGCTGCTGAGCTGGGGCAAAGAGATTCTTGATGTCGGTCAGACACTCAATCTTGAACTTCTCCGGCTTCTTTTCTATTACTTCCCTAGGAGAAAAACAGAAGTATCACCACCGAATCCAAAATGGCAGTTTTCCCTGGTCTGTGGTCTGAAAACCCACAGCCATCCATTTTCCTAAATCCTTCGTAATTGGTATCGTTGTCCATTTCTGCCAGCCTGACTTTTCTCAGCTGTGTCTGACACAGACCAGGTGAGCGGTGTGCGAGTTAGAGTAATGTGGAACTCAGACCCAGAAGCTCTGTAACAGATACAGTGCAGCCAGGCCCCAGCCCCCGCAGGCACACACACACACACACACATGCACGCACGCACACACACGCACCTGTGGAAGGCAGAAAACAGGCTGCTGGGGGACAGCATGAGGGGGCCGCGGGGCAGGATGGTGCCCTTGTCGTTGACCCAGTGCAGGTAGCCGCGGGTCATGTCGGCCATGCCGATGGCGCGGGCCGAGCAGTACAGGAACTTGTAGCCGTTCCTGGAAGAGAACGCGTCCTGTTTAGCCCGTGTGCTGTTCAGCTAAAGGGGGAAAAATGCATTTTTTCTTTTTAAAGGTCCAAATAAAGTTCCTCTCATCTCCCATGAAAGTCGAATTCCTAAATTTAATACAAGAATTATCAGGATTATAAAGATCTCACCACTCCATGAAAAACACCATGGAGGAGACGTGATTAGGGATTATGCTAAACTTTCATGTAATAATACCTCTACAGAAGCCGAATTATAAAACAGACAAAAAACTGGGGGCTGTCTTTAAAGGATGTGCTGTAGATGAAAGAGACAAAGGGTCTTATTTACAAATACAACTTCCAGAATGCAAATCATTCTATAAAACAAGAAGCAAAACTCTACCTGGGTAACTGACATACTCATAATTTTCATATTGGGACATTCTCAACCTCTGCTTAACACACTGTTGTTCTGCAGATCGATTTAAGTTGATGTATTGGGATTCCCACAAAGGCCACAGCACTATGTCCTCACAAAAGTTACTTGACGTAGAAGACCGCCTGGCAGACTGATCCCCCCACGCACGCGTGTATTACCCCCTTCAAGAAAGACAATTAAAAGTACTCAAAAAAAACTGCAAATGATTAAACTACGGCTGCAAACCCAAGCACAGCTGTAACTACTGACACAGGCAGTGCCTACAACTCGCAGCCCCGTGCGAGAACAAGGCGCAACCCGCCAGGCGCACGGCTCCAGTCCCACGGGTGGTGGCTCACACTTTCCCATGGGGGAGGCTCCAGTGAGGGGTGAGAAAGCAGAGTGAGAAAGCTGATCACAAACAAGATTTCCTGGGACCTTCTATTAAGTCCAGCAAAATCCCAGCTCACTAGCCACAGGGTCAGGCACCTACTCGTTGATGGAATGGTAGAGCTTCGCGATACCCTGGTGCGTCCAGTCTTTACCCAGCTGCGGAAGAATCTGCCCCAGAGCGTCAGACCTGCGAGGGTGGAACCAGGAGGAGGCGTGAGGAACCAAGCACACAACGCCAAGTGTTGGCCTGTTAGTGAAACACCAGCTTCTGCGACAGCAGCCGCGGGGGGAGGGAGGGGGCCTGGGGGGGGGGGGGGGTGACAGCCCACAGGGCGGTTTCTTTGGTCTGTGTGTGCACAAGCCGAGGACATCACCCAGGAGCTTCTGAGACAGCCACCAGACCCAAGGGCCAGCCCTTCACTCTCAGGAAGCGTTTACAACCACTCGGCCTCCTCTTCTCTAATTGCAACAGCTTCTATTTTTTCCTCCCCATGCCAGAATTTGGAGACCGAATAATTAAATCTTTCCAAGAGTTATTATTATTGTCATTTGGCTGCGCCAAAAGGCTTGCAGGATCTTAGTTCCCCAACCAGGGACTGAATGAATCTGGGCCCTCGCTGGTCAAAGTGCTGGGTCCAAACTTGGCTGCCACGGGAATTCCCCAAAGCTGTTCTGACCTTCTGTTTGTATGGCCCCACCCACCTCCTCCATCCACAGAATGATTCTGTGGGGACTGCACTCAGGACCTCTCAGTGCAAGTAGTTTAAAAAACTCTCCTGATGGTGGCTGGTCACTCAGGTGAGGAAGCCCCTGGCCCTCTGCACACGGAGCTGGGCCCTCCTTTTGCCACGCCAGGGCTCCCGCTTACTTGGTTATTGTCCCGTCAATGTCGGAAATGATGACCTTGTCGTTCCAGTTCCACAGGTATATGGTCCCTGCACAGCGGCAGGTGCCTTGATACTGGGTTGTGATACTAAACACGACATCATTTGGGCCATCTTGGAGGTTCAGTTTCGCCTTTCATAAAAAGTGTAAGAATCAGCAAAATCAGAGCTTTGAAAATTAAAGGCACTCCACTTTGACAGAATTCCATGCAACAATTAAGTCACACTTTCCAAGAAAATGTGGTCAGAGAAACTGCTTAAGATACAGTGTTTCAGGATGGGGGACACATGTACACCAGTGACTGATTCATGTGGATACATGGCAAAACCCACCACAATATTGAAAAGTAATTAGCCTCCAATTAAAATTAATTTTAAAAAGATACAAAGTTACATGAGAAACATCCTAATCTCTCAAAAAAAAAGGCAAGGAAAAGCAACAGAAAATGGTTTTGGAACAGAATCTGAACACTCCCCAAACTGCCGGTAGGTGGCGTCTCAGGACCCAGATCTGGGAGGATGCATTGGGGCTGCACCTGCGGCTCGGGAGCTGGGCTGAGGAACTTCGGCCTGAACTGTGTATACGGTGCCCAGGGGCCCTTCTGACCCCTGCTCCCCGGTCTCCTCCCCGCCCCCCAGGATGCCCTGTGTACCAGAGATCCTCCCCCTTGGGGCACAGCAAGACCAATTCATACTGAACATGGGTGAAGGTGGAGAAGTGGGAAATTGACAGAAGGGGGAGATTGCATCTAGGTAAGATGTCATTTCCCTCTGGCCGTGGCTCCCATGAGACAGCGTGGGGCCCAGAGCCAGTCTGGACGTATCGGACTCAGGCTGCACACACAGGTGCTCTGGTTCACTCCCAGACATGGAGACAGGAGGCCTGGGGGTGAAGGAGGGGAAAGTGCATCCCAGGGGACCCTAGGGGTCCCAGGTCGGGGGCTGCTGGTCTCCTGGACACATGTGGGCATTTACATGGCCATGTGCGGGGCCGCCTGTGAGGTGTGGGGTTGGGCAGACGGAAAGGGAGGCTTGTCAAGGTGACCAGTTACTAAGGCTCATGAGGCTGGACCCACCCAGACCACACGGGACTCACGATCTGGTCTGAGGACAGACGAAGAGACTTCTTATAGGAGGTTGTGCCACTATGGCTTGGGGGTTCTGTGGGGGCGGAGTCCACCTTGATGGACTCTTCCAGTTCCTGGGACCCTTCGTCACTCGATGAGTCATCCTCGGCCGACCTGTCAAACACAACCTGTTATTGGAGAGGCTGAAGGACGTTTACAGACAACAGCTTTTCATTCAGGATCCGGAGCAGACAGAGAGAGAAGTCCCAGATCCACCCAAGAGGAGACCCAGGGTCCACGTTGCATGATCCACCTCCTCCACGACTGGCTAGGGTCACTCTCCTCCTCCCTTCTTGAGTGGCCAGGGTCACTCTCCTGCTATGACTGGTTGTATTCTGCTAGAACCAGTGAATGCTACTGATTCTCGCTCTGCCGATTCTTGTTGAAAGGGGTATGTATGTTTTAAAAGGTACAAATTATAGAAAATACGAACGCTTACAGTGATTTAAGAGACTAACAAAAAAGATTTTATATAATCCTTTAAAAAGAAGAGGGTAAAGAACAGGAAGATGAACCCAAGACTCAGGGATGGGAAGAGAACAGAAGACGTGATGGAGGAAGGAGCACAGTGGCAGAACCAAGAACGGGCGCATCGTGCTTCCTCCCCTCAGGCAGCCAGTCCACACGTCCAGGGCAGACTCCTCCCAAGAAACCGAAGGGGCCCGCCCCATCTCTAAGGTTCTGTCATGTCTCCTGCTGCGCCTGCCAGCCAGGCAGCAGGGCCCCCGGCACTTCAGATCTTATGATTCCCCAAGACCTGCTTCCCAGAGGCCTGCATGCCAGGGGCACCTGTCTCCACAGCTCCAGAGCAGGAGCAAGATGCTTAGGAAGCAGCAATGAGTATCCTGACTCTAAGCTCATGATGCGTATATACAAACATAGATGTACTTTTGGCCATACCACATGGCTCGGCTTGCAGGACCTTAGTTTCCTGACCAAGAGTTGAACTCAGGGCCCTGGCAATGAGTCTTGAGTTCTGACCACTGGATCACCAGGGAATTCCCTAAGCTGATGATATTTTTCAAGAAAAGCAGAAGTTATCTGTTAACTGAGTGGCACAATGAGGTCACTGACTGTCCACAGAACAAAAACATTTCGAACTCAGAATCATACAGATCTGTCAAGGTCACCTGCCACTGGCTGGCTCCTTGGCGCCTGATGGCCGGTCACTGGGCGGCGGGACCTCTGCTTTCCCTTCCTTGGCCTCTGGCAGCTGGAAGGAGAGGACGACAGTGGCGATGAGCAGCTCTCGCCCGACTGTCGGGGCAAAAAGCCATCAGCAGCTCCCTCAAGGAATTAGCAAAAGTGCTGTCTGAATCCACAAATTAAAAACGCTTAAGAAACAGAGCCTCTAGTTTGAGCCAAAAGGACAGAAATCTGAGAGAGAAGTCATACGCTGTGTGTGTGTGAAAAGCTGCCACCACCAAGCCAGGGGCGAGGAGTGACAGGCACCAGCTCAGTCACACAACATAAGACACACGGGCCACACCCATGAGGCCTGGGCAGGGGCCGAGGGCACGGGTCCCCTCCTCCTGGGGGCAGGGGCAAGCTCTGGGGGTGCGCTTGAGGTCACGGCGCGGCCCCACCCCTCACCAGCCCCGTGCCTGGGCCTCCCGAGGATACACAGGAGCCCACACAGTGGCACCGCCGGGCGGCGGCGAAGGTGACAGGTGACGCGTGCGCAGCACGGTATCTGACCTGCACGAGTAACTGTTCACACACGGTGCCAACTATTGTGAAAGAGCACCATGGAGCCCAAATGGGACTTCCCTGGGCTTGGCACTCAGCCCACCTCCAGCTCGGTTACCTGCTTGGTTATGCTCTCCCTCTTACGCCAGAACCACCAGCGGCCAGATTTCTTTGGCATCTTATCTTTTACCCAGGACTCAACTGTGGCCTGAAAACAATGAGCACAGGTTAGTCCAGCATCTCAGGCACAGGGCACTCGACCCCTCTCTACCCTCAGCCAGAGGGTGGTGACGACGCCTCGACCCGCCGGCGCCCTCTCTCGGGGCCGTTCCATGCTGTCAGGCCGGGTGGTCTGGCCCCTCTTAGGGGCAGGTGGGCTGCTCTCCCTTCTCTGCCCTCACGAGTTATGAGGACCAACTGATGATGTCACCTTGGTGGACAGATTCCAAGCTTCAGTTTCTACGTAACAGGCTCATTAGCCGCAAGCTGAAGGACCCACACTGATGCCACACTTCCTGGGGCCCTCTTCCTATTGCATCTTTCCATATTAACGGGAGGAAATGTTTTTATCTTATATTTAAATAACAATTAGTGAAATCTCTCAATCTTGACACACGATCAGAAATTGGTATAAGTATGTAGTAAAAATGACAGCTACGGCAGCCCAGCCAATTTCCTGGATTTCTGGGCATGAGATGATTTGACTGATGGTATTAACTTTTTATGCTAAGTCACTTCAGTCGTGTCCGACTCTGTGCGACCCCAGAGATGGCAGCCCACAAGGCTCCCCCGTCCCTGGGATTCTCCAGGCAAGAATACTGGAGTGGGTTGCCGTTTCCTTCTCCAATGCAGGAAAGAGAAAAGTGAAAGTGAAGTCGCTCAGTCGTGCCCGACTCTTAGCGACCCCATGGACTGCAGCCTACCAGGCTCCTCCGTCCATGGGATTTTCCAGGCAGGAGTACTGGAGTGGGGTGCCACTGCCTTCTCCAATTAACTTTATAATATTAAGTAAAACTGAACAACACCCAGTTTACAGACATGCACACACAGATTCTCAAAGCGCTGTGTGCTGCAGACATTTCTGGGGAGCAACAACTCACCTTGGGCAGGCTCTTCTGGAAGACCTGAAGGCTGAGGACCATGGGGGCCGCCAGCGCCCAGCTGTAGTAACTGTGAGAGCAAAGCCAGGCACGACCGTCAGAGAGGAGAGGGTGGGAGAGGAAGCAGAATGCCATAACAAAGTCCCTGTTCTTTCCAATGAAGACGTGATCAGCTCAGCTTCTTGCCACATAAGCAATCTTTGCTTCAAGCCAAACTTCTCCAAGCAGAGAAGTAGCATGTGTAAAATAGAGCAGCATTTCAAGCCTCACTGAAAATAAAGCTGAAGCTTCACTCCAAAGTCGCTGCCCATTTAGCTCATTTATATGAAATGGCATAGTGAGAAAGAATATAATAGTTAAAAACTATATAGCACTTAGGGAAAGAAAAATCTGCAAGAATACTTGACGATTATAAACAATGAAAGAGCAAGAGTCCTTACCGGTTATATATCCGTATCACAAGGTTGGGATTGTCTATGAGTCCGGGGTTTTCTGCAAATTCATGGTACGTAATGATGTGCTCCATGAATTTCTCTGTAAGGTAAGATAATTATCATCTGGTTAGAGATTACACGAATAAACATCCATCTGAGCTTATTACAATACTCTCTTCATACTCAAGTGCCTACAGGATCAAAAAAGTACTTCAAAACAAACAAACAAAAAAAACAGGAGAAAGGGATAAGCTAGGGACTTTGAGGCAAACAGATGACAGATGTGACAGGGAGGTATGAAGGCCCGGGTTCACACACACTCAACTCCATAACCAGTGAAAACTGCTGAGTTTCATTCTCACAAGCAGGCGTGAAACCCTTGACTGGCGGGCAACTTTTAACAGCATAACCGGGGAACGTTCCTGGGGTCTTACAGCCGTGAGTGCACACGTGCTGCTACGTGAGAAACCACCCAAGCATCCCACAGTGCTTGCAGGGAGAGGCCCCGCACAGCAGAGTCTGGCTGGAGGTCTCAAGAAGAAACAAATCCGAGTTCCTGCAGAACAGGTGAGGGTCAAGCGTGACTTTCTGTCCCGTTCCCAGAGGCGATCCTCTCATTCAGGGCAAACTCCAACAACAGAGCAAACTCTCACTGGGGTTGTTCCTCCTGGTCATCTGTGTCCTGTTTACTTGCCATTTAGTCTTTTAAGTATAAATTTTACAGTTTTGCATAAACTGTATGTTCCCTCCTCCACCTCTATTTTTAAAGGGAGGGCTTAAGAGGATTATAACGTGACCTAATTTCATCCCTAGAAGGGACCACTGACCATAACACACTCAATTTCCTGCAAAAAGTAAACAGAATTAAGAGATGGAAAAGTGATCACCCCATGACCCCAAGAAGAGGATTTAGGGAGTTCCAGCCAAGAGGCCCAGGGCAACCCAGCCTGCCACACACACAAGACAAAAGATGACGTCAGTCAGAAAATCTTTCCTTAGAGGAAAATCCATCAAGGGCCACCAGCCAAACAGAAAACATGAAGAGTTCAGTTTACAAAAGACCAGAAAGGCCAAAGAACTGGCTGGAACAGTCGGACACACAGGTGCTCAAGTCCTGCAGGGTTGCTGGAACCAGCCCTGCTAAGCAACCCCCTTTCTCGTGAGTGACTTGACTCTCCTGGGCCAACTCTCAGACAGAGTAACCCCTTCTACTTTTGCCAGAAAGACCATTTCACTCAGCAGACAGCTTTGGCAACATGAGGCCCTCCTCTTGTGTCTCAGGCTCAGGGCTGCCAGGTCCCAGCCCGACAATTATTCCAGCAACTTCACAGAAGAGAAGGCGGCTGGGGCTGAGCTGACCCCAGGCGTCCAATACATGGGGCCACCCGAGGACCCATCCCCAGGCCCACAGCCCTCCCACCCACCGACACGCGGGGTCACCCCAACACGAGGCACCTACATGAGGGGCGAAGAGTCTGATGTCCAAGAGAGACCCCGCCACCTCCATGAGACCCCAGGGCTGCGTTCCCTGCACAGCTCACCACCCAGTGCGGACGAGGCTGCCCACCCACCTTTGGAGATCTCTCCGTTCTCGCTGAGGCCGCCACACAGCGACAGGGTGACGTCGGGCAGGTCCATGGCGGAGTCCGAGAGGCACTCGGTGCCGCTGTCAGCCGCCGCGCTGCCCACTGACTGGGGGGACTGGGAGCCGGACAGCGTGTCGGACTCGGGCCACTGCCGGGAGCCGGGCTCCGACTCACTGTGGGGAGAAAGGCAGTGGCCATCACACCCCTGCCCTGAGCCCGACGGCCAAGCTCAGGGCTCCCTGCCCCGGACGCGGCTTTGCTTAGGCAGTGTTCAGACCCCTATCCTGGATGACACTGCGACAACCCAACAGCACTGCTGCGGAATTAACTGAACACAGTGAACACACACATACCACTCACTCACAGCCACGCGAGCCATCAGTGATGGCCTTTCTGACTTAAATGAAAGGGATGAGAGTTACTAGCATTAATTTACATGACAAAAATGACAAGGTAAGAAAACCCTGATGTCTGGAAACCTTCTGACCTTAACTTCCTACAAAAAGCTGTGGTACTATACTCCTCTCGTACAAAATTGCTGTAGTCCAAGGTTGCGTTATTGTTAAAAACAAGGCGTTTCTAAATTCATTTGTTACTTCATGAAAACAAAGAAATTAACCAAGTAAAAATTCTCGGGAGGTTGGACACACCTCAAGAAAGAAATGCACCAAGAAACCAGAAATAAACTGTTCCTACACTGGTGAGCCCCAGAACCAGTCAAGGTTACTCAATGTTTTCAGTTTTCTAAACAAGGCGTGGAAGCCAGGTTTTAGAAGCTGATCCTAAAGGAAACTTTTCATAATGGAGCATAAATTTGAGAGGAAAAGGACATGGAAATGACACCTTACATCTCTTGGTCATGAATGTTTCCTACCCTACACCTTTTGAACGGATAATGTCACTGAAATACTTCTAAAATTATTAAATTCTTTTATTCTTTTAAAAACCAGTACATAAATGCATATCATCTCATGAAGTTACATGATCTTTAGGAAAAAAATCTGAAATTTGAGCAGAAGGCGGCAGCAGAGTACAGCCCAGTCACAAATAGAAAGCAGTTTCAAACACCATCACGTTCTGCGCTTGAGCCTCTGACGAGAAGACGCTGGTGTCTGGGACTGAGCGATGCACAACCACAGCACAGTTTTGAGATTAATCGGATCGAAAGAATGTGCTGCTAACTGGAGACGCTGAAAAAGCCAAGGCCACCTAAGCAGCAAACGCGGCTGCTGTGCTGGGGCCCCAGCAAGGCTGACCTCGGGGTGAGATAAGCACCACGCCCTCACCCTCCTGGGCACACGGGTGGCCCCTGCAGTCAGGTGTAGCCATGTGACCAGACGACTGTGCCGTCCCTATGGACAGAAGGCGTGTGCCGCCTCCTTCCCAAGCCGGGCCCCTGAAAACTGCGCCCCCAGCGGCCCTCCCCTTTCCCTGTTGAGGCCCCACGGGGACAGCGGAGCCTCAGGATGGGAGGGGCTGGTGCTCCAGAGTCCCCGTGTGCAAGGACCCCCAACACCATCACATGAGCAAGAAATGAATTACTGCGGTCAAGCCACTGAGGTTGTGAGTTTTATCAGTTACAGCAGCTGGTGTGACCCTAACCGACGCCCCCACTGAATACACGGAGGACGCCAACCGACTCAACAACGGGCTGCTAGAACCACGAGACTGTGTGCTTCAGGGTCAAGTTCAGCTCCAGCTACAAACACCAGCTCTTCAGCCAGGGTTCCGGTGACCATGATGAGAAAACGAATGCCTGTGAGCATTCCTAAGCCTCCCTGTCTCATTTCCAGAAACAATCACTCACGATGTGAGCGGCTGTGGCCCCACACGGTCAGGCTACCACAGCACAGGGTCGCCCCAGAGCAGCAGTCACGCTCCCCGTGTTTTAAAAAAGGAAACTAAGAAATGTCTTACATCTGTCCCAACGTAAACAAATGATTAAGGACTGGGAAATCAGAAACAAAGAGGTAATGTCAAGATAGCTTACGTTTTAACTTTCTGAATGAAAATAAAAACCAAAACAAAAGGACCAGTTTCAGTTCTCTCCCCTTAAAAACCCAACTACTACTCCTAACAAATGGGAGAAAGTCAGGAGGGCATTTTAAGGATCCTGCAAAAGTATCTGTAAAAATTAAGTATCCTCACATCAATCCTGTCTTTCTATTTTAAATAAAACCTTCAGACATGCTTTTCAATAATTTGTTTAAAAGTACTTAATTATGTGTGACTATGGCTCGGTGTATTCAAGCCATGAGAACTTGGGGGAAAGTAAACACTGTTCTTTGTGATCATAGAATATTATTTAATAAAATGGAATTTCCCCAAGAATGGAAATGGCCTTGGGAAAACCGCCCAAGTCTATCACTGCTAAGATTTTGGTGTTATTCCAAGCAGGGAGTCACAGAGGAGGAAGGGATGGCTTGGAAAGGAGGAAGGGAAGTTTGGAAAGGCCCTGGAACGGGCCCCACCAGATCCAGGCCAGCGAGTAAGTGCAGCCTCACTGAAGAGTGGAGGCCCGCTTTGTGAAGTGTCTCTGAATAAAGATTCATCACCTCTAAACACATAATAAAGGAAACAATGCTAATGAACAGGAAGAGCTAATCTGATGTCACGTCCACGTTACGACCTTCCTACTTGAGCTTGACAGCGGCATCTTCTCACTGTACTGAACATTTCTTCATAAACAGGTAAAACACAACACATGCACAATTTCTGGATTTTCCAAAATCTGAAGCAAGAATTCAACGTAGCTGAAGGATACCAGCCCCTTGATCCTTTCTCTAATGCTTTGCTCTGGAAACATCTAGAACATTTCAGAGTTGCCCACTCTGCAGTATAAACCCACTACCTTTTGGGGAAATACAGAGCTGCAACCTCAGGTTCCAGTGCCTTCAGGTCATCCAGGTAAATATCATCAGGCCCCTGGTGTTGGCTTCTCTTGTGGACACCTGATTTAAAAAAAAAAACAAAAACACATCAGAGATGAGAACCTGGTTACTCTTCATTTACAACTGCAAAAAAACAAAGGTTTGCAAACGATAAAACCAACCATGACTGGACCTGCGGTGTACTTTTAAAGGCGTCATCTAACCTTTCCCCACTGCTGTTTCTCACCCAGCCAGATGAAAGAGGTCAGCACTCCTGTTGCTGCTGCTGCTAAAAGAGGTTAGCACTCCTGCTGCTGCTAAGTCGCTTCAGTTGTGTCTGACCCCGTGCGACCCTATAGATGGCAGCCTACCAGGCTCCCCCATCCCTGGGATTCTCCAGGCAAGAACACTGGAGTGGGTTGCCATTTCCTTCTCCAATGCATGAAAGTGAAAGTGAAATCGCTCAGTCATGTCTGACCCTCAGCGACTCCATTGACTGCAGCCTTCCCGGCTCTCCGTCCATGGGATTTTTCAGGCAAGAGTACTGGAGCGAGACAGCACTCCTGACAGCTATCCAATAAACACGGGCTGAGTCTCGCGTTCTTTCACCTTCTCTCATGTGAATCCTGGGCCCTAAGTCATTTATACTTGACAGTTTGGTTTCTTTTTATACATGAACGTGCAAGAGTGCTCAGTTGCTTAGCAGTGTCCGACTCTTGCGACCCCATGAACTACAGCATACCAGGCTTACCTGTCCTTCACTATCTCCCCCAGAGCTTGCTCAAACTCACATCTATTGAATCAGTGATGCTATCTAACCATTCATTCTCTGCTGCCCGCTTCTTCTTTTGCCCTCAATCATTCCCAGCACATCAGGGTCTTTTCCAATGAGTTAGCTCTTCATAATAGGTGGTCAAAGTATTCGAGCTACAGCTTCAGCATCGATCCTTCCAATAAATATTCAATTTTCTTTAGGATTGATTGGTTTGATCTCCTTGCAGTCCAAGGGACTCTCAAGAGTCTTCTCCAGCACCACAGTTCAAAAGCATCAATTTTTTGACACCGAGCTTTCTTTATCGTACAACTCCCACATCCCTATACGACTACTGGAAAAACCATAGCCTTGACAAGATGGACCTTTGTCAGCAAAGTAATCTCTCTGCTTTTTAATACGCTGTCTAGGTTTGTCATAGCTTTTCTTCCAAGGAACAAGCATCTTTTAATTTTGTGGCTGCGGTCACCATCCACAGTGATTCTGGAGCCTAAGAAAATAAAATGCTATTGCTTCCACTTTTTCCTCATCTATTTGCCATGAAGTGATGGGACCGGATGCCATGATCTTAGTTTTTGAATGTTGAGTTTTAAGCCATTTTTTTCACTCTCCTCTTTCACCCTCATCAAGAGGCTCTTCAGTTCCTCTTTGCTTTTTGCCATTAGAGCGGTATCATCTGCATACCTGAGATTGTTGGTATTTCTCCCAGCAATCTTGATTCCAGCTTGTGCTTCATCCAGACTGGCATCTTACATGATGTACTCTGCACAGAAGTTAAATAAGCAGGCTGACAATAGACAGCCTTGGTGTATTCTTTTCCCAACTTTGAACCAGTCAGTTGTTTCGTGTAAGGTTCTAACTATTGCTTCTTGATCCGCACGCAGGTTCTCAGGAGGCAGGTAAGGTGGTCTGGTATTCCCATCCCTTTAAGAATTTTCCAGTTTGTTGTGATCCCCACAGTTAAAGGCTTTAGCATAGTCAATGACGCAGAAGTAGATTTTTTCTGGAATTCCCTTGCTTTCTTTATGATCCAATGGATGTTGGCAATTTGATCTCTGGGTCCTCTGCCTTTTCTAAAATCCAGCTTGTACATCTGGAAGTTCTCGGTTCACATACTGCTGAAGCCTGTCTTCCCTGGTGGCTCAGATGGTAAAGAATCTGCCTGCAATGCAGGAGGCCCGGGTTCAAACACTGGGTCAGGAGGATGCCGTGGAAAAGGGAATGGCAACCCACTCCAATATTCTTGCCTGGAGAATCCCAAGGACAGAGTAGCCTGGTGGGCCATGGTCTATGGGGCCGCAAAGAGTCGGAAACGACTGAACAACACTTAAAGGGATTAATTTTACTCATTAATTGACTTTAATACTTTCATAATTTTTTCAGAGAATGCTTCTCAGCAGCCATGGCCGGGAGAGAGAGGAGGTCAGAGTTGGCTCTGGGGGTGCCCACAGTGTGATGGGGAAGCCACACTAAGCACCCCCCTATCCCCACCCTGGTGTGGCAGGTCCCGGTCCGGAGGAGGGGGCCCAGTCCATCACCTGAAACCCTGGAATAATTCACTACCTAGATTCGGAGCTGCCGAGGTCAAACCAAAGCCCTGATTACCTCTCTTCTTGGAGGGCGAGTCGACCTTAGCGGCTGGTCGAGCTTCCGAGGGCGCCTCCACGAAGGGGGGTGAGGGAGGCAGGTGGGGGGCATCCAACCCTGCGGGGGGCTCCTGAGGGCCTGCTGCCAAGGCTGCCCCACCATGCTGCTTCCCTGGGGCTCGCGGCTTGGGCTTCACGATGGTGCAGACCGTCTCCCCCATTGAAGCGTCCTTCTCGACCTCACTCAGGAGGCTGTCCTCGCTGGGGATCACCCGGAAGTGGGTGTTTTCTGACAGCGTGATCATCGCTGTCCTGGGGTGATGCTCGGACCGCTCCCGTTTGCTGACCTGAAACAGGCATTGTTTCAACGTTAACTACTGTCGAAGGTGTCTGTTAACTCTGTTTCCTAATCTGGATGCTGGTGCAAGTGTTAATTTTATTTATAACTAGCACACATTCACTAAACACGTAATTTTGTTTGTGTAAAACAGTTCATAATTAAATAGTGGGAAAAACTATTCACTGCATTTTGTTCACTGTTATGATACTTACAAACGCATTATATTTATAATTGTTCTACTATAAAGATCTAAGAACTGGAGAAGACGGGACACGTGAACATTTCAGATGACAGAGGAAGAACACTTGATCACCCCAGGGAGTTGAGGCCTGCTTTCACTACCTCAAGGCCCTGTCACAGCAACGTAAAAAGCAGAATGTGTATTTTCAAAACACTACATTTTTTGTCCTCTCAAGAAAAGCACCGTCCCAATTTTTTCTTCTTTCACTAAGAGCTGACAAAAAAGCTTTCATAATCGATTAAGTTGCCTACTTAAACTTTCAGTGGAAGTTTTACTTTCCTTTAGGTACTTTAAAGTTTTTCCTGATTAAAATGTTAAATTAATGGTCAACATTATTGACTACACTGATGGATTCCTTCTGCTGTGAACACAGCATGAATGTTATAGATGGTGTTAACGTGGCTTCGCTCATGTGGCCACACGAGGGCGCCACCCCCTTTTACTCCCATCACTGGTGCAAAACCCACCCTCCGCCTGCCCCAGGGAGCCCTCTACCTTGGTGGACTCCGGGAACCCGCCCCACGTCCACTCCATGTGGGACTCGGATCTGAGCAGGCTCCCGGCGGGCTTCACTTCCAGCTCTGAGTCGCTCTTAGGACAGGCCACCGGCGGGTAGGGGCTGCAAACACAGGACAAAGAAACGTGATGATGTAAAAGCTGGGAATTTCGGTCTTGCTGAGCTGAACAGAGGAAAAGAAATACAGAGAAATAGAAGTCTGACCACATCAATTTCACCTGCAGATACAAAATGGCTACTTTTCCCACTTGAGTTCTTTAATAATAATAAAAACAATGCCAACTAGCATTTACTGTGGACTTGCTGGGTCCTCAATAATATAATTATCCTGCTTGATTCTCACCAGAAATCAACGAGAAAGGTAATTTTATAGGAGAGGAAATGCATGGAAAGATGGGTAAAGTTAACATAATACAGAAAGAAACCAGACTTGAGCACAGAGTGTGACTGCACGTTTCTTCACAGTGTTACCCAGTTACACAGCGAGCAGTTCACACCATCAAGAACTGAAGAGGGTCAGATTCTATGCTGATTATACAGATCCATACTGGCAAACCCTGAGAATAAGTCAGATCAAGTTTAGGAAGAAGGTAATTACTGAGGGGGAAGGTCCACACCCGTGTGGAAAGCACACCTCCAGTCCTCTTCGATATGAAAGACTTGGACGCATCAACATGTGGAGTAACAGAAAAGCTACTCAGCTTATCCTTCCTGTAAGAAATGAAACCAACTCCAGAACACCTACTTGTCTAAAGGGGACCAGTCTCCATCAGACAAGGGGTAGTGGTCTCCGGAATGGAAGAGCAGGGGCTCCTTATGTTCTTCTTCCTTTAAGGAAGCATTTGAAGATTTTCTGTGAAAGAAAAAAAAAATCACAGAGACAGAACAATGTCACTTACAACAGTTTTATAATATCCCCCAATTATGACACTGTCTAAATGATACAAAAGAAGAAAGTCAAATGAACACTTAATAACTAAGTCTCTTAAAAGGGGAAATCTACGGACTGAGGAGCCTAGCAGTCTACAGTCCGTGAGACTGAAAGAGGCAGACGTGACTGAGCCACGGACACCACCTTCCAGGAAGGAGAAAGGGGTTCACTGGTGCCACCTACTGGACACCACTGCAATCACCATTCAACCACAGGATAAATGGGAGGGACAAAAGATGTGATTAAAAACTCCTTTTTACATCGGGTAGGGGTACTTCCGTCTAGTCAAGGCTATGGTTTTTCTTGTGGTCATGTATGGATGTGAGAATTGGACTGTGAAGAAAGCTGAGCGCCGAAGAATTGATGCTTTTGAACTGTGGTGTTGGAGAAGACTCTTGAGAGTCCCTTGGACTGCAAGGAGATCCAACCAGTCCATCCTAAAGGAGATCAGTCCTGGGTGTTCTTTGGAAGGACTGATCCTGAAGCTGAAACTCCAATACTTTGGCCACCTCATGCAGAGTTGACTCATTGGAAAAGACCCTGATGCTGGGAGGGATTGGGGGCAGGAGAAGGGGACGACAGAGGAAGAGATGGCTGGATGGCATTACCAACTCGATGGACATGACTTGGAGTGAACTCCGGGAGTTGGTGATGGACAGGGAGGCCTGGCGTGCTGTGATTCACGGGGTCACAAAGGGTCGGACACGACTGAACTGAACTGAACTGAGGAGTACTTGACTCAGAGGCTACAAGAAGCAAACTAAGGCTTTATTGTACATTGCATCCAAGCCTTGCAAATCTGAAGCAGTAAAATCCTACCTTCAGTTCAGTTCAGTCGCTCAGTCGTGTCCAACCTTAGGTACTACTTAATCAAGGACCTAGAGGAGTTTAGTAACTTGCCCAAAGTAAAAAAGCTGGTAAGTAGTTGTATTCAAAGCAAGCAAGTCTGTGTTCTTTTCACTACACTCTCCTGCATGTTACAGAAAATGGAAGAAAGCAGAAAGCTGAAGACAAAAGCTATGGCTTAAAAATTCCAAAATACAGGAAAAAAACTCTTAAAAACCCGGAACTTATTTTCAGTCTGAGAACTTTCTCTAAGTTAGAATCTGCAGGATGTAGGGATGTGAGGAAGATGACACAAAAGTATGATAGATGCTTTTAAAATTCATTCTCAGACTTCGAACTGTAGAAGACTGAACTACTGCTAATAAGGTTTGAATTAATTTACCCTTTGGTTTTCCCGATTTGCAAAGTTAACAGAACTAACTTGCCATATAATCTTGAAAACACCACTCAGAAGCACTGAGGGTCCTAGTTTTTCATCTTTAGTTAGAAATTTATCCCTTGTTCTGTGTACTTGACAAGAGTCAATGTGAGACTCGTGTGGTGTGTCATGTTGAGAGCACTGCAAAGTATACAGAAAAACTCTGAAAAGTTCAAACACTAAATACGATACAAATTCAAGAGCTCCTTACAGAAACCTTAATATTCTACCAGGACAGACATGAGACTATCTATCACTTAATTAGCTAGACAAAAAATACAGATAGAAATCATTGTATTAATTTGTATTATCTCTTCTCTCCTTTACATCTTAATTCAATATGCTCTGCTTTACCACCAACTGTTACGTAACTATTTTTCCTTTTGGCTGCATTTCCTAATTCAGGTTTTCCTAACCCTCATGTCTTCCGTCTCAGAAAGACTGAGCTCTGGCAAACCACCTCATTTAAGAGGAAAGATACATATATCATGTAAAAGGCTGATATCCAGATAAAAATACTGTATTTGTTAAAAGAGGAGGTTGCAATGGTAAAAGCAGAAAGGGAAATCATTTGCTATGAAAAGTCCTTATCTGCCAAATTTGAAAGGGTAGTACAGCCTGGCCTATTACTATTTACGTATTTGAAAGAGGTTTGAAAAGAGCAACATAAATGCCATGGAAAATTTTTTCTTTAAACGTATCTTTGGAATGTTTCACCACAGTATAAAAGACGGGGCTTCCCTGGTGGCTCTGACAGTAAAGAATCTGCCTGCAATGTTGGAGACCTGGGTTCAACCCCTGAGTCAGGAAGATCCCCTAGAGAAGGGAATGGCTACCCACTCCAGTATCCTGGCCTGGAGAGCTCCATGGCCAGAGGAACCTGGTGGGCTACAGTCAATGGGTCGCAAAGAGTAGGACACGACTGAGTGACTAACACACACATACACGGGGCTGCAAAGAGGACACGACTGAACGATACACATACACTGCTGCCACACACACAGTGAACCAAGAAACCCAGCAAAGCAAACCGGATTTAATAAAATATTGAGAGAGAGAGAGAGAGACCAAGCACCATTAAGAATTTACAAGCCCTGGAAGGCAGGACATGTCTTCTCTGGGCAGATCTGGACAAAAATAGAACTCATTAGTTCAGATCCATCAGAGTGATGGAAAAAGCTGCTGATGCTGAGGTTCCCTTTAGTCCTGTGATTCACGAAAACCTGCCGAGCACGTTCAAAATGCACACGTACCCAAGGACAGGCAGCCAGGAGGCTGACCGTGAGGGGCTAACTAAGCCTGTGGCACGGGGATGTAAGGGAGGGTACAGATGAGAGCGTGAGGAAGAGCAGCGCTGACTCTATGCTGAAACGCAGCACAAACGACTGCATCAACCCTGAACAGCAGAGGATCTGCGGCCGGCCAGATGATCTCACGCTGGTTAGGGCTGGGGGCGAGGCCCAGCTCAAGTTTGCGGACAGTGCGTCTGGAGCACTTCAGGCTTCACAGACGACCCCTAACATCACGGCTCCAAGTTCAGCTTTACTGTGTAAAACAAGTACTTTTCTCATTCAAAAGCCAACAGAGGTTCCATGATGTTCACAACTATTGATTCAATGAACTGCACACTTAGATCCATGAATATTACTGTATGTAAATACACCCCAGTTTCTAAAGCACAGGGACAAAAACCAACAGAAAGTCAAAGTCAGTGGCCTGAATCATCTACATGGATAAATCAGAGGGACTAAATGAGCTTTTATCTATTCAGCTGGCAGCACGTATGTAAGAGATAAGGGGTTGCTAATGACCAGGGCCAAAGTTCACTGCTGACACCAGCTGACCCTTGCCCTCAGCTTAGGGTCAGTCAGTCCATCTCAGTGTGACTAATGATCAAGTTTGCTTTTGGAAACAGGACATGCCCCATAAAAGACCCCTCTCGACAGGGCAGAAGGGGGCTGGTCAGTGTCTGTTTCGTGCAGCAGAATGAAGGGGAGAGGAGGAAGGCATGGAGACCCTCGTCCCTGCAGACTGACACAGGTGTCCTCTGAGGCCAGAGACGGTCAGGAAGGCAGCAGCGGCCTCCAGCCCCTGCAAGCCTGTCTGCCCTGGTGGATGGAAAGCAGAGACATCTTTCTGATGGTGTGATTACAGTCCTACACTGTGGTCTCTGCTGGGTGCTGTAAGCATCTCCATTGCACATCTGCCCTGGAGACGGAACCCAGCATCACCCACATGAAAACCCTCCTCCTCCCCAGAGCCACCTGTGTCCAAGTGCATGGCTTTCAGGGCAGACACACCTGGACATCTTTCCTTCCATCCCTTTTGCCTACCTTGCCGACTGGGCCCCCTTGTCATCATCAGAGCTCAGATCCACACCCGTGGCGTCCTCGGCAGGGGGCGACACGGCCTGCTCCTCCTTCTTACTGTCCTGTTTGCATTTCTTCCTCCTTCGTTTTTTCTTTTTCACAGAACTGGGGGTGAAGACTGTCTCTGCTTCCAGGATGTGGGCAACGTCCGAACTCTGAGAAGGTCTTTCATTTCCACCTGGTTTCACCAACGGGCTGTCGACGTCTGTAAAGAACTGATCTTCAGTAGGGATTGGTGAGGTGGCCAGGTAAGCAGGGAGCTTCTCCTTAAAGAGAACATGAGAAAGAAAGTTTGACAAACCCTATGGTGAATCAAAACAGCAGTGATTCTGGCTGGGCCTAAACCTCACGGTGGTACAAAGAACACCTACCTAGCCCCCGAAGGTGAGGCAGTCACACTGACCACCACCTGCATAGGTCTCCACCCCCTGCACAGCTGAGCCTTAGCACGTGTGGGTCCACGCAGCTGAACATAGTGGAGGAGGGACATGCCGGGGCAGCACAGGGCACGTGGAAGCTCAGCCAGAACAGATTCACTGTTGGGGGAGGGGGGCGGGCGGGTGAGCTGAACGTGCATCAGCACAAGGAAGGTTCGAGAAACGCACGTCCATACCATGGACTATCATGCAGTGATGGAAAGGACGATGCTCGGCCTAGAACTTCTGACTCAGCGGGGGTGTTGATAACAACAGCAGGAGAAACAAAAGGTCAGTAAGTGGAGGCCAGAGGGATCCTGGTAATGTTTATCCCTCTTTAAACCAGGAGCCGCTGGAAAGCGGGGCTTCTCTTCACGGTCTGTGTGGACAGCAGTGATGCTAGTGTTGTTGGATGAACTGCAATTTGTAATTTTTAAAGAAAAGCACATTATGCTAAAGAAAATCTGACCAACTGGGTCATATGCGGAATAGAAAAAAAAGGCTGGAAAGCTGACACTCTGCTGAGCAGTTCTAAGTGGAATCATGAGAAGTGACATGTGAAGCAGGCAGCAGACTCTCAGCACCCAGTCCTCTCACTGCCAGATTTACAGGGAGCCTCGTCAGCGCGACAGGTTACATCAGAGATGTTCATTCTCGTGATAACTCACTGCTTCTTTCTGCCTTTCGCCTGTGTCTCTGATAGGGAAATTTTTTCTCCAGGGCAAGTAAATGCAAATAAGACAACATGAAAACAAGTAATTAAGATACGAGGAGGAACACCGGTCTGGTAGGTTCCCCTTCATAATCACTGGTCCCTGCTGCCTTCCACACAGTACTGACGCTGCCAGCCCCGAGTGAACAATGATGAATAATCTCATTCCACTGTTGTTTTCTTTTGGGAATTTATGGCATCAAGCTAGCAGTTCATCTTCACAAACCAAAAAAAGTAGCTCTCTGTCCTTAATAATTTGAAGCTATCGTTTTTGCTCTGAGATTTTATTCTCCACAATGAAAGACTTAATGATGCCCCCTAAGAAGTTGTAAGAAGATCCACCTTAAATCAATCAGGAGCAGCTTAGACACATTCACATCAGTGGATACACAGGGAAGGGGGTCAGCTGTGCTCTCGCTGAAAGAGGCCAAACAAGCAACAATCACACATAAAGGGCAGAGGCCAATTAGTCACATCTCCCCAGATCATAATAAACTAATGCACCTCACTATCAAGGATCGGGATGTAATGTCCCCAACAGAAACCTCAAACGCGTTAGCAAGTTCAAAGGTCACGTGTCCACATGCAGACGCAGCCTGCTGTGCGTCTGTGATGACTCGGGTGGAGTTGAGCGTGCTCAGGCCAAGGTGTGAACTGTGCAGGCACCACCTGAGAAAGTCACAGGGCGCTCAGGGGGCCGTGCCAGGGCCTTCGCACGTGGGCAGCCTGGACCTCAGGGCTGGGGGTGGGGGGAGTTCCTCCGGCTCCAGCTCCCTTCCCACAGCCCAAAGTGAAAGCTCATCTAGCCAGCAGTGACCATCCACGAGTGCGCGGCGAGCATGGCCCGCCCCCAGGACTTACATACTCCTCTTCCGTTTCCTCTACAAAGAAGGCTTCCCCGTTGTCACCCAACTTCATGTGGAGATCCACAGCGTCGCCATTGATCTCTATGTCAATCTAGGAGCAGACACAGTGAGGCTGAGCAGTGAATGTCCATCCTCCCAGCTCAACAAAGCCCAGACTCCAAGCTCTCAGGCCGAGCTTAGTCCTGAGGCTCCCAGAGAGACCCTCCACTCCCTGCCCCACCCCACCCCCTCCCCATGTCCCACCCCTACGACACCACAGACGGAGAGAAAAGGCTTGATCACCTATTTTCATAACAAATTTTAAAAGTTTATTTTCCCAAATGTCATAAAACGGGGAAAGTGTCACTGTCAGCACACACTTGAGCCGCTCTGGACGTCACCACATTTTTCTGGAAGGAAAGCTATCACCAATCTAGACAGCATATCAAAAAGCAGAGACATTACTTTGCCGATAAAGGTCCATCTAGTATCTTCAGTTTTTCCGGGAGTCATGTATGGATGTGAGAGTTGGACTATAAAGAAAGCTGAGCACCAAAGAATTGATGCGTTTGAACTGTGGTGTTGGAGAAGACTCTGAGAGTCCCTTGGACTGCAAGGAGATCAGGAAATCAGTCCTGAATATTCACTGGAAGGACTGATGCTGACGCTGAAACTCCAGTACTCTGGCCACCTGATGTGAAGAAGTGACTCACTGGAAAAGACCCCGATGCTGGGAAAGATTGAAGGCGGAAGGAGAAGGGGACGACAGAGGATGAGATGGTTGGATGGCATCACCAACTCAATGGACATGAGTTTGCGTAAGCTCCAGGAACTGGTGATAGACAGGGAAGCCTGGCGTGCTACAGTCTATGGATTGCAAAGAGCCAAATACGACGGAGCAACTGACCTGCACTGGAGTCACAGCACCGCCAGGCCTCCTGTGAGAGACTCGGGTCAGCACGAGCCTCAGCTCCCAGACTGTGCTGATCACGTGACTACAGGAAGCACACACTTCACCACCAGCCCCTCTGTCTACAGTCACCCAGTCATCTTGCGGTAACCACAGGGAGTGGCTTGAGGCTCGCCTCGGATACTGAAATCCACACACGCCCAGGTCCCTTACAGAGGAAAGGGCGTCATCCTTGCACAGAACCCACCCACATCTTCCCACGTACTCTAAAGTCATCTCTAGACTACTTCTAAGACGTAGCACAACATAAATGCTATGCAAACACTTTTCAGTGCATAGCAAATGAAGTTGTGCTTTGGGGAACTTTCTGGAAAAATTTTTTCCAAGTATCTTTGATCTATGATTGGTTGAAACCTTGGATGCAGAACCTGCGGATACAGAGGGGCGACTGGACAGAAGCAGCAGAGGCCCGTCATGACCACGGGCTCGTCACGTCGCTTCTTCAGAGCCTGTCAGTGACCAGTCCCAGCACATCTGTCCCTCAGTTCAGCCACAGGCGGCGAAGCGTATGGTTGGGCTGCCTCCTGGTCTCCCAGTGACAAACCCAGCTGACACCTTATGAAATGGACAACGGAAAGAGGACACTGGCCAGGACCAAAGTGCAGTTAAAGAAACAAACAGTACCAGTGCTGGGAGAGAAACCAAAATGGACATCAGCAGTTACAGAAGCAGCAGCCAAGCATGCAAACAAGAGACCCAGGACGTGTGGCAGAGGAACCTGGAGGCGAGCTTATCCCAGAACGGAGGGAAGGGGCTGAGACAAAAGGATGCAGAGGGAGAGGAAGGGACACGGGCAAAACCCTCAGGCCGAAGCAACTCCCCGAAATGCCTCGGGGCATGGCAATTCCAAAGGATCAAAAGCTGGAAGCTGAGGCAGATTCAGAAAGGAGCAGAGCAAACTGCTAGACAATGAGAAGACACTTGTTCCACAGTGCAAGTGTTACGTCAAGAAGGCAAGAGCTGTTCACACCACTCCTGATGAGTGTTTTGTGAAGAAATAAGACACTTAATTCTCATTATTTCTCATGTTTGGAATTGCAGTACACTAAGTACTATTTTACCATTTTTCATTTTCCTGTACATTTATAACACAGAGTTTTGGCAAGTTTTGACCAAAGCTTATAGAGGTCATGGACAAACCCTAACTTCCCTTACTGACTAAATGTGCAGGGTTTCAGCTTGCCCATTTTCATTATCTGTATTACTGTGCAAAGTGAGGCGTGTTTATATAAATGAAATACTGCTATATCATTTAAAAATAATGCAGTTGTTTATCTGTAGGTTCTGAATACTTTTAAATATTTTACAATAATAAATACTAACTTTCAAAACTCTTACCAATAACTTGTGAACTCTGGCTTTAGACTGTTCAGAGACATAGAGACAAACACACAAAGGCATAATATAGACGTAACTGGAACAATCTATGAGCTCAGTGTCCTTAGCTCTGCACGGCCCTTGTGGTGGGAACAACTGCACGGTCCACTGGCTGTTTCCACTGAGGACCAGTGATCCCTTCCGACCACAGCTGAGCCTGGTTCACTTCCAGCTCCATCTTCCTGGGAGTAACCAAATGATGGGATAAGCAACATTGTATTAAACAATATTAGTTGACATATGTTGTCAATGCTTGTTATAACATAACCATGTTTAAGGGAAGAAGAAGAAGAAAATGAATCTAAGGAACTTTGGAGAACAGTATGCGGACTCTAGAATTCTAGGTTTAAAGGCAGAAAAAAACCTCTGAACAGATACTGCAGTTAGTGATTTCTTTTTAATCACAGAGATGTGGGTTCACAATCCTGAAACTCCTTTATATGTATTCTAGGACTGAACAAACATGTTGTTTACTGTGGATAATGAAAGCCATGGTGCTCACTGTCGGAGAAAGATGCTGCAATGAGGAGATGAGCCCTGAGGTGCCAGGTTGGAAGGGCGGCGATGCTGCAAACCCCCAGTTCTTACAGGCAGGTACAGATACAGGTACTTATACATGTGAATCTTTCAGCTCTGCCGGCTGGGGAGCTATAGGCAATTGCACCTCAGACCAGTGAGCGTACCCAGGGACCAGATCTTTGTTTCCAGACACTGTTCTCCAATCAAAGAAACCAAAGCTCCCTTCAGTTCAGTTCTGTCGCTCAGTCGTGTCCGACTCTTTGCGACCCGATGGACTGCAGCATGCCAGGCCTCCCTGTCCATCACCAACTCCCAGAGTTTACTCAAACTTATGTCCATCGAGTCGGTGATGCCATCCAGCCATCTCATCCTCTGTCATCCCTCCTCCTGCCTTCGATCTTTCCCAGCATCAGAGTCTTTTCTAATAAGTCGGTTCTTCACATCAGGTGGCCAAAATATTGGAGTTTCAGCTTCACCATCAGTCCTTCCAATGAATATTCAGGACTGACTTCCTTTAGAATTGACTGGTTGGATCTCCTTGAAGTCCAAGGGACTCTCAAGAGTCTTCTCCAACACCACAGTTCCAAAGCTCCCTTGGAGAAACAATAATAATTCCAGGGTTGAGGCAAAGAGAGTAGATTCTCCTGGACTATCTTCCAGTGCCAGAAAGTAACAAAGAAGTGCTCAAAAAATGACAGGAGCGTTTCAAAAGCACTCAGCTCGGAGGAGCTAACGACGACTGAAACCGGGACCATCTTAGCAACTACAGAAATAAAGATGGTAATGATTACAACCCACAGGGCAAAACTAATATCCATGAGTCCACACCAATCTAATAATTGAACAGCTAAGTAAATAAGAGAATAGCTCTTTGACAAAGTACAATTTCAATGAATAAGTGGAGCGCAAAGAATGGAAACAGAAAGTCACCATTTGGGAAACACCACAGCAATCACACACAGCAAAGTCCACTGTGACCCCTAAAATTCCTGGTGAGAGCATAATGAGAGACAGGCTATGTGCACAGTCCCAAGGTTTCTTCCCACAAATAATCTCACAGCCACCACTCATCAGCGAGCAGAGTTACCACCACCAAGGAGGGTGCACCTCATGCGGTGTCATTCTCACCCAAACGAGAAAGCATCAGAGAACTCAAACTGAGAGACCTTCTACACTGTAACTGTTCCGCACTCTAACAAGTCAAGGTCACACGGAAAGACAGGACTGTTGGGCGAGAGCAAGGAGGGATCCTGCAACAGAGAAAAGACACGAGCAGAAAAACTGGTGAAGTGGTAATAAGGTCTGTGTCGTTCGCTGTTCACTTGCTAGTGGTGTGCGACTCTGCGATCCCGCAAACTGCAGCACGCCAGGCTTCCCTGTCCTTCACCGCATCCTGGAGTTTGCTCAGATTCATGTCCACCGAGCTGCTTACGTTATCTAACCACCTTATCCTCTGTTGCCCCTTTCTCCTTTTGCCTTAGATCTTTCTCAGCATGAGCGTCTTTTCCAATAGTCTTTAGCTGACACTTTGTACTGATGTTGACTTCCTGGTTCCGATCATCGTACTATAGTCACATGGAACGTGAACACGAAGGGAAGAGGCTGGTGAAGGTATATGGAAACTTTAAAAACTGCACTTGCAACTTGTCTGTACATCTAAAACAAACTAAAACATATGTCAAAACAATGAAACAAAGCCTGAGGAACTGTCACAGAGTGGAGGAGACTCAGAGCACAGGATGGTGAGAGGTTCCATGTCACGGTGATGGCCTCCTGGCTGGCTCAGACAGTACAGAGTCCACCTGCAATGCGGGAGACCTAGGTTCGATCCCTGAGTTGGTAAGATCCCCTGGAGATGGGAACAGCTTTCACTCCAGTATTCTTGCCTAGAGAATCCCATGGACAGAGGAGCCTGGTGGGCTACAGTCCATGGGGTCACAAAGAGTTGGACACAACTGAGCGACTTTTATGGGTGCACATGTGTGTTTAAACTTATCAAGTACGGCCTTTGAATACGTGCAGTTGGTGTGTTAATTATAAAACTGTAAGAAAAGGGTAACACTAGAAAAGGAAATCAGAAAAATAGGCAACTAAGAAATGAATCCAAAATAAGTGAAAAATCTTACATAAAAAATTCCCTATTCCAGAAACGTTAATGATTATTTTACACAAAGCTCACATTTCTTTTACTTGTTTAAACAAAGAGGAGCATGAAGCAGTTTCCACAGGACAAGCATTAACCCTCACTCGCCTCCCAGCTGGCCCTTCTCAGTGCTATTACTCAGAATGTTTACTGAAAAAGCGGCGTATGACGAGAACTCTAACTCCTCTAAAACAAAATGCTGCAACAAGCTCCCGAGCCAATAAAAAAACATACTTTCAGACAAGTGTTTAAAGTTTGCTTTCATAATAAACTAGTTGAAGTCACATACGCATCTAGAGTCATGTAAGGCTTCTGAAGCAGCTGAAATAATGGCAGCTTCTTCCAGAGTCGTAGGAAGACTGTCTCTAATCAAAAAAGTTACGTGAGAACTGAAGAAAGAAAAAAATTTGCTCCATAATGCCAAATTTCAAGTTTCTCAGAATGACTTAATTTATTCAACTAGACTCAGACCTATAATTTAAATAACCCATGTTTGTTGACTGACTGCTACATAAAATTTGAAAGTTAAACTAAATAGGACAAATGAAATATTTAAAGTTATTCTATCTTAGATTAAAAAAAAATAATAACAGATTCAAACTAATACCATCCTTTAAAACACTCATTTTTGGAGGTTACCCATTTATCTGACATACCTGGGGAAATGGAAGAATGCTTCTCCAGGATGCAGATTCAAAGTTTGTTTTAAAACCATTCTTAAACAGTTAACCCTTTGGTTTACATTTATAGTCCTTATTTTTAGGGATCAAATGTGACTCTTTTTGAGGGGGTGGGGTGCCACGCAGCATGCAGGATCTTAGGTCCTCCACCACGGATTGAACCCCGACCCCGGAGTGAAAGCCCTGAGTCCCAACCACTGGATCACCAGGAATTCCCAAATGTGACATTTCTTGATTTGACTCTAAATGGAGCTTGGTTCTTTCAAAAAATTAAATCTAACATCAAGATTGTGCCAATACTGAGAATACTTCAAGGAATATGCCATGAGTCCTTTAGGTCTCAAAGGAAAAATACTAAAACTATTTTGAGAGAGGGCACCAAGTTGGAATAAATGCTTCCCAAGGTGACTATTTTATTAAAGAGGACCCTCATTTTTGTTTTTTCATGTTTTTAATTTTCTAAAAATTTATTTACTAACATTGTGTTGGTTTATGCCATACATCAACATGAATCAGCCATAAGCACACATATGTCCTCTCCCACTTGAACCTCCCTCCCACCCTATCCCATCGTGTAGGCTGTCACAGAGCACCAGTCTGAGCTTCCTGCATCCACAAACTCCCACTGGCTTCTATTGACCTATGGTAGTGCACATGCTTCCATGCTCCTCTCTCCATTCATCCCACCCTCCCCTTCCGCTTCAAAGCTTGTTTTAAAACCATTCTTAAACAGTTAACCCTTTGGTTTACATTTATAGCGTCCACTAGGAGAACCCTCACTTTGAAGTGCCAATATTACTTTCAGTGAAGTGAAAGTCACTTAGTTGTGTCCGACTCTTTTCGACCCCAAGAATTCTCCAGGCCAGAATACTGGAGTATTCTGGGTCGCTGCTGCCTTCTCCAGGGGATCTTCCCAACCCAGGGATCGAACCCAGATCTCTGGCACTGCAGGCGGATTCTTTACCAGCTGAGCCACCAAGGAAGCCCAAGGAAGAAGTTTACTTCTAGTAAACTGGTTTCAAAAACACTCGTTTCCATATGGTCATATTTCCTACATTGTGCCTTTTGCTCAATACATATGACAGATGTTGAAACAGAACTAATTCTAGGAGGTGCTGGCAGTAGCAGGCGCATGTTTTGGCCACTCTTTGGGTGGGTGTATCTCTGTTCCCTTTGGAGATCCAGCCTCCTCTATTTCAGAGCATCTATTTCCAGTGGTTATAGAGAGCAGAGGTGGGGCTGCTGCCCCAGCCAGGCCAATCAATACATTTCACCCCCAGCTATGGTGACTGGTCCCCGAGACGTATGTGACCAAGTCTGACAGGGAGACTAATTCTGGTACTTTTGTAGAAAGGAGAGGCTGTCTTCCCACTGCGGCTGCTGAGTCAACGGAAGTCAGCCTGTGTGTGTGGCATTAGACAGACAGACACGAAGGGAGCAGAGCTGAAAGGCGAAGGGAGACGATTCTGGTGACACCTTCAGCAGCTCTAAGCAAAGCCCTGAGTATTTCGAATCCTCCTGGACTTCAGTTACACAGGCCAATTTAATTCCTTTTTTGCCTAAGCTAGTGTGACGTGGACTTTTATCATCCATGATGGAAACGGTCCTAATACATGGGGTTATTCACCTTTGATAAGCAATTAAATCATCAGTTTTGTGTTAAATCAACAAAATTAATATTTCAAAGTATCAAGTACATCTTTATCTTCTGAAAGTAAACTCCTGAATTATGAAAACTACAGGGAGTACTGTGTTCTATCAAGCAAAGAACGTGGCAGTGGCAGTGGGAAAATCATTACACTGCCTCTTCCCTTAAAACCAGAGGTTTTCAGGTGGTTAGGATCTCAAGTTGGAGAAGGAAATGGCAACCCACTCCAGTGTTCTTGCCTGGAGAATCCCAAGAACGGGGGAGCCTGGTAGGCTGCCATCTATGGGGTTGCACAGAGTCGGACATGACTGAAGCAACTTAGCAGCAGCAGCAGCAGCAGCAGGATCTCAAGTTCACTTCATAGGTGTCCCCATACTTGAAAATTGGGTTTTTAATTTAAAATCAACTTCCCTGGTGGTTCAGTGGCTAAGACTCCCCACTCCCAATGCAGGGACCACGGGTTGGATCCCTGGTCAAGGATCACATGTCATAACTAAGACCCAGCACAGCCAAATAAATAAATAATCTAAAATAATAAAATAAAATCAATAGACAGCTTTCCCCAATCCAAAATGACCTAAAATAACACAATTTCTCCAAACTGCCAGTGTCTCAAGGCAGACATGGTTTTGGTTTTACTGTCACAGGAATGCTATGCTTTGGTCAAACAGCCAAATTTCCTCCCAAATACATACTTTGGGTCTCTGGGCTACCAAGGGAAGGAATGGGAAAGAACCTTTCTCCTTTCCTGGGCCTCATGGATAGACTTCTATTACAAGCTTGACGAGCTGTTTATACAGCACAATGACGTGTGCAGCTGCATGCGGAACTGGATGACTATCTCAGAGGCACACAGCATGCAGGAAGAGAGCCACTGTCTGCCCAGCTGCGCTTACAGATGCACACAGGGGTACACACATCAGCCTGCAGGTTCCAGTGCGGAGGCCAGACCACTTATCCGATCGTCTGACCAAAAACCCAGATCACAGAGGGGAAGTGGAGGGCGGGAAGCCCTATGCGTCATTTTACAAACAGATCCTTGCACAACCACCGGGAAATTCTAGCGCAGGAACGGCTGCTAATTCTCCCAAAGCAGATACAGTCTGAAAGCACACAAGGTTAGCATCACCAGAAAGTAAGAACAAGTTCCAGGGACGCTCCACTGTGGCTAAACACGCTTGCAATGGAAAGTTTCCTAGTCCCTCAGGACATCGCCGTTTCTTGTGGTTTCTAAACCGGGACTCTGAACAGAGGCCGGGCCACACAAGCCCCGCCACCCTGGTTCTCCAGGCTCTTTCAAAATAATGTAAGTTCAATTAAGACAGAGGGAAGTTTCTATTTTAAACAGTAAGATCAGCTGATCAGCCAAAATCTGAAAAAAAAAAAAAAAAAAGATGTCTGCAACTTAGGACAGTGGTCCTCTGACATGTACTTCTGTGGATCTTTCACTGGGGTTGAAAATCCTGACAGAATCTCCTTATGCTGTTTAGGGAGACAACATGGGACAGGAGTAGAAAGAAAATCACTGCTATGTACCTGCGAAGCTTACTCTTAGCTCCACTTTTTCTAACATGATCGACATCAATCAGATACACTAACAGACTTTCCAAGTGCTCCCTAACCTGAAGGGAAAAGGATGTTTAAAAAAAAAAAAGGAAAGAAAACCAACACCTTCTTTTTGAAAGAAATCATCCCTAAAATAATAAAAGCCTGTGGATTTTCACTTCAGTCAGATTTGTGAAAAAATCCTGGTATTTACAACAAGATTTTACAGCTTTGCAAAAACAAATGTAGAACTTTGCGTTAATTTCATTTAAACAAATATACTACTCCTCAGCATACCAACCTACTCTATCCAGTTGGTCTGTAGGCATAACACTAAATATTTTGAAGTTCTGTATAAGATAAAGGCACTTTTCTAAATACACCTGTTCTGCATAAGATAAAGGCACTTTTCTAAATACACCTAACTTCCCCATTTAAAAACTCTAGTTTGGGTTTGGATTTTCTAAGTTGCCACACACAGGACTATTAAAATGATTTTCACTTCTTTTCCCCCCAAGACTTCCTGTGGGAGGGCTTTGAGGATTTAGAAGCAAACTCAAAAACAGTATGAAGGGTGGACTTCAACACCACCCTTCAGGGGTGTCTTCAACAGCAGGCAGGTTCTCAAAACAGAAGCAGGGAGGTCCCGGGAGCTCAGGGGAAGGGCTGACCCTGCTGCGCCCCACCGCCCAGGGGACAGAGCACACGCGACCGGCACTCACCACCTTCTCCTTGGACCTCAGGACCCCCAGCTTCCCGAAGCGCACGTGGAAGGGCGAGCACTGGTAGGAGCCATCCTGCTGTCGCACAACCACCACGTCGATGCAGCCGGACAGCGTGGCCTGGTTGATGCCCTTGTAGAGCTCCTTCACCGTGACGATCACCTGCCCCGCCAGCTGCCCCACATAATTCATGGTTTGAGACTAAAAGAGACAGAACAGATTGGATGAGATGTTAACACTGAGTTTGTGGATCTAATGACAACGGCAGAGAAAAAGCTGCAGTGACGATGTGGCCCACGTGGCCCCCAGACTATTATCCACCCCGTGACGCTCGCTCCTCCGTGTCACGCTGACGTGGTAGCTACACACGTCCACGCACGGGCAGCCCCAGCCCGTCCACCGTGGAACTGAGAGGCGGCCCAGCTGGGCGTGCAGAAGTCCCCTTCCCTCTTTCAGCATCTCGGATCAAGCCTGCTACCACGAGGTGCTTCCCCTCAAAGTACAGAACCTGCAGGAACCACCAAGGAACCCCGACACCATTCAGCCCTCCTGCCCGAGACAGCTGGGTTCTGCGTAAAATGCATCCACTAAGGAAGAAGCCATGCAGAACAGTGAGTGAAGATCACCCCCGAGAGGAAGCTCCTGCCGAGAAGTGCGTGAGAGATGGGTTTTCTACAGAATTAAGACTATGGTTCAGACACGCTAGGTTAAACAACCGGTGAGCAAGGCTGGGCTGAACCGATTTATAACAAACCCTTCAGAGCTTCAGCACAGCTCACTAGAACACACGTTCACGTGCCACAAAGTTCAAAGCACAGAAAAAAGGTTTAATCCTGTTCCTTAACGACAATTCACTATTTAAGTCAGGACCACCAGACTGCAGAGTGTCCTCCAGGAAGGGTCAAAAAGGTGAGGGTTCCTGCCTGGGGCGCAGGGCCCCCATCCATTTCATCTGACCACAGGATGGGGGCCTGTGCCCCAGGCTCTTCCGTTAGCCCCTCTTTAGTCCTAAGGTTGTCAAATTTCATTTCCGGTGACCCACACAATCACAGTTCATCCATTAGACACTGGCTCTCCTGGCAGAGTGTCGAAGCACAACCAAGGAAAACACCTTCCTGAGGAGAGGAACACAACTCTGACAAAGAGACACTCCCCGCCTCAACTTCCTTTGAAGCAGAGACACGACGGGCTCTTCTGCAGAGGATTCACTATCAGCACGGCTGCTTCTCTAAACCCGGATCCAAAGCTTTGATTGTGAGATCAAAGTTACAGGCTCAGAAAAGTTCCCAGAGAGCACATTCTAGCTGTAGGAAAGTCCAAATCTGAATTGGAAGGACACACGCCCTGCCTGCACAAGCCCAGGGCCCCCAGCGCCCGTGTCGCAGAGATGCCCACAGCTCTTCACAGGAAAGCCGGCGCCTGGACCCCGCTCAGACACTCCTTCCTGCTCTCGTGAACGGCTATCAAGGTCTAGTTCCACGTCACGGAGCCGAGCCACAATAGTGTCACCTGGAAAATGCCCTGAGTATTTTAAAGCTAGTGCCAGCAAGGCCCCAAAATGCACCTACAGAAAGAGCTGGCTATGGGGATGTAACCAGCTGGGGAACTTACCACTGACAACAGAATGCAGTGGCACGCGTCCTTTACGAGGTGAGCTCTGCAACAGGGACAAGTTGCTATGATTTCAGCTCTAGGATAACTGAACTCGACAGTAAGGCCAAATGAAGCACGTATCAAGTGCTGGACAATGATTTCTTGAATGAATAAGGGAATGGACAAACCAACCATCACTAAAAGAGAATAAAAAAGTAAGAAACGTGTGGAGTGGATATAGTGTTTTATCAGAATATATCAACGTCACATATTTTTTAAACACTGATCTTTTTAGGTTGTGATAACTGTGGATTCACACACATGCAGTTCTAAGAAATAATATGAAGAGATACCGTGTATTCTTTACCAGCTTCCCCCAGTGGTAACATCTGGCAAAGTTCCAGTGCAGTTATCCTAATTGGGCGTCAATAGTGACTCAATTAAGACTGAGAACATTCCATTATCACAAAAGTTTGTCCTGTGGGCCTTTTATGGTCACACACACCTGCTTTCCCTCTGTCGGCTCTCCCTCCCGAATCCCTGGCAACCACTGATCTGCTCTTCACTGCTGAGATTTTTGCCATTTTTAAGGAGGGTACAGGATCACACAGTACCTAACATTTGGGGACTACCTTTTCCTGCTCATATTTCTACGGAGACTCATCCATGCACCAACAGCTTGTTCCTCTCTACTGATGCTGAGTATTTCATGGAGTAGATATATGCAGTTTACTCATTCACTGGTTGAGGAACAGCTGAGCTATTTCAGATTTTTGGTTATCACAAAGAAAACTGCTTTAAACATTCCTCTATGGGTTTCTGTGTGAAAATCAGTTCTCAGCTGACTGGGGAAAATGCCCAGGAAACGTGAGCGCGGGTTTGAATGGGACTTGTCGACTTAGTTTTTACAGACGCAGACACCAGAGCTGGTGTCCACTCCCACCAGCCGTGTCTGAGAGACGCAGCGTCTCTGAGTCCCTGCCGGCACTTGACACTGTCACTACTTTTCATCACAGCCCTGATGACAGGTGTGTAGGGACACTGGTTTCACTTTGCATTTCCCTAATGGCTAATGATGCAGAAAATTAAATTGTGTGATATAAAAGAGCACTACAACTGATTTAGAGAATAAGTGAATAAATATATTTTTGTTCCTTATTTTTGGGGTCATGGTGCACAATCTTTATATGTTAAGAGTGTCTCCAAAAACAGAAGTGAAATAAAGTTTAGTCTTAAGCAGTTCATCTTTTCACTCTCTTTTAGTATTTTTCAGCAACCTAGAACAGTGCATCAGAATTATCATATTCTGTAGGTGATACATGTTCACCAACACCCTCTTGGCCTGTCATGGCACATATGTTAAACCAACAACACCCACATCTTCGTATTATGCCTGACAGTAGCAATTTTAAAATGAGTTGTGTTACAAATCTAAAAAGAATTTCATAACAAATCATACAGCCCTCTTCCTAAAGAAACTGAAAAATGATAACCTGAGCATCTACATTCAGACGTAAACGACCACATTATAAACTAAACGTGTAACAAGCTTACATCAACTAGAGGACAGAGCCCATAATTAAACGCAACTATGTCTATTCAGGATGGTTTTAATTACCATGGATAAAGGATGGGCTGCTATACAAGAAAGTCTATTGTGTAAACGCCAGTCGCTAAATGCAGAAAAATGCAGGCTGTCAACTGGTTGGTTTCCTCTCAGCAGATATAAAACAACCCCATCCATATAATGAAGCTTGGAGAACAGAGTAAAGGGAGGCCTGGTGCCACCGCCGGGGGGCTGAGCCCCCCGCCCCTCCCACTCAGGCTGCGGAAAACACTGGCAAGCCAGCAAGAAGCCCTCATCGGGAACAGAGTTGGCCAGCACCTTGATCTTGGACTTCCCAGCCTTCAAAACCAGGAGAAATAAATCTCTGTTGTTTAAACTACCCAGTCTGAGGCCTTTTGTTACAGCAGCCTTAGCTGCCAACGACTCAAGTATCTTCTGCAGCATCACACGCTAGATGGCTTTCCAATCCTGCATGCTTCCAGGGGACAGAGACTCACAGCCCTTTCCCCAGGAGGCACTCCAGACAGATGGCCCTGGCTGCTGTGTCCACAGAAGCCACACCGCACATGCCCCACCCTCCTCTAATGGACCCCTCCACACACCAGGGAGTTCACTGCACAACCGCAACCAAGTCTCATCTCTTCTGAGCTAAGCATTCTTAGTCCTTAAAATAAGTGAAATGACTGGGTTTCCTTTCATTTTTATAACAAACTAAAGAATTTACTTTCCTTAAATGGAAGATCCAAAACTAGACACTAGGGCAGGCACAGACAGGCCTGACTGATGTTCAGTCCACGCAGTGTGCAGTGCAATTGGGGCCAGGCAGCAGCACATTGCCCACGGGCTGGCTTACATGTCAGGGGCTCCCGAGACAGGGAAGGAGGCGCTGACAGATCACTAACCACAGACGGTAACCAACTGAGACACTTAACAGAGGCCAAATGGCCCTTCACACATAAAACTCAACAGACCAAATCGCATGATGTTATCTCATTATCAGATTCTCCTTATCAAACATTTTAATGTAAACATACACTAGCATCTGGAATAATAGCTGGGAGGTTTCCAGATTCAATCATTTATCAAAAGTTTAAAGATTTGCTTAGCAGCTTTTCCTGAGCATCAGAGAAACTAAAGTCAACCATCATGATATGCAGTAGAGACTTATAAACAGGAATGGATCAGTAGGTGGTTCAAATACAAATCCCCTCTGATAAAAACTGGCCCCAAACTATTTAAAAGTGACATGTTCAATCAAAAATCACATTTATTAAGAAGAGTAACCTCAGAGATACAGGTAACTGTTAAAATATTACGATTTCTAAATTGTTATCAATACAAAAATGGATACACTGTAAACCACTCATATATAATTAAAATCTGTACTGGAAGTTTTAAGTAAAGTGAAAGTCACTCAGTTGTGTCCGACTCTTTGTGACCCCATGAACTCTACAGTCCATGGAATTCTCCAGGCCAGAATACTGGAGTGGGTAGCCGTTCCCTTCTCCAGGAGATCTTCCCCACCCAGAGATCGAACCTGGGTCTCTCACATTGCCGGCGAATTCTTTACCATCTGAGCCACCAGGGAAGCCCAATAATGCTTGCCTTCATAACGCTGGGTACTGTATTAGTTAGCTGGTACTACTAGTTGAAGCCGAAGCTTCAATACTTCGGCCACCTGATGCAAAGAGCCGACTCACCGGAAAAGACCCTGATGCTGCGAAGATGGAGGGCAGAAGAAGGGTGTGACAGAGGATGAGATGGCTGGATGACATCACCTGACTGGATGGGACATAAATCTGAGCAAGCTCTGGGAGATAGTCAAGGACAAGGAAGCCTGAGTGCTGCAGTCCAAGGGGTTGCAAAGAGCTGGATACAACGTATCAACTGAACAACAACTAGTTACTACCTCTAACAAACACAACTGCAGTTGTTACATGTCTATCGCATGTCAGGGGCTGTGTTAACCTGGATGTTATCTCATGTAATCTTCACAACCACCCGGGACTTTGGTATGGCACGAGGCAAGGAGGCCCAGCAATGTCCAAGACTGTTGCACTTCGTCACGAAGCTGATAACCAAACTCAATCTGATTCTGGGGCCTATGTCTTCAACAGCATCTCTAAGTGACAGAACCGTCATCTGTCACTGATGATAAACGCCTTGACAAAACCCCCAGATTTCTTGCGTTCCACAACGGGAGTATTATTTTCATGTAATGCTACTCAACCCCACAAATAAGAAGTGATTACAGAGTCCAGAGCCATACTGGCCCTCCTGTCCACCCGCAGGGTTGACCATCCGCCGGCTGCTGGACTCCCCTCAGGTTAGGAAGTGTACATCCTGGGAGATCGCGAGGGACAGAGAACAGCTTTTATCAGAGGACTTACCCTCAACATTGCAACCTCTGCTCACAGACATGAGGAACGTGCTAAGAGGGGACAGAACCTTCTAGAAACTTCAGGAAACACCAACATACTGTGACCTTGCCCGGTCCAGCTTCTACCTATGCTCCAGGCAACCAAGCTTGCATTCTGCACTTCACATCCCTCAAGAACATTCTCAAACACACTTCACCCAACCTCCAAGGGGATCTGGGTCTCCCAGGGCAGACTCCTAAGTGAAGGCTGAGCCAGACAGCACTGCCTGCCTCCCCCACCCTGCGGCTCCCCCAAGATCTGAGGGCCGCTCTGCAGTCCTGACAACTGTCCAAGGATCCCTGAGTCCTCCAAGGGGTCCATACGTGGACGTGGAGGGGACCCCAGCCGGCAGGAACGTCACTTCCCCGAAGGTGGGAGATGAAAGGTGTCTGCTGCAGCATCTTCCAGGCCTGGGAGGGCAGGGGCCCAAGCACCCAGGGGACGTGCTGTCCTTCAGGAGCTAAACTCAATCAGGACACCGCCCGGGGCCAGCAGATGCTTGGGACAGGGTCCCACTCAGATTCAAGGCAGCACCTCACTTGACATCTCTCTGTTTTGCTTCCTCCCCATCAGAGCAGACCGCCAGTGGCTTTTTCTTACTTTGCAGTAGCTGCCTTTAATTCTTACTTTATAAACTCAAAGCAGGAAACAGCAGCATGAGGAAAGGCCTTGCCCTCAATGAGGAGAGCCCCTGAGATCCAGAGCCCCACAGAGCAGACAATCTGTGAGCCCTTCTGGCCTCCTGGAACCCCAAATCCATGAGGAAAGGACACCTAAGCATCCCCCACTACGCACGGCCCCCAGCATCCCGTCCAGAGCACAGGGCCAGGGCCCCGAAGGGCAGGGGGCTCCTCCACACCCCCCACCAGGACCACGAGGCCCCATGTGCAAGTCCACAGACCAAAACCCAGGGTCCCCGGCAGAGTGCCTGCACACACTGAGCGGTCCAGACGACTCCGTTAGGACGGAAAAGGGGGGCCACGAGAGCCTCGTGCGGGGAGGTCCCTCACAGGCTAAGAACCATCAACGCAGGATGAGTGACTCCTTCAAGGGCAACACGACAGAGGACTTGTAATTTGCCGGCGAAACGGCCACCATCCCGGGCTGTGTCTGGGAAGACTTTCATACAGCTGGACAAAACCAAGACCGGCTTCATGCCAGGCACCAGAGTGAGACCTTGTGGCAGAAGTCCTGTGCTCTTCCCCCAGAATCCTGGGTCCAGCAAGAGACAGCAGCATAAACACCGTCTTCATTTACAGAAGACCTTGTGATCACGCGGTCCTGGTGACTGAGGAAGATTAGATAAGGAAGAAAGAAAACCTGCAGGGGAGAGTAAGGAAAGGCTTCAAGAGGCAGAACGTACTTGTTTTTGGGGTGAAAATGTCATTGGGGTTTACCAGGCCAAGCAAGGGGGGTTCCCGGGGACAGTGACTGGGAGGGTGTGGAGAGCCTGAGGCGAAGGGGAGGTGATGCAAGGCCTCAGACCCGCCCTTGGGCATGGGCCGGCCAGGATCAATGCGTGGGTGGGGAGGATGACGTAGAGGCAGAGACCCCTCAGAAGCTCCCATGGCCCATTTGAGGAGAGGAGACACAGAGGAGGCAGAGAGGCAGCGGGACCAGCGACGGACCCCAGGCAGACGTGCAGGCAGGGCAGCTGTCGGGGAGGAGCACGCCACCAACTCCAGGCAGGGCTAGAAACACATCTGGCACCTCGCTGGGATTCAGCCAATACTGTTTAAGTGAGTGAACAAACCAACTTAGAGGGAAGCAGAAAGGACGGACTTGGTGGGGATCTTCCTAGCAAGGTTGAACTTCAAGAATTTTACTTATTACATTGGCTCAAAATTTTGCGTATGTGAAAATCACACTGAGCAGTTTTTGAAAATGCAAAATTTTCCTGAATTTTAAGCAAAATTTCATAACTGATTATGAAAATGAGCCAGGTAAGGCAAGCAGAGCTCCATGCAGGGCAGTCTCTCTGATAAAAAAAGCCACGCCTACTCTTGCTGCTTCCCAAATCAGCTTCATTGAAAGGACTCCATGGACACTGAGCCCCTCAGGTGCTAGAAGACAGGGTTCTGGACTCTTCCTGAGCCTGGTGTCTGGATGTGGAAGGGTCCTTCTGGAGGGACCCAGATTTAGGAAGGGTGTGGTATTCTTTGGGCCCCAGTATTCTTTGGGGGTTCTAGTCAATTTCCTGTAGATTATGAGCCTATCAGCTGTTTTTCTAAAAAGGAGCAACCCCATCATTTTCACTATCTGAAGGCAGCCAGGTCCCAGCTTCATGTCTCCAAGGACCACACTGCAGCTTGGGGCTTCCCAAGGACCAGTCCAAGGAGTGGTCCTTGGACTGTCTGCAACAGACTCAAGTTATGGAGGACAGAATGCAAGACTCCTAAGTCCCAGTGCAGACATAAAACCGGAAGTGGGCCCCTAAGGACCTGTGACTTCTAGGGACTTCCAGTACCCATGGCAGGCACTTTCTCCTCCCAACCCGATGAGGTGTGCTCAGGAAACCAGGCTGCTCTGGGCTACAGTCTGTACTGTCCTCCAGGCACACCTATCACCTCGAGGTTGGATCCAGACTCCACAAACTCTGAACTGCATACACTTCAGTGAACAAACAGCTGACCTGATCATCTTATAGGACTTGGAAGTCTAGGACTAGCAGCTGTGGCTCTATCAAAAGTCATGTATAAAAAACCAGGCCTGGGCAGATTGCTTTCCTAGGGGTTCAGTCCCTAATCACAATTCACCACACACTACTCAAATCAGCCTTCAGGATATGTCAGAAGATAGAATTTTCCAATCAGTATTCTCTTTTGGAATTGAACAGATACACGATGCAGTGGTGAGCTCAGAAGGTAATACAACAGGGCTCGGGCATCACAACACTCTCATCTCTCATCCTGTAATGAGGGACCCAGGCCTTGGTTGGCATCAGCTGGCTGACGCGCTGGGGAGACACTTGACTCAAACTGGGCTTAACAGATAGCCAAGCCACCAGCAATGGCAGGGTGAGCCCCCTGAGCACTGACCCCGGGGGCCACCAGATTATGACACAGGGGTCCACAGCCTTGGCTCCTGCCTGCCCTTCCATCATCTCTCTGAATGACCAATGGTCACAGTCTTCTTTGTTTCCTTGACTTGTTCAGAGTCCATTTCCAATGTCCGTCCACAAAAGACTTACATACGGACAGGCTGGCACCGACGCTGACTTGATAAAGCCACCCTGAGCCCTCTATCATCTCCCTCTGCCCCCAGAAAACACCCTGGGAAGAAAATTAGCAAGAAAACATCCCCAGTGTAACCCAGTGAAAGTTTCTACTGAACAACTCAGACTTTTTTTTTTAAATGATAGGACAGGAAACTGCTTAAGCTTAGCCACCAAGGCTGCTTAGTTGATAAATCGGGGTTTTGAACCTGTCACAACACACTTTCTTTAAGGAAGATTGGAAGCACAGATTTCTGCTCGCTGCGCTCACTTCTCTATGAGTTCACCACACTCACTATCTACCAAGTAGATGAAGATTATCTTGGGCTGAGTAAGGTTCAGATAGGGGAAGACACTCTGCCACCATAGCAATACATGCTCTTTTCTGAGGGGAGGCCTTCGTTATATCAACTGTTCGCTCCAGCTTTTTAAAGGGACAACTAAAGGAAGGATCTAAGTGTCATCTATTTCATATTCAAAACCCATCAATTCCCCACCCTCGACCCTCATCAGCAGCCCAACAACTTTCTAGGCAACCTTTCAAAATCCAACACCAATTTTCTTCTCAATCCATCAACTACTCTGGCTGTTGATCTAGTATTTTATTTGAGGAGCAAGGATGTTTTAGGCTTCTTGGATGAGAAGGAAATGGGGACAGCTAAAGCCTGTCTACAAGAGAATGTGAACACCTAGAGCACAGGGGAAAGAAGAAACAAACGAGCTGGATGAGAATGGTCAGGAAGGAGGCAGGAGGCGGCGTGAGGCCAGGTGGGTCCAGGGCACCTGCCTCTCCCCTCACGGCCGGCAAGCCCTGCCCACGAGCTCACTGTCCAGCCCACCTTCAGACCCTCAGCTCTGACCAAGAGAAGTGTTGCCACTTCACCACTGCCCCAGATCGTGGCACGGTGGCTCACGGCAGGAGGTCCTTAATAAGTATTTTTGGGTCAAGGAATGGATGGAGCGATGGACGGATGATGGTGAGGTCTGGTGACCAGAACAGCAGAGAGGGAGGAGGAGCACACACCACGTGCTGCAACTAACAAGAGAAACCAGAGAGGCAGGGAAGACACTGGGTATTTGTAACTGTGTATTTAACACATGCATATATTCTTTAAAAATGCCAACAGTGGAGGCCAACCCATCGTTCCATGAGCCATGCTCAGATTTAGAAATCAACACTTTTCTCCCGATGCTGCTGAAGCTCTCAGAGAAAAAGCCCGCAGGAATCTAGTCTGTGTGGGTGACAGTTAAGAATGACACCCGCCTCCGACGGGGTGAATCTAAAAATAACCCCATGAGAACAAAGCACATCCGTGCAGGTCTGCAGGTCCCGGCACAGAGCACCCAGCCCACAGCCTGGGGGGAAGTCAAGCGCTGGGCAAGACGGTCACAGAAAGCAGGTGACAAAGGACACACTTAGCTCGTCGTTTTCTAGCAGACAGACCATTTACAGGAAAGCGCCCAACACCACAAGGTGCAGCCGTCACGGTACACGGCTGGTCACAGCAGTTTCACTTTCCTGAGGCTCAGCAATGTACCCGGGGCATTCATTTCCTTCAAGAAAACTGCCAACAGAGCAAGGGGAGCTAAGACCCCCTGGAGAAGGAAGTGGCAACCTACTCCAGTGTTCTTGCCTCGAGAATCCCATGGACAGAGGAGCCTGGCGGGCTAGTCCATGGGGTCGCAGAGTCAAACACCACTGAGCGACTGAGCACACAGAAGGGGAACTACAGGCTCAATCTGACACCTATCCTTAGACGTCACGTAACAAAATTAGTGGCAAGCAGCACAGGAGGACAAGGAGGCCCCGAGGACTTTCCTCAACCTTCACACCTCCCCTCTGACCAAACGTGCTTCAAACCAGCAGCTCTAGAAACTGAACGCTTCTCATTCCTGCATCTCTCTTTTCCCGCTTTTCCCTTTACTCCTCAAACCGCAAAGCAACGAAGCTTTCTGGCAACTAGTTCTCACTCTTCCTGTCACAGGTAAAATATGGCCAGCTCTCATCTACCTGTACCTGAGGTGAGAGATCAGAATGTCACCAGAGTTGAGAGAGAAGCGTGGAAGTACAATCATTATGTGCTGAGTTTAAGATTCTGTTTATAATTAATCATGAAAGATATTAGTCAACCCTTGTGTAATGGTTATACCTATCAATACATGAAAAATAGCTAAATGTTTATGCCAACTCTGCTATGAAATATAGCTGTACTTTGAACTATTCAAAATAGATTTAAAAAGTGAGATGTACTTTGCAAGGAGTAAAATTAACCCTTTCAGAGTATACAATTTTAACCATGCAACCATGAAAAAGTCACTACAATCAAGAAAATCAAGACACGGAACTACACTGCTGCCTCAAATGCCCCCAGGCCCTTTTGCAGCCCATCCTTTTACCCTACCCCAAGCCAACCACTGACCTGTTCTTTGTCCCTATAATCTTGGCTTTTCCAGAATGTTTCAGGGATGGAGCCATTGAGTACATGCCCTTCAGACTACAGCTTCTTCCACTTAGCATCATGTATTGAGACTGACTAATATTCTTGCAGGTATCAGCAGTTCATTCTTTGCTGTTGTTGAGTAGTATCCCACTGTAAGAATGTCTTAAAGTTTGTTTATCCATCCACCAACTGAGAAACTTTGGGTTGTTTCCAGTTTGGGGAGACTACGAACAAATGAAGCTACTAGAACTGTGAACAGGCTTTGGTGTGGACAAAGTTTCGCTTCCCTTGGGTAAATACTTAGAAGTGGTATTGTTTTAAAGATACCTTTGGTGCACCCAGGGGAGTCTGCTAATAAAATCCCTCCATAAATTATTTTACAAAGTGGTAATAATTTAACCGTTTCATGAGTTAGGATTTTCATTCATATGTGTGAGTTACTTAAATTCACTTACACTGGTGAAAATTCACATTCTTCATTTGTTCGTGCCCTAACATTCTGAACTACACACATCCTTGAGAAACTACACATAACATAAGCTACAATTCAGTGTTCTTCCTCATGTTGGCCATGGGGAAGTGATCGGGTGAAGGGGAGGCGCACTGACATTTACCCTTCCAAACGCCACTTCACACACCTCCTCTCGCTGAACTCCCATGGGTAGGTCAGGTAGTGTTACATGCGTTCTACTAGCAAGACATGGGGCTCAGAAAAAATAGCCAACATACCTGAAGTCAAACCATGACACAGCGACAGAGACAACAGCTCAGGCATGTCTGCCTCAGGTGCCCAGGCTCCTGTATCCTGGGGCCACAAGCTCCTAAGCGCAACGCCAAGTGTACCTAATGTTCAGAGCTATGCACGAGAAGGAACTTCACAAGTGCTTTCAGAAGGTCACAGTTCTGCCCATGCTATTGAAAAATGTTAAAGCTTTTTATTAGGAGGCTTTAAAGATTTGATTACATTATGATTGTAAATCTATGTTTAAGTAACATATTCTCACCCTAAAATTTCCTGGCTAAGGAAAAAAACTTTGTGGCTAACCTGTTTTGGTGGTCATCATTGATAACTATAAGCAACTGAAAATGAAGCAGGAAAACTGTCTGGCTCGCTTTCACATACGAAAGACACACAACCTCAGCAAGTTTCTTTATAAACCATATGTGGCATTCTCAGTGATGACCATCACTTTAGTCCAGATGTTGGCAGGACACAATTTCCTTTCAAACACCTGACTATCTGAAGTTCTTTCCATTTACTCACTGACCTAGAAGTCAGGAAGTAGCATCAGGAATCTTTTGCACATGCAATTACAGCTGTGAGATGGGAACAAATGAACATTTTCTTGGAATTTGAAGGTCTAGAGAACAGCACGTTAAACTTAATTTGTCTCCCTCTCATGGCTTCACAGAAGCCTAGTTAATATCACAGATAAAGCAAGTTCACATTTTCAACCTGTCCCAAAGCATCACTATCCGAGTCGAAAGGCACTCTGCTTGCATCACAAGGTACCTGGTTAAGTTCAGGGGGAAACAAGGCAGATGAACAACCCCAGCGAGATTTGAAGGTCACTCACTGCAGCCACTTCACTGATTTCACAGCTACTAATCTGGCAAGCATGTGGAGGCCTGAAGTCCACAACCCAAACATCGTCAACAACCCCGCCCTGAAGGGTTTATCCTCATGAAGTCTGACAGAGTCAATACCTGCTTTAGAAAGCAAGCTGCACTTTAGAAAAAGGATGCAGACTGCCTTATGGAAAAGAAAACCAAGGATTAGGACAAATCTGGCTTTAGTGAAATTTAGGGCAACTGCCATGTGTTTGCATGGTCTGTGTGTTTATTAACACACATTTCCCGCAGGTGTGCTCAGGTTCTCCGATAAAGTTCTGTTAAGAACATGAGCTGTGAAACCAGACCTATTTCTACTCCACTTCAAGAACCTGGCATGTCCACTCCTAGGAGGTTGAGATCCCTTAGTTATAAGGGCTAAGAGTGGCATAAAAACTCTTTTCAGAGTAAGAAGAAGGGACGACTAAGCCAGGATGGGAAATGACGATTTACCCAGATGAAGACCGTCTATCACTGGCAAGTACGCGAAGCCACAAGAGCCTTCGGGTCCGTATGCACCCACAGATTCGTATCCTGGAGTCTGAGTCATCATCACACCTGGGAGGCTTCTAAAAATACAGCTTCCTAGAAAGAAGGCTAACACCAACCCTTGGACAGGCTTCAGAAGTCTCCATGGAGAGGCACAAATATAGACATGCTTATGCCTGGGCCAGAACATGTGTTTAACATCCTCGCTCTCTCTGCGATCCAGAACCCAGGACACGAGAAGCAACAAGCAAACGAGAGCCCAGATCCTGGTTGCTAAATACCACCCTTCAGTACAAGGACCAGGGTCAGGGCAGCTCGTGGTGCCAGAAAGTAGGAATCGTGGGCTCAAAATCACAGCTGTAGGGGTGTGTTAAGGGAATACAGGAGCCAAAGCGAAAAAGCACCCAGAACAACCTGAGCAACAAAATCTGAAGGGTTATATAACCTGCAGAGTATTCTCGCGGCCACACTGATAAAAATTCAAAAGTAGGAAGGAGGGACAGATTTCTCTTAAAGAGAAATTCCAATGAAAAAATAGAAAATGAGGGGAATAAAAGACCACCACGAGCACACCACAGACCCCGTGGAGACAATGGACATTAAACAAGGTGTCTGCATGCTCTCAAACTATCTTCCTCATGATTCACACTCATCACCAAAGGAAACAGTGACTTGACAGCAGAGAAGCCCAGCAGATGCCGCCTTCATGAAGTAGGGACCTCAATGAAGTGGGGAAACTCGACAGGAACAAAACCACCAACACCAGGGACCTCGTATGATGGCTGTGCTCTTTCTGCCAAAACACATGCGCTCCAGCCAATTAGGAGATGCCACCAGACACACTCTGACTGAGGGGAGCTCCACGAAGTCCCTGATCAGTATCCCTGGAGGAACTAAGGTCAGGAAAGGAAAGACCAAGGGCGACAGTGACCGGAAAACGATAGACGTGACAACTAAACCCAACTTTGCGCTGGATCCTCCAACAGAAAAGACCTTCAGCGGGAAAACCTGACTCAAGCCTGCAGTTTTGAACACAAAACAATTCCTGGGCTCCACTGCCCCCTCAATTCCGATTCTGTCTCTCCGGGAAATCTGTATTCCACACTTAGGGCTCAGCAGGGGCTCTGGTGGCCATCAGACTCGGAATCACCAAGGAGCCCTGAAGAATCCCGATGGCCAGACCACCCCGGGTGACGGGGACAAGCGAGCCAAACGGCAGCTTGCCAAGCTGTGTCTGCTGACCGCAAGCAGGGGAGTCAGAGCCCCAGGAGGGGCACGCCCAGGGGTGCATCAGTCCTGCCTCACGTCCCTGGAGGAAGGACTTTCCCAACATCATCTCAGTCTTCGGACTGAGTGTCTGTAGTGGTCATGCCTTCATTCTTTCTTGGAACACGAAAGAAAGATGACAAGGGCTTTTTACGATCTCAGCCACTGCCCCCTTGACCTGCCTGAACTCAGTCTGGCTACTTGCAGATCACAGAGTTCAGACGAGTTCCAGACAGTGAGCGACACCAGAGATAATACGGCCCCCCACTCCCACCCCCCAGCTCTCCTGGGGGCCGCTTCAGGCACTGGAGAAGGTCTTTTCTACAGAGATGGGGCTGCAGCCAAGATGCTACGCCAAGGGCACACTGAGTTCTAGGGTGATGTCATCGCACACCTGAACTGACATCCAACAATATTTCCACCCAATTCCCAAGGTATTGAAAAATACCTTCCCTAAATGTCCTAAATTTGGGGCTTCCCAGATGGTGAACTGGTAAAGAATCCGCCTGTCAATGCAGGAGACACAGGAGATGCTAATTCAACCCGAAGGTCAGGAAGACCCCCTGGAGGAGGGTATGGTAACCCACTCTAGTATTCTTGCCGGGAGAATCCCATGGACAGAGGAGCCTCGCAGGCTACAGTCCATGGGGCCGCAAAGAGTCAGACACAAGAGAGCAACTGAGACAAATGTCCTAAGTTAAGCAAAGCGAGAGCCTCAGACAATGGTTCTAGGTTAGGCAACAGGCTTCAAAGAAGAAACAACAACAAAAAAAGGAAATATATATGTTTAGAACAAGTGGCAAAACAGCATCAACAACAAAAAATTTCCCTACTTTCAATGATAACGTATGCAAGAATGACTAGAATTGGGGTTTAATATTTTCTTTAGTAGAACAGGGTTGGTTTTCAATGTGTACTACCTAAGACATGAGTATAAAACACAAACTATAGACAAAGATAAGCATGTTGCCAAGAAAGCTAAGGTTTTCATTCAGATCCCTTCAGGGAGCTGTGTCCCATTCCTCTAGACTGGCCCAACACCTGGCTGAGACACGTGATGGGATTCCGACCAGACCTGCAGTCCTGTGCTCACCCAGGCCAGTGAGAACAGATCGGCTCACAGGACCGAGCATCAGGCAAACCAAATGAGGTAACCATCTGGAGGAAATCTGTCTAGCTGTGTTACCTGCAAACTCAGAGCAGCAAACAATTCAGACACATTAGTAATGGCCAACAAACTTGTGAACACCTAGAAGATTCAGTGTGGCACAATAAATATTTGCTGAATGAAGAGGATTGTTTTAAGTTAGGGGTTCAGTCGTGCCCTGGACAACAGTACCTGTGAGCCACCCCCAAGCCTCTCCTATTGAAAAACAGATGGGGGCATAAATACAAAAATGGATAATAAATAACCTTCACACAGCCTACACATACTTCTGGCCACAGCCTCTGAGAGCTACCTCGCCCCTAAATTCCTGAGCTCATCTGTGTCAGGACTGAGGCAATCAAGTCGTGAAAACAAAAACTCTTGGGGAGTGTGCTCCCCCAAATTGCATAACTAGTAACATCACATTTCTGTGAGGAAAAGAAATTCTACTCAACTAATTAATTAGTGTTGTGACCACCGTCCTTCCCCCTACCCCGAGGGCAGTGTTTGGTTTTGGCCCCATTCAGCAGGGTGGTTCCAGGATTCTGGGCAGCCAGGAGTGATGTCAGATGCAAGGTGGGGTGGTGCTGTCTCGTCTTCACCCAACTCGTGCAAAGTACAAGCCCCGCCTACGGGGTGACTTGCTGTCTCCCACCTCTGTTTACGTTGCTGCTTGTTTATGTTACTGCACCTTACTGTAAATAATATAAACATACAAAATTCTATCTGAAAAGCTTTTTGGACTCAACCAGGCCCTTTGATAAAGAGCACTGAGGAGCCAGGAAAGGGCTGCACTGCCCTGAGGTGGGCTTCCTTCTTCTCAGAACCTCTGACGAGCTTTCATTTCTAGTAAGAATGGCCAAATACGTCCATGGCCCCTTCCAGCTCTAACCCACAGGACTCAGTTCTAGAAGCACTTCTTAGGATTACATGTTTGGCTAAGAATTCTTGCAGTACATGCTTGCGTGCTAAGTCACTTCAGTCATGTCTGACTCTTTCAGACCCCACAGACTGTATCCTGCCAAGCTCCTCTGTCCATGGGATTCTCCAGGCAAGAATACTGGAGTGGGTTGCTGTGCCCTCCTCCAGGGGATCTTCCTGACCCAGACGTCTCTCATGGCTCCTCTTTACCACTAGCACCACTTGGGAGTACATTCTGCCCTAATTTAAAAAATGCAAATCAAAGTAATTTAAAATAAGTGGGGGAAAATAAGGCTAGCATATAATTTTGGAACTTCAAGGTTATTTGAATATGAAACAACTTGGCCTTTTCCTTACCAAATAAAGGAAAATATCTTCATCTGTTTAAAAATTACAGAAATATGAGATTTTAAAAAAAATTCCCAATTTCTAACAAAGCACAGACGTTTCTTCATGGTTTTTAAAATTATGAAATTTTTACATCTATATTCCAAACATGCAAAGTCACCTCCTTTATGATGGAGACTTTCACCCTCCAAGAGGAGGTGTGCCCGGACGGCACCTGACCAGCGAGGAGCGTCCGGGTCACCGAGGGCCTGGACCCTGCCTGAGATTCTCCTGGGCCCTCGCCCCCGACACCCAGGTTCCAAAGTCTCCTGTACAATCCATGCAGCTCAACAAGCAGATAGCAAATCCCGTGTCCCCAGCACAAGCCACTCAGAAAACTCAAGTGTCTCTTGGGGCCGGGAGGTGACCCCCGGGACTTCAATGTTCCAGTATTAACATGGAAAGACACTTGGTCAGCGCAGCCCCGACACCCACCTCCCGCGTTCTGGCAGACGCGGCAGCCGCAAGCACCGGAACTACTTCCTGTGAGAAGAGGTGTGTGCGTGGGCGCTCCTCGTTGAAAGAACTCTTCCTAAACTAAATCACCGTCAGCGTGTTCACCGTCCTCCCTCCGACCTCGGCAGCAGACGTGCAGGAATCCGTATACACTCATGTGTGTGTTAGTCGCTCAGTCGTGTCTAACTCTTTGCGACACCGTGGACAGTAGGCCATCAGGGTCCTCTGTCCATGGAATTCATTAGATTGAAATTTCACAAGTAAATGACCTCTCTCTGAGGCTGGACTTCCATTCCCAGTCAGACCACGCCCCGCCCCATCAGTTGCCGAGACCCCCAGTGAGTACACATCTACCAATAGGTCCACAAGCAAAAAGCACAGAAAAGCACAACATTTTAAAGGTGACAAAAATCTGTACAACTTTAAAATCAGTCTGATTACGAGCCACGGATTTTAGAAACTGTAATTTTTGCTTTATTTTACATGTTTTCATAAAAATGTACACCCTCAATTTTCCAAAAACTACCTTTACCTCATCACACTTACTTCAAATTATTTTTACAGCAAAAGGTTCCATAGGTAAAGTTAAATTATGTTGTCCTTAATTCATCTGTTTCCTTAATGCAGACTTCTAAAACTTATACTTTATGTGACCTGTTTTTTTTTCCATAAGAAGAGAGGAAACTTTAGATTAAAAAACTCAGACAATTTACGTTTCCCCCACATATTTCAATATTACGAACTTTTTGTTTGCAGTCACAGAAGAAAGGGACTCCTGCTGCTCCTCTGTCACAGATAGAATAAGATGCTAGTTGCAAAACATGTTTTCAAAACAAATTTGACTAGGACCAAAAAACTACAAGACAGACAAACCCATAGAAAAAGATCACTTTTATGGCTAAAGTCTGAAAGAGTGAAAGAAAAAAAAGCGTAAAGCTCCTCAACGATTTTTATTCCTCAACTACTACACAGATGCAAAGAGAATGTGAAACCAGATACACTGCATGTGAAACCTAGTTTCAAAAAAATTCCCAGTTTACAGCAGCAGTTTCATTTTTTTCTAGGCATAAAATTATTATTCGTTAAATAATAAATAGAGAAGGGTAGAAAGATGGTGTAGAGTGAGTGAGGGAGAGCAGGCAGGCAAAGATTTCTGTTGACTACAACTCAGTTCAGATTCTTGGTATGAAACTCATTCTGATGCTACATCCTCCAAAGAAAGGCATCACTGCTTTCCCTGGTGGGTGCCCTGCCCCGCCCCTTCTCGCAGCAGGTTCCAGGTTGGTGTTGGGGGGTGGGAGGGGATGGGCGGCGTGCTGGAGGGTGTCACTCACCAGGATGCCAGCAGGGGCCTTTCCATGGTACACACCTTCAGGAACCTTCTCCTCCTCATCTTCACTGTCTTCATCTAAGTAAAACATCTTAAAACTGAACTAGTTCATCAGCAGCATGGGTTTCAGAGATGAAGGCACGCTTCTAAGTTATCAAAACAGAAAGCAGTTTTGCTGACAAACTGAGGGCAGACTGTTCGCCGACACAGTAATATGGTTAAAACTGAAAGGAAACGGCTCTTAAAAAAAAAAGGCACTACAGGCATGACTTTACCAGTAAGATTTGCTGAAAACGCCTCAGCCCCATCCCTCTGGAGGAGATAAGCAGAGGCATGGGACGGGCTGTGCCCGGTGTTTACACTGATAGGTACCAAGTCCTGCCCGGGCACAGGGGCCTCACTGCCCTTCCATCACATGGGACACGGATTGAGTTAATGATTCCCCAGATCAATCACATCCTCACTTCCAGAAATAAAAGTAACCACACATACAGAAAAGTCATCTTCAATAAATTAATCATGCAAGGGGAAAGTTCACATGTTTTCTAAGCAACAAAGACAGGAGATATATGCTGTTTAGAACTCAGTCACTGAATGTTTTACTCTGTCATACTGGAATGACCCAGTATATTTTCACAGTTCTGAACGGGAGCTAGCCTACTCAGCACTGTAAATAATGAACAAATTATAACAATGTTACTGTACACTAACGTACATTAGTTATATTAATGCAATAGCATGCACACACATAATAATAATAATAATAATAATAATAATTTAACTTCAAGAGTAGGACAGTTCAAACATCCTGGCATTTCCTTTTCAGCTCTTAGTAAGTCAGTATATAGAAACTTCAAGTGAATTTTTCTAAAAAACCTAAAACACACTTACACACAGACAAAACACGTTAGTTTTTAAATTGAAATATACCATATTTGCAAGCCAGTGTATAGGACTGTGATATATGTTACAAATAGGCGTTATTCTCATGGATATGTTTAAAAATGTGGCCAGTGCCAACTGAGATGTGCTGTGAGCATAAAATACACAGAAGAAAGGCAGAATGCGAAGTAAGGTTTATGTAAGGTTACTTGATGTGAAAATGTTCTGTATATACTGAGTTAAATAACGTATTTTAAAATTAATTTTACCTACGTTTCTCTTTTTACCTTTTAATGTTACTAGAAGTTATGAAATGCCACATGTGGTTCCCATTATATTAATATTTCTACTGGAGCACAACTCTGGGATCCTGAGACAACCTTGAGAACAAGGGCAGAAAGGAATCTATAATGAAGAGTTGAAGGTGACAGGAGTTCTCATCACACTAACTGATCGTCAGATATTTAATAACGTTCATGTTATTCAACTTTTTCTCTATCTCTAAACATCAAACACAAAATTTCCAAATGTTTGACCAAGGGTGGGTAATGTTGGTAATGTTGACTATAGCAACAGACCTGCCAAGATACACAAACAAAAATGTTAAATGGCAAAATTTTAAAATTTAACCAGAATTAGAAATAGGAAAACGTATCCTGTATTCAACATGTCGCACTGCCTGCTGCCGAGCCCACCATTCATTCATGTGCAGCCCCAGGTGCTTGTGATCCAAGGCCATACACTTCATGCACACAAACCACCTCCACTTGAAAAAAGAAGTGATTTTAGGAGTCTATTACACAATGCATAAAAACGTAAGCCTCTTCCTTCCTCCACGTACCGCTGGCAGGCCCAGATCCTCAACATCAGATGGTAAAAAAGAACCCACCCTGGGGTGCTGCCCTTGGGAAAAAACAGAAGGAGAAGTGGGAGGTCAGGAGCAGGGAAGTGAGGAGAGATGAGAAAGGAGGGTCCAGAGAAGCCACTAGGAAGATGAGGAGGGGAAGAGAGGAAAGCAGGGCAAACAAGCTAGAGAAGACAAGAAAACACACTGGTGGGAAAACGTGATCCATTTTACAGGTGAGGAAACTGAGGCCCGGAGAGGTTAGGCAATTCGCCCAAGGCCACCCACCCGGTCGGCACTGATTTCTGGTCAGTGCTTTTGTTTGTGATGCCAGGTTGAGGCCCCGGGCAGAAGTGCTGGGGGAAGGGTCACAGAGAGACAGGGAAGGAGGCCTGAGCCAGGCCGGCAGAGGCTGTCCACAGCCTTGATGTCACCGCCTCTTACACAACGAGCCAGCCCCAGGCCAGCCACCCGGGCTTCCGGGGAGCCTGGGTGCTGTCGTCACCGTGAGGTCTGGACCCATGACTCACAGAGGCTCTGACTCAAGGAGCAGGGACCACGGACCCAGACGGAAGGCGAGCTCAACCTCCCAACACCGACTCCCCTCAAAGGGCACACGCCTCTGCTGCCCCCTGCTGTGCCCAGACGCCACCTGACCCCAGGCTGGGACCTAACAGTTCCCTGACTCAGTGGTGGCGCTTTTCAGACTTGAGTCAATAAAAAGCTGGAAATCACAACCCACCATTCTTAATCATCTCTATGACTATTTTCAAAGAAAAATACTACTGACTTTTTTCTCTACAGGCTAAGATAAGAATAAATGGTTGAGCATTGAGAAAAACTACTTTTTATTATTGCCTAGCATCTTCAATAATATTTTTTTTTTTAAAAAGGATAGTTGGAAGTCTTTTTTTTCTAAGACTTAAATCTTTCAAGAAAAAAAAAAAAAAAAAACTTCTTGAAATCTAGCATAGGGACATAAAACTAAAATGCTGGTCAGGAGAGTCAGAATCTTATTCAGATTCCACAGCTGATGACGCATGTAAAATATATACCTTCTTTATTTTTTTTCACTGCTGCTGCTGCTAAGTCGCTTCAGTCGTGTCCGGCTCTGTGCGACCCCATAGACAGAAGCCCACCAGGCTCCCCCGTCCCTGGGATTCTCCAGGCAAGAACACTGGAGTGGGTTGCCATTTCCTTCTCCAATGCAGGAAAGTAAAGAGTGAAAGGGAAGTCGCTCTACTAATCCCATATAAGTATGGGATCAGGTATCAAGAACTTAACAAAATCTAAGAATTTAAAATATCCTAACATGAAATTTGCTAAGTGGTTAAACAGAAATATGTTTATGCCACAACTTATAGTCTGTTTTTAATGCAAAACATGAAAATATTGATACGCAATCTACTCCCCCAAGTGGTCATAATGTGGAATAGCAACATATTGAATTACCAATGAAGAGGACTTCCCTGGCCGCTCAGTGGTAAAGAATCTGTCTCCCAATGCAGACGTGGGTTCGATCCCTGGGTGGGGAAGACCCCTGGAGAAGGAAATGGCAACCCACTCCAGTATTCTTGCCTGGAAAATCCCCTGGACAGAGGAGCCTGGTGGGCTACAGTCCATGAGATCACACTTAGCAATTAAACACCAACCAACCAATGAAGAGGTGAGAAAACCTTTTTAAAAGTTTTCATTAGTAAAATGTATGATAAAAATATCTTTTTAAGCCTCAGTTACAAAGAATTTGTGATCTCCACCATAATTACCCTACACTGAAGGGAGTAACTCTGGCACACTGCCGCATTTTCAAGGCCCCTCATGGCAGAGATTGAAGCATGAAAGGACCACAGACTACACTAAAGCCTAAGACATTTTCTTTCCATATTTGGAATTACTTATGATCAACGTTTGCCTATGAAAACAATCCAAAAGGGACTGATAACACTTTCTTCAAAGACAGGAGAAAATCTTGATACTACTCTGAGGTTTTCCAAACTTTCCTAGCTCAGCCATTTGTTGGAGAATGGCCATCCAGTCTACTCAAGTTCCAGGGTCTCATCGTGTCCTCACACACCCAACCACCAAACTCTAAACAGCATTAGCTAGTGGCAGTTTTCACCTGAGCTGTGAATGAACGAACAGTCGAACATAAGCAGGTCTTTTTAGAACAGAGGTGAAAAAAACAGAAGGGTCTCCTGAGGGCAGAACACCCAGCTTAAATCAACTCTCCCAACAATAATCTTGATGACGTACATCTTACATTTAAAATTCAACATTTTTTATAGTCTACTTTGAAACGTCAATTTTTTTTTTTTTTTTAAGGCTAACTGGTCAAAGTTTTCTTCTACCAATTTCAGGAACTGAGGTACCACAGTTACTGAACAAATGGCCTAGAATGTCCTCAGTGAATATCCCAGTTTAAGGCATTTGAGACTAAACCACTTCTGAGCTCTCATACTCTGACACTCATGTTTCTAAGTCAAACTTTCAACCAATATTTTGAGACCAGAATGCTACTTGTCTACAGGAGTCAAGTGTGTGACCGTTAAGAGTAAAGCTTAAACAGCCCAACAAAAGGTCAGAAGAACCATGGCCTGACTTGTGTCCGACATCCTGGATGACACTTTCACGAAAATAAAGCCAAACGGGAAACCCCAGGGCAGCTGCCTCACTTGCAGGTATGTGTGTGTGTCCCGTTACTCGCAACTGTTCCCGTTTAAATGTTTGTCTTTCTAGTCTCCCCTTTCACGCTATGAATAGTAGTTTGCAATGGTCCTGCCCCCATGGTGACATGCAGGGGCCAACCCCTAAGAATAATAAGCAAGCTTCTGTATGACGGCTATGTCTCCCCATTTCGCTCACACTCTAGAAATCCCTGTCGAATTATCAAATTCAAAAAACTGTACATCCTTTAAAAAGTGTGGTGCTTTAACCTTTTAGTAACCAATTCTCTGCTATAACCTCACACCTGGCAGGAGCACACAGCCATCGCGGCAGGTGCCGCTGGGGGTGGGGGTGGGGGTGGGGCACAGGCTGGTGTCGCCATGCTGCGCCACGCGGGATGGCTTAGCGCTCACCCGGGGAACTAACAATGAGCAAGGGCCAACAGTATCATTAACACAATCCAGAGAAGGACAGCAGAAAATGTCACAAACTGAGATCAGTATCCTGTAGCGGCCGGTGTCAGTCAGGTTCACATTCCTCTGGTTCTGTACAACGTTTCTCACTGAAGATCTTCCGGACCACTTGAGAAAAACTGGTGACAGCTGTTTTAATTATTTTTGTTGCTGCGATTTCACCTCCTTCAAAAAATTACTTACAATATTCTTTGCTTTAAAAATACTGGTGATTAGCTGGTACTCTCCTTCCTGAAGTCTTCCATCTAGATAAATGAGCTGCTACCATAGTGATGAGTAAGTACTCAGAAGCTAGGAACTCAGCAGTAATCACCTGGATCTGCAGTTTCTTGGGGGGAAAGTAAAAATGCTATCACACGTAAAATTCATACAAATAATAAGTACACGAGGATTTCAAGAGACAGTGCACACAGGCCAAACCGTCGCCAAGAGCAAGAACCCGGTCACGTCTTACACGGAGAAGCCAGACGTACATGAGCGCCTGTCTGACTTCAGAGTCTCTGCTCTTAACTGTATTGTCGGTGTTTAATTCACAACTTGCTTACTGCTATATTAGCAGGCTTAAAGAAAATACCACCCAAGCCGCTGGGATTATCATTTTAATCAAGAAGCCTCACGAGTGCTGATCAGAGTCACCCCACAGGACAGATGCTCTGCAGGCTCAAATGGGCTTCCAATGGAGTCTGGAAAACCCGCTTGGTTTCTGTGGTCAGCCTGCTCTTCCGCTGTTTCTTTTTCAAACTTCCATGTTTCTCAGCCTGACTGCATTCCCATCAGCCCTGTGTCCCCATGAGAACACACAGGATCTCTTCTTGCATGCAGGTTCATTTGTGTTCTTCGGGAAATGAACGGCAAACAAGGCTTAAAATGCATTGCTATGAGAATAACTTGAAGAATTCACTTTCAGTTGGAACATTCTAATGCTACATTTAAGTCTGTTACCAGATTTTATTTAACCAGTGAAATTTAAAATAAAATAAAAAATCAGAATTCTGAGATTATTGTCTTTCAGAGGTTGGATCTGCCTACTTCAATAGAAAGCTCCCCTAAGATGAATTAAAAAAAAAAAGTTAAAAATTGCAGTACTGGTACCCAGTTATATCACACACAGAACTCAGTTTCAAGATGGCAGGAGCAGGTGCACCCTTCACTGAAGGTAAAGCCTTATGTCAGCTTTGCTACTGAGAGGTTAAATGCTAACGTATCTAAAATTAAACCCTGCAATGTCTGGGCACAGGTAGGATCCAAGAAAGCACAGAGGCATCTGAAAGCAGCAACGTTAGAAGAAAAGTACCCCTCCTATAAGTATACAGCAACTACCAAAACAAACGAGCCTGACGTTTTGTTACAATCTGTTTCTCTTACAGACGCAACACACTTCATGAGACTCTCTAAGGAAGAGGATATTTACTTTGTGTAAAAATCACTAGCCTTTGCAACAAAATAATTTTACTAATGCTTTTAATGTATATTTTAATCACAAAACTTCTGGATGTGAAAAGAAATCAGCAAATAAAGGGAATATAAGCTAAACATTCATGACAAACTGTGTAATACATCAGTATTGACTTTGAAACCATACGAGAAAACACAATACTGGCAACCCAGCATTCTTTCTCTAGTATTTTTAACTCTGAGTTACACTCTGGAGCTAGTCCTTTGCAACCATTATCTCTGATCTATACAACTTCTGTGTAGATAGGTTTGCTTTATCCTTGTACTTTACAGATGAAGAAATAGAGGCTCAGAGGGAGCTAATTTTTTTTAAGTGCCAAATCCAGGTTCAAACCCCAATCCACTTACTGAAACCTCAAGATGTCTCCATAGTAACTTCTAGGACATAACACAATTTGGAATTCAAATTTGATGTGCTAGGTATTTTTAAAATCTCAAATAAAATAAATCTAAAAGAATAAGATATCTAGGAATAAATGTAGCCAAGGAGGTGAATATTTACATATTTAAAATCACAAAACATTGCTAAAAGAAATCTAAAGTGACTAAAGTAAATAGAATAAGTAAATAGAATTTAAAGTGACTAAACAGCCTCGCGTTCATGGCTACAAAGACTTAACACTGCTGAGATGTCAATACTACCCAAAGCCACCTATAGATTCAAATCAATCTTATCAAAACCCCAACAGACCTTTTTTTTGCTGAAATACAAAGTCTATCCTCAAATTGACATAGAATTGCAAGGGGCCAAAACAACCTTGAAGAAGAACAACAAAGTTCCCGATTCCAAATCTTGTTATAAAGCCACAGTAATCTTCCAAATCTTGTCATAAAGCCACAGTAATCAACATGATGTGGTACTGGCATAAAGATAAACACACAGACCAACAGAACAGAAGCCAGCATCCAGAAACACACCCAAACATCCAAGGCCAATTGCTTTTGACAAGGGTGCCAATTCTATTCAAAGGGGAAAGAACAGTCTCTTCAACACATGGTGTAGAGACAACCCCAGCTCCAGAGCCTGTCTGTGTAACCACACTGTAGGTGTCTAATTCACATATACAGAAGACCTATTGTGTAAGACACTTCTTACAGAATAACTAGCTCAAAACAGATCAAAGACCTAAGTATAGGAGGTAAAACCATGAAACTCAATGATTCTTAGATATAATACCAATAACATGAGTAATGAAAGATAAATTGCATTCCATCAAAATTTAAAACTTTTTTCCCCTGCATCAAAGGACCTTATCAAGAAAGGGAAATGACAAACTACAGAATGGGAGAAAATACCTGCAAATCACATATCTAGTAACAGTTTCATGTCCACAATATGGAAAGAACTTTTGTACAACTCAACAACATAAAGGCAACCCTATCAAAGTATCAGCAAAAGACATGCACAAGTATCTCTCTGAAGATACACAAATGGCCAGTTAAGTACATGAAAGATGCTTACCATGGTTAATCATTAAAGAAATGCAAACAAAACCACAAAGAAATACCACTTCATACTTATTGATGGCCATTTTCAAAAAACCAAACAGAAAAGCGTTGCAGATGCAGGAAAACCTCACCAGTGTGTAGAGGGAGCAGCATCTCTTACCTGCCCTCCCGCCGCCCCCCAACTCACCACATGATGTCTGTGGCCATCTTCCCAGCCAAGACAACCAAACATGTATCCCCCGTATCCAAGTGTCCCCTGGGAGCAAAATCCTTCCAGTTGAGAGCCATGGTTTATCTAGATCGCACGTGGCCCTGTATTTATGCACTGGTTCTGGTTAGGCACACAGCTTGGGCTCTGAATTTAGGCAGTCTTAAATGATGGCTCTACCACTTCCCGAGTTCCCTGACACGTAACCATCCTGAGCTTCAGTCTGACCGGAGCCCCACACGACCCCTCCCCTCCACAGAGCTGGGGTCACAGCAGTGTTCACCAGGGAGGACTCTGTCCAGAGTTCAAGGAGTTCAGAGTCCTGTGTAACTGAGCAGGACCCTGTAGGGCCTTCCAGGGACAGACCCCCCTCCCCATATCCTCTGCTGCAGCTCCTCTGTGAAGTGCCTAGATAACAGTATCTGATGTTTCAACACAACATTTCCTGACTTGTTTCACAGATGCTAAAACCTCTACCAAATGGAAGAAATTAACCACTTGAGGCCCATGAGCAGACAGCCCCCAGACCTACTGGAGCCTAAGGACTGACAATGTTAACCATGCTGTCACCACACCATCAGCCAATCAGAGAACAGTGCACCAGCTGGGACACCCTTCCCTCTCCTTGCCTTTAAAGATGCTTTACCGAAAGCCACGGGGAGTTCAGGTGTTTTGAGCACGAGCTGCCCTGGACTCCCTGCTTGGCGCCCTGAATAAACACTGCCCTTTCCTTCAGCACAACCTGGTGTCAGGAGATAGACTTTACTGTGAGAGGGTGAGCGGACCTAAGCTTGGTTCAGCAACAGCAGCACATGGAAACTACGAGGTACTCAACAAGTACTAGTCTTCTTCCTTCATTAAGAAACAATATACAGACTGTCCACAACCTATAATGGTTTGGCTTGTGAATTTTTAACTTCACAATGGTTCAACTTACGACTTTTCAGCTTTATAATGGTGCGAGAGCAATATGCATTCAGCAGAAACCTTACTTTGCATTCTGAATTTTGATCTTTTCCCAGGCTAGGGATCTGCCCGCTCTGCGATCCTCTCCCGTGCTGGGCAGAGGCGGCCCGGCTCCCAGCCAGCCGCCCCGTCGCGAGGGCCAATGGCGACACACTTACAGCCATCCTGCACCCAGAACACCATTCTGTTCCTCACTTTGAGGACAGCAATCCGTCACAGGAGACAGTCAGCACTTCATGACAGGACAGGTTCTGTGAGTTGGTCCTGCCCAACTCTAGGCTAATGGAGGTGTTCTGAGCACGTTTAAGGTAGGCTGGGCTGTGATGCACGGCAGGCGAGGGGTATATTAAATGTATTTTCGATTTAGGATGTTTTCAACTTAGGATGAGTTCATCAGGATGTAACCCTATTCTTAAGTGGAGGAAGATCTGTATTGAAAAGACCTGGGTCATGCAGGAGCCTAACAGGTGATATCAGGATAGGACCCCTGCTGTCAAGGAGCCCACTGTTCACTGAGGGACACAGCAAAGTAAACAAGTGACCTATGACTTAACTCCCACTTCAGTCAATAGCTCTTCTTAGCTCTCATTTTAGCTTCCCAAACCACTTCCCGCTCCCTGAGGCCCACCCAAGTAAGGTCTACCCTTCAGCCAATTTGTGCAAATAGTATGTGAGTCTTAACTCAAGAGATTCCAGCCCCAAAGAGCCAAATTAGGGCTGACCTGGGTCAGAAGAGCCCGAGAAGTGTAGGCAAAGGTCTTCAGGTAAAAAGGCTAGATCCAGCTACTCCCATACCTGCACCCCTCACCCCCCCTGCACCCCCATCCACCCTAGATTGGCCTCCCCAAGCGACGGGAAGACATCTTCCCCATGTATTGCCTTCTTCCAAGTTTTGGTGTAAAACCGCTTAGTCACCCTGACACGTGACCTAACTACTTAATGAGAATACTCTCCTTTAATCACTACTGAGGGGTACACAGTAAACCAATCCTATTTTTGTACCACTGTCCAGCACGTTATTAATTTTTTCTTCTTTAAATTTAGGTGTTACACAGGATAAAAGCCAGTGTCACTACTATGCAGTCACAACTCTTCAGCAGTACAAAAGCAGCTGTGATTCACTTCTCTCTCTCGCCTCATCCACCAGGTTTGCTCCGAATGCCTTCTGGTTCTTTTCATAAACCTAACCTACCTTGAAGGGTAAAGATCTTCCACCAATGAGCATGAAGAGATGTATTTCAAGACTGAAAGCAACTTTAAAAGGATGAAGTGTTCCCAAATGTGTGAGAATGACAGAGTCCCCGACATGCAGATACTGCCCCTGGACTGCACCCGCTCTTCCTCACATTCCTTCACAGACACACTGTTTGCAGGAGTATAAACAGATTCCTTATCAGCCACTTGTAATGGGAGTACAAAACTAAGCACTTGAGGTAATTAAAGCTTACGGGTAAATTTTAGATCTTATTAATAACATACGCATCTGTTATTTAAACGTCAGTGTTTTTCATTTTGAATAATGTCCACCAATGATCACCACCCACCAGTCCCCCCTCAGTGGGCACTGGGGGCTGTTCTCATCCCAGGACAGCATGTACGTACATATCTACGCAGCAAGTTTCTCTCTCACACACACAGTATGTACGTACATATCTACTCAGCAAGTTTCTCTCTCACACACACACACACACACACACACCCCCCCGCAGAACAACAGAACCACATTCCACCTCCCCACCCCATCATCTGGTTTCACAGAGACCTTGCCCCAGGCACCAAGTTCCATACATTTTCCAGGAGTGCCAAAGCTGAGTGTAAACCACTGCATGAGAGGTGACGGTTTCAACACTTCACGAATATGCACAGTTCATTTTTGAAGCTTGTATTTCTCTAACTTAAATTGAAAGGAGTATTAGGGAGGTTAAAGCTACAGCCCTGGCCATCATCAGAATGCCGAGCCCTTGTGTGGGAATGGATCTCACCTGGTTTCAGAGAGCCGCGATGCGTTCCGGTGCCACAACCCTAGTTAGAAGGTGACTTCTGCCACATAAACAATTAGACCAGCCTCTTTCACTGCCTCAATCACCTTTCAGTGACTCCTACGGTGGAGAGGAGGGTTTTCCTCATGACTTGCAGCACAACAATTAAACGATCAAGGAAAAAAACAAGCACCAACCCATCAGCTTAGTTAACTGATGTCATGACTGTGGCCAGGAGGCCTCAGCTCCTGTAACACAGATAGCCGCAGGTCCCCTGCATTTCACTCTCAGGAATGCAGCCCCTGGTATCTCAGAGGAAGTCTCTCAGATCAGGAAGCACAAATTCACCACTTCCTCCTCTTCTTTCTGGAACCACCTGGGGACTGTCAGACAGCACGTGGCAATCAGGAGGCTGGGAGGCAGGGCTGTGGACTCCCGGGCAGCCACCCAGCTCCGGCATCCCAGGCTGCAGCTGCAGAAGGCCGGGGGAAACCTGGAAGGGCCTTCCAGCTAGGCGAGTGCAGACAGGACTCGAATTTCACATCCTGCTTGACCGTGCACTGTGCCTACCAGGGCCCCAGGGGAGTTTTCAGGTATGTCAGGAGGGGCCATCCCTCTCGGGGCTCTGGGTGGACAGAGAGAGCAGCTGCAGCCAGCGCCCCCTCCTCCCCCGCCCTGCCCCGGGGAACAGGAGCTCCTTCACAGACAGAGAGAATTCCCAAGAGCAACAGTGGGTCAGTGAAGCAGCGTTTGTAATGTTGGAAAACAAAGCTTGTTTCCCACATCAATCTGTTTAAAAGCAGCATCTACTTGGACGTGCTGTTCAATGTTCGATTCTGAGCTGGGATCAAGCAGCGAACTGGGCGGACCAGGCACCTGCCCACACAGCACTTACACTGTAACGCGAAGGAGAGAGAGGCAAAGACAGAGACAACGCCAGACCAGGATAACGGCTATGAAGGAGGTCAAAGGGCGCAGGCAGGAAGGAATGGAGTGGGTGACGTTAGGTGAAAGCCGCACCTGAGGACAAACAGAGCACAGGACTGTGGCTACCTAACATGCGGGACAGACTTCGATCTACTCTCCCAGGGTCTGCAGCTGCTCTTTCTTTAGGCATTCTGCCAACCTTCAAATTACTGTAGAATCAAGGCCAGAGTCGAAATGAGGTGACTCAGATGCTAAGTTATAAAACATTCAGGAAACCAGTGGAAATTTTAGCAGTCACAGACTCTGAACAAAAATCTCCAAGTGCAATCAAAAAACTGTTTCCTGAGAGTGGTTTTCTGATCTTCAGTGAAGACAGATGTGACTAAAAGCATCTTTTAAGAGGTTACAATAACAGGACACGCTATTGACACAGAGGGTCTTACCTGGTCAGCATTCCCTCTTGAAAATCATTCTTCTGGGCTGAACTGTGGCCCAGGGTAAGTCGATGTTCAAACCCTCAACACATCACACCACCACCTTATCTGGAAGCAGGATCTTTACAGAGGTTAACTGAGCTCAAATGCGGTCGTCAGGATGGGCCCTAAATGAATGACTGGCTCCCTTATGCCAAGGGGAGCCCTGGACAAAGAGAGACACACACAGACACGCACACCCGGGGAGTAGGCCACGAGAACCTGAGGAAGAGATCACGCGGCCCGCCCACAAGAAATGCCGAGGCTGGTGCCTAACGAGAGAGGCGGCCCTGGAGGACCCAGGCCTGCTGACACCACGACCTTGGACCCGTGGCCTCCAGAACTTCGACACAGCATGCTTCTGGGTTTAAGTCATCATTTGTGGCACTCTGTGATGGCAGCCCTAGCAAAGGAATCCACTCACCAGGTCAACAGGAAGAAATACAAGAGGAGTAACTGGCAAGTAAAAAGTGTGCTTAGAGGAAGTGGAAGGTGTCATGCTTTTGAAAGATGAAAGATGGATGCAGGAAAAAACAAGGAGGATCACACAGTCGGAAAGTGCTCAGAAGCCCTCCTTGGTGGAGAGATGTCAGAAACCACGACAACTCCCAAGAAAACTTCCAAGTCAAAACCATGATTTTCCAAACTGAACGTTCCCACAGGTGCCTGCAGACAGGAGGGGCAGCACCCACCTCCCAGCTCCAGGGGAGGCGGTCACGACGGGAGGGGCCCTTGACCTCCAGCAGCCCTTCCTGCACCTGCCACCGGGAGGGCAGGCCCGAGGCAGGCAAGGGTCACGGGGACCCAGGCGAGGGGTCCGGAGCTCTGTCGGAAGCTGGGGGCCTGACACATTCACCAACACAGCAACTAACTCCAGAGAAGACAAAGACTGGAACTGCTGGAGAAACAGGATCCTTGCACAGGCTTGGCTCTGAACCATATTCAGTCATGAAAACATAAACACCGAATATTGAGAAAATAAATTATGATACAGCTATGTTGGGAGGATGGAAGGAAACGTGTGTAAGGAGGGTTATACAGGGGATGAATCTTCACCTCACACACCAGGAAGTCACTTTCTCTGAGAAAGCCTCCAATCAGAAAAACCAAGCTATCGAGGGGCAAGCAGTGCGCGTGCACACACGCACACACGCACCCAAGTCCCACACAAAACAGGCAGAAGAGCTGAAAGGAGTTGCTTTCAGGAAGCAGTGAGCAAGAGTGAGGAAGAGTATTCAAAGTACTATTTGAATTTGCAAACTACATATAAATACATATATACACACATATACTTTAAAATGTCTTAAGATGGAGAGATTTATTATGTGATGCAGCTTTATAAAAAAGAATCTTGTTTACTGGAATGCAATCTACTAGAGAAAAGAGAAATAAACACCAAGTGCATAGGAGCACCATGAGGTTTTGTTTTGTTTGGCTTTTAATTAGGAGAAGCCCTTTTCCAACTCTCAGCATCAGCCCTGGTGGTCCATTTGAGATTTAGGTACTTTTCATTAACAAGACCAAACAAATGAACCAGGAAACTTAAATACAGCAGAGTTGCTACTATGTTATCCAGATGATTTGCGCCAGGTAGGGAAACGTCGTAACACAGAAACAAAAAGGTAAAAGTTGCTCAGTCACGTCTGACCCTTTGTAACCCCATGGGCTGTATGTAGCCCATCAGTCTCCTCTGTCCATGGAATTCTCCAGGCAAGAATACAGGAGTGGGTAGCCATTCCATTCTCGAGGGGATCTTCCCAACCAAGGGAGCGAACCCAGGTCTCTCACATTGCAGGCCGATTCTTTACTATCTGAGCCACCTAGGAAGCCCTACACAGAAGCCCTTTCCCATTTGATGGCAAGGACATCAGCAAAAGATTCAGCCAGCAGTTTACCAGGATAACATTCAGCAGTTGGGAAAAAAAAAAAAGATCAGCTACCACAGCAATACAGGTATATTAGTATTTTTCAACTAGCAGAGAATAAAACTACACATAGTTTTATAATCTAAGTAAATTTTTTATGAAAATGATTGAAACCTGCAGAAAAATGTCAACTACTTAGAGACGAGTTATAAAGCAGTCAGCAACAGAATTTTCTTTTAATTATGCGTTCATCTGCAGTATATATACCAAGTACAGACGACAGCTCTGCTTTGCAGATACAAAGACACGGCTCTCCCTACAGGCCTGGACAACAAGATTCACACAGCCAGAGCGAAAATCCCAAGGCTTAAATTTGTAAATGTACGTAGTACATAAAGTATATACAAAACTGCTGACTTACAAAAGCATATTTCCTATTTTGACACTATAAAGATTAAAGTTTCTGGGTCAAGGAAGAAATTTTAAGCACAGGAAGCAATCATATTTCTGAGACATAAACATCTTTCAACCAAACATCATATTCTCATGCTAAAAATACAAGCACAGAGGTCTCTCTGATTCTTCCTCGGCTCCCTTTCAACCCCTCCCTATCCAGCTTCACAGAGAAGCAGACTTAACTCCCCGACAAGGCTGCAAGCTGCTTCAGGGCAAGGGGGATGTTCTGCTGCCTTCCGGCCCTTTGCCCTGGTCTAGTCAGAGCCCCCAGTCCACCACCCAGCCTCGGTCCTGGGGTGAATTGAGGCTCTGACATTTAACACACATCGTCCTTGAAACCCGAGAACCAGCCCAGTTGTATAGGTATTGTTGTCTCCACATTATAGATGAGACAACTGAGTCAACTTAAGGCCAAAAGTGTACTTCAGAACGTGGAAATTCCTGAAGGTCTATGAATGTATTTGTTTAATGGGAAGTTCCCCTGTACTGAAGAGCTGATAAGTCCCAAATCGTTAATTTATTCACAAGTAAGGAAAACCCCATTAAAACTCCATTAGAATCTTTCTGCAGATGGAGTTGGCAAGTTGAGTCAAACGACACAGTGAAGAAAGCACCAATTAAGAAACCCTCAAACTCAACAGCATTAGGGGTCTCAGCGGCTGCCCCCACGGGAGGGGAGAGGCTACGTGTGGAGGAGACAGCTGGAAGCCCCATCCAGCTTGGCCACGTTGGACTCGGGGTTGAGACCCTCAGTCCAGTCCCAGGTAACGGGGAGTCACAGAGGACGCGCAAGTGGACAGTCCAGAGTACCTGGGAAGATCCCTGAGGAAGGGAGCTTCGTGGATTCTGACAAACGATGTCTCTAGAAGTCCAGCTGAGCCCAGTTCTCCTTCTCGACACTAAACAGAAACAGCGTCCTCAGGGACTCAGCTGAGGACAATACTCGGCCAGCGTTTAGGGGCCGTGTTTTAAACGCTCCATCCCGACTCAGGCCATCGACGCGCTCGTGCCGGGAGAGGCAGGCAGAGGGACCTGGCATCACACAGTCCCGCTGATTCCATCGCGGTCCCAGGCCCATGGCCTCCGGGGTTCTCTCCCTGGCACTTCTTGCCTTTGCAACGTTGGCTTTCACACATAAATGCCTCAGAGAAACCCAAGGCACCTACACAGCAGGTGCTAGCCTTCTAGCAATTGATAGACGCTGACATTAAGAATTAGTTCTCCAGTGTTACCTAATCAAGTCAAAACAAAGCCCGAAAACTGGCTCCAGCCTGTTGAGCAGACACAGGTGAATTCTTACGGTCCTTGGGCAGAGCGGTGGTGATGGGGTGAGGGCAGCACCGCCCCTGCACAGCTGCCAGCCTTCGGCAAAGCTCTTCCAGCCTCACCATCTTTACCTAGAAAATGGGACTATTATCTCCACCTCCCAGAGTCGTCGTGACTCTTGAGATAATTTGTGTGAACCACAACGCCTTGCCCTAAGAAAGTGTTCAATCATGTAACTGCAATGATGATGACAAGGTCTTACAAACATTAAGCACCTCCTAGAAACATGGAGTGTTCCTAAAAGTAGACATCAGCACCATTTTGCAAACGGAGAGCCTCAGTGGATGGAGCAGCTATCTTTTAAAGACCCCCAAATTCCAAATTCTTACTTTTCAAATAACATTACTTAGGCAAGTTTTTTGAACTGGTTGAGCCAGGTCAACAAAAGATCAGTTCTTTCTCAAAAAGCACTAACGTTTTTAGTTATAAAACGGAAAACTTCTCTCTTAAACGATGCTTCCCTAAATAAGTCCTGCTTCTGTGTAGTTCTTATGTAAAAAGACGTTATGATTATTTTTCTTGTTCAGTCGCTAAGTCGTGTCTGACTCTTTGCAACCCCATGGACTGTAGCATGCCAGGCTTCCGGTCCTCCACTATCTCCCAGAGTCTGCTCAAGTTCATGTCCATTGGGTTGGTTATGGCTATTAATGTGACTCAAAATTCATCCAAAAATGTTGAAATTTTAAAGAAATATGTGGGTAGAGTCTTTGAAAGTCTTACAAAGAAAAACATAATTACACGTAGACTCCTGATGAGGCAAAAGTATATTCACACAGAATCTTGAAACAAAATGTATGTCCCCTAGGGGTCTCCTCTAAGCCCAAGCACTCCCTGACTTACACTGGGTTCAGAAAAGACATCAGTTTACGAGGGTCACAAGTCTATGACCCACCCATCAGAGGAAGTACCACTTCATACCAGGGAGCAGCAATTCAGAGTACTTAGTTCACATGAACTGTCTGATGGTTTGACTGTCTCCCAGTTGATAACTATACAAAATCATACAATAAGATTAACGGATGAGTTTATATTGAAGAGCTTCTACCTTTCAAGGGCCCTTCAGAATGAATGAAACTGCACGTCTCTAGCACAGCAGGACACACCTAGCTTATCAGGAGCAAAAAACGTCACATCACCACTAAATGAAGAGATGAGAACCATCCTGACCACCGCACACTGCCTCTGCTTATTCAGAGGCAGGAGAAAGGCTCAGGTAGATTTCAATTCCAGATTAACCAATGAACTTCTTTACAATTATGATCCTTTCTCTATAAAAAGGAACACATCTTAGTAAAGATTGGAAAACATCTTACAAAAGATTGAAAAACAAAATAATATCACCCCTTCCATTATGTTTCAGAAATAGGTAGATGCATACATTCAGCCACTGAAGACATTACTTGGTGCCACATACCCATCTTCTTTCCTGCGAGAAAGTCACTAGTCCCAGCTTCAGAGTTTCTGAAGGAGGTTTCCCCTGCCCTCAGCATCTCCTCTTCATCTACAATTACTTAATCATACTCACCAAAACCAAGTCACTTCTAAACCTAGGTACTGGTTCCTCTTCTCTTTGAAATATTACTGTCTTTAATCGTGTTTCTTAAACTTTTCAAATCCACGTTCCTTTGCACTCCCCGTAATGTTACATAAAATATACAACAACTAAATTAACAAATGACCAAAAAAGGTAAAAATCAAGACAATTGGAGAGAGCACAACAGGTGCCTTTAGGTACTAGGTGGCACCACCACCTGGGCACCCTGGATCTGATGCCCTCCATACATCAACCCGTGAAGACCTGTCCCTTCCTCTCTCCCCCCTTCACAGAGACTTGTAAACCTACAGATCTTGTCCCCATGACCGGTCCCCAATGGTGCCCCTGTTTAAAAGTTCCTTCCCTCTTCAAACTATCTTTTCGCTAGAATACAACAAGCCTCTACATCTGGCTTCTTATTCCATCCAACAGTCCACCTCTCCTCCACTCCCTTTGGTTCAATATTTACAGAGCAAAGGGGGCAGATTGGCCACAGGGAGTGTCTGAAAACTAAGGCAACAGTTGTTGTCTCCTCTGACC